>NC_140956.1:86229277-86829277 GCF_014529385.1 Adiantum capillus-veneris | reverse complement strand
GTTATCTTCTACCTGCACACGAATCCCTTAAGATGAATGAATTCTTCAACTTACGTCAGTTTCATCTTACAGTGGAAGAATACTACTCCAAATTTGTAACTCTTAGGCGCTATGCTTCGCCAATGACCGCAAATCAACAAGTAGCCCTTTTATGCCAAGGGCTAAATGCTCCTTTAAATACACGTCTAGAAGCCATGAGGCCTGTAAATTTGCAAGATGCTCTTTTAAGAGCTAAACCCTTAGCTAAAGAGATGTCAAACTCTCAAAGGGTACGAAATGGAAATTTAAGGAATGCTGGAAGGAGAGGACGGACTATGATGTGGAACCAAAGGCAAGTTCACCGAGTTCACCAAACTCATCCAATAGTTGTATCTTCAGCAAATGGAGCTCAAAATGCAGATCTTAGATGCTATGAATGCAATGAGCTAGGACATTTCAGGAATGTATGTCCTAGGCGAGTCTCCGCAACAAATACACCTAATCGAGCTAGAGGACGAGGCCAAATAATAAATCGTGGAGGAAGAAACGGAGGACGAGGTCGAGGGCGCGGAATGGCTGCAAGAGTCAATGCTATCATAGGAGAACCAACATTGGGAGAAGAACAAGAGTAAAGAGCAACTCTACATGCTGCAATTGATAACCCAAGAGCAAGACAACAATATGCTGTCATTCAAACACCTGCAAATCACCAAGGTGAAAAATTTGAGCTTCTTATTGATTGTGGTAGTACTCATTCTTTCTTGTCACCTAAATGTTTAAGGAGGTTAGGACTTAATCAACACGCTGCAAGAAAGATGAGAGTTGAATTAGCCAATGGAAAGGAGGTGTTATCTCAGTACACTGTGGGAAAAATAGATTTCAAGTTGGGAGAATACTCTACTTTTGCTACTTTTCGAACCTTACCCATAGGAATCTATGACAGAATTCTTGGAATGGATTTGTTAGCCAGTCATAATGCCAATATCCATTGTGCCCAAGGAAGTGTTACTTTTGTGGAAAACCAAGGTCAAGAAGTCACTATCCAAGGCCAGAATGGACAACCAAAAGCTTACTTGGTCAAAGCTAATCGTCTTTTGAAAGGGTTACGCAAGGGTCAACAAATTTTTGTAGTCAAGCTAAACAAAGTAGAAAAATCTTCTTCCAACCCTGAACCAATGTGGCTAGAAGAATTTTCGTATGTTTTCCCCGCTGAACTTTCTGAACTACCACCACCTAGGGAGGTAGACCATGAAATCAAAATTTTTCCAGGTAGTAAACCAGTCTCAAGAGCGCCGTACAAGATGTCACTTCCAGAGGCTATAGAACTCAAGGAGCATCTCAAGAAGTTGATTGAGCAAGGGTTTATTTGACCTAGTACATCTCCATGGGGTGCACCTGTTCTCTTCCAAAAGAAAAAGGATGGCTCTCTTCAACTTTGCATAGATTATAGGGGCTTAAATCAGGTTACCATCAAGAATAAATATCCAATTCCTCGTATTGATGAGATGCTGGACATATTACATGGAGCCAAAATATTCACGAAGATTGATCTTCGATCTGGATATCATCAAATTCGAATCCAGGAGGCTAATATCTCCAAAACAGCTTTCAACACTCGTTATGGTCATTACGAATTTACAGTGATGGCTTTCGGACTTATGAATGCTCCTGCAACTTTCAATCGTCTGATGCACAATATCTTTAGAGAATTCTTGGACGATTTTGTCCTAGTATTCTTTGACGATATCTTAATTTATTCCAAATCAGAGGAAGAGCATGAAGGACATGTTAGGAAAGTGTTAGAGCTTTTACGCCGAAATAAGCTGTATGCAAAGAAAAGAAAATGTACCTTATTTACCCCTAAGGTCTGTTACTTAGGGTTTATCATTTCACCTGAAGGAGTCTCTGTTGACCCTGACAAATTCAAAGATATTGTGAAATGGCCTCAACCCACTTCACAAACCGAAGCCAGAGGGTTCTTAGGTATCAAAGGGTGGTACAGGATCTTTGTAAAGGACTATGCTCTTAAAGCTGCACCACTAACCGACTTGCTAAAGAAAGGAGCTACGATACTTTGGGAAGAAAAACATGAATCTTGCTTCAAACAGCTTAAGGAGTATCTTGCTTTAGAACCTCTCTTAAAACTTCCAGACTTCACCCAAGAATTCGAGGTGATCACAGATGCTAGTAACCTTGCATTAGGAGGAGTCCTTACTCAAGAAGGAAGGCCTGTAGCTTATACTTCTCGGAAGCTTAGGATTCATGAAGTGAATTATGGTACACATGATTTAGAATTGCTAGCAGTTATTCATGCTCTCAAGCTATGGAGACATTATCTATTGGGACGCAAATTCCAATTGGTAACAGATCACAAGAGTCTTAAGTGGATTTTTACCCAACCTAACCTTAACATGAGACAAAGGAGATGGATAGAGCTCATGCATGAATATGATTTTGATATTAAATCTAGACCAGGTAAAGATAATGTTGTGGCAGATGCCCTAAGCCGTAAAGATTTTCTGGGAGCAGTTTCCATGGCTAACAACCCTATTTTAGACAAGGTCTCGGATGCTTCTGTCAGAGATGCAGATTACCAGATGTTGCTAGTATCCTACGTGAAGAAAGGGTATCATCAAATCAGCCTAAACCTCTACATTACTCCTTAGAAGATGGGAAAATTTTCTATAGGAATCGACTATGCATACCTAAGGAATGCTATCCTATATGAAGCACATGATGGCCCAACTTCAGGACATCCCGGTTATGCCAAAACCGTCAATGCAATTCGCAGAAGTTACTATTGGCAAGGTATGAAGGGTGATGTCCTTCGCTATGTCAAACAACGTTTCTCTTGTCAAAGGATTAAGGCTGAAAGACTAAAGATGCCAGGTAAATTACATCCTTTAGATATTCCCCAAATGAAATGGGAATGTATTAGCATGGACTTTATCACCGAGTTTCCTTCTGTCCAAGCTGGCTATGATTCAATCATGGTCATAGTCGACTTGCTTACTAAAGTGGCTCACTTAATCCCAGTCAAGACAACCTTTACAGCTTCAGACATTGCTCGTTTGTTTGTGAAGGAGGTTTTCAGAATTCATGGTTTACCCAAGAGGATTGTCAGTGATCGTGATGCCAAGTTTACTTCAAAGTTTTGGGTATCATTGTCTCAAGCTATTGGAACCCAGTTATGTTTTAGTACTGCTTATCATCCTCAAACTGATGGCCAAACTGAAAGAGTTAATTAAGTAATTGAAGACATCCTCAGAGCCTACTGCAATAGAGAACCTCGCAAGTGGATTCAATACCTACCCTTCGTAGAGTATACATACAATTCCTCTACTCATAGAAGTATTGGAATGACACCTTTTAATGCTCTTTATGGTCAAGAATGTTTATCACCTCTTAACTTTTCTGACCCCACTATAAGGGTAGAAGCCTCAAAGAAAATGCTTGAAGAAATGAAAGCTCAAACCAAAGCTATTCGAAGGGATATTCAAGCCGCTCAAGATCGACAAAAGAAGTACGCCGACTTAAAAAGATCTGATCGGATTTTCAAAGAAGGTGACAAAGTTTTCTTACGAGTAAAGCCCAAAAAGAGCAATCTGTCTCTCGGAAGGTATAAGAATCTTAGCTACCGATATTGTGGACCTTACGAAATAATCAAGGTTGTAAGTGATCAAGCTTATAGACTAAAACTCCCTTCTCATCTCAAAGTGCATGATGTATTTCATGTAAGTCTATTAAAACCTTATGTATATAACCCTGACCATGTCCTTGATGATGAGCAAATCATTTTACCTTCTCAAGATGTTCAATAACTCCAACCTGATACTATCCTAGAAACTCGGGAGAGAAAGCTTAGGAATAGATCCATCAAAGAACATCTTATCTTACGGAAGGATTTCCCTATAGAAGATGCTACTTGGGAAGATGAGACATCCCTTCTTAAGGATTACCCTTCACTGTTCTTAAGATGAGGGCATCTCAAATTCTAAGTTGGGGACATTGTAAGGTCTCTACTTTCAAATTTCACACAAGTTCTATTACGCAGTTGAATTTTCTTTAACCACCACTTATTATTTAAGATATTCGAGTTCAAATTATGAATCGTAGGCTGAGAAAACCTAGCATTTAAAATTTACGCTACAAAATCCTGACATGATTAGCTATATGAATCACTAATTAACTTATTGCAAGACTTATTTACTGATTGTAAAATTTTCTTTTACTACTGTAAAGTTAATATAATACTGTAAAGTTTAACTTTAAAATGTAAAGTAAATTATCATTAAGAAAATAAGTAAAATAATTATAAAGACAAAAGAATACACAGGGATGACAAATGAAGGCACATGGACTCACCTGGATTCACATAGGAGGGGACAAAGTGGGACACACTTTCACATGAAAAGGAGAGGCTAGTCTTGACCAATCTTAATGAGGGGGGCGTGTGTGGCCTTATCTTTTGATGATAATGACAAAGTGGTCAAGCTGATGGGTACCACAAGGGTACCAAAAACGCGGGTATGATTTTTTTGGGGGGAAATTTTTTTTTTAAAAAAATTAAAAATTATTTTTTTTGGGAAAAAAAATTGGACGTTTTCTTTTCTGCTATAAATAGAGCCTCCATGCTCACACTTTAGACATAGAGATTGCCTCTATAGTGCTCACGAAGTGCTACCACTTCTCTTAGAGAGAAGGCGTCCACAAACCACTAAGAGAGCAAAAACTCTAGTGGACTAATAAGTACAAAAAAATGGCTCCAAAACGTGCTCGAACCCAAGGCGCTAATGATCATGAAGCTGGTACAAGTAACGGTGGAACCCCTGCGGAACATGTTATGTCTCCACCAATCGGACCAATCGGAGCTATGGTACACGTTAGTATTGCAATTTCAAGTTATGCATCATTGCATATGCGAAACCATAGGAATATATTATTTACCTTATGAAAAGAAAACACGGACCGAAACCACGGGGCTTAACCCCAAGAAACTCGTCATATGTTTGACAAGTAGGAAAGATTGTATGGTTAAACTGGTTGCTATAGGAAATAATGTTTGTCCAAAACCTTCGGTATGGTTTCTCTCAAGTCTCTCTACTAATTAGCGCTGGTATTATGTGGAAGTTGCCGAGGCGTGAGATGACGCCCAGGATGGCCCCGCTGATGCTTTGGTGGGAGTACACCCAGATTAGCCCAGCTGGATACTGCAGTTTTGTTTTGCCGTGGCGTGAGGATGACGCCCAGATTGGCATCGTTGTTTCTGTGGAGGGAGTACGTTCAGATTAGCACAATGAGTACTTGTCGAGAGGTATGGGACGCTCATGAGGACAAGGGTTTTTCCTTCTCAGGATTGGAGACCTATCAAAGGTACTCATCTCCTCTCGACAAGGGGCAGGACCTCACAATGTTGATGATAGCACCTATTCTTCAACGTCCAAAATGGAGTTTTCCTTTTCGCATTTTTGTGGATGTCTCTGATGGTACTGTAGGAGCAGTTCTTATGTGTAAATTGGTTAGAGGATTGTTCAGACCAATCTACTATGCTAGTAGACTGATGACATTAGCAGAAATGAATTACAGTGTAACTAAAAGGAAAGCATTAGAAATTATCTAAGCTTTGAACAAATTTAGGCATTACTTTTTTAGAAATAGAATTATTTTCCATGTGGATTATCAAGAATTGCTATATCTAATTCAGAAGCCCTAGTTACATGGCAAGTTTGCAAGATGGATGTTGTTATTGTAGGGTTTCGATTTTATGATTGTTCACAAATCTAGAAAGGATAATACTATACCTGATTTTTTGAGCAGACTTGAATTAGGAGAATGAGAAATTGGCATTTTGGATCAAATTCCAGATGTTAAACTATTTTCAATAAAAGGAATTGTTCTTGGTTCTTGGTAAGATCAGATACTAACATTGTTGACTGAGGGTTTGATGCCTGATTCATTTACCCCACAGGTCAATGTCAAAAAAATTCCTTGAGAAGCAAGCCTTTTCTTATAATAGCAGGAGCATTGTACAAGAAGGGGATATATGAGATTATCAAAAGATGTGTTTTTGAGGAAGAACAATCAATTGTGCTCTAGGAAGCCCATGTGGATTTTTTTTTTGAGACATTATAGGAAGGAATATTCTACAAGCAAGATTTTGGTGGCCTACAATACTAAAAGATGCTCATAATTATGCAAAGGAGTGTATACTATGTCAAAGGGAAGGAAAGCCTTTGTGCAGATAGAATGCCTTTGAACCATGTTTTACCATTGGAACCATTTCAAAAATGGGGATTGGATTTTATGGGATTAATTAAACCAAAGGCTGAGAATACAAGAAACAAGTACATTTTGGTAGCTATTGATTATTGTACTAAGAGAGTGGAAGCTGTTGCATTGAAAGATAATTCAACAAATTCATATACTAAGTTTTTGTACAAAATAGTATGACCCAAGGGCCAATTTGGATGTCCCGTTGAGTTGGTTAGTGATCAAGGAGGACATTTTTTAATAATGTCATTAAGGAGTTGACTCCCACACACATGATTTTGCACAATAAATCAGCCACTTACCATCCTCAAGCAAATGGGTAGGTAAAAAGCTTTGATAAGGTGTTGATTAGAATATTGAAGAAGATTGTTTCAAAGAATAGGACTGATTGGGACACCAAGTTGGATTCAACTTTATGGTCCTTTAGGACAACATATAAGGTGACTATATGTATGACACCATTCAAAGACTTGTGTATAGCTTGGAGGCTATAGTGCCAATGGATTTGGGGTCCCTAGTTTAAGAGCTACAGTACATAGTAGGTGATCACTTGAACAATCAGTTCAACATAGACAGAGGTACTTATTGCAATTGGAAGAAGACATGACTGTGAATGCCTATATTGCTGAAGTGATTCAAAGGAGGAGACGGGCTTGGGTGAATAGAAATATTCAATTCAAAGTATTTTTAGTCAAGGATTAGGTGATGCGCTATAATTCTAGGTTTGGTCTACATCCTGGGAAATTGAAGCTTGGATATATTGTACCATTCAAAATCATTGAAGAACTTGGTCAAGAGACATTTAGGTTGTAGGATGTATGTAATAGACGTGGAAAAGCCTATGCATATGTTCAGATTAAAGAAGTTTTGAGGAACCTCCCATTCCTCATATTGTCCCAAAGGAAGTGGCTATGGATGAGAATCCAATTACTTAGTTGTTGCAGAATAGGGTGGACTCAGGATAGCAAAAATAAAATCAAAGGAGAAGGTGTTAGGGAGAAAAATGGTTCGTGCATCAGAAAGATTGGGCATTCAAATGTCATAAATCCATATCTAGGATGTTTAGAAAGTCAGGTAGTTGTTGCTACAAATGTGGGCCAAATTCTCATGCTATATGGGGGTACCCTAATCGAGGGTTAATATTTATGAGAAGGGCTCATGGAGTATCATTTCAAAATGAGATTCATCAAAGGGTGGGTTACCATTCAAACGATTGTACAAAAAGGATTTATGTGGCAAGTTTTCATGCGAGTGACACGGATTGTGTGCAAGAAAGGTCTTTTACGTCCCTGCAAGTTGACAAGAAGTTATGTGAGTTTAGGAAAATGTTGTCCAAAGACATACATTCGGAGTAGCTTGACAAGCTTAATGCACTTCTAATTGAGCCACTTGCGCACTTCCTGTGCAAGTGGCTCAATTAGAAGTGGAGGTGTCTCTAGGGGCTTTGTGTATACCACTCTGGAGGAATTCACCTTGGTTGGTAACATTATCAGCCACAGTGGTGATTAGCCAGTCACAAGTAGAGGTAGAGCTGGAGGTTCAACAGGTGGAGGAAGCTACTATAGCAAAGGCACCGGTTATAGTAAAAACTTAATATGAGTTCAAACATCACTTAGACCTTAAAATTCCTAATAATTAGGTATGATTAAAACTAATTAATCTATTAGAATTTGTGATTCTCCCTTGGGGAGAATGGTGTCAAAATGTAAATGCTAATGCTCAGTATGTGAGGATGTTGAGGGAGAAAAATATCAATGATCATAAAATATCACATGCTTTGATTGCAGTAGCCTTTAAAGTGAGATTAGGTGGTTACAAAGCTGATGTTATCTCTAACACAACAATGAGGAAAGAATTTGGGTGCCAACAACAAACATGTGTTATTGTCAGCTTAGGGGTCCTGTGGTTTTCATATGGGAATAGTTGAAATGGTACATGGAGAGAGTATGTTTGCTTATTAAGTTTGACTATATGTTAAAAGAGTCTTAAAATACACTAAGAGAAAGGGCAAGATATTTGTATGAAAATTTCATGGAAGTGGTCAAATTGAAGGACAAGAGAAAGTCAGTCAACATATGTAAACTTGGGTCATACTTGCAAGCATTGTTTTCCGCCTCAGCGGTTCCTTTACCTTTGCAAGTAATTGATGCTGAAAAATAGAGCTCAAAAAAACAAAGAGTTAGCTCAGTCACACTAAAGCAAAGAAGAGGACAGAAGAAGTATTTTGCAGAGATGATGGAAGGTGTTTTTGACACTACAGAGGCTAAAAGGGAAAAAATGTAGCAAGTACAGATGGAGGATGATGATGATCTTCCAAAATCATTGATAAGAGATCTTGAGATTCTATCTAAACTAGAGGTGAGGTTTTATACAAGAAAAAGGCAGTAATTTCATGAGGAGAAGAAGCTTGGAAGAGATTGTAAAGAGAAGATACTAAAGAGGATTACTTTAAGTAGGGTGAGGTAAGAAAAAAATAGAGGGAAGATGTATCTCACTCTTTGATGACTTTATCAATGGATAAGGATTATGCTATGAAGATAGGGGCTCATGTAGTCCAACATGCTACAGTAGTTTAGGAGCAATTGAAACTACTAGAAGGACAAAAGTCTACTGATTTGGAGTAGAAGCTTAAGCAGATATAGGAGTAACATGACTTAGAAATTTGTAAGTGAATCTTAGACAGGAGAGAAATAGAAGTTTTAATATGAGGAAGTCAGTTGAGCAGTTTGAGGAATGGACAAGTGAGATCAGAGCATAAATAGTTGCAAAGCTAGATGTTCTTGGAGATGTAAAGAGTGAATTGTTAGCAGATAATGAGGTACCTAAAAGAAGGGTGGACCAGTATTGCTAATGGAGAAACAAGTACTTGAGAATGAGGGTTTGAAGTTACAAGGAGTGTTGTTTATTGATGTAGAATTGGAATTAATGAAGGAACAAGTACTTCAGGTAGGGAAACAGGTGTGGAAGATTCTTAGAATCAAGGTGGAGGATTTGGTTTCAAAACCATATGTAGATGTTGTAGAAGGCTTTATAACAAAGGGTACCATGGTGCGATCAACATTTTTTGCGGTCTCATTACTTACTAGATATTGATTACATAGTTAATTTCTATAGGATAAAATTGGATGATTTAAGAAGTTTACTTTCAAAAGATGTGCCATGTTTTTAGTAAAAGCTCCAAAAAGTTGGACCTATCTGAGGCTCTGGGGAGCACTCCGGCTTGTAGAATTAGCATATAAAGGATATTACTGCTCAATTTTTGTTGTTGTGTGAGTTGCATAGTGTTGGAATTAGGGTTGCAGAGAAACACACACAGCTTGGAGAAGACGAAGGAAGCTCAAGACACACAATAGAGAGTGTGTTACTTAGTGCGCAATGGAAAGATAGATAGCCCTAGAGTGATGGGCGTATATACAATGCACGGGGGAAAAAACCTCCTAAAGAGGGAAAAAATGCCCCGGCGGTCCTAGTGTGTTCACACACATCACTACCACATGTATATGGTAACAAATCCCCCCTGGAGTGATGCGGTGAACGAGAGCTGGCACATGAGTAAAGGGAAGTGCCATGCCCTGAGGACAGGATCAGTCCACAAAGGGGAGTAAGCCCAAAGCTTTGCGGAAAGCTTCAAGCTTCTCACGAGACAATGCCTTTGTGAAAAGATCTGCAAGGTTGTCCTGTGTTGGCACATAAGCCAAGCTGATCTCTCCTGCTGAGAGCCTCTCCCTGACATAGTGGTAATGCACCTCAATGTGCTTTGTGCGAGCATGAAAAACTGGGTTCCTCGCAACTGCCAATGCGCTCTGACTGTCAGTGTAGATAGTGTTGGCAGTGTCCTGTCCAACACCCAAGTCAGCCATAAGGCGTCTGAGCCATACACACTCAACCGTAGCTGTGAAGACTGCCCTGTACTCAGCCTCACAACTCGAAGTGGCCACAGTAGGTTGCTTCTTGCTCAACCATGATATACATGAACTGCCAAGCATGAAACAAAAACCACTTGTGGACACTCGCGTGTCAAAACAACCAGCCCAATCTGAGTCCGAAAAAGCATGTAAGTCTGGCGGCAATGATCCCCCCTTGGGATAAAACAAGCCAAGATGTAAAGTGCCACTAAGGTAGCGGAAAATCCTCTTGACAGCCTGCCAATGCTTAGACCCTGGGCTATGCATAAATCTGCTGACCTGCGAGACATCAAACTGAATATCTGGCCTCGTGTTGCATACATAAATGAGGCAGCCAACAGCAGTTTGGTAAAGAGTGACATCAGCAGGATCGCCAGCATCATGTAGACTCAACTTCAAACCTGTTTCCATGGGAGTGGCAATAGGTTTGCAATCCTCAAGTCCAAACTTACATAGCAATGTCTCTATGTAACTTTTCTGACACAAGGCAATACCACCATCACACTGCTTAAACTGTATACCCAAGTAATGATGCAACAGCCCCAAATCTTTCATCTTGAAAGTAGCATTCAAATCAGCCTTAAATTCAGCAATATGTCTCTCATTTGGTCCAGTGATCAGCAAATCATCAACATAAAGAACCACAATGAGAAATACATCATCCTCACGCTTTACATACAATGTGCTTTCTGTTGGACTGTTACGAAAGCCTCGTTTAACCAAATGAGTGTCAGCTTTCTCATACCAAGCACGAGGAGATTGCTTCAACCCATACAAAGCCTTCTTACATTTGCACACTTTGTCCTCTTGTCCTTTTATGACAAAACCGCGAGGCTGCGTTACATAAACTTCCTCAAATATGTCACCATTCAAGAAAGCAGTAACAATGTCTGATTGATGTACATCCCAACCAAAATGAGCTGCCAATGCACATAGAAAACGCACAGTAGTCATACGACAAGTGGGAGCAAAAGTCTCTTCATAATCTATGCCTTTTTGTTGTGCATAACCCTTTGCAACAAGTCGAGCCTTATGGCGATCGATCTCACCATCCGGCTTGCGTTTCAACTTGTAAACCCACTTCGTACCAATGGCCTTTTTGCCAGGAGGCAAATCACATAAAGTCCATGTGTCATTCTCTATAAGTGCATCATATTCTGATTTCATGGCAGCAATCCAATTTTCTGAATTCTGTGCTTCATCAAAAGACAGAGGCTCCTCAACATCATGTAAACTAGACACAGCCAAAGCATAACAATCTGATGCATAAGATGCATGGCGAGAGCCTGAACGAGTACGACTAGATAAAGGTGCATCCAATTTACTGTCACGCAAAGTGTGCACCAGCCATTTTGGCATACCTCTAGCCTGCTCATTTTCAGCCCTTTCCTCATGAAGTACATCATGTACATCTGCATCAGTAATAGGCTGTTCTAAAACATTTTCAGAAACCCCCATAGGCTGTACATTTGCCTCATTGGAACTTACATTCGTATTTCCACCACTGAAAAGAGGCAACAAAGTGTCATAAATGTCCTGTGAGCTTACATTACTGTCTCTAGTACATGACAGCAAGGGTTGAACAGAATCTTCCACAAACACTACATCCCGTGAAACCAAAATACGTTTTGTTTGCGGATGATACAACCTGTAACCTTTGCTTTCAGCACTATAACCAACAAAAATACATTTGACAGCCTTATCATCCAATTTTCTGCGCTGCACTTGTGGCACCAAAGCATATGCCAAACAGCCAAAAACACGCATGTGCTCAATAGAAGGTTTTCTATCATGCCATGCTTAATATGGAGTAATAGACTGCAAAGCTTTCGTAGGACACCTGTTAAGTACATAAGTGGCACACATGATGGCCTCAAGCCAAAAAGAATGCGGCAAAGCTTGACTTTTGACCATACATCGTGCCATTTCCGTTAGTGACCTGTTTTTCCTCTCAGCAACACCATTTTGCTGAGGTGTATAAGGCACTGTACATTGGTGTTTTATCCCACGACTAGCCAGAAATGCATTAAATTCATGAGACATATACTCCCCCCCTCGATCGGAACGGAGGGTGCCCATAGTACATTTTGAGCCATTTTCAGCCATAGCCAAAAATTGTTTGAAGCACATAAAAACTTCGGACTTCGCTTTAAGCGGAAATACCCACGCATGCCTGGAGTAATCATCAATGAAAGTCACGAAGTACAGGTAATTGCCCAAGGACGGAGTTTGCATGGGCCCACAAACGTCACTATGCACAAGCTGCAACCTGCATGTAGCCCTAACTGAACCATCCTTTGGAAACTTAGAACGCTGCATTTTACCCAGAATACAGCCTTCACAAACATGTTTGATAGGTGCTTCAAGAGGCGGCAAAGAAGCAACCATATCAGATTTCTGCAAACGCAGCAAACTGGCAAAATTCAGATGACCAAAACGTGCATGCCAAAGTTTTGCATCTGAAATAGCCCTTGAATCTGCAACAGCATTTGCAAAATTTTGTCCACACTTGTCATACAAAGTGAGCTTATACAGCCCACGGCACAAAAGCCCAGATGCAACAATTTCATCACCAAAACTGAGATCATGAACTGTACATCTGTCATCCACAAATTTGACTACAAGTCCAAGTCTAGCAAGTGCGGATACAGACAATAGATTCTTCTTGATCCCAGGTACATAAAGTGCATCAACAAGTGTGAAGGAACTGCCATTAGCAGGAGTGAGCACAATCTTTCCAACTCCCTGAACTGGATAAGAGGCGTTGTTGGCACAAGTGACTGAATTCCCATGAGGGACAGACTCGAGAGAGGTAAACAATTCACGATGTGAGGTAATGTGCTTTGTAGCACCACTGTCGAAATACCACACATGTGAATCTGCAGCAACTGACAAGCATGCATCATGGACAGCAGGATTGTAAGTGCACTCTGCGCTAAAAGCCCATTCTGCATCAACATCAGCATCACAATCTCCTTTCACAGAAGACTCAACAATGGCTGCATTTGTAGTGGAACCAGCATTTGCAGTGGAACCACCCTCTTTCTTCTTAGCCTCTTTGGCCTTCAACTTAGGACACGACTTGATCAAGTGATCATTGGCTTTACAATAATGGCAACGCATCTTCTTTTTGCCCTTATCACCAGAATTGCCAGACGAAGTGCTGCCAGCAGAAGCATTAGGAACAGAATTTTTGCCACTCGCAGCAGAACCATAAGAAGTGGCTGCATTACTGTTACCACCCTTTCTTTGAGAAGCAATAAAAGCCTGTTCAACTGCACGCTGCCTAGTCCTATTTTTTCTAGAAAGTGACTCTTGCAACAGCAATGTGCATAATGCATCAAACTTGACAACTTCAGGATTTCCTTGGGTCATCAGTCTCCAAGTACTAGCAAAAGTCTGGTAGGAATCTGGTAAGGCATCAAGAACAGTCTGCACAAGGGAACTGTCAGAAATGACTTCACCTGCAGAAATGAGTTGCTCATTGATATCCTTGACACTAGCAAGGAAAGTGTCCATATCATCTTCCTCATGCATAATCTTCGACTCTAGCTCTTTACGCAGCAAAGCAATTTTAGCCTCATTGCGGCTTGCATAAAGACCTGCTAGAATATCCCAAGCCTGTTTTGCAGATTTTGCTGAACGGATGTGAGGAATAATGGTGCGCTTCACAGACAACGCAATCAATGCATGAGCCTGCGCATCCTTAACATCCCAAAGAGCTTGTTCTGCTGTAGGCAAAACAACTCTAACAGCTGCAATCCTTGCAGCAAGACCTGCAACATCCTCAATATCGCCTACATCTTCAGAACCAGGACGTACATCAATGCCCTGCACAATGTTCCAGACACCTTTTGACACAAGAACGTGTTGCATCATATAAGCCCACATAGGGTAGTTGTCCCCATCCAACCTGTCCTCAGCAGCAAACATCTTGAACACATCTGTGTTGTTGTTGTCAGCCATGGTAAATGCTGCACCTGATGTGAAAACTGCCCGAAAATAGGAGAAATGGAGCGGGAACAACTTGTGCTATATAGCACAAACCGTAGAAGACTATAAGGCACCTGTTATGCAGAAAACGGCACTGACAGAAAATCTGCACAAAATGACGAAATAGCCTGTGCAGTACTGCCCGTAGTGGAAACGGAGGCCGAAATGAGCCCAAATCAAAATTCTGAGCAGACCAAGCTCTTCGAGCTCCCCCAAAATATTTGTCGACCTGCGAACGCTCGCCAAAGCTCACTGAAATCGGAGAAAGTGAGCAGGCGTGTGCTGGAGCAGCTGGCGACTAAGCCCGGGAGGACGTGACCTGCTCTGATACCAATTGTTGGAATTAGGGTTGCAGAGAAACACACACAGCTTGGAGAAGACGAAGGAAGCTCAAGGCACACAATAGAGAGTGTGTTACTTAGTGCGCAATGGAAAGATAGATAGCCCTAGAGTGATGGGCGTATATACAATGCACGGGGGAAAAAACCTCCTAAAGAGGGAAAAAATGCCCCGGCGGTCCTAGTGTGTTCACACACATCACTACCACATGTATATGGTAACACATAGAATACAGTGAAACTCTACGTACATATTATACGAAGCAGCACAAGCTCTCCATAAGAATCTCTTTTTTTTCTAAGAGAAGATGAAGAAGAAGAAACATCTCTCTCTACTTGCTTACTTTATTCTCTTCTATTTTCATGGTGTGCAAACTCTACATCAACTGGTAAGACTCTCTACGTGGCTCTCATCACCTCTTTCTATAAAAAAACCAAGGATCCATTTAATCATCCATCATCTCTTCTTGATCATGATAAGAATCTCTAAATTCCATAGCCATCATCACTTTCTCTCTCTACTTTCATTTTTGGGAAAGTACCTCAAAAACTATACCCTTGGTGGTTGCCTTTCTTGTGTACAAAGACATGTATGGGCATGTAACATGCGTACAAGGATGCTCCATAATGGTTTCATCATGTCTAGCATGTGAAATATGCATATGGTGTGTTTATGATCAATAGATGCATAAAAACATCTTTTTGCTCCACATCACGTAGATGATAGGAACATTGTTTTGGTTGTATCTCATAAACCCTTATGAATCAAGTTGAACCCTTTGAATCAAAAATTAATCACATCATTCATAGGTTTTTGTCTTTTAAAGTGGGTCATGAAAAGTTATAGTCAAATTAGAGCTTGTTGTACACTGCACCTAGTCAATATTTTGGACTCCAAGCCCCTTGGAGAATCACTATTTAGAGTTGTCACATGAGAGAATCCACCTATCCAGAAAAAAAAATTGATTACATGTTGCTAAATGTATTTAGATCACAGTTACCATTTCATGAGTGTGAGTTATTAACCATTTTGGTACTCGATTACCTATACATGTAGGGATACTAATAGGGGGGAAGTGGCATATAGGCTCATGAGCTAAAAAATAATGTGATTCCTTTGGAACTCTACTAGCAAACACACACCCAAGAGACCACCATGGAAACACAAAAGTGCCTTCTTTGGCATGGATTTATAGCACACACAACCCAATGCACTTGAGGATATGGGCTTCCATTCATAAAACATCATCACAAAACCACAATAAAAAAGCATATATATCTCCCTTTAAAATTGATCTCTCAAGACACTCTCTACACCAAGTTGGTCAACACACTTTAAAATTGAGCTTTCAACACACTCTCTACAGCAAGTTGGTCATAGGTTTTCGTACCTTGTACATTGTAGATAATCCCATAGTGGACACTCATCAAGAGCTCCCTATATATGTGCATTAAAAAGATTTTTGATAATACCCATATCTATATGTGTGTGTGTGTGTGTGTGTGTGTGTGTGTGTGTGTGTGTGCACGTGTGTAGATGTTTTACTTTTATAAATACATACCAAGGAACAAGACGTTCAAAAGAAGACTTGATATAGATGTCTAGGCAAATATTAGTATAGAAACAACTCATTATTTGATTCGTAACTGTACAACATAATAAGAATGAAGTATCATTCCAAATGAGTTTATACAAAGGTATCATAACTATCCCAGCTGAGTCATCAAGTGTTTTCAAAGTTGGACTGCAGCAAGCTAAACCTTTTTAAGACAAGATAGAGTTCTCACCTGCATCCATATAGTCAAGACAACAGATATGTTAGAATTGGCTACGTATGGCAGGCTTCAAAGAACCTATCAGTTGTTATCCATGTCAAACTTAAAATTATTAGACTAGTTACTATCCTATACAAAGTAATCATACAAGAATTGCTTCATATGTTAAAAAAGTTCTTCTTTAAAATAACCTTTTACTGTGAGAGGAGGTCAACTACTCCATATCATCTTATGTAATTCTTTAGTTTAAACATTGTATGAAAAAAACCCAAGTTTAGGTCAGCCAGCAAGAACCTTAGTTAAACAAGTAATCTTTTATTTTTTCAATAGGCCTACTTACCTAACAACACCCATTTAAGTACCATAATGAGATTTTCTTTGGTATCAAAATAGCAGCTGGATTAAACTGCCCAGGAAGTATCAGCCAGAGTCACAAAAATTGGAGCTCATTCTCAATGGTAAAAAATTCTTTCAAGTCATCTCCTAATCACTGCCACAACGAACCATCAATAAGGCATAACAACAAAAGTTTTTAGATAGATTTTTACTCAAGATTTAGTGAGCAGGCCCAAAGTATCATTATCCAGATTTATGCCATAGTTGGCCAGAAAAATTTCAACCAGATGTAGTGAAAAAAGGACCAGTATTAAGCTAACAATATAAGTACCAAGCTGAAGGTACAAAATCTGGCTACAACCAGTTTACACTCAAGCCATACCAAATCAGTATTCACCAGATCAGTAGCAAGACTAGATCATAATTTAAGCCAATTCTCTTTAAAATACCAGATTATGTATAAAGCTAAACCAAAAAAAAGCCAAACCATACTCCTAGTAAATAGTAGCAAGCTGCATGTCAGATTTTTTGCATGTTAAGGTCAGCATGACAAAGTCCAGCAAGGTCAGCAAAGAGAAAAAGATATTGCTAAAAAATAGCCCAGAGTAGTATAAACTAGAGCCAAGGGTGTACTAGTCAGAGCTAGAGCTAGATCCAGCTAACTCCTAGATACAGCTAACTCCCAGGTAATTACTTGTATGTCAAGGACAGATGTAGACCAGACATCCAAGCCACCACCTGTAGGTTAGATTTTTTATTTAGTCAAAGTAATTAGTTTCCCCTATAACACAATATCCTAGCATATTCAGGTAGTGAAAACCAGATCTTGTTAAAAAAAGCTCAGAGAAGTATTAGCTAGAGCCAAAGATGTACTAGCCAAAGCCAGAGCCAGACCCAGCCATCTCCAACCATAAATATAGCCAATTTGTGAAAGTAAGATCTCACCTAGAGACCAGGACATAGTTTGGCAGTAGAGCACCAAAAATCAGATATATCTATAGATTTTAAGCCAAGCATCAAACCTATAATATGCATGAATGTATAAGTTTAAGTTTTATGGAAGTAACCCCCCACCAGCTAGTTGTAGTTGAAAGAAACCAATTTTTTGGACGAAGTGGTAAATCCAAGATCCAAAAAGAACTTAACCAGTAATTAGCACAACAGGATGTAAGTAAGTCAAAGCAAACAAGCAACTCCTTCTGAGTAGAGAGATTAAGCCAGTCAGCTATAGATACTCATGGTTTTAATCTTCAAAGTGTAAGTAACATAACTAGTTTAGAACCTACAATTTCCAAGCTCATCTACCATCAGTAAATCAATTCTCATGGTTTTGTAAAAGCTTGTAAGCTGAAAACATTTCTCCCCGAAATCCCACTATAACTTACTGCTGGCTTATGAACCACCACATAACCCATCAGAATACTATCTTGAAGGAATAAGAACCATCATACAATCTATAATATCCACCAATGTTCAACACAGTTAGAAAAGTTTCCCCCTTATCACCATAATATAACACATTTAGGTAGTAAAAAACCCCAACTGTAACCACACGTCTGTCAAAATTGTTGCCAACAGAAAAAACTAGAGTAAGTATGCAATCAGTACCAGGCAAGAAGCAAAAGGTCCCCTTGAGTGATGAGAAAATGTCAGTACCTAGGTTACCATACCATATTCCTTAGCTAAAAAGAATTCCAAATGTACAGTTCTTTCAAAATTATTAAGGTAGAAAAATCGGTTAAAGTCCCCCAACAGAGCAAGGGAATACCTAAGTATTGAGATTTTGAGTACAGAGTTAAATAATCTGTGAGTAGAAGTAATCACTCGATTTTATCCAAAGATCCAAGAGAGCCCAAGTCTAAGTGAAGGGAAGAGCCCCTCACCTTCATATAGGGGTCAGAGAAGCATGGCAGTAGTCGTCACAGCAATCCAAGTAAGGCCACCCCCTGCAAGCCATTCATGGCACGTAATCTTCATCGGGATCATGCGCAAGCCCTAAGGAGGACGAGATTTTATGAAAAGGCAGAGCAACAGGCATCATCGGGCCGCCAATCATAATCGGAAGGGGAAGGGGATTGGTGGTGACAGGAGGAAAAAATGGAAAGGTGACCCATCACTTGATTCCAATAGGTTAAAATCTTACGCGACTGCTCCCACCAAGCCTTTTTGTGGTTCATACTTATGGGTTAAAGATTTTTTAAGGGATTGCTCCTACTGTGGTCCCTGCTAACCAAGACAGCAGTGTAAGTAATAGTCGGAATCAAGGTCCTAATTAAAATCACCCTATGAGGTAGTTTACAAGTGTGGCAACAGATATTGAATAAAAACCTTGCATTGGTTTATGTCAGGAGCAGCTTATAAGAGGAACTCATATGACCATGCTCACCAAGTCAGCATAGTAAGCAAACAATAAGGAGTTCAAATCTTAATTTAGTAATTAATCTTACAGTAGAGAGCCTTATGCTAAGAGTAGGCTACTTGTAATTATGCAGCAAAAGGATTAGTCCACTGCCAAAAGTATGTTGGGTACAGCATCAGCTGTATACATATTGTGGGTATCAATACTACTAAGTTGAGTTAGTGTAACTAGAACTAGCCATCACGGTCAGATGCAGTGACCAAGTGTGTGTGTGTGCGCGTGCGCGTGCGCGTGCGGACGCATCCGTCTGTGTGTGTGTGTGTGTGTGTGTGTGTGTTTTATTTAAATTTTGTACCTATTAAAAAAAACCCTCCCCTCTAATGTATACATAAAAGTACACGTGTAAAGAGCCTATATTATATTATTAGTAGGTAATCATGAAGTAGTTAGTCAATAATTAGTAATTTGTTAGTCAGGAGTCAGTTAGTAAGATGTAAGGAAATAGTTAGTCATAAGTTACAAAACGACATATTTTGAGGGGTGTGTCCTTTTGGAAAAGAGTATGTATTTTTTGGCGCCTTGAGAGGGTCTGTATGATGGATGGAAGAAACTAACTAAGACATGTGGCAGCTATCTATCAACCTATGTATAATGTTCTGTTTCTTGTGTTCTTCTTGATGAGTTCGTAAGGTTATCAGGGATATATGAGAGGCACTACAGAGACAAATTAGGGTCCCAACATGCCAAGCCCATTACGTTTTCGTGATCCAACAAATGTATTAAAGACGGTGTTTGACTATTGCATGATTGCAGGGGTAGCCTGATATCAGAGGGTGAAAGTACTGAGTTACTTTATGAATTCCGATCCGACATTGGGTGTCAGAAGAAGAACTTAGGGATGAATACAATAATATCTTCCTACAAGAATATTACCCACTATTCCCTAGAGATGTGTAGGTAGTGGTCAGTCCAAAAAGTGAAGTTTATCTTTGGATGTATGGTCCCATTTGGTATTTCCAATCTTTCCGCAAGGTGGGGTTTCTTGAATGGAAGATTGGTGGGAGGTATCTTGAAATCCGAAGGCGGCACACACTCAAGCAATTGGCATCACAAAGATAGGTTTTCATTGTATGAGTGGAGATGATGGAAGTCAATCAAATGTAGGACATCCATATTGGACAAGGTTTTGTCTTAGGACTACAGAATTTGGTGAGACATAAGCATTAATAGACGAAGATGAAGAAGGAGACCAATTCAATATTGAATGTCTGGTCAACACACCTTCAGGAGGAGTGACATAGGATTTTACAATGAGACTTACAAGGTTGGGAATACTAGAAAGGCCCTACTACCACATGTGTCAAGTGTTTGGACTATTTTTTTATAAATGTTGGTGTAATCCTAACCTCCAAGGACAATAGGTCATCAACACGATCCTAACTGCTCCTTGTGGTGTAAGCATTGCACAAAAAGAGGCATTGCTATAATCTGGTATAGCAACACATCAGATAAATCTCAACAACAACCCCTTAGGGGTGACCTTTAAGAAACTATTCATATAAGGTGCGTTCAAAGGGTATTAAAAAAACCCCTTTACTTACATGCTTAAGGTAAACTTAAAAACGTTACGAGTTTTTCTCTAAAATCAATTAGAAAACACATTCTCTTAATATAATCTTGTTAAAATTTTGGCAATTAAAAAATCCATTCATTTAAACCCACGTGGTAGCTTACATTTCTAAGAAGTAAACCCCCCAAGGACAACCTCTTGCACAATTGAATGTTGTAATTCTAGAAGAAATTCTTCAGGAGAATCCTGAAGACTCTCTGAAGACCTTTTGAATAGTACATAGTGCAGTCCTGACATATGCTCTGGATTGTTGTAGCCCGAAAAATTTGTGAACCATTTCCATTGTGATTGTACCAAATGTATTCAGATTGAGGAAGTGTTCAAGGAACAGCAGATCCCTAGAGGCATGGTCATGACTACGGAAGGTCATAAGACGGATAAGGAAAAAGTTCCTAAGAGTAGGGTAGTACCACCTATTGATCGGGAAATTCACAATTGGATTAGGGGAGGAGTGGTTAAGGAGATTCTTAAGTTGCAAAAGAAGCAGGGGGTACAAATCATCAATCTAATGTTGGCACCAGAGTTGGCACCAGACTATGCTCCTAGAGCATAGGATGGTGGTCAGCAAGAAGTAAATTTGTAAGGTTGATCTGAACCATTTTTTGAGGCTCTGATGGATGCTCCTACTAAAATTAGTCTAAAGAAAATATTGAAGTTGGTCCCAAGTTTTCCTGATCAATTTCTTCAAGCGTTTTCTCAGCATTATACAGGAGGTCACCAAAAGGATCCGAAACAAGGAGAAGGCACAATCTCAAATTTGATGTTGCAAAATCTAAACCTAGTGATATGGTTGACAAGGTTTCTGTTAACTCTGTTGTGAGGTCCCCTCCCCGTCTCACCTTGATGGAACTAGAGGACACCTGACGGTCGCTAGATCCTATGCGGAAGCAAACCAATGGATGGTCTCTCATCACTTAGTGAGTTGATTCCAAGCCACCAGTGAAAGGAATCTAGCTCCGCACCACAGGGGAAGCATAACTACGTACTATCAGTCCTAATCACATCTTCCAGGAGGAGAAGAAACCTCGGTGCCTTTTTCCTCGTAGCTTTCAGAGGCACGTATATTGAGTTCCTACCGCTTTGGCATAATAAGATATCCAATTTCATACTCTATCACACAGGGTAGAGAGTTCCCCGACTGATCGGGACCACCCGTCTCGTAGGCTTTGGCAACCCGATCCAAGCCCCCACTTTCCACCCCACACTCACACAGAGTCTTTGTGTGGCCTAATTACTAACACATTGTTGTTCAACACTTAGGTTTCCTTCTTTATATTTCCTCGACACAAGTTCCTTAAGACAATTCCCTTCAATCAAGAAAAATCGGCACCAAAACATATCTTTCCTAGGAAAAAGTACTCAACAAACAATACTTCATTAAAAATTCCAATGTCCTGGAGTCGTGAGGACCTCCAGTGAGTGTTAACTCCACCTGTTGTCAATTGGCCGCCCATACAACCAGTCCATGATCCACCCAATTCCTGGAGTAACCCTCCGGGTAAAATTATGTAACCACCACATCAAAAGCAAGCCATGGACATATCCACCGCATAAAAAGAAAGTCGTGGATTTAGCTCCTGCGATAACTTCGTGAGCTATCGCCCTGTGATCAATAGGGGCTTCAGACTAAATCGACATTGGAATAATGAATGAAATTTGGTTTAGCTAGTTTTTCCTTAACAATCATTCTTTCCTACCTCAAAACAGTCTTTCCATAAAACATTCCTTTCCTATTAATTGAAATTTAAATTTAGATAAAAACCGTTAAATTACTAATACCATTGTCTCAGTTGGATTTCCAACATATTTCCTAAAGTTATCGTAATGCAATGCTTATGTAAGATACAAAATAAAATCTATCCTACCTCATGAATTTCCTCCATGTCCCTTCGTGAGATGGCCGAATTTCCCTCTCTCATTGGCGCCTTACCTTTCGTCACCATGTTGCTAGTTCCCACCTCACGGTCGTTAGCACCACCAAACCGAGTTATTTTGGGAGCCATTTCTCACTATTAGGATTAGTTCTTTCAGAAAAATGAAGAGACTAAGTGTAATACAAAAATTCCCACAACAACCAAATGAGAAAACTTAACAAGGATAACCTTAGTTTTATACTTAATACTGAGCTAATTAACAAGCTTTCACAACTATAAGTGTGCAAGCTAACTCAAGAGTACAACGAGATGATTATATCCTAATTACTCATAAACTCACACTAAGATTATCATAACCAAGATTTATCCCATATGTAACATGAGATCAAGATTAATGCACTAATTAGATGCATCTATATAATACACAATGATAGACTATAACCATGTAAATACCAATTGTAGTAAATGATTAACTTCCACACTATCATCCATAGATTATGCATAATTTACTAGTGCAAAGCAAGACTCTAACTATGTATCTTTTAGTATGAAAGAATTCTCATAATTTTACCCTAATTTCATGGAAAAATCAAGGTTTTCATCACCTTGATTAGACTTCAATTTGGGACATAACAAAGAGAAAAAGATTCACGATATCTTAGAGAATCATAGGTGAAAGAGCTTTACAACATAATTATGCACAACCTTCTTTAACTAGCAATGATAATAATGTTCATAAACTTATGCTCAATTAAGAAAAATTAAATATACTTAAGAAGCAAGGTGTTCCTTAATCCAATAATAGAACTACAATCAATGGACGAATACCATTGACAATACTTCACATGGATTATAGTAGGGAATAGATTGCTTAATGTTGTAGCCAGCTAGCATAATTAGGCTCAACATAGGAATCCTCTAGAGAAAAGAGGCTATGGAGAAATAGTATTAGTATAAACATAATTTGACTACCTTTGATAGATCTCCTTTGTGTATTATGTGATGTAGAGAAGACTTCACAAAAATTCACTCTAGTAGCAGCACTTCCTTGCACTGTCTTGAGGATTGTGTGTGCCTAGAAAGGGTTGAAGCTACTCTTATATAGACATCCCCTCAAGGAGGTTCTATTTGTCTTGCTAAAATTGGAACTAGAGCCCCATACACACACACACACACACACACACACACACACACACACATACACGCACATACAAGTATCATGCTATGTGATACACACACACACACACACCTTCAAGTGTCATGCTAGGTGTGGGGGTTCCCTACTGAGGTGTCCTCACTTGCCTATACTCCCTCTCTCTCTTTCTCACTCTCACACACTTGCAAAATCCGATTTCCACAAGGGGGGGTAGCGCTAGATTTTTGCTATTTTGAGGAGGTGTGGTGTCCTACGTCCATGCTTTATTGCCCATACTATGCCACACCTCCCTATTGACCCATGTGCCACCTTATCTAGCCCATGCTTAGCCTCCATGCTACACTCTCCATGCCTAACCTAACACTTGTCATAAGACTAGCTATGCTCCTGACCCGTGGCCATACATGATGGGGACGCATGTCCATACATACCATGACCATGCATGCACATCCACGCCCATGCATACTCATGTATGCACATCCACATTCATGACATACATACCTTAGAAAATGTTAACCTTAGGCTAACTAGACTTCTACTAACCCAAATTCAATTCTGAAACTTGCTAACTCAAGATAGGCTTGCAGGTAACAGATACGACTACCTACCATAAGTAGCAGTGATAGCCGTTTTTCGGCTCTCCATAATTGCCATAGTAAGCTACCTCCCCCTATCAAATCACTCAAACATTTTGGTTATCCCTACTATTTCACTGTACATAGGTGTGTGTGAGTTAGGGGACTTTTCCCATATCTTCTTAAAAACCCTCAGCTAGCTAGTCACTGGGCTAGTTGAGCCAAAAAAATATAAAAATATAAAAAATATAAGTATATTATGGCCCATTTGTGTGTAGATATTTCATTGTATATAGAGCCTAAATAAAAGGATTTTTCATAATTATTTTGGTATTTATTTAAATATTTCTACCTATGGTGTGTTATTTATGCTATGTACATTGACTCACCATTACCATATGTTTTCTTACCATTTTGCATACTCTTTATTCCATATAAAAATAAATTCATGTAAGCTTCTCTTATTTTTGGTGTAGCTCCATCCCAACAAAAATCCAAAAAAAACTAGTTTTATTTATGTGTATATTTTTTCACTATTGTGATTTTTTCCTTCCTACATCTATTCTCTTCTACTCTCATAAATTATAACACCAAAAATATTCATCTTTTTATGGTAGACTTATAATGAGAGAGATTTATTTTGACCCCTTTATATTTTTTCCACCTATATTATTTATAGTTGACATGTATATATTTTCTTAGACCCCTCAATATTTGATTTTCTTAGTTGTACTATTCACTTATATCATGATCTCAACAATATCTTCAATTATAGACCTACCAAATAAGGTCAAGGGTATGTGGCATGCATGCATGCACCATGGGGAGCTCACTCTTGGAGGTATTCAAAAGAATCATCCAAAGAAGGACCTCACAAGGACCTTGTGCAGTGGAAAAAACAATCGGTCTTACTGAATTTTTAAAGATCACATGCTCCCCGAATTTGAAAAGGTGATACAAACAAAAGTTGTAGCTCGTGAGCTGAACTTTCACCTCAAATTGTTTCATATTTTTTTGAGCTACGAGCTGTGAGCTATGATTTTATCGGTGGACCCCAGTTTGCCCATGCTATGCAGCCACACTCCCTCTTCCACTTTATCATTTTCCTCTTTCACACACACTCCTCCCTCTCCTTCCCACTCCCAAACCTGCAACTCCCATGTCCTAATTCACCCTCTTCACCGTTGCCACATCTCTCACACCTCCATAGCCTTCATCCTTCATTTCTACACCCTATGTGTCCCCCTTTCTCTCTACATATATGTCCATATTACCACTCTATTCAACTTTGTAAAGAACTTCAAAAAAATCAGCAAAAATCCAAGGTTAATCTCTGCAAATGAAGGCTTTATCATGAATTTTCCAAGGTTTGAAGATAACATAGCTTCATCGACACGCGCTACTTCGCCATGCTGACTGCTTCTTCTTTCGGTGTTGTAAAGAGGTGAATGTCAACTTCTCCAAAGCTTCAACCTCTCTTTACAAGCTCATCCCTTCTCTAACTTTTCTCATCATATATCTCGCCATTTGGTGAATGATTTTGTAAATATTTTTTAGTGATAATTACTAACTACTAACCACTAACCTTATTGTAAAATGCACCCTCTACTAGAGTAGGCCCTCCCAAATTATTCACTCAATCCCTCTCTCCTTTCATCCTCAATAATTCTCTTCCCTTGAGCCCACATCCATGTGACTCAAAGGACAACAGAGACCCACCCTCATTAAAAATATATATATATATGTATAATCTTTTATTCCTTCAAATAAACTTGATTAGGACTAATCCAAATCGGGGCTTCTAAAACCTATAAATAGAGCCCTTCTCTCCCTTGTAAATCATCACATGATCACACTACACCACACCACTCTTCAAGCCTAGTTGTGTAGAGTGTGTGCATTGTGAGTGCTCTATTCCATCACTACACATAGGTGCATGGAGAAGCTTGAAGTTAGTTATGCCATCTAGAGGAGTGGAGTGTATGCCATACTCTTCACCACACTTGTAGCCTACTCTTGTGCATAAATAAGATTTATAGTTTTGGGTGCAATTGTATGTTGCAACTACGACTCTTCTCTCCAAATGGACTTGATAAGTTGGCTCATCAGGTGGTTGAAGGTATATTGTCCTTTGAAGTTTGTTGTGCCATTTCATGCTTGGTGGTTTGAGGGCTTGTTGAATTGTTTGCCTAAAAGGTGAATTGTAAGAGGGTGCTCGGTGAGAGGGCTCCCGTGACCCTAAGACAATTTGTGTATTGGCAATCAGGTCAAGTTTTGTGTTGTCTCTCTATTTCTCATCAAGCTTTGTGTGCATCTAGTCTTTAAGGCTAAGAATGAGTTGCTCAAGTTGATTTGTGCGCTTTACCTCTCTCTGGCGTGGTGAATGTTTGTGTTTGGTGTGTGTGGCTATCTTTCATTCCCCTCTCTTTGTGCATTTGAGTACAAGGAGATATCACGTGCGTCCTAGTTCGCATCTACAACTAGGTGGTGCCCCTTTTCTTGTATGGTTTTTGGCTGTTGGTTGTTGTTGTCTCTGATTGTGCTTGCCCCAGCCCCAATTAAGCAGCACTGGAGCCTCGAAGGGTGTTTAGAGGCCGCTCTTCTTGTTGCCCGCCCCAGACCGCCTCAAATTGGTGCCCCTACTGAGGACGGCTTGTGTATGTTTTGTGTAGGCTCAACCTTTAGCATAATCAAGTAGCTTGCATGAATCACGAGAATTTGTATGATCCCTTCATTCCCATTGCAAGGCAAAAGGTACACATAATTGTTAGTGCTAAGTTGCAATTTCAACGTGTAATTCATAGAATTTTAGGTCCTCTTAGGTGGCAGAGATAAACGCATCAGTAAATCCTTTTATTTTGCCTCTCATTAGGTACGACCTTAGTTTGGACATCTATATTTTTGTTTTGTTTTAAGAATTAGGTCATGCATAGACAATGGATAATGGCCCAAGAATAGAGGTTTTCCCCTTTCATTTCACTCCACACATTAGAATAAACATTGCAATTAGTAGAAAAATCCATTTTCAACAACGTATGGTGTTCCTGTTTGGTGCCCAAAGAGTAGGAGAAATTCTCGCATCACCAAACCCTATCATCCTGCCTCTTATTGATTATCATAGTGACAAGAGAAAAGCGAACCCCAAACCCCGACGGCCTCTAAAACACCGGGGACCAAATGGCGCGCCTCGAGCCTGTCATGGTAAAGCAAACAGGGGGCACCACCTAGCTTTAGCGGCTAGGACGCAAACAACACACCACCATAACAAAGTTTTCATCCAAGAGAGATGGATGCTTGGGAGCAATGATGAAGAGGAAAGGGAATGAGATCAAGTGAGAGAGAGAGAGAGGAAGACAGAGTGAGGGAGGGGGTATAGCGGCTTAGTACTTAGGCACCACAAAAGGATGGCGAATCCACACACCCTTCACACATACACAAGCTCACTCCAAACACAAGACTAGGTGGCGATTCCGCACACCTCACATGGGCAAAACATTGCAAGAAAACATACTCACAAAACCTCAAGCTTTATTTAGAGAATAAGGCGATGAAATGGGGAGCATAGGGTAGGGGAATGAGAAGGGAGAGCGTGGTAGAGCACATGGCGGATAGGTGGGAGTTGATGGAGAAGACTTGCACGAGGGTTACGGCCATCATCCTTCATTTAGTTTCCCTTCATCTTCCATAGCCCAAGGGTATAGAGGTCATGCTTAAGACGAGCATGGTGATTGCGGTGATGGTGATGGTGTGGGTGTGTGTGTGTGTGTGTGCACTAGCCACACACAGTGCATAGTGTACTCTTTGGTGATGGTGTGTGTGTGTTTAGTGTGATGGTGATCCCTCTTTATATAGGGGAGGAGGGGGAGGAATTCTAGAATTTAGAAATGAAGAAATCATTATCTACATAGGCCATGTGACTGTGGGCCCCACTTGTCTGGCTGTGTGTATATGTGCCAGAGCAGCAGTCTCATGAGAGAGAGACTAAGAGAGAGAGATGGGTTGATGAAAAAAAAGTGAGAGGTGACATGGAGAATAAAGTAATTACAAGAGGGGAGAGAGGGGAGTGTGCTCAGAGGTGAATCTGTGTGCAGATGTGTGTGAACACAAGAAAAATCAGGTAACCACCGGGTGGGGATGGGTCTGTGGGCACCTTTTTCAGTGAAACTGAGTGTGTGTGTGTGAGTGTGGGGGAGGTTTTTTAGCTACAAGACAAGAGATATGGCGCCCTTTAGAGAGAGAGGGGGGTATTTGGGTCATGGGATATGATAGGAGAGAGAAAGAGGAGGTGGGGTATACTATTTTGGAAGATAGGGTAAGTTTCATGTGAGTTAGGGTGCATTATTGGTGAGTTATAATGCATTATTGGTGAGATGTGGGGTAGCTTGAGGGGAGAGAGAAAGGAGAAAGGACAAGGGGAAGAGAGAGGGGGTTGACCTTTTGAGTGGAGGAGAGGAAAAGGGACACACGGTAGGGCAACAGTGAAGAAAAAGGAGGCAAGGTGGGGATGGGCTACCCCGCAGGCATGAGGTGGCCTATTTTATCTTTCTTATATATTTACATAATCATACTTTTTTTTTTCTTACTTTTTCCAATGCCTTTTATCACTCCCTCCCTAAGAGGGGGTTTTCATGGGGTGGGGACAAGAGAAGAAGGGTATGGAAGATTGGCTTGTGAAAAGCCCCCATCATTAGCCCTCCCCTTTTGGCTAGAGGCATTCATGTCTCTAGCTCATCTGTTTGATCATTATCGTCGGAGGTGGCGGCTGATGGTGTGTCCTCATCTGGAATGTCAATTGGTGGAGCCTGGTCAAATTGAAGAAAATAAGGTTTAAGTCGCCAACCATTTACCCTGGTTTTATGAAGTTTTCCATCAGTCTCTCCATAAGCTGGTAGCTTCCATTGGCATACTTGTTCCTGACGATGAAAGGACCTTCCCATCGGAGTAGGATTTTCTTATCCTTGCGTGTGTCGAAGCGATTGTCGTAGCGGAGCACCAACATTCCTTTCTTCAATTATTTTTCCCGGAGATGCTCGTTAAAGCTAAGACATCTATGCTCTGCTTGTGCTACATAATAATTTATTGCTTCTTCTCTGTCCAGCTGCAGTCTTTCCAAGTTGATGATGTGATCTCTCAAATGCATGTTGGGCTGTTGAAGCTGGCTTGCCATTACTCTGAGACTTTGTAGTTGCACTTCAATGAGCAAGATTGCTTCCTTACCAAATACTAGATGATAC
The DNA here is from genome assembly GCF_014529385.1 of Adiantum capillus-veneris. Taxonomy (NCBI): domain Eukaryota; kingdom Viridiplantae; phylum Streptophyta; class Polypodiopsida; order Polypodiales; family Pteridaceae; genus Adiantum; species Adiantum capillus-veneris. The sequence continues at coordinate 86,799,852 of NC_140956.1, read as the reverse complement.
GGTGTGAATCCCAAGGATGTACGAAATGAAGTTCTGTAGGCCCATAAAGCTGGTAGTAGATACTTATCCCAGTCTCCAGGATGATTGTTTACCTGCTTGGTAATAATTTTAGAAACCATTCCATTTACCTTTTCAACTAGTCCATTACATTGAGGGTAATATGGTGAAGAGTGCCTCCTTGTAATGCCCAGTTTCTGCATTAATTCTCCTACTAAGTCTGCTTTGAAACCTGGCCCTCTATCAGAGATGATCTCTAAAGGTGTGCCAAACCTACAGCATATGTGCTCGTAGATAAATTTAGCTACCTCTACCGCTGTGATTCTAGTGGTGGCTGTAGCCTCTGCCCATCTAGTCATGTAGTCGACCCCCATGATAATGTAGAATTTTCCTGAGTTGGCCCTAGGTAATGGCCCAATGGCATCGATACCCCATTTTTCATATGGGCCATATGAGAGAATAGGTGTCTGTGGTTCAGGCATAAGTGACCTAGTGCCGGCCTTTTGACACAACTTACACGTTTTGCACCAGTGGTGTACATCACGGTTAAGGCTAGGCCATATGAAGCCTGCCTGCAAGATTTTCCTACTTGTTATGTCTAGGGCAAAGTGACCACCACAAACCCCGTCGTGACAACTAGCAATTACTTCCATGATTTCGTGAGAGAGAGGGACCTTCCTGAGTATTTGGTCCTTACCCTTACAGTACAAACCATCATTGATGAGTCGATACCTTGTGGCCTTCCGCGTCATCCATTGCTTCTGTCCCTTTGTTAAATCTGATGGGCATTCCCCTGTTTCCAAAAAATGCATGATGTCAGGCAAGGCATCACTGCCTTGAAATAGAGGGAGCTTTAGTTTTATTGCTCCAACCACCACTTCCTGTAGTCTTTCACTTGCTAGGGCATCTGCTTCTTGGTTTTGAGCCCTTGGGATATGGTGTATTTGAACTTCTTCAAACTTACCCAACAAGGTTTTTACACCACTTAAGTGAGTCCTTAAACTAGGATTCTTGCATGTCCATGCTCCATTTACTTGCCTTACCAGAAGTAGAGCATCCCCAAATACATTAAGGCGTTGTACACCTTGCGAGACGCACCATTTTAGACCCTTGGTTAGTGCTGCATACTCAGCTTCATTGTTAGAATGTGAATCTAACAATTGGCCCAACGAAAATACCTTTGTCCCTTTGTCATCAAAGACCACTATGCCTGCAGCTGCTTTGCCGGACGCTCGCTTGTAGGCTCCATCAAAGTAGAGAGAGTATGCTCCTTCTAACATCGGTTGTACTGGAGGTAATCGGACTTCTCCTTCCTTAGATTGCTTCTCCTTACTTTCAAAGACTTTGTAGGTCATGAGTCCCCCCAAACTTGCCCTTGTCGTGCTTTCTACCTATACCGTGTAGTCAAACTCTTGCAGACGAACTAGCCATTTAGTAATTCTAGCAGACACATCCATGTGTTGTACAACATAGGGAAATATTTCATCCATGGTTAGAATCACAAATTTCTTAGGCAGCAAATATGACCTAAACTTTGTAGTTGCAAATCTAAGATCTAGGACTAAGTGTTCCACATGGGTGAAACCTTTCTCTCCTGCTGTCATCATTCGACTAGAGAAGTAGATTGGCCTCATGAAAGATGTCGTCGTATCCTTTTGGAGTAGCACAGCCCCCAATGAGTCATCACCAACACTTGAGGTGACATAGAATTTTTCATCCCACTTAGGTGGTGAGATAGTTGGTAGAGTGGCTAAGACCTCCTTTACCTTGTTGTAGTGATGTTCGCTTTCCTCGTCCCAAGTGAAAGTTGATCTTTGAGTTACTTGTTGCAGTGGTAGAACAAGTTGTGATAGTAGATGTATGAATCTACTTAAGTACCTCACCTTCTGTAGAAAAGAGACCAGTTGACGTGCGGTCGTTGGTGAAGGTAGGTCTATGAGTGAGGACACCTTACTTGGGTCGGCGTTGATACCTTTTGCTGAAATTTCATGGCCTAGTAGAATGACTTTACTCTCCCCAATGTGGCATTTATCCACATTTAATTGCCCACCTAGGCTCTGCAACCTGGCCAAACCTTCAGTTACCTTTTCTAAATGTGAAATACGGGAGCTATATATACAAAAATCATCAATGAACACTCTTATGGATGTTCCAAAGCACGGTTGAAAAACATATGTGACATATCTTTGGAATGTGGCAGGTGCATTTGTGAGGCCAAATGGCATAACCCTGTATGCAAAACAACCCCATGGCGTGATAAAAGTGGTTTTTAGCTGATCTTCCAAGGCTATGCGTATTTGAAAGTATCCAGAATAACCATCACAGACGGTATAGCATTCAAAACCCGCTACTTCATTCAGAATTTCATCCAAGAAAGGGAGAGGAAAGTGGTCTCTCTTTGTAGCTGCATTTAGTGGTTTGTAGTCAACACAGACCCTCCACTTACCATTCTTTTTAGGCATCACCACTACGGGTGACACCCATTCTGAGTTTTCTACAGGATAGATGAATCCCGCCTCCAGCAGTTTCCTTACCTCGGCCAAGAGTGCCTTTTCTTGTATGACCCCCAGTCGTCGTAGCTTTTGCACAACTGGTTTTACCCCTTCCTTCAGCTTAATATGATGTTCCACCACTGTAATGCCTGTGATTCTTTCATAGTTGTCAATGAACAGGTTAGGAAATCCCATCAACATTTGCAAAAAACTATCTTTCTCCTCAAGTGTTAATTCCGTAGACAACTTCCCCTTTAACCTACCTCCTCCTAGGCCAGGTGATTTGCTCTCCTCTTCATTGGGTTGTCCTTTTGGTGATGGCTCACCAGTTGTGCTTACCCTTTGTGGATCCTTCATAATGATACCCATCACATCAATGGAACTGTCACTTTCGTCGGTGGATGTGGTCTCCTCCTCAGAACTGGAAGATTCGCTAGTGGTTTCATCTGCCGATGTTTCCAGATTCATTTGCTTCTGCTTGCCAATCCTCATGTCGTAGTAGATTGTCTCCCCTTTCTTACCGGTCATGCGTAGAAGGCCAGTACCCCAGTCCTGTTTTGCCTTCATGGCCATCAACCATGGCCTTCCCAAAATTAGTGGATAGCCCTCCCCCTTAGTAGGCATTACAAAAACCTCTACCTCTACCTCAGTGTTGAAAGCTTTGATTTTCACGGCACTTACCACACCCACACACTTTACTTTTGCGTTGTTTGCCATCTTTGCCTTGCATGGAGAAGGCCTGTCAACCTCGAGCCCTAATCAAAGCATCATAGCTTCGCTCATTACACAGATTTGTGCACCTCCATCAATGTAGGTGTTTCCAACCCTCTTTCCTTTTATGTTTACGTCGACAATTGGAAGGATGTCATCCATGTTGCATCCCGAAATTGCTCCGGCTACCTTTGTTTTGGAGCTTCTTGTACTTACCATTTTAGACCATTGTCGCCTTACTTTTGGTGCAAGATGTAGCAGTTGTGGCCATGTAATCTTCGGTCCTTGCTCTGCCACATCCAATGTTAGATCATAGGTCTTAGAACTTTCCCCTAGCTGGAAGTCGGTGATGCCCAATTTCCGTCGTGGCCTGGATGGCCTCTTGCTAGTTTCTCCTCTCATGCTTCTCTCATCATCTGATTGTGTAGCCTTCTCCCTCCTAGCTCTTTTCACAGTCATGGCCTCAAGTGGTTCTAAAAAGGTTACCTTCTCCTTACCCTTGTCCCTCTCCTTTGCTCTGGGTGGATCCACTACTACAGCTTTTCCTTTCTCTTCTAGCCTTATGATGTTTACAGGGCGATCAGGTGGTGGGGCTGGTGGAAGAGGTGGAATGGATGCTTGTAGTGGTGTCTGGGGTGGACGTAGAATTTGTGTTGGTGGGGTTGGTGCTCGGGGTGGGGGTGTTCTTTCTCTAGGGGGTGACAATTGGTTCCTCCTACCTCCTCTATTATAGTTTTGTCGTGGTTTGGGACAGTAGTACATACCGTGACCGTCTTCTCCGCAGTTGTAGCAATGATACTCCCTGTTTTTTTGTCGTGCTCTTCCAGGGTCTTGATCTCTTTCTTTACTCCTCCCTTGTTGTATTAAGTGGACAGACAAATTCTGCAGCTGGTCAGTAATATGGGCCAACATACACTACAAGAGGTTGTGTGCTCTTGTGACGCTGTTAGCGACGGAAATACATTGGGTTTTTATAACCCCCGGCGTCGCTAAAACCGTCGCTACGAGCGTCGCTACGAGAGCGTCGCTATAAGCGTCGCTATAGGCGTCGCTATATGCGTCGCTATGAGCGTCGCTATATAGCGACGCATATAGCGACGCATATAGCGACGCCTATAGCGACGCTTATAGCGACGTTTACACAGAAGACTATAGCGACGCTCATAGCGACGCTACAGAGCCATAAATAGCGACGTTTATAGCGACGCCCGAGAGAATATTTTTTTGGTGGCAGGGCATCGAATGCCCTGCCACCCATCAACCATATTGTACTTGATTCACTTTTTAAAAAAGTGCAAAGGTAGATAATAGACCCAAAATAGTCACCCACAAGACGCATTGTTTGCAAAATTGACAATTGTACACATCATAGGCAAAATGAATTGATTGGCAAATGTAATAATGACAATTGTACAACATCATAGGCATAAAGAATTGATTGGCAAAAGGAACTGCGGTGACAAATGTAATAATATACATGGTTCAAAAAGACGTATAAAATCCGTCTCATGATACATAAGCTATGAGAAACCCTAAACTAATGCTATCTAGCTACGGCTAAACTGACGTCGTTTAGTCAGACGTCTCATCGCGTCCAAGCGGCGTATCTGTCGGATTCTGCAAAAAAAGACAATAAGACAGCTTTCAGTAAGTATAAACATATAACGACATTTATAAAACAATACAAAAAATAAAAAAGAGTAAACCCTAATACTAACCATGCCGCCGCGAGAACTGAGAATGTCCATCAGGGCGTTTAAGCCCTTCCTGCCTGCGTACTCGCGCTCGTACGGTGTGGGATCACATCCTGTCATTGACCACTATCAAAACATACAAAGATCTCATTATGTTAGAACTAAAAAACTCATAAACCCTAAACTATCGAACATGCATAAAGAGCAATGTGAAAAGACTTACAAAATGGGCCTCAAATGATGCCCATCCACCGCTCCCCAAGTGGTGCGAGCTCCCTGCCTCTACTCGCGCTCTGGCTGCATCCTTTTGTTGCTTCCACTTGTCGGGATTCTCGCGCGCTGCTTTCTTCGCATTCTTCCAATCTTCTTTGTCCAGCCAATCTGGCCTATTCCACCCATTCTTGATTGCTTTTTGCACTTCGGAACGCTTGTGTTTGCAGTATTCGCGCATTCGAATCTTCATCAGGTCTTCATTGAAGAGCTGATCCCGTGTTGGAACGGGAAACTCATCATGAAGTATGCTGATGACTCTGTTTTTTAAATCACTTGGTACTTCACTCCATTTGTTTAGTATATAGTGTCTAAACAGCTATGTAGCTTCTAGGAACAGTCAGCCGTGCAAAACCTGGCGTAGATGGCGATGCTGTGGCTGGTGTGGGGGCGGGCAAAGAAGGGGAGGGTAAAGAGCCTCGTCGAACACGAGGCGGTGTGGAGGCATCGGTGGCGGAATCCCCACAACAACCGCCACCGCCACCACTAGAGCGCCGATGTCTAGACGAGTGTGAAGCTCGTCTCGTCGACGCCGAAGCTTCGGAGCGCGCCGAATGCTCCGAAAGAGAGGGAGATGCGGATGGTGTAGGAACGCGCGATGATGCGCCAGAGCGATGACGCTCCACGTACCACTGTCTCTGCTGCGGTGACAAAGAAGAAAGAAACTCCTCATCATCCATACCTGCATTAAACACACGAATATTTAAACTTAATATTGAATGAATAGAGTAGACAATGACGCAAAGACCATTAAATACAATGACGTAATGACGCATATAAATACAATGACGCAATGAATCGAGTGATAGAAGAGGCAAGTCGAAAACTCAGAATTTTCAATCAAAAGATGTGAGCGCGAGTAGAAAAGAGCGTTATACACCATGGAAGGTACTTAGAGAGCCAGAGCTTTTACAACACGGATCAAAATTGTTCAAATACAATATTTGTGGCTTTAAGAGATCTCTCTCTCATCCTCGCATAACTCAGCATAACTTCCTATATCTATATAGAGCTCTCCGTTTAAACACATATCCTCTGTTTCATTTTGTAGCTCCTCTGCATGCACCCCATATAGAGTAGTAGCATCTTGATGCTCGTCTGGCACCACCGCAGCGGCTTCTGATTGAGCATCTTCTCTGATCTCCTCCATTGATGTCGTTGTGATTGGCACATGGTAGCCTTCATACGTCCTTGCACTACGAGGGGCCACCTCTATGACGTACCACCAGTTTGATGTAGACTTTGTAGGATGAAATACTACCTGCCAGAGCCACATAACTTACATGAGAGCTTTCAAGCACATAACTTGTAAAAGGGGGATGTTAACTATTTACATACTTACTTGTTCACAATGCTCGGGTAGTACGAAAGTGTCTCTTAGGTCAGTCCATTTCTTAGTAGAATCCACCTCAAGAAAACCAGACTCTCCTCTACGCACAGTAGCGTTGCGACCCTCCATGATTATCTTGAACCATTGCACGTCGAACAAGTCGACAAAAAATCCTCTGTAATCGATCCTCAAAATCTCTTGCAGCGTGCCGAAGTAAGTGAGTTCCGCCACCACAGGATCTGCATCAGAGGAACGTCGTCGACTAGACTGTTCAAATTTTGCCATGATTCCACAATCTTGAGTAAAACGCTTTTTGTCGATTCGTTCCACCCTAAAATGTCGACCTTTACACCATGCTGCTGTGTATGACTTATACTACAACGAACAAAGATTATGAGTGGCCGTTCAAACGTTTATAAATAAAGTCACTTGCTAGTCGTACATTGCAAACTTACCTTGGTCGCGCAACCCCGAGAGTACTCCCACTCTTCTTCAGTCACTTCGTCACCGCATTGTTGTGCGCTTTTCAATTGGTTGTGCAACCATCTTAAGCTCATGAAGGTTGGTAGGCTCTCCAGAACCGCTGGATAGTGCATCGGTGGTCGTCTTCCCCGTCTCCACTCGATTCGTGCCCTTTGTCGCTCTTGCTTTGCATCCTCATATTGTGAAATCCACTTTTGCATCACTGGATTGTGAAGCATGCAAAATCGGTTGATTTTAGCCTCTAGATCTTCCGTCATCTTCTTCTCAACACCGAGATTGCACATGACAATCCCAGATATGCGCTCATCATCTATGGTTTGCCATAGCGTGTCCCGGGATTTATCAAATCCGTCTAGCCACTCTCCAATGTACACTAGGGACTCTGATACCAACCAACCTTCTGCCATGCTACCCTCCGGACGTGCCTTTTGACGCACATATCCCTTAAGCGTTTTCATGAAACGCTCTAAGAAGAACATCCATCTGGAATGAACTGTGCCAGCTATTTCCACCTCATCAACTATGTGAACAAGAAGATGCACCTGAATGGTTAGCATTGTAGTAGGAAAATGTTTCTCAAACATGCACACAAGCTCCGCAGCATTTAGTTTGGCGAATGGTATGGAGTCTACGTTGATCTCCTTTTGTGAGATCCATTGCACCAGCTTTGCAAGTTTGTAGATTGTGTTACGGATGTCGAGAGACAAACATCCCTCAATGGCAACCGGTAAAATAAACTGTAAAGTATGTGCAGCAATGATATTAAAGTCCACATTTTATGCAATGATATTAAAGTCCACTATGAACGTACCTGACACATTTTATGCCAATCGTGTGACTTCAAACCGGTAAGCTTTCCTTCTTTAGTGAAACACGTTCGGAGCGAGTGCATTACGCCAGTGGGGGTCCGCAAAGATCGAATGGCCTCTTTTACTTTGCGTTCTTGGGCTCCTGTGAAAATCCATGGTGCTTTAGGGAGTTTTATCGATCCATCAGACGCTGTTTGCGGCCAATATTGCTCCATACGATCCACATTTCTAAGGTCAACTCTGGCTCCCAAAGTATCTTTCTTGCCGGTCAAATGGTCCCATAGTAGATTACCCACATTCTTGAATATGTGCATTGGATCGAGCAAGTGATTGATCATGAGTCGGGGCCAGTATGGTAACTCGTACCATAGAGATAGTCTCTTCATCCCTGGAGGCAATCCGTCATCGCACATCTCCTTCTGCTCTAACCATGCTTGTGCAGACATCCTTGGTGGCTCTCTTCCCAAAAAGCCGTCGCGTAACACATGATTCTCTGGAAGATACGCTTGATGACCTTCGTAGATTTGCTTCTTCAGTGAGGGTGCCCTACGTGCATTCAGTCTAGGTCCACATGTGACACATGCTCTATATCCGCTTGTTTGAAGCCCTGCATGTATACACATGATAATAGATCAACTATGGGAAAAAACAATATTTACAGTGTTTGAGTGAGGAGTGTCAATAGATCACCTGAGCATTCTGTTAGCCCGGGATAGTCATGCATGGTCCACATTAGAATGCCTCTGATCAAAGCAATCCGTCGTCCTGTGTGTCGGCTCATATCCACCACCTCTATGCCAATCCACAATTGTTGTAGCTCTTCCAATAGTGGACGAAGATACACATCCATATTCCCCACTTTATATCGCCCTGGCACAATCAAGCTTAGCCATAGGTGCCCCTTCTTCGTAGTCAACCACGGGGGAATGTTGTAGTTGACGATGACAACGGGCCATACACTGTAAGATGTTGATCTTTGACCAAATGGATTTACGCCATCCATAGCCAGGCCTAAGCGCAAATTTCGAGCTTCCCTGGCAAAATCCGACCATGTTCCATCTATATGTTTCCAGGCTGCGCAATCTGCAGGAATTCGTAGCACACCATCCGAAGATTTATTCTCCTCATGCCATGATGCTAGGGCGGCCATGGACTTACATTCGAAGAAATGCTTGATGCGAGGAAGCAAAGGAAAATGTCGCAAAACCTTTTGTGGAATTTTTGTCCCGTGGAGATCTACTCGATATCTTTCGGAATCACATTTCGGACACTTCTCCATGTCTGTGTATTCCCCTCTGAAAAGAATGCAGTCATTAGGACAAGCGTGGATAGAATTGTAATCCATTCCCAAGTTTCGCAAAATCTTTCTTGCTTCATCTCGGGAATCTGGCATCACATTGTCAGCTGGTAGTATGTGCTCTTTCAGCAATCTACACAACATAAAAATATGATACAGTCGTGTAAAAATCTATCAGATCATTATACATTTAGAGTTCTATTAAAGTAAACTAACTGTAATAGATCACCTGAAAAGCGTTGTGACGCTAGTGTCACTCCATCCAAACTTTGCCTGCATGTTGAGAAGAACCAGGAGTGCTTTCAATCTAGACATACGTGCTCCATTATACAATGACGTATCGGCTTCACTTTTCATATCATCATAGATAAGCCTTTCTGAATCCATGATTGTCTCGATCATTTCATCAATCTCGGGCTCAAACATTGCCTCGTTGGGAATGTGCTCTGCATGATCATCCCCCGAGCTGTCAGAGGCTACATCTTGTGGCCTCACATATGCTGCTTGACCAAAGCGCCTGCGAACACGTCTATTGGGTTGCAAGATTGCTGCTTGTTGGCCAGCGTCAGAGTCCGACGAGTTATAATTGGCAACAACTCGATCTATAATAGATGGATCGAACTCGCCAAATTCGCGAACGTGCTGCAAAGAAACACGTCTTGTCCGTCGCACAACATGCTTGCATTGATTACAAGGACATAAGACCCTCGTTGAGAGATAGGTGTTTCGGTTGGACGGTCCCACATCCTCGTCGCTACTCATAATGAGGATAAAAAACTTATAACCTGGACAACAAATTTAATATTCTATTGGCATTCTTCGTCTTATCTCTCTCTCTCTCTCTCTCTCTCTCTCTCTCTCTCTCTCTCTCTCTCTCTCTCTCTCTCTCTCTCTCTTTACCTCACATTCTCTAGTCATGTCCAATCCCCGCACACCTCGGTCTAGAGGTGCACGGAGATCAGAACCACCGGGTTATAATCTCGTCTTTATTGGTCAATACCTATATTTGTGGGTACAAGAAATCTACACACCCACGTCTACATGATACTGCATGTAGTGGACAAAATCCCTTTGCCTCTTCTCTAGCTGTAGCACTTCACTTCATCTTAACATCTTTTCACAGTAGATCTTTTCACTGTTCGTCTAACTCTAAACCCTAAACCGTAAGTAATTCTTGCGTGGACTCGATCTAACGTAAATAAGCGTAAATCTAAATAAACGTAAATCTAACTAAAAATAAAGCTAAATCTAATTTAACGTAAGTCTAATGACTAGAGGTTGTCTAGATGGTCATTGTGTCGGGGATGTAGTGACTCTTGCCGCCCTGAAGATCCACCTTCTTCCCTATCTTCTGAAGACATTTCACCAGTACTTTAGGATCGACGGAGCCCACCATGAGTGAAGGCAGCAATACCCTATATTCCATTGAGGGCTTTCTTCACCCGCTTCATGCAGGCATCGCAGTCTATGGAGACCTAAATCTAATCTCATATAACGTAAATCTAAATCTAGCTTAAATAAATGTAAATCTAGTTAAAAATAAACCTAAATCTAATTTAATGTAAGTCTACATATAACCTAATCTTTAACGTCTTTTAAGATAGTTTCCTACGACGTTATAACTCTCTTCTTCTTGTGTGTGTGCGCGTGTGTGGATGTATGTGCCAATAAAAAGAGATAAATGGTATAACCTTTCTATCACCCATGCCAAGTATGATAGATTGATTATGCCATTTCCCTCTTGAATAATAGGTCTTCAGTTCAACTTCTCGTCGGCTAGATCTTTAGGTCTTTTAATTTTAATTAGTTTCCTACGACGTTAAATTACTTTCTCTCTCTTTTTCTCTCAATGTGTGTGCGTTTTTTTGGATCGTATGCATGTTTTCTCTCTCTTTTCCTCTCTCAATGTGTGCGTTTTTTGTTTATGCATGTTCTCTCTCTCTTTTCCTCTCTCAATGCGTGCGTTTTTTGTTTATGCATGCTCTCTCTCTCTTTTCCTCTCTCAATGCGTGCGTTTTTTGTTTATGCATGCTCTCTCTCTCTTTTTCTCTCTCAATGTGTGTGTGCATTCTTTGTTTATGTATGTGAGTGTGCGTTTTTGTTTTTGTTTGTACTCTCTCTCTCTCTCTCTCTCAAAAACACTATGTGTGTGTGTGTATGTGTGTGTGTGAGAGAGGGAGAGAGAAAGAGGGGAAGGGAACATGAGAATGAGGAGAGGAAAGGAGCATACCTGGCTCTCCTTCCTCTCCTCGTGTGTGTGTGTGTGTGTGTGTGTGTGGAGAAGAAAAAGAGAGAGAGAGAGAGAGAGAGAGAGAGAGAGAGTGAGGGAGAGCGTTACCTGCTCCATGCTTGAGGGCGCCGAAAAACTCAGATCTGAGATCTGAGTTTTTGGGCGCGCTCGGTTATTTTTTTACCCCAGCCGGCGTCGCTATGAGCGTCGCTATAAGCGTCGCTATGAGTGTCGCAAATTTACAAAGAAATTTGCGACGCTCATAGCGACGCTTATAGCGACGCCGGGAAAAAAAATTTTGAGCGTCGCTGTGTGAGCGTCGCTAATATGAAGAGCCTCTTGTAGTGATATCTTGTTGGTCATCTCTTACCCTAAGAGCCGGTGGTGGTGGTGGAATGGTGGTTGTCGTAGTTGCTAGTCGACGTGATGTTGCTGTTTCTGTTGACTCGGTTTCTTTGGCTTTCATTCGCAGCTTCTTGTCCTTAAGGCGAGCAATCTCAACGGCTAACTGGCACGTAGCCGGGAATCTACCTTTCACCTTCTCCTTGAGAAGCGGCCATAAGCCATGCGTGAACCGATCTTTTTTTAGGAAATCGGGTGCAGCTTCCCCCCTTGCCAGTGACTCAACCCACCGTTCCCACAAATCCACAAATTTGGACTCATAGGTGGCATATTCTAAAAGACCCTTCTGCTTCAAGTCTCTCAACTTGTCCCACAACTTTTCTGAAGTGGTACCTCCCCCAAAGCGCCTCTTAAAAGAGGTTTTTAAGGGTTCCCAGTCATCCTTGGTTGCTTGTGGAAGTGCATTGTACCATGATCTAGCTTCTAGCTTCATGAGATGCTTAAAGATTCTAACCCGGGATTCATCCGTGTCTTTGTTGCTCACTACACATGCTACTTCAAAGTCATCTAGGAAGTCTGTTACCAAATCCTCCCCCTTCTTTCCTTTAAATGTTGGAAATGCTACACTTGCCATGATTACTGAGAGAGAGCTAGAAAGACACACTGCTTCACTTGCAAAAGTTTTTTTCTTCTTTACAAGGAGGCGTGTATACCCTCTTATACTAGGACATAGATTAAAACTTCAAACGGTACATTTCCTTGTACCAAAGGTAGTACAAATGGTTGATCTGATGCCAGAACCTCAAAAAATCGCTCCCCACCCAGCATGGTGTCAATGACGTGCTGGTAGTGAGCCTTCAAATCCAGTATTACCTTGATTGAGTGTACATGTGTTGGTATGTGTGATCTGTCTTGAGGTAGGTTGTACTGATTCATGTGAAGCTTAGAGGTGCTTAGTCACTGTCCAAGATTGTGGGAGAGGGTGGTGTTCTTTCCTGAAACAAACTCAGTAGATCCCTAGTTTCTCTAGTGAGAGTGTAAGCCAATGATTCCGTTATCTATGCTGCAGCATCAGGTGCGACTTGAAAACTGACTGTGATAATTACCTCGGTGACTTGAGTTACCCAATTCTCAAAGTAGAATAGTGTTGATTCTCTATTGTGTAGAGCTCCTTCCATTTTGTTGTTGTGGGTTGGTTGTAGGTTGCGGACATGGTTTCGACCTTCTCCTTCTTCTTCTTGGCACTTGGACTATGTATATCCACTGGGTTTGGCGTGTTGGTTAACTCTCCCACTACAAATCGATTACCGTTACGCCTGGCACTCGAGCTTCGATGGAGATACGGAGTTCGTCTAGTTGTGCTTGGAGCTCTTCTTCTTGTGTCGTCCAATTAGCAAATCCTGCTAGCCATTCATCCATTCACAATAGTTTAGGGGTTTCAGTCTTGTAAACTGAAGGGTTTCATGAAGAGATCCTCAGTGTGGGCACCAAATGACGAGAGCAAAGCGAACCCCGAACCCCGACGGCCTCTAAAACACCGGGGACCGAATGGCGCGCCTCGAGCCTGTCATGGTAAAACAAACAGGGGGCACCAGCTTCAGCGGCTAGGACGCAAACAACACACCACCATAACAAAGTTTTCATCCAAGAGAGATGGATGCTTGGGAGCAATGATGAAGAGGAAAGGCAATGAGATCAAGTGAGAGAGAGAGAGAGAGAGACAGAGAGAGTGAGTGAGGGAGGGGGTATAGCGGCTTAGTACTTAGGCACCACAAAAGGATGGCGAATCCGCACACCCTTCACACATACACAACCTCACTCCAAACACAAGACTAGGTGGCAATTCCGCACACCTCACATGGGAAAAACATTGCAAGAAAACATACTCATTATCTACATAGGCCATGTGACTGTGGGCCGCACTTGTGTGGCTGTGTGTATATGTGCCATACACATTCTTTGTTAGCTCTAGTGTTGGGAAGGAAACAATTGGTGCAGTTTTATTACAACAAGATCCCCACAGTACCAGGATGCGACCCATCTACTTTGCTAGTAGGGTCATGAATGCTTTGGAGAGATGCTACACGGAGGCAGAACTCATGATGCTTTCTCTCATGTTTGCGGTGAGAAAGTTTAGATCCTACTTGCTACCAAAACCTTTTGTAATTCTCACTGCAAAAAATTTGTTTCCTTGGGTGTCATCTCAAATGAATCTTAGCACTAGGATCTCAAAGTGGATTATGGAATTGCAAGAGTTCCAATACTCTTTCAAGGTAGAAGATAGTGTGCGTGCACAATTGGCAGGGATCCTTACTTATAGGGTACATGAGAAGGAGATTAAGGTGCCTGAAGTAAAGACCCTACCATTGCCACCACCTAAAAGTATTCCTAATGCTTTTACCTTGTTCTTTGATGGAGCTTTTCGACAAGTCACAGGAAAAGCAGGGGGAGGGCTAGTATTGCTCAACCCAAGTGGAGAGGTGGTCATGAAAGAGAAGGTCAATCTACTAGGTTCAACTAGCAACAATGAAGCAGAATACGACACACTACTTCATGGTTTAAAGATATGCATTGGCCAAGGTATACAACTTATCATGGTAAAAGGGGATGCACTTCTCATTGTGAAGCAAATTTTAGGCATTTAGGCATGCAAGAATGAAAGCCTAAGGACAAAAGTTCATGCCATTCGTAGATTGTTTAATCAATTTGAAGAAGTGCAACTATATCATATTCCTAGGAAACAGAATGGAGATGCCGATTTACTTGCACAACAAGCAGTTACATGTGTTGAGAAACAAGTGCAGGTTATCATGGTGGCAGCAAGTGTCAAGCAACCGAGATACCAGGGATTGGAGTCATTGACTCCCATTATTAGCTACATTTTGGAGGGTGAGTTTCCACAAGACTTCACGAAGGCTCAGAAGAGGAGACTCATGAAGAAGGCAAGCACGTATCTCTTCCTAGAAGGATCCCTCTACCAAAGAGGGAAAGATCAAGTGTGCAGAAGAGTACCAACTATTGAGGAAATCCCAGCCATTCTAAAAGGTTTGCATGAGGAAGCGTGTGGTGGTCATTTTGCATAGGAACTCACTGCAAAAAAGATTTTTCTTTCCGGATATGTTTGGCCAAGCTTGCACATTGATGTTCAACATTGGTGTAAAAGCTGTCACAATTGTCAGATTAATGGAAACAAGCGTCTGTTACATGGTCCATGTCAGTTAGTCCTTGCAAATGGTCCATTTGAAAAATGGGGCATTGATGCTATGGGTCCATTGCCTAGGACTAAAAATGGGAAATCGTATATCTTGGTGGTCATAGACTTCATGACGAGATGGGTAGAAGCACAAAGTGTGGCAAAGGCAAATGAGAGGACAGTGAGCAAATTTGTCTACACTCACATTTGCTGTAGATTTGGCACACCTTTGGAGATTGTTTTGATAATGGTCCAGGGTTTAGAAAGGGCTTGCTCATAGAGATCTGTGAAGAACTTCACATTCTACATCGTCATAGTACACCCTACTATCCCCAATCCAATGGTCTGGTAGAAAAAGCTAATGGTGTCATTGTAGGCATCATTAGAAAGACAAAGTTGTGGGATGACTTCTTGGATGGTGCCTTGTGGGCATATCGAACCACATATAGGGAAGCCACGGAGTTCACACCATTTCACTTGGTCTATGGTCAAGAGGCTTTACAACCAATTGAGCTCAACATTCCAACAATGCGACTTCATGGCAAAGCAGCACAAGATGATCAAGAAGCATGGATGGATCGACTTCTTGCCTTAGCTGAGCTTGAGTGGAAAAGAGAAGCAGCATACGAGTGCTACAAAAGGAAAGCTATGCACGCGAAGGAGAAGCTTGACAAGAAACTAAAGGACAAAGGCATCAATGAAGGAGATCTTGTGCTAAGGTATGACAATCGTCTCGATAATCGTTTTGATGCCAAATTTGAAACTAGATGGCAGGGGCCATACATAGTTAAGAAGGCTTTCAATTCAAGTAACTATCAACTTATGGACTTGAATGGGAAAGAGCACTCCAGGAAGGTAAACGGGTATCGCTTGAAGCCTTATTTGAGTCGCCTTCTACCAAAGGATCTACCAAAGATCTGTCAAAGGGCAGATGTCTCATGTAAGCATTGTTACATGAAGCATGAGTGTAACTCCAACCAAAATTCTGAGGGGCCAAACAATGAAGATCTCGTCAAGGACTCTGAAGCACTCTCTTTGGAAAAGATGCTCTATGATGGTACATGAATATACCATCATCCTGAGGGAGGGCTAATGATAGCCATTTTTCGGCTCTCCATAATTGTCATAGTAAGCTACCTCACCCTATCAAATCACTCAAACATTTTGGTTATCCCTACCATTTCACTGTACATAGGTGTGTGTGAGTTAGGGGACTTTTCCCATATCTTCTTAAAAACCCTCAGCTAGCTAGTCACTGGGCTAGTTGAGCCAAAAAAATATAAGTATATTATGGCCCATTTGTGTGTAAATATTTCATTGTATATAGGACCTAAATAAAAGGATTTTTCATAATTATTTTGGTATTTATTTAAATATTTCTACCTATGGTGTGTTATTTATGCTATGTACATTGACTCACCATTACCATATTTTTTCTAACCATTTTGCATACTCTTTATTCCATATAAAAATAAATTCATGCAAGCTTCTCTTATTTTTGGTGTAGCTCCATCCCAACAAAAATCCAAAAAAACTAGTTTTATTTATGTGTATATTTTTTCACTATTGTGATTTTTTCCTTCCTACATCTATTCTCTTTTACTCTCATAAATTAGAACACCAAAAATATTCATCTTTTTATGGTAGACTTATAATGAGAGAGATTTATTTTGACCCCTTTATATTTTTTCCACCTATATTATTTATAGTTCACATGTATATATTTTTTTAGACCCCTCAATATTTGATTTTCTTAGTTGTACTATTCACTTATATCATGATCTCAACAATATCTTCAATTATAGACCTACCAAATAAGGTCAAGGGTATGTGGCATGCATGCATGCACCATGGGGAGCTCACTCTTGGAGGTATTCAAAAGAATCATCCAAAGAAGGACCTCACAAGGACCTTGTGCAGTGGAAAAAACAATCGGTTTTGCTGAATTTTTAAAGATCACATGCTCCCCGAATTTGAAAAGGTAATACAAACAAAAGTTGTAGCTCGTGAGCTGAACTTTCACCTCAAATTGTTTCATATTTTTTTGAGCTACGAGCTGTGAGCTATGATTTTATTGGTGGATCCTAGTTTGCCCATGCTATGTAGCCACACTCCCTCTTCCACTTTATCATTTTCCTCTTTCACACACACTCCTCCCTCTCCTTCCCACTCCCAAACCTGCAACTCCCATGTCCTAATTCACCCTCTTCACCGTTGCCACATCTCTCACACCTCCATAGCCTTCATCCTTCATTTCTACACCCTATGTGTCCCCCTTTCTCTCTACATATATGTCCATATTACCACTCTCTTCAACTTTGTAAAGAACTTCAAAAAAATCAGCAAAAATCCAAGGTTAATCTCTGCAAATGAAGGCTTTATCATGAATTTTCCAAGGTTTGAAGATAACATAGCTTCATCGACACGCGCTACTTTGCCATGCTGACTGCTTCTTCTTCCGGTGCTGTAAAGAGGTGAATGTCAACTTCTCCAAAGCTTCAACCTCTCTTTACAAGCTCATCCCTTCTCTAACTTTTCTCATCATATATCTCGCCATTTGGTGAATGATTTTGTAAATATTTTTTAGCGATAATTACTAACTACTAACCACTAACCTTATTGTAAAATGCACCCTCTACTAGAGTAGGCCCTCCCAAATTATTCACTCAATCCCTCTCTCCTTTCATCCTCAATAATTCTCTTCCCTTGAGCCCACATCCATGTGACTCAAAGGACAACAGAGACCCACCCTCATTAAAAAAAAATATATATGCATAATCTTTTATTCCTTCAAATAAACTTGATTAGGCCTAATCCAAATCGGGGCTTCTAAAACCTATAAATAGAGCCCTTCTCTCCCTTGTAAATCATCACATGATCACACTACACCACACCACTCTTCAAGCCTAGTTGTGTAGAGTGTGTGCATTGTGAGTGCTCTATTCCATCACTACACATAGGTGCATGGAGAAGCTTGAAGTTAGTTATGCCATCTAGAGGAGTGGAGTGTATGACATACTCTTCATCACACTTGTAGCCTACTCTTGTGCATAAATAAGATTTATAGTTTTGGGTGGAATTGTATGTTGCAACTACGACTCTTCTCTCCAAATTGACTTGATAAGTTGGCTCATCAGGTGGTTGAAGGTATATTGTCCTTTGAAGTTTGTTGTGCCATTTCATGCTTGGTGGTTTGAGGGCTTGTTGAATTGTTTGCCTAAAAGGTGAATTGTAAGAGGGTGCTCGGTGAGAGGGCTCCCGTGACCCTAAGACAATTTGTGTATTGGCAACAAGGTCAAGTTTTGTGTTGTCTCTCTATTTCTCATCAAGCTTTGTGTGCATCTAGTCTTTAAGGCTAAGAATGAGTTGCTCAAGTTGATTTGTGCGCTTTATCTCTCTCTGGCGTGGTGAATGTTTGTGTTTGGTGTGTGTGGCTATCTTGCATTCCCCTCTCTTTGTGCATTTGAGTACAAGGAGATATCACGTGCGTCCTAGTTCGCATCCACAACTAGGTGGTGCCCCTTTTCTTGTCTGGTTTCTGGCTATGGGTATTTGTTGTCTCTGATTGTGCTTGCCCAAGCCCCAATTGAGCAGCACGGGAGCCTCGAAGGGTGTTTAGAGGCCACTCTTCTTGTTGCCCGCCCCGGACCGCCTCAGCAGCCTCTGACATCCGGACCCTATTTTTAACGAAATCAGGGTCGGTGCACAGTTTGACAAGCCGATCGACCCTAGACCATACCGCGAACCTAGGTTGGTGCATAGTGTGACGAGCCGATCGACCCTAGACCATACTGGGGATCAAAAACTTTCTATTTTTGAAAATTTTTTACAAAAATTGAATTTGAC
This sequence comes from Adiantum capillus-veneris, assembly GCF_014529385.1. Taxonomy (NCBI): domain Eukaryota; kingdom Viridiplantae; phylum Streptophyta; class Polypodiopsida; order Polypodiales; family Pteridaceae; genus Adiantum; species Adiantum capillus-veneris. The sequence goes on along the minus strand of NC_140956.1, from coordinate 86,781,158 downwards.
CAAAATTAAAAGTTCTACAAGGATCACAACACAAAAATGACATCTGATCACTGAAACCTGCTAAAAATAGCATCTTTTGCCAAACTGATATTTAGGCTTAAAATTTTACATAGGTAACCCTCTTCTAGGGCAGGTAGAGACCTTACATTCTACCCAACGTGAAAGCATTGAGATGCCCTCATCTCAAGGTTAAGTCTGGGTAATCCCTCTGAAGCGTTAGTTGATCTTCCCATGTTGCATCTTCTTTTGGAAAATCCTTCCACTTGACTAGATGTTCGATGATGTTTCTATTTCTTAGTTTTCTTTCCCGCGTCTCAAGGATGTAATCAAGTTATAGCTCGAGAACACCTTGAGTAGGAATAACAACTTGTTCTGCATCTACAAGATGATCGGGATTGGGAATATAGGGTTTAAGCAAGCTCATGTGAAAAACGTCATGAACTTTAAGGTTTCAGGGTAACTGCAACTTGTAAGCTTGGTCACTTAGAACCTTTACAATCTCATAAGGTCCACTGTATCTTGCGCTAAGCTTCTTGAATTTTCCCAAGGATAGATTACTCCATTTGGGTTTAATGAGAGATATCTTATCCCCTAACTTAAAAGTTATTTCAGATCTTTTCTTGTCTGCATAATGTTTCTGTATGTCCTGAGTTGCTTGAATATCCTTGCGAATTGCTTTAGTTTGTGCTTCTATGTCTTCTTACATTTGATTTGAGGCCTCCACTTTAATAGTTGGATCAGAAAAGTTCAGTGGAGCTATACACTCTTGTCCATAGAGTGCCTTGAATGGTGACATTCATATGCTTCTATGATCGAAATAATTATAGGCATACTCTACTAAAGGAAGATGTTGAATCCATTTCCTTGGATCTTGTGAATAGTAAGCTCTAAGAATATCTTCGATTACTTGGTTTACCATTTTAGTCTGCCCATCAATTTGAGGATGATATGCTGTAATGAAGCATAGCTGAGTTCCAATTGCTTGAAAAAGAGAAGTCCAAAACTTTGAAGTAAACTTCACATCTCTATCACTGACGATTCTTCTCAGTAACCCGTGAAGTCCAAAGATTTCCTTGATTAAAACCCTACTGATGTCAGAAGCACTGTAGATTGTCTTGACAGGTATCAAGTGAGCCACCTTAGTGAGCATATCGACAACCACAAATACAAAGTCGTAGCCTCCAACACAAGGTAATCCGGTAACCAAATCCATATTGATACACTCCCATTTCATTTGAGGTATATCAAGAGGTTTGAGTTGCCTAGGAAGCTTGATTCGTTCAGCTTTAATTCGCTGACAAGATAAACATTGCTTTACATAACGAAGAACATCACCTTTTCATTGCTGGCCAAAAATAACTTCTTTCTACTACGTTCAAGGTCTTTGCATACCCTGGGTGTCCAGAAGTCGGTCTATCATGAAATCGGATACTTGTTCTCGAGAGTCACTTGGTTAAGTCCATGATAATCTATGCATAGCCGCAAAGATCCATCCTTCTTCTTTTGAAAAAAATTGGTGCACCCCAAGGAGAAGTACTAGGTATAATGAACCCTTACTCGATTAGTTGCCTAAGATATTCCTTAACTTCTATAGCTTCTGGTAATGACATCTTGTATGGTCTCTTAGAATCAGGTTCACACCCTGTATAGTTTCTATTTCATGGTCTACCTCACAATACGGTGGCAGATTGGTCAAATATTCCAGGAAAACATCGGCATTCCTTTAACCATTCTGAGTGAGAGTTTGAATCTGATTGTTCCACCTTGTTAAGCTTCACAGCGTAAATCTGTTGTCCCTTCTTAAGTCCCTTTAGAAGTCTACTGGCTTTAACTAAATGAACCTTGGACATCCCATTTTTCCCTTGAACTAGAACTTCATTCTTGAGGTTATCTATGAATGTAAAGTTTCCCCGAGCTGCTGAGCACAATGAATATGGGCTTGGTTCTTTTTCAACCAGTCCATTCCTAAAATTCCGTCATAAATTCCTAAAGGTAAAGTACGGAACTGTGCAGAAGTAGCATAACCTCCTAATTCAGAATCTATCAAGCCCGCGGAATGTTGAGATAACACTTCCTTCCCATTAGCTAGTTCTACTACTAGTCTACTTGTAGGATACTGGCTTAGCTTTAGCTTTCTCATGCATCTAGGAGATAGAAATGATTGCATGCTTCCACAGTCTTTGAGGAATTCAACTTTATCACCTTGGCGCATTCCAGGAGCTTGAATTACGACGTACTTCTGGCAAGCACCAGGATTATATATGGCAGCATGCAGCACTGCCCTTTCTTCTACTTCATCTCCTACAATCGGTTGTCCAACTGCAGCATTTTCCCTAGAAATTGCACCGCGTCCTCGTCCTCTGCCTCCTCTTCCTTGTCCTCCGTGATTATTTGGTTGACCTCTTCCGTTGACATTGAGAGGTACTGCATTTGCATCGGATGCATGAGTCTTCTTGGGAAATTTGTTTCTATAATGGCCGTACTCTTGGCATTCATAGTAGAGTACATTGGGAAATTCGATAGCAGTTGAAGTAGCTACCACGGGACAATTCTGATAAGCAAGGTTTGCATGTCTGTTATCCCAATTATTCATTTTGGCCCTCTTTGCTAAGTAGTTTCTTCTACCCTGAGCAGCTTTTATGATTTCCATAGCTAACAGCTTGGCTCTTAACAAAGCATCTTGCAATGTTGTTGGTCTAAGAGATTCCAATCTACTGTTCAATGGTTCTATGAGGCCTTGGTAGAACCTGGCCACTTGCTCTTTCAAGGTCATCTTTGGCACATATTTCTTCAGAGTCACGAACTTGGAGTAATACTCCTCTACAATCAAGGATAGCTGCTTGAGTGAGAAAAACTCGTTCATTTTGATGGCCCTATGAGCTGGCTATAAGTAGCGTTCGGTCAGCGCATTCTTAATTTCTTCCCATGACTGAGAAGATCCAACAATGTCGGAGTCCCGGCAATGTTGTTTCCACCATATTTTGGCATCTTTGGTAAATCAAAACATGGCAAGCATAGTTTGATTCTACAGATGAGTTCCCGCAGCTTCAAAATAATCCTCCATGGCCTCGATCCAAACCTCTGCATCTCATTCCACATTAATCCCTTCACCTTTAAAGTTGGGGGGTTGTGCTTGCTTAAGAAGAAGTTTTTTCTCCTGAACCGCGGTATAAAGAGCAGAAGGAGGTACCTACATGATTTCATAAGATCGGTAGTCTGACAAATTTAAAGACTTAACACACAACTAAGATTTAACTTCAGAATAGACACAAGATAAGTATCTTGAAAGAAGAAGATATTGTCTATCGCCTGGCCGGGTTTGAACGTCTCGAAGACTGCCAAAAGGGATTTGCAAATCTTTCTCATCATAATGCAAGAGAGGTCAGGCGAGCCAGTGAACAATTTGATGGCGCCCGTTAGGATTTTCACCATGTATTGAACACTTATTCTCTCGCCTGCCTTCAAGCCTAGCAGCTTAGGATAGTTTAGCCAAGTGGGTTGGCTTCTTTGTAGTAGCTCCTGAGCCTTCCACGTCCGCATCCTTGGTAAAGGGCAGAAACTTAGGTTATCTCTGATGACTTTTGGTGCCTCTACCAAATGGATTAGGTACTGTGGATACTTTGTCAGCCATGCCTTTCTCCACCTGGGCTGGGAGTTGACTCCCACTGGGGCTGGGAGTCAAGTATCAATTTTACCCCTTCAGGCTTGGAGATATCTGCTGTGTACAGCGGCATTGTTGGCTCTTCTCTGATTCTTTTGTTGATCGTGGTGGCTTCGTACTTTAGCAAAGGATATGGGAGAGAGGGCTGTAGCCATTCACGTCGAAGGTTGTTGGCGTCTATCTTCTGAATGGTCATGGATTTAAAAACCCTCTTCTCCCATTCCAAGGCTTCTTTGGCCGTTTCTCTGATTTCCACTTCTGTGGCCTTGCGCAGCTTCTCTTCTTCTTCTTGTGTCAGATCTTGTGGCTCTTGAGAGGGTCCTACAAGGATTTCCTCTTGCATGGGTGTGTCCACAGGATCTGCCACACTCTCTAGGTCTATGCCTTCCATGGCTGTGCTTGCCTGCTCGTCTGCCTGTTGGCCTCTCATCTCTTCAATCTCCTTTTGGAATGTCTGTTTCTCTGCTTCAGCTTGTTCTCCTATGTTCACGAGGAGGTCGTTCAAATCGGCGTTTATCTTATCCGCCTCCTCGAGCTTTCTCTTGATATTTTCTAGCTCATCTTGCATTGCCTTCTGCTCTTCTTCCATGCGGGTTTGCATGACCACTGACCCTTCTGCCATCATCAGCCTTTGCTTCTTCTCTAAGGTCAACTCCTTCTGGAGCTTTTTCATTTGTTCTTCATAAATATGACTCTCTGAAGTGGTGTGAGTCAAGCTAGTAGCTCTGACTCTGGTAGGAGATTCCCGTAGCGACTGGATGGTTTGGTCTTTAACTTTAAGCTGGTCCTTGAGCTCAAGGACCTCATCCTGGCTAGCCTCCTGCTCTATTTCTGCCTTCTCTTTGGCATTCCGCACTGCTTCAACTTCCTTGGACTCCTTAGCAAGTTGTAGGGTTAGGTTATCCTTTCCCTCTCTGCATCTGTCAATGACTTGCTGAGTTGTCTATATTCCTCTTCGGCTCCTTGCAGTCTTTGAACTGCTTCCTGATTTTTTCTTTCCATCTCCTAGCATCTTTGCAATGCCTTTGCCAGACTGGCTTGCAGCTCTGCTTCTCTCTCTATCTGCCTTTGGCTTTGTTTTTGTAAAGTGTCGACTTGAGATTTGATTTGCACTTCAGTGGCTTTGAGATTAGCCATTTCACTTTCTGTGGCCATCGAATGTGCCCTTAGCCTGGTTAGCCTGGTTAGCTTGGTCATCACCACATCCCAATCATTGGTGGGTGGGTGCAGATCCACTGTATTAGTGGCCATCTCCTTTAGCTCCACTAACCGCAAGCTCTGCATTTGCTCTTTGGGCCCTCTCCTTGCCAAGTCAAATGCGACTGTGGAAACCTCTTCTTTTGAATATCCGGCAGCTGGTAGGTCTAGAAATGTGTTATACCTTGCTTCATTTGGCTCTGGCTGCTCACTTTTAGGCTTAGCTTCTTCTTTTTTCTCTTGTTCTTGACTATGTTCTTGCCTTGACTCTTCTTGATCTTCAAGTTTGTTTTGCTCCTTTTTCTATTGAGTTTGTGGAGGGCTACGAGGAGGTGGTGACGGCGGTGGGCTGGACTCAAGGCTGGATGGTGGAGTTGTCGGCTTTTTCTTGAAATCCCTGTCCACTTTTGTCTTCCTCTCTCTCTCTCTCTCTCTTGGCCTTCCTGCTCCTCTAGCAGTTGTCCTCGGACTTGCTCCACTTCCGCTTTTGTAAATGGTACATGTGGGATATTTTCTGCCGTGGCATCCAAAATTTCAAAATTCTTAATATAGTCTTCAAATCTGTCTCTGTGCACCCTTCAAGATGATCCCAACATTGCTTCTAGAGGTGGCTTCCAAAGCTCACTCAAATCTCCTTTGAGGGCTTTTTCGGCTCTGAAACTTTCCATCAGCCGCTCTAGCCGTGCCGCCTTCTGTGATTTTGTCTCTTCTACAGGCACTTGGACAGATTCCTTCTTTCCCTTCTTCAGCTCTGGCTGCTCTTCTTGCAGAGTCTCTAGCCGGCGTTTCAAACGTGTTGCCACCCTTGGTGCTTTGGGCTATTCCTCCTTCTTATCTTCCTTGAGCCTTAGCCAATCATTTTGTGATGGAGGGTCAGGCCATCTCCCCTTGGCATGCAATGCCCCATAAACCACTTTAGTGATTAACTCACCAGGCACAATGTATGTGGGTTTCGTGTTGCCCATCTTTACCAGATTATCATGTATATAAGCTGCATAGTTGATTACTTTCGGCTTGCTCTTATGCATTGCCCAGGTGACGGTTGTGGCAATTGCTCCAGGCGGCATTCTGTACTTTTGTGGCTGCTTTGTACACATATGGAAGTACTGGTTGTAAAGGTGGCTCATGATTGCCACTTTAGGGTTGGCAATGTCTTCGAAGGTGTAGTTGCCTTTCTTTTCTGTGTACACCTTTACTTCGTCTCTTCTTTTGGTTACATTATCCCCTTTGTTTGAGAGGTCTAGTGCAGCTGCCACTACTCTCTCTATGATTATAATCTTCGTGCCTGGCTTGCCCTGCAGATCCGTAACTCTGGCCACTCCATCTTCTTTGATTGTCATGACAAATTAACATACTCTTTTTATGTCGATTCCTGCTGGCACAACTTCAAAATAATTGTGGAGATCAATCTTTTTCAGGTACTTTGCCATTTTGCTTCTGAAAAACTCATTGAGCTCCCGCGGTAGCATGGGTAGCTCTATTACATTTCCTTCTGTGTCTTTGAACACGCCTTGGTAGATCTTCAGATCATTTGACTCTAGCAGGTCCTCTTGGATCCATGTGTTGGTTGTCTTTAGAGTTCCTTCTGGTATGACGAAGGACTCTACTTCTTCCAAATAATCCTTTATGGTCATCCTCTTCTTCTTTGCCGGTGACTTTGAGGCTGTCATAGATCCTGTTGCACTCAGTAGTCCGAAGTTAGCGTTTTTTTCTATATCAGCTGAGAAACTAAGTTTTAACTATCCAAATGACTTGAAAATTGAAAATAAAACTTAAAAGAAACTTTGGAAACTGTGCATGTGCTCATAGTACAATTCTGGCAAAATTTTATCATTTAGACATCCTACGCGTAGGATGTCTTTTTCACCAGATTTTGGTGATACTTGACATGCTGGTGGTCCTTGGCCTGTACAACATGGCTATGTGCTTGGAATTGGGCTTGGGCATCAAAAAGTGGATTTTTTGGGCAGATTCAAGCTTTAGGCTCACAAATTGGATAGGACGTCCACAACAGGTAGCAAATGATATCCAAATGGGTTGAAAATTGATATATGGGCTCCTTGCACCATGGTAATGACTCCCATGATGTCATTCTTTGCACAGAAGGTCAAAAACATGCTGGAGACATCCTACGTGTAGGATGTCTATTTCATCAAAATAGCTTGAGATTTGTTATGTGGGTAGCTCTTGAAGATGATATGAAAAGATCTGGAATGTAAAAATACCCTCTGTAGGCCAAAAATGTCAAATAGACATCCTACGCGTAGGATGTCTGCTTCATCATTTTTTGCAGGTGACCTCACAGATTGGTTGGCATGTGCCCATGAAGGTATTGTGCAAGTTTCATATGATTTGGACATGTTTTGGTAAGCGTATGGCCCATTATTGCCTCTATGACCTGACTTTGCGTTTTTTCATGCATATGAGGTCAATTTTGGTCCAAATGTGATGAAACTTGGTGGCTAGCATGTAAAGGCTATTCAGAAAATGTGTGTGATGAGAGATGTTGGGTTTTGTGCCCATAATTGGCTTTGAGACATCCTACGCGTAGGATGTCTCCTGATGATTTTTTTATGGAAACTGCTACTGGTGCTTGCCCTTAGTCCCCTTGAGTTCTTTTTAAGCCTAATTTCAATAAAAAAGTCAAATGGATAGAAAATAACTCTCTGTGTGGATTTCAGAGCCTCCGAGCCATTTTTTGACATTTGGAGTGCTTTTCTGCGATGAAATTTCTTGATGTTGGTCTTCATAGCTTCCCGATCCCTTGGGGATCCTTGCCGTATGGTTTTTGTCGACTTTGGCTTCACCGGAGCTCCGTTTGGCAATTTGTCGCTCTAGAAGCACCCGTGGTTGCATTTACATGTCCCCGATGACTTGTGGTGGTCTACCACCTTAGGACTTGGTTGTTGATGGTCTAGGAAAGCCGCTCATGAAGTTTGGTGGCAAACGGACATCCGGTTTGGCCGCGAGAGCTATTTGACGCTTTGTGTGTCTGATGCCGTTTCTGAAGTTTAGTGCCGCTTCGGGTCACCTTTTGGTCATGTGGGCTACATAGACTTGTCAAGCATGTCGAGATGCTCCTACCCATGAATTTTGGTAGCATTTGGGCGCCTCTCTGCCGCTTTCCCATTTGGTGGCCTCTTGCGGGGTTCTAGGAATTAGGGTTTTTTCCGATGCTTTTCTACTGCCTTTGGACATCCAAGAATGGTCTCCTATGCTAGGGTAAGCTGCCGATGAAGCCTCGTTGCTTTTGGGTTAGCCGTTAGGTGGCCCCTTCTTCTTGTAGGTGTCTAATGCCCGCTTTCTGTGTGAACCCTAAACTAGTTTTTGCGACAAAACGACAAACATGCGCGAAAAGCTCAAGGTGGTGAGCCTACCTCTCATGTCTGAAGCCCGTCGGGTAGTCGTGCGCATCGTAGAAGCTGCTAGAAGTTCCGTTCGCTCTAGGTGGCAGAAGCTCTCTCTCAAAAGTCAATAGTGGAAATGAGCTAAAAATGAAGTGAAAAATTCTTATAATGGGGTCCCCGAACCACTTTTCCCGAAATTTGACATGTGCTCCCAACTTATTGCGAGATGCGGTTTAAGCTCAAAAATTTCTTGATTTGGACTCCATTTGCCCAGTTTGCAAGAAATTTTGACGTTTCGGTCAAAATCTGGCCAAAACACGCTTTCCGCTCCAGTCTCATAATTGCACCCCCACTGTACCATAGGTTTTCCTATAGTCACTGATCATCCCCATATTTTTTGTTTTTCATTACAATCGTATTTCACCTACTTTTTGTATTTTTCAATTTTTTCTGCCGAAAATTAGCAAAATTAAAAGGAAAATAGCAATTCAAACCCAAAAAATCCAAAAAAAAACATAATAAATCAAAAACATCACCACAAAACATTATATACACTCACATGCAATTTTTATGGCCGGATTTCTCCGTTTTACCAATATTTTGCTCGAAAAATGGCTATTTTTACTTATATACACACACCTAGGGGCTTGATTTGGCGTTTGGACCCATATACTTGTAGATTCATGCTGTTTAAGGGCATATGTACTTGGGTTAGTCTAGAAAATTTCGCAATCAAACAACAACCCTTAAAATAGTCAAAAAACATGCCTTATTTTGCTCTTTTTGCCATTGGGTCCGCATTTGAGAATGCCTCCCCCCCTCCTAGCCGGAGTCCTCCCGGACGAGAAGGTATCGCCTCGGAGTATGTGCCATGCATAGGTTGAAAAAAAGTTGTGCTAATGCTTGGCCGTGTAATGTGGCCCTATATCATGCATACTCGGTCAATGCATGGAAAAATTAATGTTGTGCAAGAGAAGGGTATAAGCAAGATGCTTATCGGCATTCGCCGTCGAGGTTTACTGTTTGGTGTTGATTTGTTGGGCATTTTGCATGTAAAAGCTGTAACTCTACTGCTCTTTGTTTAATTGTATTTCTTGCAAAAGGCAGTCGTTGTGCCGCTACTGTTGTTATGGCCATAGTCGTCTCCTTGGAGAGAATTTTCATGGCGGAATTGGCCGTAGACCTTGTCTCTTTTGCTTTCCATTGGTAGCTTTTCTTTGCCGGTTTTTGTAGGTTTCTTGCTACTGCCTTGGTTGCCATTGTTTTGTTGTTGATTGGCACCCACATAAATCGGTTTGTTGGTTTCATATGCAGTTGTCTGCCTTCCAATGTTGCTTGTACTCAAGGGAGTTCCTTTTGCTTTGGTTTCGGTATCCAGATGCGAGCCGTAGTTGAGTTGTTGTTGAGCATTTTCTTTGGGATCCATATTTGTTTTATTCCCTTGGTTTTTGGTTGAACTATCTGCTTCGGTTGAATTCTTCTGTTGTATTGTTTTTTGTCTGCCATGTCATTTCTATCCTTCCGTACCCATATTTGTTATTCTCTTGTTGGTAACTCTCATCTTTTCACTGCGGTCGGTGACTTTTCATACCTGTACTGAACATGGTTGGTAGTTCCCTGTTTGTTATCCTTGGGTATCATTTTGTTCTTTAGTGGCAGCTTTCCCTTTGGCCTTTTCTTTGGTGATTGAATTGCTGGAAGCGAATTATTCCGGGGTTGTTGAGCAAAGACAACCACCTGTTGTTCTTGTGCATGCTGAATTTTGATTGCATTCGCATTCCAATCTATCTGCACATTATACTCTTTTTGCCAAGGTTGTCCCAACAACATGGAGCCTTTGTGTGCTTTCATCCTTGACCACATAAAACTTGTGTGGGTAAATATATTGATGTACTTGTACATGCAATATAGTCCAGCCCAATGTTTTCAACGCATGTGATGTACTACTTTCCAGCACTTGTGGGGTAGGATGAAGTTGACCTGTGGACTTGAGCTGACTTGAGCTGTTTGTATAATCCGTAAGAGATTAAATTTTCTTGAGCTCCAGAATCAAGAAATGCTATCGATTCAACTTGATTGCTACCCACTTTGACTGCAATTATTGGCTCCACTGTGTCTTTGTTAGTCGAATGGCATTGATTCGCAACGGTGATCCACACTATTGTTATTGTCGTAGAAGTCTTCTTTTTGCAATGCGTTCTTTTGCTTCTGTTTGAGCTTCTTCTCGTACCCTCTGTTTCTCCTTCATTCGTTGTTTTCCTTGATGGATTTGTTGAAGCATATCCTGTGTTAGTGGTAATTGATATTTCTTCAATCGACACACACTAATCCAATTTGGCATTTCTTCACCTGCTAATGTAGCAAGCTTGACAGCTCCGCTTTGTGATAGGTTACTAATCACAAAGGGTCCCATTCCTCGCTTTTTAATCTTCTTGGCATGTTGCTTCAAGGTATAAACAAGTACATAATCACCGGTTTTGAACACTTTCGTGCGCACATATTGTCAAAAAACTCCTTTTGTCTTCTCTTTTTAGCATAGATCGAAGCTACATCTCTCAAGCAAAGTTTGTCTAGATTTTCAAGATCATCTATTCTTGAAGAGAGCTCATGCCCTGTCCATTCTAAGCGTTTTGCTACTCATAGAGTTGGAATAAAAAACTCTATGGGTAATATAGCATTTAGGCCAAACACCATGTTGTATGGTGTCGTTCCTATCGATGTTTTGTAAGCCACCCTGTATGCCCATAGTGTTGAGTGTAGTTGCTGATCCCAATCTGTTCTTGACTCTGATACAATTTTAGTGAGAACCGTGCATAGTGTTTTATTTGTGGCTTCAGCTTGTCCATTTGCCTGTGGGTGATATGGAGCATATTTTCTATGTATGACCATGAATTCCTCTAGTAAATATTCAATGACTTCATTAAGAAAATGCGTTCCTCGATCACTGACTATTTCTATTGGTAACTCGTATCGTACAAAGACATTCTCATACAAAAATTGTGCAGTGGTTCGTGCATCTGCTTTTTGTGTTGCCTTGGCTTCCGCCCATTTTGTGAGATAGTCCATAGCCACAATGATATATTGGGTATGGGTGCGATATGCAGGGGGTGAAATAGGTCCCACAAAATCAATGCCCCATTTTGCAAATGCCCTTGCTCCCATCATTGGCCGTAGTTGCATCTCATCTCTTTTTATCGGCACCTTGGTGCACTGACATAGGCCACAACGCTTTACAAACTCTTCAGCATCCATATGCAATGTAGGCCACCATATTCCTGCGGTTAAGACAATTTTTGTCGTCTTGTCGCCTGAAAAATGGCCTCCACTTATTCTGCCATGTGCGTGTTCTAGAATCAGCAGGTATTCACTTTCACTTGCACAGATTCTAAGTTGATTGTCCTTTCCTCGCTTATAGAGTTGGTTCCTAATTAACTGAAAGTCACGAGCCTCCAGCTCTATAGCCCTTTTCCATGCTCTTGTTATGTTTTCAGGAAACGTCCTTGTGGTTAAGAAATCAATGATATATTGACTCCATGCAGGTGCAATGTTTACCTGAAACAATGTCGCGTGGTCCATTGGTCGTTTGGCATTACATATAGTACAGTTGTTAACATAAGCATGTGTGTTTGCGTACATAGTTGGCTAATAAACCCCTAATTGTTTCAGTCTCTGGTGTGTTTTCACTACTGAACAATGAAATGCACAATCCTGGACATGCGCTTCTTCAAGATAACAATTGAATTCTTCCGGATTTATACATAATCGTAGAATTTGGTCCGATCCTAGATGATACAGCCGTCCTGCAATCAACTGGAAGTTTTTTGTTTGTCGAATTGTTTGTTGTTAGGATCTGTCTTCCGTGTTATCAAACCTACCTCCAAAGGAAAGAATGCTAACAACTTCCTGAGACCATTTGGGTATCATTTCAATATTGAAAAGATAAGCATCTCGTTTGTCATCATCTACTCCTTCAGGAGCTTCCATGTTCTGTAGCCTTGAAAGATGATCCACCTGTAGATGGGTTTTACCTTTTTTTACCACCACTGTGAAATCAAACTCTAGCAATATAATAAACCAGCGTACAATCCTTCCAGTATTGTATGGTTTATTCACCAGATACAAAAGAGCTTGATGATCTGTGAAGAACACAAATTTGTTTGCGAGCAAATAATGCCGAAATTACTTTACAGCATAAATCATTCCTAACCCCTCTCCTTCAGTGGTTGTGTAGTTCTTTTCCGCACTATTTAACTATCGACTGGCATAAAAAACTGAAAAATCCATTGTTCCGTCTCCATGTTGAGCTAGAATACTCCCAATTGCATATGCAGAAGCATCAATGTGAATATGGAATATCTTTTTCCAATCCGGTGCTTTAAGTACAGGTGCTGATATAAGGTTTTTCTTCAGCTTTTGGAATGAAGTTTCACACTCCTCAGTCTAGTCAAAATTGACTAACAAACGATACAGAGGTTGTGCGATGACTGCATACATATATATGAGTCTTCGATAATATCCGCAGTGTCCCATGAAGGATTGCACTTGTTTTGCATTAGTAGGCCTGGGTTGGTCTACTATGACTTTGACTGTGTCTAGGTCTGTGGTTATGCCATTTCTTGAGACAATGTGTCCTAAGATGCAGCCTTGCCTAACCATAAAAATACACTTTTCCGGGTTAAGACAGATTCGATATGTCCTGCATTTTTCAAATACCTTTTGCAAATGGTCAATATGTTCCTCTCTAAGACACATTCCTATCTTTTTACGCTCCCACAATGTGAAGCTCTGCACATCCATAGCTCTTTTTGTTTCCCTAACCATGTTGGGAGTTGTGAACCTGCTAATGTAGCTGAATCAAACTCTTCTGTTGGTGTCTGGATCACATTCTTGTAACTATGATCTTTCAGGTGAATTTTGGTTGTTGTCTCACCATGTCTGAGGTATATGTGGTCGTAACCCCAATCCTGGACCATCTTTACTTGTCTCATGAATGGTCTTCCCAAGATGATCTCGTAATTGTTCTTTTTGTCAAAATCGACTATTGCGAATGTATGCTCATACTCGATTCCGCACGAAGTGAAAATTACTTTTTCTAAGAGTCCTAGAGGCTTCTCCATGAACCCATCTGCCAATTGCAATTTCATTCTGGTAGCTCTCAAAGCTAGTTTTCCCCATTTTTTCCAGATTTCCTTGGTGGCTATAGCAACTCCTGCTCCACTATCAAGAATAGCTTTGGAAACTACTCCTTGGAATTCTACTGGTAGCGTGGTGTTTCCATCTTCTCCCTCACAATACTCTCCAACCTTGTTTAAAGGTACTGGCTTAGTATTTAGTTGAGGCCTGTCCAATTCTCTGATCCCTTCCTCAACCTTCGAGGTGGGGTCTTTCACTCCAAATTTTTCTATGCATTTGTCTACTGTGGTCCACATGTTTGGTCGTAACCTTAGGAGTTCGGCTATTGTGATTGTGCATGCCACCGGGGTGGACAATAACTCAATCAATCCTTGTGAATCCATCACTTTGTTAGAAGAAAGTCTTTGAGATGGGATTGCTCTCACCTCCGACTTAGCTTCATACTCTCCTAGGTAAGAGGGTAGAGTTTTCAGCAAGTCTGGTTGGCTGTGCGTCGAACTAATTGATCCCTGATCTCCTGATTGTGAATGTATATCAAAGTTCATTTGTGATCTTGCCTCAATTTCTTCAATAGGAGGTAAGATCTCATTTTTCTCTTTTCCTTTGCTGTTCATGTGGAAACTCTCCCTTAGTTTCGTTGGCCTCATGGATTTGCTTCTACAGATCATCTAGATCGTTACAGTCCTTACCCATTTTTGCCAATGTTTTAGGCTAGAACCCGTCACTTGCGCCATCTGTAGTATTTGGCACTATGATAGGCTTTCCCCTAGACTCATAGGCATTCGTGAGTCTTTCCTTCGTTTCTACTTGTTCCTCTAAACTTGGTTTGATAGGGGTTGGAGCTGGTACTTCATGCCCATTTGCAGGTTTACCAAGTGGGTTTTCTATCAAAGATTGAGTTGTTTCAATCATCTTTCTACACATTTCCACCCTCTGTTTTTCTATTTCAGCATATGTATAAGTCATCCATCTTTGCTCTTGGGTTTGGTTCTTTTTGAGTTTGGCTTCGTAAGCTTTTAGAAGTGCATCTAACTGCTCATTTACCTTGTCTGCCAGTACTGATCCTTCTGATCTTGCACTTTTGGGTTCTGCTATTTCCTTGGGTGCTATGGTTTCCGTATTGTGTGAGCTTAGGCTAGCTAGATCCTCTAACCGCTCTAATCTTATCCTTTGTGTGTTTTAACTCCTCGGATAGAGCCGTTTGCTCTCGTTCTTTCCTGGCTTTCATACGCGCCTTTCTAGCTTTCCAAGTGCTTCTTTGATTTTTCGTTTCTAAACTTAGGGCATCGATTTTTGGCTCTTCAATTATGGGTTCGTTTGTCATTCTTTGCGCTTGGGCTCGTGTCACTACCTGAATAGGTATTATTGTCTCATTTTCTGACCCTCCACTGGAAGGCACTGCTTCCAACATGTTCAAGGTAGTTTTTTCTCCTTTGCTCAGGTTCTTAGGACAATCAAGAATAAAATGAGTAACTCCACACTCGATGCAATATGTGTTGACTCTAATGATTTCATCATGAGGACAGTCTCTTAGCCAATGGTCTCCACCACACTTGTAACAGGGTCCTTTAGGCTGTTGAGGTGCTCCTTGAGCTCCTCTTTGTTGGTATGCATGTCTCTGTCCGCCCATGCCTCCGTTGGCTATGAACAACAATGTTCGTTCATCTAAGCTATATCTTCCTTCTCCTGCAGTCTGCGCAGCTATTGGTGGTCCTGCACCTCCCATCACGTTCCACGGTTTTGGTTTTGAGGGTTCTTCTAGTGGATAATAGACAGGATTTTCCGCATATCCACTGGGATCTTCATAATATGCATGCATAGGCACCAAAGCCTTCTCTTCTGATTCGGTTACTGTTGGTGTGTATCTTATGACGACTGGTCGTAATCCTGGTAGGGGTGGTTGTTGCCCCAACACTGGTTGTGGTCTTTCTACACCTACAGGTCCTGGTAGGTTGCCTGCTTGGTACCTAGGCATTGGTGGAACTTGAGGAGATGCTACCTGAGCTTGGGGAGCGTAAGGTCTCTCTCTCACATATCCCTTGTTATAATAACATTCCTCCGTCCCATGGTTTGTCCATTTTTTTTTAATAGCACACCACTTGGGCTGTTTAGCCTGGGGTTTGGCTACTGGCTTACAACTACTTCTCCTTTCGGTGTTGTCTTAGAAGACTTGCTTCCACTTTGTTGTGAAGATGAATCGTCGTCAAGATCCTTGAACTCACCCTCTTTGTAGACCGCACAATTGTCCACAAGGTAAAGAGCCTCCTTGGTTAACTCATTCAACGCCGTGCTCCTCTTCATATGTAAGTCCTTCTGGAGATCTGCATTCCTTAGTCCTTGGATAAATATAAGCATAATTCTATACTGAGTTGGCAGTTCTTCCACAGGGCATAACTTCACATATCTTTTTAGTCATAGGGCTGCCTTTCGCACAGATTCCCCGTCTTTCTGTTTGAATTTATGGATTTGTGAGACGATATTATGAGCTATTCCCCTTTGTGAGAATTCCTCGATAAACTCGTCAAACACCTCCTCCATAGACTCAAAGTCTCTACGCTCCACAGAGTCAAACCAAGTAGCAACGTCATCCTCTAGGGTTAGTCCAAACCCTGCAAATTGGGTAGGAAAGTCTAACACCTCTTCCGCTCTAATTACACACACAAAGGCTGCTACATGATCTTTTGGATCTTTGTTTCCCATGTATTTCTTGTTTACCCATTTTTGCACTTGAGAAGGTCTAATTCTACGATGGTCTACAAATCTCATCATTGGATCTTCGTCCCAATCTATATACCTCCTCAGGTCTTCTGTAGTAGGCTGGTTCCTCTCCCAATGGTGCTCCTAAGCCATAATTTCTAACAGTTCTTGTAAGAGATTGTTCATCTCTTCAAACTCGTTCTATGGGTGGTCTTCCAGGCTCTGTTGACCCTTGAGTCTTTGGCTTACTCTCTTCTTGATTCCTTGAATAGAGTGGTGGTTCTTGTAAATCCCTTAGCCCTCGTGCGGCTTGATAACTATCTCGGTTTTGGTCTTTCTCTAATGTTGCACTTTGTCGAAGCCATGCCTGCAATGATGGCTGAGTTAATGGTTGGTTTTGGTTGTTGAATGTCTGCAGTCGAGTAGAACGTGAGGTCGCATCATACTCCTCTGAGAAGGGATTTGTCAACTTTCTAGGGGCCTAGGTGGCTCTTGGCACTTCATCGGGGGCATATGTTGATGCTCCTGGAACTGTTGCCTTTTCTACCTTCTCTGGGAGAATACATTGGTATTCTCTCTCGTACCTATCAAAAAAAACGATACCCTTCCCCATTGCAATTTCATAAGAGAATAAGTAGAGAACCTTGTCGTTGCTTAACTCGTTTGGACAAGGTTCTTTGCAGCGAAAGTAAGAGACTATTCCCTCACACTCTCATGCTTGTAAATTCCCACATTCTCATTATAAGTTGAAACCCTGGTGGTTTTCTTATCATAAATAAAAATTGCTCCAGGTCGATCAATGTTTGGAGGCGGTTCTTGAGTTTCTGAAACCGTTTTCCCCTTCGCCACTCCATATCTGTTGTAATCTTCAGGGTTACTAACTATCAGATAGTGGTTCCCCTTTTTGTCTCGGAATCTATCTCCATCATCATAGACTCGGATTATCTCCAGTCTCTGAGCCGGCCTTTCTTGAGTTTCTGATACCATTTTCCCCTTCGCCACGTTATCTCCATATCTATTGTAATCTTCAGGGTTACTAACTATCAGATAGTGGTTCCTCTTTTTGTCTCGAAATCTATCTCCATCATCATAGAATCGGATTATCTCCAGTCTCTGATCCTTCCTTTCTTCAATACAAATACACTTACGTCCTCGATATTCAGAATAAACTAGGGCTCCCCTCGAGTTTGTTCCTTCTAAGAAGATCACTGTGAACTTGGAATCATTTAAAGGATTTAGGGAGGTGCTTCCTCCTGGCATTGGTCCGTCATAGGTGAAACCTCCTGGCTATTGACTACCCATCATGAAGAAGGATTTGTCTGATGAAGTGTCAGTATCACTACCCTCCTCAATAATCGGTGCTAGTGGATCTAGCCTTGCCTGAGTTACACTCTCCTCGGTGGATACTAAGCTACCTTGGTCACCTGCCACCTTTTGGTCTCTAAAAATGTATCTTCCTAATCTTAAATTCATCAAAGTTATCAATGCAATTTATCACAGATCCAACCACTCACCTGACAAAGGATCAGTCTCCGCACAACTTCTTCCTTTGTTTTGTTGAATATACCTGTACACAAGCGTTTAATTTCGGTAATCGAATCAAAGAATTTAACTGCTAGAGGTTAGCTTAGTATTGATTGGTATAACTAGAGAGTTAACCTCAACCATTTCTGTATTTTATACACTACTGATGTTCTGGATTAGGTCTGCTAATCTGGAAATGTACTTCCCTCGGATGTTGGCCACCTGGAAAAGTCTAAATTTAGTCTTTACTCCGTCAAATGGCCAAACAAGGTCCAAATTCACTTTTGAAAGAAGTTCTGGAACCCTTAAGCCAAATGGAACCTCACTATATAAGCTCTGTCAAATTTCCCTTCACTAAGCCCCAGTAGACATCCTACATGTAGGATGTCTCCTGCTCTGTTTTGCTTGGATTCTTGCACTATGAATTCCCCTTGATGTGCTGATTCCACAACTGTTTTTACTTTTTGATTTGGATACCTATAAGCAAGTCAATGGATCAGAAATCTGTTCTGACACCCTGCTGTTAGTCTTGATCAGTCTAATCAACTCCAATTTGGACCAAAGTTGACTAGGAGGCTTGCTTCGGGCTATACGACACCTTGCTATGCCTACAGTCAATATCTGGCTTCAATTTGTTGCATTAGACATCCTACGCGTAGGATGTGTTTTTGCTGAGAATGGCTTCAAATGCAAAGGATAGACTCCTCTTGAGGTGCTGATCACTTTGGTATGCTCAAAATTGAGTTTGGAGTGCAAAATCACACAGATGACATCCTAGGCGTAGGATGTCTTTTTGGTCTTTTTGACCCCATACTTGACCCACAGCTTCCCCTTGATGTCAGCAACCCAGTGGTATGCTTAGATTTTGGTTTGGATTTCAAAAAGTCCCCAATTTTAGTTGTTCTAGCCTTTTTCAGTCAAAAGTGCTAAAGTCTGCTTAGAACCCAATTTTCTCACCCAAATGAGATGAAACCTCTCTCAGTCACTCAATATATCATGCAGATCATGTTCATGCAGCCATCCTATGGTTTTGGTCTTAAAATAATGCCTTGGCACAATTTGGGTAGGATGTCTGGAAATTTCAGTCTATCTGGCCTTATCCTGTCAAGATTTGGTCAAATTTCCACTTTGCACGTGAAACTAGGGTAAACCCCACCTTCTAAACACACTGGTCTACTCAAAATTCCAAAATTCCCATCAGATTAGCCTGTAGATATCCTACGCGTAGGATGTCTCCTGGCTTAAAATTAATTTTTTCCCTAAGAGAAATGCTCCTGATGTTCTGCAACTCCATCAGAAACACTCACAGTAACTTTTAGACTTCACTTCAGCTTTCAAACACACTTTTGGGTCTTTTACAACCTTGTGATGAATCTAACAAGCAAGTATACATGCATGAAGTACTCTAGATCGTGAATCATGATGTCCTACTTACTCTACTCCTACTCATCATGTGAAATGGTGATAATGGTGTTTTTGGTTGCTTCCTGGACTCTCCGGACTCTCAAGATTTCCTCTCACCACTTCTACCACTCCAACCCCTACTCTTTACAACACAACTCAACTAAAAACTACCTAAATCTACCTAAGTCAAAGGATCTAGGCCAGGCACACGCTCCCTAGACTCCCTCTAAGACCTAGAGAGTCCTCCACCCTCTGATCCTATCTAAATGTAAAACGAGACTCTTGGCAAGCCAAAAAATCCCTATCCTCAAGGACTAGTCTCGGTCACCTACCTAAGGTTTTCGTCCCCGACAGCGGCGCCAATGTTGGACGGATACGCCGCGACGGACGTCAGCACAGCGAGAACTCACCTAACAATATTTGTCAGCTAAGGACGAAGCTCGACCCGTAGGCCCGTGGAAGCAAGCATAGGGTGTCAACCTACACTCGACCGGCTCCTAACTAATTCCTACAGAGGTCTCTGCCCAATGTCTAAGCTACACTCTTCAGGAGTGCATAAGAGGAAACTTCCTACAACGCTTTCTAGAGGCGAACACCCATCAAACAATCTCGAAACACCATAGAACTTGAAGGAGACCCTACTAACACCAATAGGTTGCTCTCCCTAAGGACTATGAACCAAAACCCCAACCCAAAACACACGGTGCAAAATCACGTAGGATGTCTGGCCGAAATTTGGAGGTCTTCCTTTCCGAAATCTAAAGTTTCTAATGTGTAGCTCTGATCCATGCGAACGCTTTTTTTTAAATGACAAAAGGTTTTTTCATTAAGGTCAAAAAGTGGTATAAATACCTTACAATTCTCAAACCCTAATGTTCCAATTTAACCATCTACTCAATCTAAATGTCAAAATTGGGATACAATCTGGAAACTTCCTGTAAGCCCCAATATTTACAAGGTGAAATGTTGGGTTTTCAATAAATGAATAATTACATTAAAAAAATATTTGCCAAGCAATCAATTTCCGTAGGGTGTGTCTAGCTTCTAACAAGGACCACCCGTCTCGTAGGCTTTGGCAACCCGAGCCAAGCCCCCACTTTCCACACCGCACTCACACAGAGTCTTTGTGTGGCTTAATTACTAACACATTGTTGTTCAACACTTATGTTTCCTGCTTTATATTTCCTCGACACAAGTTCCTTAAGAAAATTCCCTTCAATCAAGAAAAATCGGCACCAAAACATATCTTTCCTAGAAAAAGGTACTCAACAAACAATACTTCATTAAAAATTCCAATGTCCTGGAGTTGTGAGGACCTCTAGCAAGTGTTAACTCCACCCGTTGTCAACTAGCCACCCATACAACCAGTCCATGATCCACCCAATTCTTAGAGTAACTCTCCGGGTAAAATCATGTATCCACTGCATCAAAAGCAAGCCATGGACATATCCACCGCATAAAAAGAAAGTCGTGGATTTAGCTCCTGCGATAACTTCACAAGATACCGCCCTGTGATCAATAGGGGGTTCAGACTAAATCGACATTGGAATAATGAATGAAATTTGGTTGAGATAGTTTTTCCTTAACAACCATTCTTTCCTACCTCAAAACACTCCTTCCATAAAGCATTTCTTTCCTATTTAATTTAAAGTTAAATTTAGATAAAAACCAAAAAAGTACTAATGCCTATGTCTCAACTGGATTTCCAACATATTTCGGAGAGTTTAAACATTCCTAAATTTATCTTAATGCAATGCTTATATAAGATACAAAATAAAATCCATTCTACCTCATGAATTTTCTCCACGTCCTTCGTGAGATGGCCGGATTTCCCTCTCTCATTGGCGCCTTACCGTTGGTACCATGTTGCTAGTTTTCACCTCCCGGTCGTTAGCACCACCAAACCGAGTTCTTTTGGGAGCCATTTCTCACTACTAGGATTAGTTCCCACACCAAAATTCCCACAACAACCAATGAGGAAACTTAACAAGCATAACCTTAATCTTATACTTAATACTAAGCTAATTTACAAGCTTTCACAACTATAAGTGTGCAAGCTAACTCAAGAATACAATGTGATGATTATACCCTAATTACTCATGAACTCACACTAGGATTATCATAACCAAGACTTATCCCATATGTAACATGAGATCAAAATTAATGCACTAATTAGATGCATCTATAGAATACACAATGATAGATTATAATCGTGCAAATACCAACTGTAGTAAATGATTAACTTCCACACTATCATACATAGATCATGCATAATTTACTAATGCAAAGCAAAACTCTAACTATGCATCTTTTAGTATGCAAGAATTCTCATAATTTTACCCTAATTTCATGGAAAAATCAAGGTGTTTATCACCTTAATTTG
Source organism: Adiantum capillus-veneris (assembly GCF_014529385.1). Taxonomy (NCBI): domain Eukaryota; kingdom Viridiplantae; phylum Streptophyta; class Polypodiopsida; order Polypodiales; family Pteridaceae; genus Adiantum; species Adiantum capillus-veneris. Next base: position 86,759,812 of record NC_140956.1, on the reverse strand, counting down.
ACTTCAATTTGGGACAAAAAAAGAGAAAAAGATTCACAATATTTTAGACAATCATAGGTGAAAGAGCTTTACAACATAATTATGCACAACCTACTTTAACTAGCAATGATAATAATGTGCATTAACTTATGCTCAATTAAGAAAAATTAAACATACTTAAGAAGCAAGGTGTTCCTTAATCCAATAATAGAACTACAATCAATGGATGGAAACCATTGACAATACTTCACATGGATTATAATAGGGAATAGATTGCTTAATGCTGCAGCCAACTAGCATAATTAGGCTCAACATAGCAATCCTCTAGAGAAAAGCGGCTATGGAGCAATAGGATTAGCATGAACATAATTTAATTACCCTTTTGATAAGATCTCCTTTGTGTATTATGTGATGTAGAGAGGACTTCACAAAAATTCACTCTAGCAGCAGCACTTCCTTGCACTGTCTTGGGGATTGTATGTGCCTAGAGAGGGTTGAAGCTACTCTTATATAGGCATCCCCCTCAAGGAGGGTAGATTTGTCTTGCTAAAATTGGAATTGGGGAGCCCATACACACAAACACACACACACACACCTCCAAGTGTCATGCTAGGTGTAGGGGTTCCCTCGTGAGGTGTCCTCACTTGCCCATCTCACTTCCCTATATTCCCTCTCTCTCTTTCCCACTCTCACACACTTGCAAAATCCATTTCCACAAGGGGAGGTAGCACTATCGTTTTGCTATTTTGAGGGGGTGTGGTGGCCTAAGTTTATGCTTAATTGCCCATACTATGCCACACCTCACTCTTGACCCATGTGCCACCTTATCTAGGCCATGCTTAGCCTCCATGCTACACTCTCCATGCCTAACCTAACACTTGTCACAAGACTAGCTATTCTCATGACCCATGGCCATACATGATGGGGACACATGCCCATATATACCCATGATCATGCATGCACATCCATGCCCATGCATACCCATGCATGCACATCCACATTCATGCATACATACCTTAAAAAATGCTAACCTTAGGCTAACTAGACTTATACTAACCCAAATTCAATTCTGAAACTTGCTAACTCAAGATAGGCCTACAGATAACATATATGACTGCCTGCCATAAATAGCAGCCTCCGACATCCGGACCCTATTTTTAAGGAAACCTGGGTCAGTGCACAGTTTGACGAGCCGGTCGACCATAGACCATACCAAGGGTCAAAAACTTTCTCTTTTTAGAAATTTTTTACAAAAATTAAATTTGACCAAAATTAAAAGTTCTACAAGGATCACAACACAAAAATGACATCTAATCACTGAAACCTGCTAAAAATAGTATCTTTTGCCAAACTGATATTTAGGCTTAAAATTTTACATAGGTAACCCTCTTCTAGGGCAGGTAGAGACCTTACAGCTGTGAAAATGTGGCAATTTCATATTCCAAGAGCATTAATTGATGGAGGATATGGGGTGAATGTGTTGCTAAAAGATACTTGTAGGGAATCGAATATCACTAAATGGGATCTTGCCCCACTAGAGAAGAATTTAATTCTTGGGGATCGTCAAGGACCAGAAGATTGAGATTGGGGGAGTTGAGTTTAACTTAGTGAATTTTGTTGTCTTGAAGCTGGAGAAGTCTTCACAAACATACCTAATGATATCGGAAAGGACTTGGCTCATAGTAGAAAATGTTAAATAGCATTGGCAAGCTGACAGTGTGGTATTGAGGTAGGGAAAGAAAAAAGTCAAAATGAGGATGTTGCCTAGTGAGGTTTTTTCATCCAATTGTAGGCCTCTGCATGCAAAGAGTATAAATACAGCTCTAGATCTTGAGGAGTATAAAGAGGGTCAATTTTTGCGATTAAATTCTTATGTGATCCCAATGATCAACAAATATGAAATGCTTTGGTTGCAGCAGCTTTTAAAGTGAGATTAAGTGGTTTCAAAGTTGATCTAATCTCTAAGACAAAGATGAGGAAAGAATTTGGTGTGCCTACAACAAACAAAGTTTATTATCAGCTTAGGGGAACTGATGTTTTCAGATGGGCATAGTTGAAATGGTACATGGAGAGAGTATGTTTGTTTATTAAGTTTGACTATATGTCAGAAGAGGCTTACAATACACTCAGAGAAAAGGCACGATATATGTATGAAAATATCATGGAAATTGTGGAATTGAAGGACAATAGAAAGTTATACAACATATGTAGACTTGGGTCATACTTGCAAGCATTATTTTCCCCTTTAGTGGTTCCTCTACCTTTGCATGTTGAAAAACAAAGCTCAGAGAAATAGGGAGTTAGCTCAGTGACACCAAAGCAAACAAGACGATAGAAGAAGGCTTTTGCAAAGATGATTGAAGGTGTTTTTGACAGTGCAGAGGCTAAATGGGGGAAAATGTAGCAAGTACAAGTGTAGGATGATGATGATTTTCAAGAAAAATCATTGATAACGGATTCAAAGATTTTACCTTAACTAGATGTGACGTTTTCTACAAGAAAAAGGGAATCATTGCATGAGGATAAGAATCTTGGAGGAGGTTGTAACAGAGACAATACTAAAGAGGATTACTTTAAGTAGGGTAAGATAAGAAGAAAATAGAGGGAAGATGTATCTCACTCTTTGATGACTTCATCAATGGATATGGATTATGCTATGAAGATAGGGGCTCATGTAGTCCAACATGCAGCAGTAATTTAGGCTCAGCAAATAAAACTACTTGAAGAATAAAAGTCTATTGATTTAGAGCAGAAGCTTAAGCAGATATAGGAGCAACAAGACTTAGAAATTTGTAGGTGAATCTTAGAGAGGAAACAAATAGAAGTTTTAATATGCGGAAGTCAGTTGAGCAGTTTGAGGAATGGACAAGTGAGATCAAAGCATTAATAGTTTCAAAGCTAGGTGTTCTTGGGAGATGCAAAGAGTCAATTGTTAGCAGAGAATGAGGTACCTAAAACAAGGGTGAAACCAGTATTGCTAATGGAGAAACAAGTACTTGAGAATGAGTGTTTGAAGTTACAAGGATTGTTGTTTATTGATGCAAAAGTGGAATTAATGAAGGAACAAGTACTTAAGGTAGGGAAATAGGTGTGGCAGATTCTTAGAATCAAGGTGGAGGATTTGGTTTCAAAACCATATGTAGATGTTGTAGAAGGCTTTATAACAAAGGAGGATTATACTGGGGTACCACGGTGCGATCAACATTACTCGCGGTCTCATTACTTACTAGATATTGATTACATAGGTAATTTCTATAGGAAAAATTGGATGATTTTTGAAAGAGTTGACTTTCAAAAGCTGTGCCATGTTTTTAGCAAAAGCTCCAAAAAGCTAGGAGCTATCTGAGGCTTTGGGGACCACTCTAGCTTGTAGAATTAGCATATAAGGGATATTACAGCTCAATTTTCACTGTCATCGGTTGCATAAAATACAATGAAACTCTACATACATATTATACGAAGCAGTACAAGCTCTCCATCACCATCTCCGTAAGAATCTCTTTTTTTTAAGAGAAGAATAAGAAGAAGAAACACCTCTCTCTCCTCTCTTCTCTTGCTTTATTATCTTCTCTTACTTTATTATCTTCTCTTTTCATGGTGTGCACGCTCTACATCAAATGGCGAGATTCTCTACGTGGCTCTCATTACCTCTTTCTATCCAAAAATCAAGAAGCCCTTTAATCATCCATAATCTCTTCTTTATCATGATAAGAATCTCTAAATTCCATAGCCATCATCTCTTTCTCTCTCTACGTTCATTTCTGGAAAGCTACCTCAAAAATTACACCCGTGGTGGTTGTGTTTCTTGTGTACAAAGACATGTATGGGCGTGTAACATGCACACAAGGATGCTCCATAATGGTTTCATCATGTCTAGCATGTGAAATATGCATATGGTGTGTTTATGATCAATAGATGCATAAAAGGCGCTTTTTGCTCCATATCACGTAGACGATAGGAACATTGTTTTGGCTCTATCTCGTAAACCCTTATGAATCATGTTAAAAAATTTGAATAAAAAAATAACCACATCATTTAGAGATTTTTCTCTTTAAAGTCGGTCATGAAAAGTTTTAGTCAAAATACAGCTTGTTGCGCACCGCACCTAGTCAATATTTTGGACTCCAGGCCCCTTGGAGAACCACTATATAGAGTTGTCACATGAGAGAACCCACCTAGATTATACATGATGTTTAATGTATGAAGATCACGATTACCGTTTGATGAGTGTGAGTTATTAACCATTTTGGTACTCCATTACCTATACGTGTAGGGATACTACTAGGGGGAAAGTAGCATATAGGCTCATGAGCTAAAAAATAATGTGATTTCTTTGGAAATCTACTAGCAAAGCCACACCCAAGAGGCCACCATGGAAACACAAAAGTGCCTTCTCTGGCATGGATTTATAGCACACACAAACCAGTGCACTTGAGAATATGGCCTTCCACTTCATGAAACATCATCACAAAACCACAATATCAGATCATATATATCTCCCTTTAAAATTGATCTCTCAAGACACTCTCTACACCAAGTTGGTCAACACACTTTAAAATTGAGCTCTCAACACACTCTCTACACTAGGTTGCTCACAGGTTGTCTCACTCTGTACATTGTAGAGAATCCCATAGTGGCCACTCATCAAAAGCTCCCTATATAATGTGTATTCAAGAGATTATTAATACACCCATATATATGTGTGTGTGTGTTTTATTTAAATTTTTTACCTATTTTAAAAATCCATCCCCTCTAATGTATACATGTAAAGGGCCTATATTATATTATTATTAGGTAATCATGAAGTAGTTAGTCAACAATTAGTAAGTTGTTAGTCAGGAGTCAATTAGTAAGATGTAGGGCAATAGTTAGTCATAAGTTAGCAAAGGATATTTTGGGGGGGGGGGGGGGGGGGGGGGGGGTGTCCTTTTGAAAAAGAATATGTATTTTTTGGCGCCTTGAGAGGGTCTGTATGATGGATGGAAGAAACTAACTAAGACATGCATGAGCTAACTATCAAGCTATGTACAATGTTTTGTTTCTTGTGTTCTTCCTGATGAGTTCTTATCTATCTTTAAACGTTTTCTTCATTGTAACTGTACAAAATGGATATTGAATGTTGTGATGGAGAGAGGCTACACATCTGTACATGTATTTCCTTCATGTAATTGGGGTCAAAGGTTATCAGGGATATGTGGGAGGCAGTACAAAGACAAATCAGGGTCCCTATTTTGCCAAGCCCATTACACTTTGGCAATCCTGCTATGTATCAAAGACGATCCTTTACTATTTCATGATTGCAGGGGTAGCCTGATATCAGAGGGTGAAATTACTGAGTTACTTTATGATTTCCAACATTGGGTGTCATAAGAAGAAGTAGGGATGAATACAATAATATCTTCCCACAAGACTATTTCCTAGAGATGTGCAGGCAGTGATCAATAAAAAAGTGAAGTTCATCTCTGGATGTATGATCCCATTTGGTATTTCCAATCTTCCTGCAAGGTGGGCTTTCTTGAATCCAAGATTGGTGCAGAGATATCTTGAAATCCGAAGGCAGCACGCACTCAGGAAATTAACATTACAAAGATAGGCTTTCAGTGTATGAGTGGAAATGATGGAAGTAGGACCAAATGTAGGACATCTATATTGGACAAGGTTTTTCTTTAGGACTACACAATTTGGTGAGACATCAGCAACAATAGATTAAGATGAAGATGAAGACAAGTACACTCTTGAATGTCTGGTCAACACACGTTTAGGAGCGACATAGGATTTTACATTGATTTGTTGCGAGATTGGGTACTCAATAAAACTTTTAACCACAATGAAGACTTCAGTTTGCAGCACAGCCTCCACCCTTACCATTTGATCCTCTTACAAAAATCAACCTTGTTTGGACACCAAAACCTTTACCAATACAACAACCACCTATATAGTAAGCCTTTGCATCATCTCAACCTGCACCCAATCCTAGAGTGGAAGTGACTAAGTTCAGCAGAAAGTCCAAGGAGGATGTTGACAACCACATTGGGCAGTTCAAGAGTAGGTGGATGGCAAGTGGGTACAATGGATCCACAATGATGACACCGAAAAAGACCATTTTTCTTCAGCATTGCAAGGGAAGGATATGGCATGGTTTATATTGTATGGTATTGTAACTTTTACAACATATGAAGCTTTTAAGATAAGATTCTTGGCAAGGTTCAGGGAGGAGAAGACCCTTGAGGACATCTTGATCAAGATGAGGAAGATGAAGCAAAAGAAATTTATGGTGGAAGATTATGCACAAAAATTGAGGAACCTCAACAATAGGTTGTTGGCAGCCCAAAGGGATTCCTTTGAATAGTTGGGGGATTATTTTTGGCAAGGATTAAATAACAAGTTAAGGAGTTCAATAGCAAGAAGAGGTGTGATCATGAATGAAGCCCACTTTATTGAGTTAGTGGAGTATGCCATGCGAGCTAAAAGGAGGTATGAAAGCCTTGAGAAAAGGAGAAGATCTTCCAAGAAGGAAGATTTAGAATCAAAAAGTGATGCAGAGGATGAGAAGATTGATAGCTCCTCAAATAAGAAAAACTCAGAACCTGACGAGATTCTAATGATGAAGACATTGGGTGGTCAAGGGGTGGTATGAGAAAAAGAAGAAGATGAGCAAGAGTAAGAAGAAGAAAAGGGGTTCCAAAAAGGACAAGTCTAAAGGAAAAAAAGAAAATAAAAGGGAACCAGATAGTAAGGATCGGGAAGGGGTCAGTAAGCTTATCTCGGAAGAGTTTAAGACAATGAGACTTAAAAGGTTGGGAATTCTAAAAAGGTCCTGCCTACCACAGTCAAGTGTCTGGACATAGTTTTGATACCACAGTCAGACACTTGACTGCTACCACAGTCAAGTGTCTGGACATAGTTTTGATAAATGTTGGTATAATTCTAATTTTGGAGGACGTATCCTTGAAAGGGTACAACAAGGAAGAATTCACCTATAGTTAATGTAATGGGTGTAGGGGGTAATCGGGACTGACCATCGAAATTTTGGAGTTGCGGTAACCTTGGACCTTATCAAAGATTTCACAATCAGGGAGCCTGGAATAACCAAAGGAATCAAGAGGGAGCTGGTAACAATCAACCGTGTACTTATTGTGGGACAATAGGTCATCAACAAGGTCTTGACTGCTCCTTGTGGTGTAGACATTGCACAAAAAGAGGCATCCCTATAATCCCGTATAACAACACATCAGATAAATCTCAACAACAACCCCTCATGGGGTGCACTTTTAAGAAACCATTCATATAACATGCGTCAAAGGGTATTAAAAAAAACCCTTTAATTACATGCTTAAGGTAATAAAATGACCCCTTTTTCTTAAAAAACTTACGAGTTTTTCTCTAAAATTAATTAGAAAACCCATTCTCTTAATATAATCTTGTTAAAGCTGTGCCATGTTTTTAGCAAAAGCTCCAAAAATCTAGGAGCTATTTGAGGCCTTGGGGATTACTGCGGCTTGTAGAATTAATTGTATAAGGGATATTACTACTCAATTTTTAGTGTCGATAGTTGTATAGAATATAGGGAAACTCTATGTGCATATTATACAGATCCATGCAAGATCTCCATCATCATATCCATACGAATCTCTTTTCTTGAGACAATTAAAACATGGGAATGCAACATGCCTACAAGGATGCTCCATAATGGTTTCATCATGTGTAGCATGTGAAATATGCATATGGTGTGTTTATGATCAATAGATGCATAAAAAGGGCTTTTTGATCCACATTACATAGACAATAGGAACATTGTTTTGGTTGTATTAACCATTTTGGTACTCGATTACCTATACATGTAGGGACACTACTAGGGGGGATGTAGCATATACGCTCATGAGTTTAATGAGTGGTTCATATACATTTTATGGATTGTTTTGGTAATTTGAGAAAAAAAATTTATGTCCATAAACTTATGTATGGATATATGCTTAGTCAACCTAAATCGTACAGGAAAGTTTGAATAAAATGCCTTTCTTTTGTGTCATGGTTGTTTGCATGAGTCTCATATGGGCAAAGTGATGTGATAAGGTGTTAGTTTATGAACTTTTATGGATGAGATAGATGCATTGATATGAGGTCAAATACTTTCATTTGCATGTCATGTGCGCATCTAAAATTGAAAAAAACAATTTACACCTACATGTGAAGTTATGGTATATGGTTGAACAAAGTGGTGTATCTATTTACCATCATTATTGGATTGATGTGGTGATGTTGTATGATGTATAAAACCTCAAATATGGATGTGGATGTCTCATGTACATGCATGTACTGCTTTCCACCATTTTAGGTCAATACTAGCTCTATGTACAAGGGGGGTGAGGTGCAGTCATAGTCCATAAATTATGCATGGTTAAACACTTCCAACATGGGATTTCAAAATTATTTTGAGTCACTAGTTAGACTTATTTTTATGCATAAAAATTCATTCTTTAAGGGCTATCTGTGTTGGGGCGGTCCGACTACATTGTATATAGTCAAAACTCCAAGTGTGGGAGTTGGTTTGAGGAAGGATTATGGTTTACGGTCAAGGGATGAAGAGCTGTGGGACGCATGTCTTCTAACCTCACCATCCTATCTTATTGCAGTATTAGCGAGAACCACGATTAATTTGTCAAACCATGGGACAAAGCTGACACGACTAGTGCATAGAGGCTACAAGAGGTTGTCAATCTCTTGGAAAACAACTAACAACTTGAATCTAACTCAAGCTACACTCAAGTGACTGAAATCACCAAAATCCAATCGCTCATCGGCAAGAAAATCACATCCGTTACAGCATCAAATGACATCCAAATGCAACGTAACTTCTAGGACAAGTTTACAAGACCTAAGCACACATGCCTATGGTCTCAAACCCCACTTTAGGTCAAGTTCCAAAATCGCGATTATTAACAGCAGTGGATTTTTGACTTAGTCATTTTCGACCCAGAATGCATCTAAATGCTTAGCAATGATTCCCCAATACCCCGCCTATACTTAGTTCTTGATTTAAACATGTAAATTCCTATTTATGATGAAATTAGGCCGCGGGTCCGCGATGCCAAAAGCTATGAAATACTATGAATGGCTTACGTCAATGCGTAGATCAACTCTTACCTACGGTTGCAATGCAACAAACACAATTGCAATGTGACAACCGGAGAGGGAGTAGGAAGCGCGAGAAGGAGAGAAGTGAGCGCCGTTAGCTTACACTGTGTATTTCTTATCCAAAAGCTTGTAAAAACCTTACAAAAATTGGCTTTTATACCTTAGGCAAGGTTTTTGAGTGGTCAAAACTAATAATCTGAAGTTCTACCAAAGTTGGTAATTGACTGGCTGATACAATCTGGAAGCTTGTAGCCCCGGCTCATTAATTACATAGTTTACCAAGAAAATAGGAGTTACAATATTCCTGATTTATCAAAATAATAATTTTTTTACAAGGAGAACTCCGAAAAGTGGTGTCCGCATTAGCTTGCTGCTAACATTCCCCCCCTCCTCGCCTGTGTCGTCCGTTGACACAGCTTTATGGGCTGAAGTAGTCTTCGGGTTGATGGCGGGCGAAGCGGTCTTTCAGTGCTTCCAATGCTTTTGGTATCTGATTTTATTCTTTGTCAGGTACTTGCAGAAATTGCATGGTGACTTGGTTTTTCAGTTCCACTATTGAATAGCCTACAAATCTAGATGTCAGGTTGCTTATCACCGGCACAAATATCTTCGTTCCCCAGGTGAAGAATCTAGTGTAGAATGCTTCTTCAAAGGCTAGCATATTATGCAATGGCAGGAACATGCATCTGGTATAGAATTCATAAAGGATTTCTTCTGAAGGTTGCCCACTCAGATCGTCGCATAGGCCTTTGTTTCCTTCTAAAAATGAGAGCCATGGGGCTCCTGTTTGCTCAGGCTCATTGAAAACCTGTATGAATGTGAGTAGCATCCTGCAGATCTTATATAGCATTTCACATGAGAGATCTGGCAGACTCTTGAAGAATGTCATGGCGCCCGTTAGGGTTTTCACCATGTGTTCCTCTGTCGCTTGGCCTCTCTCTCGAGCTGGCAGCTTGGGGAAATTGAGCCATGTTGGCCTTTTCTTCTGCAGTTTTTCATGCGCTTACCATGTCCTTACTCTAGGTACAGGACAGAATGTTGGATATTTCTATAAGGCTGCAGGTGCTCTTGTGAACAGAATCAGGTACCTCGGATTCTTTTTCAGCTAGCTTAACCTCCACTTCAGGTGGTCTTTATCTGCACCATCTTCTTGCATATCCTTGTACAGCCTTTCTTTTACCTGTAAGAGTTCTACCTTGATGAGAGGGTATGACAAGGATAGCTGGTGCCATTGAGCGTTGATTTGATTGGGAGTGAGTTGAGTGACGTTGACAGAGTATAAAACTCTCAACTCCCAATCCATAGCGGCCTTCCATTTCTCATCCACCTCTAAGGTGATCTTTTCTCATCTTTTGACAGCTCGACCATTGGCATTGTATCTTCGCGAGTAATGTGCACCTGAAAGTCTTCATCACCACTCGGCTCTGCTGTAGACTGCGTCTCAAATTCAGCAAATGAGACCGAGGGAATGTCAATTTGGGGTGGCTCTGAAGTGCCTGCCTCTTCTTGTGAGTCGAGCTTTCCATCTCTGAGGAGTTGATTCATACACTTCAGTTCTGCAATCTCCTTCAGGAGCTCATCCTCTCCTTGGACCCGCATCAGTGCTAGGTCTCTGCGTTGTGACTGTTCAAGTTTCAATTCCAGTTATAAATCTCTATTTTTCTTTCCAAGTGCTTTGTACACTTCATCTATTGCCTTAATCGAGGCCACGGCTGGATTTTCTCTAATTTGCCGCAAGAAAATGGCCTGATCATTGATTCTCTGTTCGAAATATTGCAGAGAAGCATTGGATACATCTAGCTGCACTTGAATTTTTTGATCTGATAGAGAGGTGGTAAGATCTTCATTTGTCACTTCTATCAGCTGCTCGTCTTTCAGCTTGTAGGCATCAGATAACTTAGTGACGAGGTCACCTAACTCCTCCATTTCCTTATGTTGTTTGTCCCTGGCTATCTGATGCTGTTCCGCTTGTGTCTTTAGCTCTTGCACTTGCTTTTGGAGATCAATGATAGTAATCATCCTGTCGTCGAGCTCTCCTTGAAGAGCATCGATGACCATTTCTAGTTCTTTGGCTTTTGTGATGCAGTTTAAGGCTGCTGAGCGAAGTTTCTCCGTCATGTCTTGCATCTGCCTAGCATACTCGTTTACTTGTAAAATTACTTCGTCATTGGACTGCCACTCCTCCTGTCTTACTAGTTGGGATGTTCCTGCAGCCTCCTGTGTTGCTTCTTGCTATGTTGTAAGTGCTGGTGGCACTGTAGAGGTGGATGGTTGTTCTTTTTCTTGGCCATCCTGAGGCTTTGATGCCTCGGCAGTTTTTGGCTGAGTGGAAATAGCTGGTGTGGTCTCAACCCTTATCGTCTCTTCAGGTGTTGGCCTCTCTACCTTCTCCGACTCGGGCTCTTTCTCATGTGTAGTGGTATGCTCTTTTTCTGTATCTACCTCTTTATCAATTTCTTTTGCCGGCTTTTGAGTTTCTTCGGCTGCCTGCTCTGGTTTTGGCTTGGCTTCCTTTTCCTCATGTCGTTGGGTGGGTCAGCTTTTTGTGTAGCTTCTGTTTGGTGGGTGAATTCAAAATCTTCTTCTTTTTCAGTCTCGGCTTCTTCATTGGTATCTTGGCCTGGCGGTGATGGTGGTGGACTAGGCATGGGATGGTCCTGGTGTTCCGGCAGCGGTGAGGTGGGTCGTGGAGATGCCTGGCTTTGCTCTTGGTTCGTCGCTTCCTCAGCTTTCTTTGCCGCTTCTTCTGCCTCTTTTAGCTTTAGGGCTTCGGCCTCCTGGTACATTCTTTCTACATAATCTATTGGATCCTCGGCCTCTTTTCTTGTATGATGCTTTGTTCGAGGTCCTTTCAAGCCTATGGGTACCCACTTTTATGGGTCCTTTCCTTGTGCTTGCCTACTGCACTGGTAAGCCTATTCTTCTCTCTCAAATCGTGCTTGTTTTTGAGATGGCTCCTCTTGGTGGGCAGCCATAGATTTCCTCTTCATCTCCTCCCTTCTAGCTCTCTTTTCTTCGTTGTCAGAGCTTTCACTCTTGTGTCGCTCTGATGAGCTATCATCTGATTCATCACCTGATTTAAAAGATTTTTTATCTGATCTTGTAGCTCTTGGAGAGGGTTGTGCTGCCAAGATCCATGTATTCTGATCCGGGGCAGGCGATAGGTTGTCAGCCATGCCGATGGCATGATAGGCTATTCTTGTCAACACTTCTGGCGCACCCAAGTATGTGATTTTACCCTCCTTCCTGGTGGCCTTTAGTGTGGTCAAAACATACTGCACGTGGTCCATAGGCTACCTTGTTGTTGACTTCAGAACTTGAGTAAAGGTGGTGGCCATGGCATGATTTGGTGTTGTGTACCTTGGTGGCCTTTTTGCCAAGAAATGGAAATGTTGATAGTACAGACGGGCTGGCTCTTCCACCTGTATATAGATGAGATCAGCGAATGTAGCTGCGATTGTCTCCTTGGTAAATTTGTCCACGGTTTTCCTGTCTCTTGCCCGCATGGTCATTCCTTCAGTGGGCAGTCTGTGCCTCTGCCACTATTTCTTTTGTAACTACAACCTCGACCTTGTTCCCTTGGGTGTCTGATATCTAGGCAGTTCCATCTTCTTTAATGGTGGACAGAAGCTCGTAAGCTTTCTGAAAGTCCACTCCGTAAGGCTCTTGTTCATAGAGATGTCATAGCCCCAACCTACAGTTAGCTTCTTTGGTTTCTGGCTTTGCAGCTACCTCGTAGACCTCTTTAGGCAAGAGTTGCAACTCCACCTAATGCCCTTCTTCACTCTTGAACCTGCCAGTGAAGACCGTGGTGTGGTGTTCTTCCAGCTATTCTTTAGAAAGATAGAATGTTTTTGCCGCCCTGACTGAGTTGGGGTCCAGTTGATACGCAGGCAATTCTTGTAGTTTCTCTTTTTGGTTTTGCTTCTTCTTAGTCTTCTCCGCAGCTTGCATTGCTCCTGTTCATTGAATAGAGTACAAAAATAGCAGAGTTGTCGGATTTTTCTTTGGAATGTCCTTTTAGATTGAAATGCTGATAATCTGGTCCAAATTGCTTCAAATCAATTTTTGAACAAGCAAAGATGCATAAAATCATGCAAGGAGTGAAACTGTATGGTCAAAACAAAAATTTACAACCAAAGTAAATAATAGCGATTATTTACAGCTGAGGAAAATTTTCAACTTTTTGTAAACTTGGCCTCATAGGCTTAAAGTATCTCCCAAATACATGCTCTGAGTGAAATATGGGCTCATTTGGATGCACAAGTTGAAAATGGTACCAGATTTTGGCTTTAGGTCTTTGAAACAAAAGATATATAAAGGAAATTTGAGATTTTGAACTCCAAATTGATTCAAAATTGGCTAGTGGGCTTATCACAACATGTACTTTGGATGTATGATGACAAAATATACAAATTCTCCAATTTTGACCAAAAAGTAAATAATTGCGATTATTAACTTTTCTTCCAAAATTGACATTTTTTGGCATAAATTGGTTCTACGGATGGTATAGACCTTGGGTATGAGATATGAGGTGATTTGGATCAAGCAAAGTTGTTCATAACCCAGATATTGGCTTGCAAGGACTTCTTTGTGTTTTTTGGCAATTTTACAAGTGATGGGTGGTCATTTTGGCTCATACTTGATTTTTGGCATGTAATAGGTGTGTACACATGATGGGTGAGGTGATGTGACAATTTCCAAGCAAAAATCATGCAAAAGTAAATAATCACGATTATTTACAACAGTGAACAAAAACTTTGCAAACCTCACAAATTTTGACATAAACATGGTTAATACACCTAATACAAGTCCTAAAATGAATTTGGTCAAGTTTGGTCATGCCGGCATCACTTTGTGCTCTGTCGACTCTGAAATCACCATTTTTTGTGATTACTTTGTTTGTTGGGTTGGTCGGTCACCTTTGAGGCTTTGGACCATAGTCGTGAAGCTACCTGTCCAATTCTGGCTCATTTGGAGTCAGTTTGGCCTCGTATGTCGAATTTGACGCTTTGTAACCTTCGAGCCGTTTTCTACTTTTCGAGGGCTTTGCTTGATGGATTCCGCCAAGCCAATCATATACATCGTATATAGACCTCATTAGCAAGCCATCTGTGGAGTCAGGTCGAAATTCTAGCATTTACCAAAATCCCTAACTTTTCTACTAGGGACCCCCTTGACCCCAGTGGAATGTTCATCTGATGGTATAGAAAGATTCTATTATGTTAGGGCATGATGTGGTTCAAATCCCGTCCAATTTGGTCAAGTTTGTAGGCCGCTATGGTTAGTTTTAGGTCGTAGGTCTTCGTGCACTGCTCGGTTTCTAGGGTTTTTTCTAAAGCTTTAGACTAGCTACCGGCCATACAAAATGGATCATTATCAAGTAAAGAACTTACCCCTCATGTCTCGTATGAGACGGCACTGAAAAAGGTCAGTTGTGGGCTCCAAAAATGTCGCGCGAAAGAAGCCGAAAACTCTCTCTGCAAAGGCTCCAAGTGGAAATGAGGTGGTTTTAGCCTACCCTGGCTATCTATACCTGGACTTCCCGAACCAAATATTCCCAGATTCCCACCATCGTGTCCTCAATTTTTCCATCTGAGCTTTCTTTCTATTTGTTATTAATTTTGACCTATTTATTTGAAGAAATCAAAGAAAGTAGCAAAATTTTCTAAAAAAGTAAAGTAAAAATCCAATAATTAAGAAAATCACTTGAAAAACACAACTTTATTGTTTTTTGTTGGATTTCTCCATTTTTAAGCCTCCTTATCAACAAAAATGATAAAAAATATCCAAAAAATGACTATTTTTTATGATTTTTTGATAGTATATACACTATTTACACTCATCGGGAAGATATTATCAATGAATTTTCCCCTGTCGATGAATTATAAGGGAATTATTAGGTAATTTTGCAAAAAAATCACACGTCATCATGGAACTTTTTCCTCCCTCTTCAAACATTGCCCTTAATTACTTAGTACTTAGTGTCCTTCCACCCCTCCTAGATGGCGTACTCCGGGATGACTGCATGCATGGGTTGAACAATTGTGTCTATGCATAGCCATGATTGGCTCTACCATGATATGAAGATCAATGCAAGTCAAACCAATATTCTTTGCAAGAGCTGGGTCTTGAGTGAATAACTCAAGGGTTTCCGATGTCGAGGTTTGTTGCTGATGTCTTCCAAAATGCAATTCTTGTAGCTTTTGTGCTCTCTGTTTGATTGTACCATTAGGGTGTTTTTAGCATGCTGATTGTTTGAGCTATTGGTAGCACGTTAGACTGTTGTCGAGCTTTTTCGCACCATTGGTAGCTCGATCGGGTTGGTGTTGCATGGTGTGTTGGAGTTTGTTGAGACTTAACTCGCCACTTCTTGATTGGTTTCGCGGGCTGTGGAGAAGATAAGTGCTCTTTTTTCCTCCAAACCCTTTTCTTGTTAGGTTCCTTGCTCGTAGTGCTCGATTCTGTGTTTGAATCTTCGGAGCCGTCTTATGTTTAATTCGGTGAAGTTTTAGGCATCCAGATATGATTTGGTTTATCCTTAAGTTGTGCTTTTGGTACCCAAATTTGCCTAACTCCTTGCATGCTACTTGTAGCATTTCTTTTTCGTGGAGATGGAGAAGATTTGCTTCTTGAATTGGTCTTCTGATTGCATCTTTTCTATTCCTCCTTGCTTGGTGCAACTGGAACAATGAGTTGCCCTCCTTTAGGTGATAGCTTTAGCTGATTCGTATCCCAATCTGGTACT
Source organism: Adiantum capillus-veneris (assembly GCF_014529385.1). Classification (NCBI taxonomy): domain Eukaryota; kingdom Viridiplantae; phylum Streptophyta; class Polypodiopsida; order Polypodiales; family Pteridaceae; genus Adiantum; species Adiantum capillus-veneris. The sequence goes on along the minus strand of NC_140956.1, from coordinate 86,743,950 downwards.
GCTTTATATGTACGCATCCAAGGAATTCCAAGAATCATCGTCTCATTCATGTGTTCATTTGGCAAGCATACAAACTGATGCGGACATAAGCATCCATGTACTACCACGTTCAAGTTGACTACTCCCAATCTTGGAGTTGGATTCTTGTTGCATCCTTTGATTGTCGTGATTCCTGCGGTCGATTCTTGACTTGTTGCCTTCTTGTATGTGGAATAACTGAGTGCATTCACTCTAGCTCCTGTGTCTACCAAAGCATTGGTGCTATGATTGTTGAGTTGTACTTTCATGCGCAGATCCATTCTATCTAACCAGTCGCGTCATCTGTTGAAACTGCGTCTTTAGGTAATTTCCATTGGCGATCATCTATTTCCAAAGTGTTGATGGGAATCGGTATTTGTTGATTCTTGAGAGCAACTTTACGCTTGAGTGCCCGAAGTTTAGCTTTCTCTTGGGCTTCATCAATGACCTCCTGTCGCTTCATCTTCCTTTTTTTGGCTGCATGCATTCTCTCTAGCAATTCATTGGTTAGTGGAAAATTGTATTTCTTTAAACGACATCCACTAATCCAATTAGCCATTGGTTCACCATCTAGGGTGGAGAATTTTACTGCTCCACTTGGAAATACATCTTCAATGATAAATGGTCCGTTTCCCTTTTTCTTAAACTTGGGAATGTGTTGCTTAAGGGAATAGACTAGAACTAAGTCCCCTTTCTTGAAGATTTTTGTGATTAGGTGGGAATCAAAAAACTGTTATGTTTCCGCTTTTGTGCATAGATATGAGCTACAGCAGTTAGCCTTTGCTCGTCTAGCTTTTCCAAATCTTCAAGTCTTTCTGACGATTCATGTCCACTCCACTCAAGAGTCTGTGCTACCCTTAATGTTGGCAATAGAAATTCTATTGGCAGTATGGCATCAAGACCATAAACAAGGTTAAAGGGTGTATCATTTAGTGCTGTTTTGAATGAAACTCGATAAGCCCATAGAGCAGCATGGAGATTCATTTCCCACTCTGTCCTTTCTGAACTAACCACTTCGGTCAGTATCGAGCTAAGAATTTTATTCGTATGCTCAGCTTGTATGTTTGCTTGTGGGTGATAGGGAGCTGATTTGTCATGGATGACCATAAAATCATTAAGCAAACTCTATTACCTCATTGAGGAAATGAGTTCCCCGATCACTGACAATCTTTATTGGCAGTCCATATCTTGTGAATACACACTCATATAAGAATGCAACAATGGTTCTAGCATCATTCCTTTGAGTCGCTTTAGCCTCGGCCCACTTGGTCAAATAGTCCATAGCTAGAATGATATATTGAGCTTGGGTTCTTTAAGCAGGTGGCTATATCGGTCCAACAAAATCTATACCCCATTTTGCGAAGGCTCTAACCCCCATCATTGGTCTTAAGGGCATGTTGTCTACTCGTGTTGGCATTTTTTCTCTTTGACAAGCATCACACCTCTGAACATATTCTTTGGCATCTGCAAAAAGTGTTGGCCACCATATGTCTGCCATCAAGATTGCTCTTGCGGTGGTCTCACTAGAAAAGTGACCTCCAGCTAATCCAGCATGTGCTTGTTCTATAATCGGAATATACTAGTGTTCATTTGCACAAAGACGCAAATGTTGATCTTTATCTCTCCGATACAATTGGTTCCCAATAAGAGCATAGTCTCTTGCTTCAGTTTCAATTGATCTTTGACGGTGTTTACTTATTTCCTCATGAAATGTTTGGCTCGATAAGTTAGTAGCCAGATGATTACTCCACTTAGGAATAGGTGACATTTGAAACCATGTTACATGAGGAATGTGTGGTTGTTTTTGACATTGAGGGAAATCTTTTACAAAAGATCTAACATCTCTCCTCATAGTCCGCCAAAATACTCCAAGTCTTAAGATTCGTTGCATAGTTTGGTCTTCCGCAAAGTGAAGTCCTACTATGGTAACATATGCTTGACTTAGGTATTGATCCTTTTCTTCAGGGTTAATGCATAAAAGCAATATCCCGTCTTGATTTCTTTTATATAGCCTTCCAGCTAGTAATTGATACATGGATGATTGCTCGATTAAATCAATTGTGATAGGAAGTGGTATTTGTGAATCCATTTGAGCTATTGTCATCAATGACACAATTTTTTCCGACCATCTAGGTATCATTTCCACGGAGAACAAATAGGCATCTAGTAGATCATCATCTACCCCTTTAGGTGATTCCCCTGAAAAAATCCTTGACAAATGATCTACTCGTTGGTGTGTAGTGCCTTTTTTTACAACCACAGTGAAATAAAATTTGAGAAGAATGATGAACCATCTCACTATCCTCCATGTGCTGCATGGCTTGTTGACCAAATACAACAACGCTTGGTGGTCCACAAGGAACACAAACTTGTTGGCTAATAGGTAATGTCTATACTTTTTAACGGCATAGATCATTCCTAGTCCTTCTCTTTCTATGGTGGTGTAATTATTTTCTACCATGTTCAATTGTCGGCTAGCATAAGAAATAGGAAAGTCAAATTTTCCATCTCCTGGTTGGGCTAGTATACAACCAATAGCAAAGTTTGAAGCATCTACATGTATGTGGAATACCTTATCCCAATCGGGTGCTTTCAATATTGGACGTGAGGTGAGAGCTTGACTAAGCTTCATGAAGGATTCTTCACATGCCTCGGTCCATTCAAAGTGCGTAATCAAGCTATACATGGGTTTTGGAATTATAGCGTACATGTAGATGAACCGTCGGTAATATCCACAATGTCCCATGAAGGCTGGTACCCCCTTGACTGTTGTTGGTCTAAGAAAATCAGCAATGACGTGAATATTTTCAATATCGGTAGCTATGCCATTTTTAGACACTATATGTCCAAGAATTTTCCCTTGTCTTCCCATGAATGTGCACTTTTCCGGATTTAAGCAAATCCTATAAAGTCTACATTTCTCGAATACCTTTTTGAGGTGTTCAAAATGATCAGCCCGGATTGACAAATGTACGCATAGATCATCCATGTATACTTCCAAGAATTTCTGAAGATACTCTTTGAAAGCATGGCTCATCAATTTCTAAAATGTGGATGGAGCATTAGTTAACCCAAACGGCATAACCCGATAGGCAAATATACCCCATTCTGTTGCAAAAGCAGTTTTACGCTGATCTTTTGGGTCAACCAAAAGTTGATTGTATCCCGAAAAACCATCTAAGAAGCTGTAGGCTTCTTTTCCTGCTACTCGTTCTAAAACATGCTCAGTTATTGGAAGAGGAAAGTTGTCTCTAATGGTAGTTGCATTCACTTTTTTGAGATTAACACACACTCGTAATTTCCCATTCTTCTTAGGTACTACCACAATTGGAGACACCCAATCTGTGTGTTCAATTTCATAAATGAATTCAGATTCCTTTAGTTTTTCAATCTCTTCTTTGATCTTTCTGGAAAATGTTTCGTTATAAGTGTATGGTCTCTGTCTACTTGGTACAAAGATATCCCCGTATTCCTTTAACAAGCTTAGAAAAATATTTTCTTCTTCTTCTGTTAGTTCATTTGCAATGTAAGCCGTTCTAGGCTCTTCTCTTGGTTCATCCAAGTCTACCCTTTTAGCGTTTTCAGGTCCTTCGTAAGACTCGCCTTGTTTCCCTAGTTCCGTAACAAGTTTTTCGATTATGATTTTCCGACCTTGGAGAGTATACTTTTTGTACTGGAATGGAACATGCATTACATCCTTACCATCCTCTTACGTGGTTTTCATTTCAGTTGTGTATATCTCCTTTAGAGCTTTTTTCAACTCTTGATATTTCTTTTTCCGCTCGACTCTGGTCATGAGTGGTTTTTTATCTTGATGTTTTTTATGAGTACCCTTCCTTGCTTTTCTCGATGTCTGAGACATTTCTGAGTTTCTGTTTGAAGGATATCTGCTAGTTATTTCGTCCTTGACACAATCATTAGCATCTATTTTCATCAGGAATTGTGTTTTACTGGAGACTGATGGAATAGGTTGTGCTTTCACGATATTGGTATCTCTCTTTCGTCTATACCATCTTTGTCTTCTGGATTTCTGGTTTGGAAAGTCAAAAAACTTTTCCTCCCCTCCCTTAAGAGTAATTGAGCTCTCGTATGCTCTTTCTCTGACCCCGAATCTTTTGAGGTAGCTGAGTGTTCATCTAACTCATTAGTTGCATCGCAATAGAGGTCAAAAAAGACTTGTTGAGCTTTCATCAAGTCCTTTGTTTCCTCATCTTTGTTTTCAATGTTAAGGACTGATATTATTTGGATGGGAATTATGTCGTAGCCATCCTCATTGCAAAATTGAGTAGGCATAGATGTATTCACACATACATCTATTGTCGCTAAAATTTGAGTCCACTCGAATGGTTCAAATAAATGCTCTGGAAAGGGTTCAGGTATGTAGGCTTCGTCTGTACAGTCCCTTTCTAGGATACATTCCTCTCGTCTTAAGCTTCCAGTTTCTGAAGCTCCGCACATCCAAATAGGAGTGTCTTTGTTTAACCAAGATGGGAGTTTAGTTTCAGTCGAAGAGACTGAATCAAACTCTTGGATGGGTGTTTTCAAGACATCTCTATAGGTGTGATCTTTTGGATTGACTCTTGTTATAGATCCCACCTGCTTCAAGTATAGATAGTCCTTTTCTCAATCTTGGATAAGCTGTACCTATCGCATTAAAGGTCTTCCCAATATGATTTCATAGTTGAGTTTTTTTCCCAAAGTCTACTATGGCAAAAGTGTGTTGATATTCAATTCCACAGGAATTGACTATCACTTTTTATGGTAGCCCTAGTGGTCTCTCAATGTGTCCGTCATCCAACTGTAATTTCATGCGCGTTTGTCTAATGGTTGGTTGTCCCCAGGATTCCCATACTGCTTCAATGGCTATGGCTATGCCAGCCCCACTATCCAGTATTGCCATGGTTTCAATGTCATTATATTTCACAGGGAGGGTAGTGTTTCCTTCTTCCCCTTCATAATATTCTCCGACCTTGTTCATAGGAAATGATCGAATCTCTTTGTTTTCCATTTCATTTTTTGATTTTTCCAAATTCTTAGAGATTAACCCCATTATCCCCACCTTCTCTACGGTTTTCTGTAAATTGTTCCATAAGTAGGGCCTGAGTTTTAACAGGTCTTCCAAAGTAAGGGTGCATTGGATGGGTGTAGACATGATTGAATGAATGTTGTCTACTTCTAAGGTCTGTTTGGCTAGTTTTACTTGAGTGATCTTGCAAATGATGGATTCATCTTCATTATCTCCCAAATAAGAAGGTAATGTTTTTAATGTCAATGGTTTAGATATTCCTGAACCCTCCGATCCACAATCCCCGTACAAGGATTGTAAATCCATGTTCATATCATATGGTACGTTATCTAACCAAACTTCCTCTATAGGAGCTGACCTTAAAGTTAGGCTCTCATCGTTGATCTCTCTTACCTTTTCCCATAAGTGTCCTGGCTAGTCTTCCTCTACGAATGGAATTCCTTCTAAGGCATCTTCGTTGTCCAGTACTATGAGCTCTGGTTCATTTGTTTCAAGGTGGGGTTCTGCCACCACATCGGATTTTGCTTTTGTTTCTTCTACCGCAAGCTCTTCCGGTTTTGCAATACTTTCAAGCATCGGTATTTGTTTATCTAGCATTTCTTGAGTGATTCTTACCAAGTTTTGATAAGCTTCCAGTTTCGCTGCTTCCATATCTGGAGATGGATAGTTTTTCCATTGTTTTCCATGTTTTGGCCTTCTTTAAGTCCTGCTTGGTAAGCTTCCAAGGCAGCATTAATAGGATCAAAAATTTTATCGACCAGAATGGATCCTCCAGATTTCATGGTTGTTTCCTTGAATTCACTACCAGTTTCTTTCAAATTGTCCTGGGCTAGCATTTTTGCTTTCTCTTCGTTTTCAACCCGTTGTTTTTGTTTTCTCATCTCATATCTTTTGCTTCTGCTCCTTTTGATTCTTTGAGAAGAAACTTTCGTGTTCTCTGAATCATCAGAGGAATTGTGTTTCTTTTTCTTTGCCTGGGCTCTAGTGATTACCTTGATTGGAACAATCGGTTCTCTCTCTGGTGAGCTACTAGGCATCAATTGGGCTACGTTTACAATAGTTTTTCCCTTGTTCAAAGTATTCTTAGGACAATCTTCCGGAAAGTGTCCTCCCTTTTTGCAACATTGTATGCAATAGGCTTCAATTGGTTTGAGATTTTTGTCAGGCTCTAGACATTCGTTCTTCCAATGGTCATCAGCACCACAGTTATGACAGCTTCCTCTTCTGGGCTTCATCAAGGGTCTTCCCATGGGAGGTCTGACACCTTGATTAGCTACATAATACATTAGTGTGAGCTCTGGTGGAGTGTATGTCCTGGTTTCTTCCATTGGTGGTGGATGTGGACTATACCATTCTCCCTCTACCGTTACTGTAGATGGACTAGGCTCTGCATAGGGTGTAACAGGCACTAATGGTTGTTCATCTATGAATCCTTCTGAGTGCATGTACTTTACAGGCACCGCCTTATGTCCTAGATATGGAGGTTGTTGTCCCAACACAGGTTGAGGTCTTTCCATACCCATTGGTGGTCTTTGAGCTTGGGCCATATTAGGTTGATATATGTACATGGGTTGTCCCTGGGGCCTTATGGGCACGTATTGAACATTCCCATCATACTTTGGTCTGAAGTAGCACTTGTGGGTCTCATGGTTGATCCATTTACCCTCGATTGCACACCATTTTTGTGGCCTAATTGGTTCTCCTTGTGGAGGTATCCCTTGTCCAGGTCCTCTCATAGGTGCTTTTTGCATATCGTTCATCATGACATTCATCCTTTTGAGCATATCTTTGATGACTGAGAGTGGTGCCGTAGTAGTCGTTCCCACTTGTGCTGGTTTTGTGGATGTTGTCTTCTCGCTTTGGTTATCCTTAGGGACATCCTCTTCATTGAAGATCTCACAATTGTCTCCTAGGTCAATAGCATCAAACAAACATGCTTCTAGGGTTGTATGATTTTTACTATAGAGTATAGCATGAAGTTCTTTGTTTAGCAGTCCCTCCAGAAACAAGGATACAAGTCTTCTTCTATAGATATCTCCATCTCTGAGCATCTGGCAATGTTTGTTTCATTCGAGTTGCACAATCCCTAACAGACTCACCATGTTTCTGTTTAAAGTTGTAGATTTGAGCTACCGTATTATGTTTAATCCCGGTTTTAGAACAAGTAGCTACAAATCCTTGAGCTAATGTGTTCAAGTCCATGATTGACTTTGGGGGAACCATGTCAAAGATTTTCCTTCTAATGTCATTCCAAACCCCTCGAATTGGGTATGCAAATCGAACATACACTCTGCTCTTAGCACTTGCTTAAAGCTTGCTAAGTGGTCATAGGGATCCCCTGATCCACTGTATTTTCTGACCCATTTTTGAAAATCAGCTGGTATGACACGTCTATTTGGTTCAACTCCAGGTCTTCTGGGAGTTGGTCCTGTTCCGAGTCCTTCAAACCAGTCTATCGAAAATAGTGGCTCATGTAGTCCTACACTGGCCTTAGTGTCACCCGATTTTCTATATGATGAGGTGGTTTTTGGTTTCTTCACATTACTCTCAGATGATCTCTCATGATGTTCGTCTCTTGGAGTGGTTCTGGTCCTTGACCCAACATCCAATCCCGTATGGAATACCCCTCGTATTTGGTTTGTTCTACCTCCTCAGGAGTCATCATAACAAAGTTGTTGTTATAACAATCCCTAAACAGGTAAGTTGGTAGATCCGCAGATCCCTTATCTTTGATCTTGAAGATATAGATGATCTTCATGGACGTTAATTGTCCTGGTCTAGCATGAGAAGTCCACAAACTTTTATGTTTCTATCTTTCCAACAATAGACTCCAATTCTAGGATTATCCGTACTAAGCCATTTCAAAGGCTTCAAATCTACTTGATCGTATCCCTCGAATTCCAAGGTTGGTGGTCCTTCTTTTGCTGACATGTCTGGGATTATAGTGTTTACTTCTAACCCCCATTTGTCTACCACATCAAGATTCTTGACTTGTACATATTGAGTTCCGTTTCGGTCCATGTACATTTTTCCTTGTTTGTTTGCCCTAACCTCTTCTTCGAACTCAATACCATGGTCATCAATGCGAATAGCATACTCCTCCTTAGGATCCAAGTAAACCTGGGCTCCATGACGGTTAGTCTTGGAAAAAGAGAGTATATGCTTATAGCACATTGTCATTCCGGTTTCCGAGTGAGTCGAGTAAGAAGACATTTCAGATGTTGAATCTGAAAAAGTGTCTGAGACTTCTTCATGAATTGTGTGCAAGAAATTGCCTTGATTTACGCTTTCTTTGGTGGATACTCTACTGGTGGTTTCTCCAAATAGACCTTGATTTCCTAGTACATGATCGGATCTAAGGTTCATATAGACTTATGAAGCCCTGGATAGGGTACTCACCTTGGATTGACTTGTCGTCAATTTCCACTCGATTCAATTGCAACCTTCTGTCAAGCTACTGAGGCCTCGTCTGCAACCTGATTCCTGTACAAAATTAATCAAATTACCTATTTTTCTATAAGTACAGTAGAGCTCTTGAGAACTCTCGTGATTGGTCTCTGTATATCACTTCAATTCGTGCTATGGAAGTCAAAATTTTGACTTTCAGATTCATCTTTAGCAAAATCAAAGTTCTAACCTGCAACCTGTGAACTCAGTGTATCTGTACCAATTTTAACCCGATTGAACCCAAATTGCCCTATGGCCTTATTTTATGCTGGTCTAACACTGTATAAGCCCAAAAGTCAAAATTGAAGTCTCTGGATAGCATAAGTAAATAATCACGATTATTACTTTTGTCAAGTTTTTGCACTTTTTTGATAGGTTTGGTAAGTATACAACTTGTTAAAGCCCTTGGACAAGTTTCAACAAATTTGGACAAAACTTGATCAAGGTTACCCACTGTTCCGTGTCCGCAGACTCTGATTTCAAAAATCTGGCTTAAGTCTCACTTTTGTGGTCCAAATTTCACCAAAATTGATTTGTGGGGTCTATTTGATGTTCTTGACCTTAAGGTATACTCAAATTTGCAAAATCACCAAGTTTTGAAGCAGATGTAAATAATCGCGATTATTTACTCTTGACAATTTTTTGCAAAATTTTGCCCCAACTTTGACACAGATCTGTTAAGCACCTTAAGTTAAGGTCACTAGCCAATGTTCATCAAGTTTGGACAATTTTGGTCAAATGGTCATCAATTATCGGTCTGCGGACTAACTTTGCAATTTTAGTCACAATTTTCAATCCAATGATCCAAATCTTACCAAATTTGGTTTGCGGGCTTATTACAACATGGTAAAGCTAGTGGTATGCCAACTTGGTCAAAAAATTTCAAAAACAGGGCAGATATAAATAATCGCGATTATTTACTTTTATCAAAATTTTGCAAGTTTTTGGTCAACTAAGCATGTACACATGTTTATCACATCAATATAAGCCTATGGATTAATTTTCAACCAGTTTGGATTAATTTTTACCCAATTTACAAGCAAGATTCAAAAAGTCAATACAAACTTTAGTTTTTATCCAGTTTTTTGTCAGTTTAGTGACCCAAATCTTTTGGGCCTTTACAAAAGTTGTTTGTATACATGCAATGAGTCAATGGTATGAACTTTGGCCAATTTAGAGCAAAAAGTTAATAATCACGATTATTAACTTGAGGCTTGAAATGAGCACTTTCTTGCAATTTTCTCAAAGACAATCTTTTTATGATGTTTTTTGAGCCTATAAATCAAGTCAAAACTTAATTTGCCCTAAAATTTCAAGAAAAAGTAAATAATCTGAGTTTTTTTTAAGTTCTTGAATTTTTTACCTCGAAGTGTCTTTGAGCTTACTCACTGGTTTGGACAACTCTTAGGCTTACTGTCCAGTCGGATTCAGAGATTTTGAGTCTTTTCAAGCTATTTCTAGCCATAGACCTGAAATTTTGCAACTTGACATAACAACTTATACTTGATTCCTCACAGAGCAATGTTCTGAAATCCACCTCGGATCCTACTTACCCTACTCATAGTTTCTCATGCAATGGGATTGTGGAAAGTGTCCACAAACACTCGTTTCCTTGTTTTTTTTTTATGTTTTTCAGAGTCTTGATCTTAAGACTTGTCTCGTCTACCAATCATTGTCCAATTCCTAATCTAAATCTTCAATCCTACAGTCCTAAAGGCACTTAGGAAGTACGATTACTTCCAAGCTACCTCTACACAACCAAAGACAACACTCTTAAGCTATGCGGTTTCTAAAAGAAAGTTTTGAACTCTAGGCAAACCTAGAGGAAGTTAAAGGACAATTACACATTACGCTCGTGTTTTTCCCTAGTTTAGGTCTCTTCAATCCCCGGCAATGATGCCAAATGTGGGACGCATGTCTAACCTCACCATCCTATCTTATTGCAGTATTAGCAAGAACCACGATTAATTTGTCAAACCATGGGAAGAAACTGACTTGACTAGTGCATAGAGGCTACAAGAGGTTGTCAATCTCTTCGAAAACAACTAACTACTCGCATCTAACTCAAGCTACACTCCAGTGACTGAAATCACCAAAAGCCAATCACTCATCGTCGACAAGTAAATCACATCCGTTACAGCATCAAATGACATCCAAATGCAACGAAACTTCTAGGACAAGTTTACAAGACCTAAGCACACATGTCTATGGTCTCAAACCCCACTTTAGGTCAAGTTCCAAAATCGCGATTATTAATAGCAGTGGATTTTTGACTTAGTCGTTTTCGACCCAGAATGCATCTAAATGCTTAGCAATGATGCCCCAATACCCCGCCTATACTTAGTTTTTGATTTAAACATGTAAATTCTTATTTATGATGAAATTAGGCCGCGAGTCGGCGACGCCAAAAGCTACGAAATACTGTGAATGGCTTATGTCAATGCGTAGAGCTCTTACCTGCGGTTGCAATGCAACAAACACAATCGCAATGTGACAACCAGAGAGGGAGTAGGAAGCGTGAGAAGGAGAGATGTGAGCTCCATTAGCTCACGCTCTGTATTTCTTATCCAAAAACTTGTAAAAAACTTACAAAAATTGGCTTTTATACCTTAGCCAAGGTTTTTGAATGGTCAAAACTAATAATCTGGAGTTCTATCGAAGCTAGGAATTGACTGGCTAATACAATCTGGAAGCTTGTAGCCTTGGCTCATTAATTACAAAGTTTACCAAGAAAATAGGAGTTACAATATTCTCGATTTATAAAAATAATAATTGTTTTACAAGGAGAACTCCGAAAAATGGTGTCTGCGTTAGCTTGCTACTAACAAGAGCCCTTATGGTTTTGGTTGAGAAATTTGGTATGGATATTGGATTATTTTGTTTGGTTATGTTGTGCTATTAAAAATGCTATCAATTTTTTGCAGCCGTGGTATATGCTAAAGTGATTTTGTAGGATGGATGTGTATCACCGAGAGTAGGGTGGAGTGCTCACCCATGTGATGGGATAGTATTTTGGTTTATGGTCTTTATATTGGAATATGATTAATTGGTTCTGATGGATTATGTTAGACTTCAAAGGATAGAGACCTTTGATACTTTACAAAGGATTGTTTGTGCATACGCAAGATGCTATTTTGATTGGACTCATGTATCATGTTTCTCATGATAGCGTCGATACAAGATTAGGATCACCTCCGCTGCTTAGCATTAGATGAAAGGGTCGATGACTTGGGACTTTGCTGGACTAGGAGTGTTTCCTAGATTCTCTTTGTTTTTTGTAAGGCTCATCTACATGGTTAGTACTTGGGAGGTAAATGGTCTACACGGCTAGACATTAGGGACCTTTTCTTGGCTTCTTCTAAAGACTAGGTGTGGCTCTAAAGAGACTTGGTGCCTAAATTGATATGGTTCATGTTGATTTCCCACCACTTTCTAGCATTTGGAATCCTTTCAGAGACTGGATTCATAAAGGGAGGCAAAGTAGATTTGGCTTATGTATGGCACAGATAAGTTGGAGGTGTTCTAGCTTCTACTTAGTCATTTATATTTTGAAGTAATGGTATACCCAAAACTTGTTATTACATTAATTCATGGTTTTATAGTTTCATTTAGATATTGCATTTAAAAGTTCTCTTTTTCCATTCCCATGTGTCTCTATGCACTTTGTTTCATCCCCCTCCTCCTCCTCCTTCTCCTCTCTCTCTCTCTCTCTCTCTCTCTCTCTCTCTCTATATATATATATATATATATATATATATATATATATATATATATATATATATATATATATATATATATATATATATATATATATATATATATTCTTGTATTGGAGTGTACGTGTATATTCACCCTCCACTTGATAATTTTCTTGAGTACATTTGTATTCATATACATTTAGGCATAGCACAAGTTGATAGGCACCTCTAAATGTGATTCAAATCATGGCTTAAATTCCATCCTAGGTTGGGTACTCAGAACTCCTTCCCTATATAATCGCTTCTACAGCATTGATGTACATTGAAATTGTATTAAAGTGTAAATTGTATAATTCTTGTATAGACATATAGGTTGGGGTATTTCTCATAATCACTTCTCCTCTTGATGTGGAGGATAATTGGAATGAATCTACATTCTGACTAAACTATAAAAAAATGATTTAAATATATGAATATATTTGTGCAAATATTTCCTTGTTGTCTACATCCAGAAGTATGTTGAACAAGATGTTCTTTGGTGCCTAAGTATTCTATTAAAAACATTAACACATACACACGCATGCGCACACGAGAAGAAAAATTTTAGTGATGTAGGAATAGTCACAAGAGATTTCAAGATCTATTAGATGATTCTTGCTCTCAATAGGTGACATGAGAGAGAGAGAGAGAGAGAGAGAGAGAGAGAGAGAGAGAGACTTGAAAAATGATTTAGGTAGTTCCCAATAGTTCCACCCCTTGATCACCAAAAAAAAACAATATGCCTCTTTTATACCACCCACTATAGGGTTTTTATTTTATTCTCAATATTATCATTTAAATTATTTGATGATGGAGGCCCCATTTAGAAAAAGTCCAACCTCACTTTAGGATACCTCCTACAAATGAAAAAGGATGTAGTATATCTGGTCAACGTCTTGTTGGGCAAACAAAACACTATAGCTATGTCTCCCAAAGAGCACTCAACACACCAAATCATTACGAAAAACACATCAAAATAACCTCCATAAACCCTTAACAAAAAATAATGTGATTTCTTTGGAACTCTACTAGCAAACACGCACCCAAGAGACCACCAAGGAAACACAAAAGTTCCTTTTTTGGTATGGATTTATAGCACACACAAACCAATGCACTTGAGAATGTGGGCTTCCACTTCATAAAACATCACCACAAAACCACAATATCAAAGCATATACATCTCCCTTTAAAATTGAGCTCTCGAGACACTCTCTACACCAAGTTGGTCAACACACTTTAAAATTGAGCTCTCAACACACTCTCTACACCAAGTTGGTGACAAGTTGTCATACCTTGTACATTGTAGAGAATCCCATAGTGGCCACTCATCAAAATCTCCCTATATAATGTGCATTCAAGTGATTACTATTAATACCCATATCCATATATGTGTGTGCGTTTATTTGAATTTTGTATCTATTTAAAAAAGCCCTCCCCTCTAATGTATACATAAAAGTATACATGTAAAGGCCCTATATTATATTATTAGTATGTAATCAAGAAGTAGTTAGTCAACAATTAGTAAGTTGTTACTCATCAGGAGTCACTTAGTAAGATGCAAGGCAATAGTTAGTCCATAAGTTAGGAAATGATATATTTTGAGGGGTGTCCTTTTGGAAAAGAGTATTTATTTTTTGGCTCCTTGAGAGGGGTTGTATGATGGATGGAAGAAACTAACTAGGAGAGGCAACAATTATCTATCAACCTATGTACAATGTTTTGTTTCTTGTGGTCTTCCTTATGAGTTTGTATCTATACGTCTTCATATATTGAATGCTATGATGGAGAGAGGCTATGCATCTGTACATGTATTTCCTTCATGTAATTGGGGTCAAATATTATCAAGGATATATGAGAGGCAGTATAGAGACAAATCAGGGTCCCTATCTGCCAAGCCCATTACACTTTGGCAATCTTGCAAATGTATTAAAGATGATCCTTGACTATTGCATGATTGCAGGGGTAGCCTGATATCAGAGGGTAAAAGTATTGAGTTGCTTGTAGATACACCTCCTAGATCGGAGTGCTACCACGACACGGAGGGAGAGAAGAGAAGAGAGGAGAAGAATAGACACAGGCATTGGGTGCAATCTCCCCTCGTGCAAGAGTGAGCATGTCCCTCTTGCACGTATTTAATTTATATAAGAGATCATGCTCAAAAATGAGTTACATCAGTTTGCACTTGGGCATAAAATAGTCATGGCTCGTAAAGAGCTCAATATAACAATAAATAGATGTCTACATCTCTCAACTTATGAATGAACCATAAAATACTAAGGATTTCCATGAAATCCAATGGTGGCAGTTTTATTCCAAATAATTTTATCTCCTTATTGTCCATCATGTGCCAGTTCACAAATAAATCATCAAAATATCAATTCCATTACAATGAGGATGCTAGGAAGGACCAACGTAGTGGTTGTGGTATGCCGCTTGAAGCACAGGAAATCCTTGCAATGGTCAAGCTTCCCTTTGAACATAGCTATCACCTGCTCTGTTTTGCAGTTGCCTGCTCCCTTGGGTGTGAATGTAGGGCTTCCACCTACCAGCACTGGATACCAAGAGAGTAATTGTGCAAGACAGCAGGGGAAGAACATCCAATCCCACCAAACATTAGTAAGATAATCATAAATTCCATGTATGCTAATCAGTATCTTCAAAATACTAACTAGCATAGGGATAAGGTTAACTAGCATATGTGGTATGCTAACTAGCATATTGGGTATGCTAGCTAGTATACATAGAATTATAGTAAGCATTTTGAACATAATAGTATTATGCTACATAGCATACTGGGTATACTAGTTAGTATACTGAATATACTAACTAGCATATTTGGTGTGACAACTAAGCATGATTGGAGGTATACAAGGTATGCTAGCTAACATACTGGGTATGCTAACTAACATATTGGGTATGCTAACTAGCATACATGGAATTATCATAAGCATCCAAAGCATAGTAGTAGTATGCTAAATAGCATATTGGGTATTCTAGTTAGCATATTGAACATACTAACTAGCATATTTGGCGTGCCAACTAAGCATGCTAACTAGCATACATGGAAGTATAATTAGAATTGTGAGCATAGAAGTAGAATGCTACAGAGCATATTGGGTATGCTAGTTAGCATATTGAACATACTAACTAGCATATTTGGTGTGCCAACTAAGCATACATGCACGTATGCAAGGTATGCTAACTAGCATACTTGATATGCTTACTAGCATGCCAACTCGCAAGTTAGGTATGCTAATCAACATACTGGGTATGCCAACTACCATACAGGATATGCTAACTAAAGTATGGGGTATTCTAACCAGCATACATGGAATCATAATAAGCATAGTAGAAGTACGATACATAGCATACAAGGTATGCTAGTAAGAATATTGAAAATACTAACTACCATATTTGGTGGTCCAATTTATTTTGCATGTCCTTTATGCTTTCTCATTTGATACATGTGTTGTAGGGGAAGAGAATCAGGCGTTAATTTCCCTGCATGATTTAAATTTTTCCCTTGATTGCAAAAAGCTACGGAAAAGGTGAATTGCCAAGGCCAGTTGTCTTAAAAGAAAAAAACTTGAGATTGAGAGGTGCCTAAACCGCAACGATCTATCACTCTCAAAAATTATGGAGTACTTGAATTATGTTCATCCCTTTGGGCGGTTATATATGTTGAGTGATATCCTCTACCAAACCCAATATGGGTGCCAAAGCTTCTGACAAATGATAAGCGGGTTGTCATACTTGATTTGAATGGCCTATTGGTTAGTGTTGTAGAGGGTCATTATGGCAAAAATCCCCCTGCGTATGCAGAGGAAATGGTTAAGTACCCCAAGGGATTCACTCTATATACAAAACGAGACGACACCTGTGAGCGGAAAACTTTGACAAAACCCCTGTATACAACTCGTATTAGGGAATATGACCCCTCTTTCTACGCTTATACGACAATCAATGAAGAAAACTATCATACCCCTATCTTACATATAAAGGTTAGGTCTCACATGATCTAAATGAGTAAAACTAGTCAAAGAGTGTGTAGCATAGTGACTGGAAACGTACTAAGGAACCACTTCTGTTCATAGCTAGATGTACCCTCATTGTGTCACTCTAGGTCTCTCAAGCTCTTCTCTCATTGGGAATATAGAAATGAGGTAATAAGTGGGTCCAAAATATCTTATATCGGGGGTCCCCAAGCCACTTGTCACAAAATTTGACATGTGCTCCTATCTCATCCCAAAATGCATCTTAGGTTCAAAACTTTCTCTGTTGGACTCCGTTTGCCTCATTTTCAGAAAATTTATCATTTCGTCTAAAAACTCGTCAGATCCGGATTTCTTTAACATTTTCATAACTGCACTCTGACTTCACCATATGTTTCCCTTGGCTTGTTGATCTCCTATATTTTTGTTTTGTCATTATGTCACCATTGAACCTGGATTTTTTATTTTTCTCAAAAAATTAACAAAAATAAAAGAAAAATATCTAAATTATCCCAAAAAATACCAATAAATCAAATTAAATAAAAAATAACACAATAATCCTCTATGTACACTCATTTATAATATTTTTGGTCAGATTGCTCCGTTTTTCTTATTTTTTAGCATTAAACTACTATTTTTATATGTATATACACACCTAGAGGCTCATCTTTGTCGTTTGTCCTCATATCTTTGTATAACCATGCTAGATAAGGGAATCTATACTTGGTTTAGTTAGGAATTTCTGCAATCAAACGCAACAAGACTCACAAACATTAAAAAAAATGCCCTTTCCATACTTTTTAAGTATGTTGGGTTCGCGTTGAGAATGCCTCCCTTCCTCCTAGTTGGAGTCCTCCTAGACGACAGTGTATCACCCTAGGGTATGTGTTGTGCATAAGTTACAACTATGTGCTAATGCAAGCCATGTAATGTGGCTCTATATGCATCAGTCAATGCATGGAAAAATTAATGTTGTGCAAGAGGAGGGTATAAGCATTATTCTTCTTGGCATTCAATGTTGAAGTTTCCTAGTTGGGCATAACCTATTTTAGAGCGGTGAAATAATAAGCATTCTAAATGTGCCACTCTTTGTTTAATTGATACTGGATGCTCTTGAATTCCTAGTTCGTACTGCGGCATGTGTTTGCACATTTTTTTGACTTCAGAGACCGAATCTGTTGTAGGCTTGGTCGGTTGTTTGGGAATCCAAATTTGATGTTGACTCTGTTGAGTTTGTCATAAGCTCTTGTATACCCAAATCTGTTTAACAACTTATTGTGGCTGTCGTGGCTTTAGTTTTGGTTGAATTTTTGGTGTTTGTATTGAAGGGAGTTCCATGTTTTGTCACTTTGGAATCCCGAGTTGTTCTTGATTACCTTGGGCCGCAAATAACATCTTTTTTGCCACACTTTTGTGATAAGCTGTGGAGTTGTTTCTTTGTGCTACCATATGTCGGTTGAGAGGTTTTTTTGAGCATGCTCTACCTAAATTCTGTGAATTCATCTTTCTTTATCTAGACCTTCTTAGGTTTTGTTGCAGGTTGTGATAATTGCATTTTCCATGTTTGTCGCCCTGACAGATTCACTCTCATTTTCTCGTTGTTGGCCTTAACTACCCTAGGTGGAACTAGTGCAGAAGTGCTTTCTATTGAGGTTCTCTTTGGTATCCATTGTTGAATTGTAAGGAAGGGTTGGTTGCCCTTATCTCTTGACTCCACTACCGATGGTTTTTCATCGCTGTGTGCAACAATTGGAACCACTTGGTTGTCCTTAGTATGTCAAATGTGGACTTTATCAGAGCTCCAATCAATCTTTACATTGTACTTTCTCTTCCATGGCTGATCGAGCAATAAAGGGTACTACGTTGGCTTATCTTCTACCACATAAAATGTATACGGATAGACATATTGATTAATCTGCACCAATATTACTTTCCTTCTCATTTCCTTGATTGGATGCGCCGAATAGCTTTGAAGGGCTTGTTGTGTTGGCTTTAGTTTGTCCTCAAGTGCAAGTTGTTTATCTAGGCTACATGAAATAATATTTCCTTGAGCTCTTGAATCTAGGATGCAGTGGCCTCCACTTGATTACCTCTAAGGTTGACATTGATTATTGGATCTATCGTTTTCTCCTCTTCAAACTCTCTCACTTTGATTACATTGATCCGTAGTGGTTGTCCATGATGTTGTTGTTGTCGTAGAAGCTTTCTTTTTTCCATCCACTCCTTTGCTTTGTCTTGAGATTCTTTGACTATATTTCATTGTTTCTTTGGAGATCTTTTCTTTTTCGTATGGATTTTTTGAAGCATGTTATAGGTTAGTGGTAAATGATGCTTTTTAAGCCTACATCCACTAATCCAGTTTGGAATTTCTTCACTTGCCAATGTAGCAAGATTGACGGCCCTACTCGGTGATTGATCTTTGATCACAAAGCGTCCCTTCCCTCACTTTTTAAGCTTTTGAGCATGTTGTTTTAATGTATAAACCAGGACATACTCACTAGTTTTAAATTCTTTTGAGTGCACATGCTTATCAAGAAACTTATTTTGCCTACTTTTTTGAGCATAGATAGAAGCTACAACTTTCAAGCAAAGTTCATCTAACTTTCCAAGGTCATCTACTCTCGAAGATAATTCATGGCATGTCCATTCTAGTTGTTGGCTACTATTAGTGTTGGGATTAAAAACTCCTTAGACAGGAAACATTAAGAACAAACACCATATTATACGATGTTGTTCACATAGATGTCTTATAGGATACTCAATAAGCCCACAATGTAGAGTGCAACTGTTGATCCCAATCTGTCCTTGAATTAGATACTATTTTGTCAACATCATGCATAGGATCTTATTTGTAGTTTCAGCCTGTCCATTAGCCTATGGATGGTATGCAGTAGAATTTTTGTGAACTACCATGAATTCATATAGAAGATTTTTGATAACTACATTAATAAAATGTGTGCCATGATCACTGACAAAATCTATTGGTAGACCATATCTAGCAAATACATTTTTGTATAGAAATTGTGCAGTGATCCTTGCAAATTCTTTCTCTGTGGCCCATTTAGTGAGATACTCCATAGCCACAATGATAAATTGGGTGTGAGTTCTATAAGAAAGAGGTGAAATCGGTCCAAAAAAATCTATGCCCCACTTAGAAAATGTTGTGGCTCCCATCATTGGCCTTAAGGGAATCTCATCTCTCTTTTCCGGAGCCTTTGTACGTTGGCAAGCTGGTGGGGCATATTGTCGTTCTCTCACGTATCCCTTGTTATAGTAACACTCTTTCGTCGCATGATTAGTCCATTTTTTCTTGATGGCACACCACTTCGGTTGCTTAGCCTATGGCTTAGGAAACGGGTTTATCCTTTTGAGCACTTCTTCAAGACGTTTCTCCTAACTTACAACTGTTAAGTATGGAGCTTGATTTACCCTTGTAATTTTCTATGGTAAAAGCGCACATTTGTAAGGCCCCCATTATGAGGAGAAGCCATCGTGCGAGAAGGAAAATCCCTCACCGGAAACCAAAATTTTCACGAACAAGAATCAGGGGCAACTTTAGAGGCTCCACCCCCAAGACTTTTTTTTTGCCGGAATATTTCTTTTCGCCGGAATATTATGGCCGGACGGCGGCCGGAAAGTGGTCAGAAAACAACCGGTCGGTTGGCCGGTGGCCGGTAGTCAATGGCCGATGGCCAGTGGTCGGAAGTCAATGGCCGGTGGCCGGTGGTCGAAAGTCAATGGCCGGTGGAGGAACTGATATTTTTCTAGAAGGGTATGCTCATACAGATATGGCAGGTGACAAAGATACTCGAAGGAGCACTACAGGCTATGTGTTCACGATTGGAGGCACAACAATAAGCTGGGCTTCAAAGCTGCAGAAAGTGGTTTCACTTTCTACCACGGAAGCAGAGTATGTAGCAATGACGGAGGCAAGCAAAGAAATTCTGTGGCTTCACAGATTCTTAGAAGAGATTGGATTCAAACAAGACAATTGTGTCTTGTACAGTGATAGCCAAAGCGCTATCCATCTTGCGAAGAACTCAGCCTTTCATTCAAGGACAAAGCACATTGAGGTGAGATATCACTTCATACGCACTCTTTTGGAAGAGGGACAACTAAAGCTAGGAAAGGTGCATACAAGTGAAAATCCTGCAGACATGTTTACAAAGGTGGTCAACAAGGAGAAGTTGAGCTTTTGCTCATCTTCAATCGGCATTCAAGGATAAGAAGCCAGAATGGAAAGCAGTCACAAGTTTGGTTTGGAGATCAGTCTCCAAGTGGGAGATTGTTAAGTATGGAGCCTGATTTACCCTTGTAATTTTCTGTGGTAAAAGCGCACATTTGTAAGGCCCCCATTATGAGGAGAAGCCATCGTGCGTGAAGGAAAATCACTCACCGGAAACCAAAATTTTCACGGACAAGAATCAGAGGCAACTTTAGAGGCTCCGCCCCCGAGACTTTTTTTTTGCCGGAATATTATGGCCGGACGGCAACCGGAAAATGGTCGGAAAACAACCGGTCGGTTGGCCGGTGGCCGGTAGTCAATGGCCGATGGAAGGTGGTCGGAAGTCAATGGCCGGTGACCGAATTCAAAAGCGGACTTGTCTTCTCAAGGGCGGCCACACATGGGCGGATTGGAGGGTCCGATTTGGACTTATTCGCACAAGGGCGGCTACACATGGCTGCCTCTCATAAGAGAGGGCAGCCCTTTTGGCCTATAAAAGGAGGCCATTTCTACACACATTTCAGAGTGTGAAGTTGATGCAACAAGGTGAGTGTGAGGTGGTGAGAGTGAAGCAAGGTGGGAGCTCTATCAAGGGTTTAATCCCTTTGTAAACTACTTCTTCTTTTGAAGTGCTAAAGCCATTGAGTGGCTGCTTTCCCGTGGACGTAGCCCACATTGGGTGAACCACGTATATCGTGTGTACTCTCTCTCTCTCTCTCTATACTCTATAATCTCTTGTGTGTGAAATCTATCTCTCTCCATTAAGTTATCTACTCAAAAATCTATTTAGCTATGTCTTATTTCCTAACAAATGGTATCAGAGCAAGGTTTGCTCGTAGCTAAATTATCTCAAGGAAAGGATTCCTTGAATTGAGTGGGAGTTATGGCGGAGGAAGGGAAGCTCAAGATTGAGAAGTTCAACGGCAAAAACTACCAACATTGGAAGATGCAGATGGAAAACTATCTCTACCAGAAGGACCTCTATTTTCCACTAGGCGGTCTTGCGAAGAAGCCCGCAACAATGGCAAATGAAGCATGGATTGTCCTTGATCGAAAGGCACTGGGAACAATCCGGCTAAGCTTGGCATCAACGGTGGCCTTCAATGTTTTGGAGATGAAGACCACGGAGGACTTGATAAAGTCACTTGACAACTTCTACGAGAAACCATCGGCATCCAATAAGGTATTTCTTATGAAGCGCTTGTTCAATCTAAAGATGGCAGAGAATGGTTCAGTTGCAGAACACCTAAATGACTTTAACACAAACATAAGTCAACTTCGATCGGTGAAAATCAATTTCGATGACGAAGTGCGAGCTCTCCTTATACTATCATCTCTACCGGATAGTTGGGACAGCCTTGTGATGGTTGTAAGTAATTCTATCTCTGGTACAAATACTCTTAAGTTCGATGATGTTGTGGGTGTTCTCCTAAGCGAGGAAATGGGAAGGAGAAGCACAGGAGAATCATAAAGTGTTGCACTATCGGTGGAAACAAGAGGAAGGCCTAAGGAGAGGTTCAAAAACCAAAAGGGTCGTGATCGCTCAAGGTGGAGCAAGTCACGCACAAAGTCAGTTCTTGACTGTTGGAACTGCGGCAAGAAGGGCCATGTCAAGAAGGATTGCTGGTCCAAGAAGAAGAAGGAGACAGAGTCTCAAGACAACAAGCCAACATCGGAGGCCAATGTGGCAGGTAAAGTAGAGCAAGATGCTCTAATTCTCTCATTAGACAATGTGTCTAATTCCTGGATAGTAGATTCCGGGGCTTCATTCCATGCGACACCACACAAGCAACATTTCGAAGACTACACCAAAGGTAATTTTGGGTATGTATACTTGGGAGATGATGAAGCTTGTGAGATTGTCGGCAAAGGTACAGTTTCTGTCAAAACTGCTAACGGAAATGAATGGAAGCTTAAAGATGTTAGGCATGTTCCTTCTCTTCGCAAAAATTTGATCTCTACAGGACAATTGGACGATGAAGGTCACAACATTGCATTCGGAAACAAACGGTGGAAGATCTGAAAGGGATCTTTGGTGGTTGCCAAGGGAGAAAAAGTCGGTACACTTTACTTGTGTACTGTTAGCACGCAACCTTCATCTTGTGCAAAAACTACAGAAGTTGGCAGTGCGGTGTGGCACTACTGACTTGGGCATATGAGTGCCAAAGGAATGCAAATCCTTCAAACAAAGAAGCTTCTACCAGGTTTGAAAGAAGTGGACTTAGAGTTCTGTGAAGATTGTGTTTATGGTAAACAAAAGAGGATAAAATTTCAAAAATCAGGAAATGAAAGAAAAAATAAAAAACTTGAGTTGGTTCATTCTGATGTTTGGGGTCCTACAAGTACACCATCACTTGGTGGCTCATTGTACTATGTAACATTCATAGACGATGCGACTAGAAAAACATGGGTTTATGTCATGAATAATAAATCCGATGTATTTTCCATATTTCAAAGGTGGAAAGCCTTTGTGGAGAATGAAATAGGTACCAAGGTTAAATGCCTTAGATCCGACAATGGAGGTGAATATTGCAGCCAAGCTTTTGAAAGCTTTTGTGCTAGCAATGGCATTCGGAGGCAAAGAACAACCCCAAGGACACCTCAACAAAATGGGATTTTGGAAAGGATGAACACGACAATCATGGAACGAGAACGAGCATGCGGCTACATGCAGGCCTACCGCTTGAGCTTTGGGCGGAAGCTGTAAGTACATCTGTGTACTTAATCAATCGGTCACCCTCAACGGCATTGGATGGGGGAGTTCCAGAAGAGGCATGGACAGGTAAAACAGTGAATTATGCATTTCTCAAAGTGTTTGGGTGTGAGTTTTCATGCACATAGATAGAAGCCTAAGATCAAAGCTAGATGCAAAGTCCAAAAAGTGTTTCTTCATTGGCTATGGAGAAGGAGACTTTGGGTATCGCCTATGGAATCCTGAAGATGGTAAAATCTTAAGGAGTAGGGATGTAATTTTTAACGAACAAAATATGTACAAAGGTTACTTGGAAGGAAAACAAACAAAAGAAACCGGTGATGATTACATGGAGCTTGAGGACGGTGAAGACTCAAGGACTGCAAACGGTGACAATGTGCAACAACGTCAACCAAATGAGGAGCCTCAACATATTCCCCGAAGATCTACAAGAGCAAGTAGACCTCCAGAAAGGTTTGTTCCTTCCTTCAACCATCTCTTGATCTCAGATTCTGGAGAGCCGGAATCATACGAAGAAGCTATGCAACATGAATCCAAAGAAGAATGGACGAAGAGCATGCAAGTGGAGATGGACTCACTACATTGCAACCAAACATGGGAGTTGATTGAGTTGCCTAAAGGTAAGCGGGCACTTCAAAACAAATGGGTGTACAAGCTGAAGGAAGAAGAAGGTGGGAAGAAAAGGTACAAGTCTAGGCTTGTGGTAAAAGGTTTTTCTCAAAAGAAAGGTATTGACTTCAATGAAATATTTTCTCCTGTTGTAAAAATGAACTCAATTAGGCTTGTCTTAAGCCTTGTGTCTGCTCATGATTTAAATCTCGAGCAAATGGATGTAAATACGGCATTCCCTCACGGTGACTTAGAGGAGGAAATCTACATGCTTCAACCAAAGGGGTATGAAGTAAAAGGTAAGGAGAAAATGGTTTGCAGATTAAAGAAGAGCTTGTATGGTTTAAAGCAAGCATCAAGACAATGATACTTGAAGTTTGATCGATGGATGTTGGATCATGGATTCACAAGATGCAACTCGGATCACTGCATCTACACGAAGAATTTGGGAGATGGAAAATTCATCATCCTAATGTTGTGTGTTGATGACATGTTGATTGCAAGTGCTAACATGCAGGACATCAAAGACCTAAAAGAGGAGCTGTCCAAATCTTTTTCAATGAAAGATTTAGGTGCTGCAAAGAGGATACTTGGTATGAAAATATCAAGGGACAGGACGAAGAAGACAATAAAGCTATCTCAAGAAGATTACATCAAGAAGGTACTAGAAAGGTTTGCAATGCAAAAAGAAAAACTAGTTTCTACACCTTTGGCTGGTCATTTTAAACTAACGAAGGATATGTGTCCAAAGACACAAGAGGAGATAGCCTATATGTCTAAAGTTCCATATGCTGCGGTGGTAGGTTCTCTAATGTATGCTATGGTCTGGACAAGTCCAGACATTGCACCTGCAGTGGGAGTTGTGAGTAGGTTCATGGACAACCCAGGTAAAGAGCATTGGCAAGCTGTGAAGTGGATACTTAGGTATCTAAAAGGGACAACAATAAATGCTTTGTATTTTGGAGGAACTGATATTTTTCTAGAAGGGTATGCTGATGCAGATATGGCAGGTGACAAAGATACTCGAAGGAGAACTACTGGCTATGTGTTCACGGTTGGAGGCACAACAGTAAGCTGGGCTTCAAAGTTGCAGAAAGTGGTTTCGCTTTCTACCACGGAAGCAGAGTATGTAGCAATGGCGGAGGCAAGCAAAGAAATTCTGTGGCTTCACAGATTCTTAGAAGAGCTTGGATTCAAACAAGACAATTGTGTCTTGTACAGTGATAGCCAAAGCGCTATCCATCTTGCGAAGAACTCAGCCTTTCATTCAAGGACAAAGCACATTGAGGTGAGATATCACTTCATACACACTCTTTTGGAAGAGGGACAGCTAAAGCTAGGAAAGGTGCATATAAGTGAAAATCCTGCAGACATGTTTACAAAGGTGGTCAACAAGGAGAAGTTGAGCTTTTGCTCATCTTCAATCGGCATTCAAGGATAAGAATCCAGAATGGAAAGCAGTCACAAGTTTGGTTTGGAGATCAATCTCCAAGTGGGAGATTGTTAAGTATGGAGCCTGATTTACCCTTGTAATTTTCTGTTGTAAAAGCGCACATTTGTAAGGCCCCCATTATGAGGAGAAGCCATCGTGCGTGAAGGAAAATCACTCACCGGAAACCAAAATTTTCACGGACAAGAATCAGAGGCAACTTTAGAGGCTCCGCCCCCGAGACTTTTTTTTTCCGGAATATTCCTTTTCGCCGGAATATTATGGCCGGACGGCAGCTGGAAAGTGGTCGGAAAACAACCGATCGGTTGGCCGGTGGCCGATAGTCAATGGCCGATGGCCGGTGGTCGGAAGTCAATGGCCGGTGGCCGTTGGTCGAAAGTCAATGGCCGGTGGCCGGTGGCCGAATTCAATGGCCAGTGGCCGAATTCAAAAGCAGACTTGTCTTCTCAAGGGCGGCCACACATGGGCAGATTGGAGGGTCCGATTTGGACTTATTCGCACAAGGGCGGCTACACATGGCTGCCTCTCATAAGAGAGGGCAACCCTTTTGGCCTATAAAAGGAGGCCATTTCTACACACATTTCATAGTGTGAAGTAGATGCAACAAGGTGAGTGTGAGGTGGTGAGAGTGAAGCAAGGCGGGAGCTCTATCAAGGGTTTAATCCCTTTGTAAACTACTTCTTCTTTTGAAGTGCTAAAGCCATTGAGTGGTTGCTTTCCCATGGACGTAGCCCACATTGGGTGAACCACGTATATCGTGTGTACTCTCTCTCTCTCTCTCTCTCTCTCTCTCTCTCTCTCTCTCTCTCTCTCTCTCTCTACTCTATAATCTCTTGTGTGTGAAATCTATCTCTCTCCATTAAGTTATCTACTCAAAAATCTATTTAGCTACGTCTTATTTCCTAACAACAACTTCTTATCTCTTTTGTGTTGACTTTGTGGTCTTAGCTCCACTATGTTGTGATGACAAATCATCATCTAAATCTTTGTAGTCGCCTTCCTCGTAGAAAACAGAATTGTCTACTAGGTATAGAGCCTCCTTGGTCAACTCATTTATAGTTGTGCTCCTCTTCATATGAAGATCCTTTTGAAGGTCCGCATTCCTTAGTCCTTGGATAAATATAAACATGAGACGGGACTACGTTGGTAACTCTTTCAGAGGGGAGAATTTGATGTAGCATTTAGCCTTAAGACTACTTTCCTAACAGATTCTTCCTCTTTCTCCTTGAATTTATGGATTTGTGAAACCATATTATAAGCTATCCCTCTTTGAGAGAATTCCTCGATAAACTCGTCAAATACCTCCTCCATTGACTCAAAATCTCTACATTCAACAAAATCAAACCAGGTGGCGGCATCCTCCTCTAGAGCTAGCCCAAATCCTGCAAACTCTGTGGGAAAGTCTAGGACTTCCTCAGCTCTAATGACATGCACAGATGCTGCCACATGATCCCTTAGATCACTATTTCTAGAATATTTCTTGTTAACCCATTTTTGGACTTGAGAAGGTCCGATCCTCCGGTGATCCATCATTCTAAACATAGGATCCCCCATTACTCTTCTATTATCCCTTTCTGGCCTAGGATATGGTACATGTTCCTCCCCTAGGGGTGCTCCCATCCATAATTCCTAATGAACCTAGCAAGTGGTCATTCCTCTGCTCGGATCCTTTCTTCTCATTCTTGTTCTTGATGTGGTGCTTCAGTTCTGGTCAGATTTGGCATTCTTGTTCTACTCTCATCTTGGTATTACTAATGGAGTGGTGGATTTGGTGGTTCTTCTAGCCTTGACATGGCCTGATATCCACCTTCATTTTGTTTCCAAGTCTGGTGTATGTTTGTGAGTTTTGAGGGTTGGGTAATGGATGTTTATTTGATTGCATTGTGGTGTCCTAATCATCTAAGAAGGGATTTTTAGACTTGCTGGGGGTTTTGATGGGCTTTTGCTTCTCTTTTGAATCCTGCAACATCAGTTCTGGCATTATCACTCTCCCTACATCCTCTGGGTGAATTGTCTCGTATTCTTAGTCGTACTTATCGACAAAAATAATATGGGTCCCAGTTATTGAATAATACAAAAAGTATAGGACTTTGTCTAGGCTTAATTCATTCACATGATGGGTTTCCATGCACCGTTAGTAGAGGTGACTCTTCCTTGTCCATGCTTGCAAATCCCAATGTTTTCTTGAATTTTATCCATTCTCTCTACTCTCTTGTCATGAATGTAGAAGGCTCTAGAAAGAGTGAGCTTAGGAGGTAATTCTTGGGCCTCCATAACCATCTTCCCTTTTGCTATGTTATCTCCATACCTATTGTAATTTTTTGGGTCTTTGGCAATGAGATAGTGGTTCCCTCCTCATCGTGGAACCTATCACCATTGTCGGATACCATGATTACTGCCAATCCTCTCACTAGTTGTTTCTCAATATAGATGCATTGA
Source organism: Adiantum capillus-veneris (assembly GCF_014529385.1). Taxonomy (NCBI): domain Eukaryota; kingdom Viridiplantae; phylum Streptophyta; class Polypodiopsida; order Polypodiales; family Pteridaceae; genus Adiantum; species Adiantum capillus-veneris. Next base: position 86,716,294 of record NC_140956.1, on the reverse strand, counting down.
CGTCCTCAAACATCAGCATACATTAGGGCTCCATGGACATTTGTTCCCTTTAGGAAGTTCCCTTTTATTTTTGATATTTTAAAGGGGTTTTGGGAGGTGCTACTCCCCACAGTCCCTTGTTCTTGGAAACCTCCAAGTTGTTAACTAGTCATCCACTGATATGATCCTTCGAAAGAGGTATCAATATCACTAACCTCTTCTGCAAATGGTGCTAGTGGATCTATCCTTGCTTGGTTTACAATCTCTTTTGCCGACACTAAGCTAACATGATCTCCTACCACTCTTCGATCTCTTTGAAGACACCTACCAGATCTCAAATTCATCAAATCTTTTACACTCACAACTATCGACCCAAACCTCTTACCTTATAAGTCTACTTGCAGTTTCTCTTTGCTTTGATCATCTTTCCAACCACTTTCTCAACTTGTAAAGTACTTTGCACTCCAAAATGATCATCAACGTGCAAAATCCTTGGTTCTGGCTATCTGTACGTAACTTTGACTCTGCAATTCTTTATTACACTAGTGATCCTCACTTAAGTGCTCTACATTGCTAGTCGGCATAACTAGAGGGTTAATCTCAACCAAACAACTATATATAAGGACTTAATTCCCTCTATGCATTGGTCTGAAAGGACAGAGGGGATCTTAGGCTCACAAGGAAGACTTATGGACCACCAAATTCATAGTCTGAGTCCTAAACTGGGCCTTTAGACATCATACACGTATGATATCTAAATGCTCAAAATTAGCTCAAAATTGAATCTTGTACTCTCCTTCATATACTTTGTCCAAATTTAGGCTTACTTTGAAGTTCTAACACCTGTACGTAGGTCAATCTCTCCTATGTAGGCCTTGGTTGCTGCTAGCTACTCTGAGAGGCTAACTAAGTCAAAAATGATCCAAATTGGATGAAACTTGGTCCTTAAGCTTTCTTGTGGTGATAAACACCCTGATCTACTTTGATGTCAACTTTGGTCCTTAAAAATTCCTTGTAGACATCATACGTGTATGATGTCTATCTCGTCCAAATGAAGTGAAAATCACTCTACATGTCTTCCACTACACAAGCAACTCAAAGCAATTTTCAAAGCTCAATTTCAACACTTTTTGTGCTAGGTATGATCAATTCAAGCATTCACTTTACCTAATCCATCTCTTGGCCTTTACAAGCCCAAAAATGCTTCAAGTTCAATGAAATTTTGCCTATTTGCTTCTTTATTGCTCTAAAGCACAAAGGTGCCCACAGATGTATCCTTTGTCTCAAAGACATCATACGCATATAATGTCTCTAAGCTAATAATTGAGTTTTGTTTCTACCCAAGGTTCTCCTTGATGTGTATAGCATGCACATATGCTCATCACAACAAATTTTGGAAGCCAAACTTGCACAAATTCACCACTTTTTGACAAGGAATCTTATCGATGGAGTAAAATACTCTCAACAGTCAATCTATACGTCCAAATGAAATGAAACTTGGTGTATGTGCTCTACTCAACTTGCAAAAGATGGGTGTAAAGTCAAAAGTTCACTTTGGCTATCAGAGTCACTTCTCAAACATCATACGCATATAATATTTGATGATGGATTTTTAGTCAAAATTTATCCACGGGCATCCCCAAGTCTCCAACTTAAACTTCAAAGCATTTTTACCAATTTTCATGCAAAGCTATGCTTGAAATCACAATTTTCTATTTTTCCATTTTTGACTCTCCATCAAGTTTGTTCTTTGGGTACCACATGTTGGTCAAAACTTTGGTTTCAGGGCGTAGTTAGGGTAAAACACCCATTTTGAACACTATGGTGTAGTTTGTTTTGCCAAATTTGATCTTTAGCTAAGCCTTAGGACATCATATACATGTGATGTCCAGAGTTGCAAAATTGTAGTTTTCTCATCTGGATCTCTTGCATATGTGTTTTTTTATGCCCAACATCGTTTAACCATGCACAATTATCCACTGAAACTTGTTTATTGCATGTTATCCCTAAAAATAAACTTTTCGAAGATCATAAATGTAAACAAACGTACACGCAAAAAAAATTTGTGATGAATAGCTCTACATCAAAATCAGACCACTTATTAAAAAATACTCCTACCAATCATATGGGGTGTTGTACTTATAAAAACGCTTCACTGCCTCACATGGACTAGCTATCGTTTTTATCACCTCACAAATTGCTTACACACCATCTACATTAAAACACAACTAATACTACCTATGGTGGAAAATCGAGGCAAGTCACATGCTCCCCATCACCTCTCTTAGGTATCAAGAGTCCAACTCCCAGATCCTACCTAAAATCAAATACAAGCTCTGGCAAACTAGAGGGAATTTTGCCTCGTAGGACTAGTCTAAAGGTCACGTACCTAGGGCTTTCATCCCCAAGAATGGTGCCAGTGTTGGCGGATATGCCACGAGCAGAGGCTAGAACAGTGAGAACAAGACCAACAAACTAAATGGTAGCCAAGGACGAAACTCAACCCATAGGCACATGGAAACAAGTGGATGGTTGTCAATCACCTACTCGACCTTGTAAGACAACTACTACTCGAGGAAATCAAAGATGAAAATCCTATGTGTTCATGAATGCAACTCAACCTACAACACTCACACTCCCCAAATCAAGACCAAATGTGCTCGAATCATCATGAAACTCATAGGGAACACTCTAGTTACCAAGAGGTCACTACCCTATGGATTCTAACCCCATATCTTGCCTGTAATCACTCCGTGTAGCAAACGTGTAGTATGAAGACAGACAATGTATTATAGGTCACCATTTTTTGTCACATATGGTCCTAACAAGCAGCTCTACTCACTATCAAAACCATCGGTTTAAAGAACTTGTGAACATACACCCGGTTTGCAAGATAACTTACAGAAGCTCGTGGGAGATCGCCTCATGATGGAATCAAAACTTCTCAAGCTTGGCATTGGTGCATAACCCTTGCCATTGCTAACTCATTAGTGGTGTCGGATTTGCAATGGTTGCTCAGTAGCACACATAGCAAAGAGATAGACCTCTCTCTCTCTCTCTCTCTCTCTCTCTCTCTCTCTCTCTCTCTCTCTCTCTCTCTCTCTCTCTCTCTCTCTCTCTCTCTCTCTCTCTCTCTCTCTCTCTCTCTCTCTCAATTACACAGACATGACACAGTAAATGCAATAGTTTGATTAGTTCAAAAGTTTTTTCAGGTTTATAAAATTTGGCTTGTATACAAACCTCCTTAGAGGCTCATTCCCACAAAAAATGATCTGTTCAAACCCTTAAAAAATATCCCTGCTTCTCATCAAAATTAAATAATACAAAAGTGGTGTAGCTTTTCCATGTTCAGTTGTCAACAGTGATGTAGATGATGTATCATTTATTTTGCTAGTGTATTTGATGATGATGAATAGAAATATTGTTCCTGTATTCTTGGCCTCTTGAACCTTACCTATCGACAACGAAGTGTTCATTCTCTTGTTTTGTTCATTACATTGTCTAAGGGTAATAAGACAACTAAAAAAGGATTGTACATCATGAAGCAAGTAAAGTGGCCCGAGACGGTGTGAGCGGGATGAAAACACACACAGCGCCTCTATAACGATCTGACACACACTCTTGGAATGATACACACACACACTATGGGGCACCACTCGGCTTACACAACACACCTGGCCGAGACAGGGAGCACACCTCTGGAGTGAGAGGAGAGAGACTATCCAGTTGCCCACTCCACACAGACACACACACACACACACACACACCCAAAAAACTCAGCTCAAAAGAGGATAATTTCTGATGTTTAGATACAATTGATCTTCGGCCAACACCAATGGGGCAAATAGCTCACACAATATTGAAGAAATACACCAGATACAACCACAAACTTAAGCAGAGGCTTCACTCACCGGAGAAGATTACACAGAAAAACAGCAGAAAAAGAGTGAGGAATTTGGCAAAATGGACAGCGCCATCGCATCCGGAACGGCCCAAAACCCCATTCTACAATGTCAAAGTGCTCAAATCCGACCTCGGATGAGCAGTTTACGGCCAAAACAGGCTCCGAAAACCCCAAAAACACACCTGCGGCTGTTCCTCCTCTCTTCTCCATGTTTTTTCTGGTCTTCTCTCATTTTTTTCAGTTCCCACACTTAGCTTTATTACTTGGGCACCCTTGGCTTTTTAGATGACCTCAAACGGACCCCGAACAGGCCAAAAACTGACCTCGCAGTGCATAGTTGTCACCTTTTTGCATCATCCGCACACCTGGCACTCATTTCTTTTCAATAATGCATCCCGCAACCACGTGAAGTGGCCCCAAAAAGTGGTCCTCATGATGACCTTTCTGCATAAGTATCACAAGAAAACACCCACGTCGTGTCCATACTTCTCCGCGTGCAAGTATTGACCCCATTCGCCCTCCTGACGCCACTAGATGCCATCTGACGCACCTGCTTACCTCATGTTGTCGGCCCGCGGATAGCTTCCTCGAGAAGTTTTACGTGCTACCAACTCCTCCTCATTGTAGAAAAAACACAGTGGTACTGGTAATAGTGAAAATCGATGCACTATGTACATGCTATCCTAGCTGTACACATGTGGGCCCCACGCAACCACCTGGCTCTGGAAAATGGGCAATCCTTTATTCGATGCACGATGCATGTGTATGTACATATGCGCAATCCCTTGCTCCAAAAAACTCCTGACAACGGGAAAAAGAAATATTGCTCCCTTGTTTCAATATTTTCTTGAAAGTTGGAGACCAATGGTTGCAGGTCATGGACATGAAAGGAAAGGCAATTAAAAGGAAGTGGATGAATCTCTCCGTACATTGAATGCATGCATGGCAAGGGAAATCATGCATGCAAGGGTGGCTAGGTGTTGCTTCTAAAAGGAGGGAGGGCGTAGAAATGAGGGTAGATGGAGCGAGGCCATCAAGATGCAAAGCCCTTAAAAGGAATGTTAGGTGATTATACATGTATGTAAGGTAAGGCACCAAATGAGGAGGGGTGAGAGATCTACGCCTGCAAGATTTAAGCCTTTTAGAGATTGCTAGAGCATGAGAGTATTGTAAATGATCTTTTGAGCATGTATACTATTCATATTGTCATTTCCAACATCAAAGTACACTCTAGTGACCCTTATGTATCTTTCTAACGTGAACACGATCATATGAATTGCATGTCTTGAACATGATTCCAAAGACAATGAGCTTTGATAATATGAATCATGAAGGCATAAGGAAAAAAATCGATAAGGAGATTTGGAGGTGAAAAATCTTAGCTGATATTGCACCATTAGTTCAATTTTTATGCATTTGTATGGCCCCGTGTATGTGTTGGAATTAGGGTTGCAGAGAAACACACACAGCTTGGGGAAGACAAAGGAAGCTCAAGGCACACAATAGAGAGTGTGTTACTATTTAGTGTGCAATGGAAAGATAGATAGCCCTAGAGTGATGGGCATATATACAATGCACAGGGGGGAAAACCCTCCTAAAGAGGGAAAAAATGCCCCGGCGGTGCTAGTGTGTTCACATACATCACTACCACATGTATATGGTAACAAATCCCCCAGAAGTAATACGGTGAACGAGAGATGGCACATGAGTAAAGGAAAGTGCCATGCCTTGAGGACATGATCAGTCCACAAAGGGGAGTAAGCCCAAAGCTTTGCGGAAATCTTCGAGCTTCTCACGAGACAATGCCTTTGTGAAAAGATCTACAAGGTTGTCCTGTGTTGGCACATAAGCCAAGCTGATCTCTCCTGCTGAGAGTCTCTCTCTGACATAGTGGTAATGCACCTCAATGTGCTTTGTGCGAGCATGAAAAACTGGGTTCCTCAGTGCAACTGCCAATGCGCTTTGATTGTCAGTGTTGGTAGTGTCCTGTCCAACACCCAAATTAGCCATAAGGTGTTTGAGCCATACACACTCAACCGTAGCTGTGAAGACTTCCCTGTACTCTGCCTCACAACTCGAAGTGGCAAAAGTAGGTTGCTTCTTTCTCAACCATGATATACATGAACTACCAAGCATGAAACAACAACCACTTGTGGACACTCGCCTGTCAAAACAACTAGCCCAATCTGAGTCTGAAAAAGCATGTAAGTTTGGCTTGTAGAGAAACGCACACAGCTTGGAGAAGATGAAGGAAGCTTAAGGCACACAATAGAGTGTGTTACTTAGTCTGCAATGGAAAGAGAGATAGCCCTAGAGTGATGGGCGTATATATGCAATGCACCGGGGAAAAAACCTCCTAAAGAGGGAAAAAATGCCCCGGTGGTCCTAGTGTGTTCACACATATCACTACCAAATGTATATGGTAACAAATCCCTCCTGGAGTGATGTGGTGAACGAGAGATGGCACATGAGTAAAGGGAAGTGCCATGCCCTGAGAACATGATCAGTCCACAAAGGGGAGTAAGCCCAAAGATTTGTGGAAAACTTTGAGCTTCTGACGAGACAATGCCTTTGTGAAAAGATCTGCAAGGTTGTCTTGTGTTGGCACATTAGCCAAGTTGATCTCTCTTGCTGAGAGTCTCTCCCTAACATAGTGGTAATGCACCTCAATGTGCTTTGTGTGAGCATGAAAAACTGGGTTCCTCACAACTGCCAATGCGCTCTGATTGTTGGTGTAGATAGTGTTGGTAGTGTCCTGTCCAACACCCAAATCAGCCATAAGGCGTCTGAGCCATACACACTCAATCATAGTTGTGAAGACTTTCCTGTACTCATCTTCACAACTCAAAGTGGCCATAGTAGTTTGTTGCTTGCTTAAAAATGATATACATGAACTGCTAAGCATGAAAAACCACTTGTGGACACTCATGTGTCAAAACAACCATCCCAATCTGAGTCCGAAAAAGTATGTAAGTCTGGCTTGCAGAGAAACGCACACAGCTTGGAGAATATGAAGGAAGCTCAAGGCACACAATAGAGAGTGTGGTACTTAGTGTGCAATGGAAAGATAGATAGCCCTAGAGTGATGGGCGTATATACAATGCACGGGGGGAAAAACCTCCTAAAGAGGGAAAAAATGCCCCGTTGATCCTAGTGTGTTCACACACATCACTACCACAAGTATATGGTAACAAATCCCCCCGGGAGTGATGTGGTGAATGAGAGATGGCACATGAGTAAAGGGAAGTGCCATGCCCTGAGGACATGATCAATACACAAAGGGAAGTAAGCCCAAAGCTTTGTAGAAAGCTTTGAGTTTCTTACGAGACAATGCCTTTGTGAAAATATCTGTAAGGTTGTCCTCTGTTGGCACATAAGCCAAGTTGATCTCTCCTATTGAGAGCCTCTTCCTGACATAGTGGTAATGCACCTCAATGTGCTTTGTGCGAGCATGAAAAACTGGGTTCCTCGCAACTGCCAATGTGCTCTAACTGTCAGTGTAGATTAGTGTTGGCAATGTCCTATCCAACACCCAAATCAGCCATAAGGCGTTTGAGCCATACACACTCAATCGAAGCTATGAAGATTGCCATGTACTCAGCCTCACAACTTGAAGTGGCCTTAGTAGGTTGCTTCTTGCTCAACCATGATATACATGAACTGCCAAGCATGAAACAAAAACCACTTCTGGACACTCACCTGTCAAAACAACCAGTCCAATCTGAGTCCGAAAATCATGTAAGTCTGGCGGAAATGACCCCCCCTTGGGATAAAACAAGCCAAGATGTAAAGTTCCACTAAGGTAGTGGAAAATCCTCTTGACAGCCTACCAATGCTTAGACCCTAGGCTACGCATAAATCTGCTGACCTGTGAGACTGTAAACTGAATATCTGGCCTTGTGTTGTAGACATAAATGAGGCATCCAATAGCAGCTTGGTAAAGAGTGACATCTGCAGGATCACGAGCATCATGAAGACTCAATTTTAAACCTGTTTCCATGGGAGTGGCAATAGGTTTACAATCCTCAAGTCCAAACTTACATAGCAATGTCTTTATGTAACTTTTCTGACACAAGGCAATACCACCATCACACTGCTTAAACTGTATGCCCAAGTAATGATGCAACAACCCCAAATCTTTCATCTTGAAAGTAGATTTCAAATCAGCCTTAAATTAATCAATATGTCTCTCATTTGGTCCAGTGATCAGCAAATCATCTACGTAAAGAACCACAATGAGAAGTACATCACCCTCACGCTTTACATACAATGTCCTTTCTGTTGGACTGTTACAAAAGCCTCGTTTGACCAAATGAGTGTCAGCTTTCTCATATCAAGCATGAGGAGATTGCTTCAACCCATACAAAGCCTTCTTACATCTGCACACTTTTATCCTCTTGTCCTTTCTTGAAAAAACCACATGGCTGCGTTACATAAACTTCGTCAAATATGTCACCATTCAAGAAAGAAATAACAATGTCTGATTGATGTACATACCAACCAAAATGAGCTGCCAATGCACATAGAAAACGCACAATAGTCATACGACAAGTGGGAGAAAAAGTCTCTTTACAATCTATGCCTTTTTGTTGTGCATAACCCATTGCAACAAGTCGAGCCTTATGGCGATCGATCTCACCATCCGGCTTGCATTTCAACTTGTAAACCCACTTTGTACCAATAGCCTTTTTGCTAGGAGGCAAATCACATAAAGTCCATGTGTCATTTTCTATAAGTGTATCATATTTTGATTGCATGGAAGCCATCCAATTTTTTGAATTCTGTGCTTCATCAAAAGACAGGGGTTCCTCAACATCACGTAAGCTAGACACAGCCAAAGCATAACAATCTGATGCATAAGATGCATGGCTAGAGCTTGAACGAGTACAACTAGACAAAGCTGCATCCAATTTACTATCACGCAATGTATGTACCAACCATTTTGGCATACCTCTAGCCTGCTCATTTTCAGCCCTTTCCTCATCAAGTACATCATGTACATCTGCATCAGTAATAGGCTGATCTGTAACATTTTTGGAAACCCCCATAGGCTGTACATTTGCTTCATTGGAATTTACATTCAAACTTCCACCACTAAAAAGAGGCAACAACGTGTCATAAATGTCCCGTGAGCTTACATTATTGTCTCTAGTGCATGATAGCAAGGGCTGAACAGAATCTTCTACACACACTACATCCCGTGAAACCAAAATACACTTTGTTTGTGGATGATACAACCTGTAACCTTTTCTTTCAGCACTATAACCAACAAAAATACATTTGACAGCCTTATCATCCAATTTTTTGTGTTGTGTTTGTGGCACCAAAGCATATGCCAAACAGCCAAAAACACACATGTGCTCAATAGAAGGCTTTCTATCATGGCATGCTTCATATGGAGTAATATACTGCAAAGCTTTTGTAGGACACCTGTTAAGTACATAAGTGGAACACATGATGGCCTCAAGCCAAAAAGAATGCGGCAAAGCTTGACTTTTGACCATACATCATGCCATTTCCGTAAGTGACATGTTTTTCCTCTCAGCAAGACCATTTTTCTAAGGTGTATAAGGCACTGTATATTGGTGTTTTATCCCACGACTAGCCAGAAATGCATTAAATTCATGAGACATATACTCCCCCCCTCGATCGGAACGGAGGGTGCCCATAGTACATTTCGATACATTTTCAGCCATAGCCAGAAATTTTTTGAAGCACATAAAAACTTTGGACTTTGCTTTAAGAGAAAATACCCATGCATGCCTGGAGTAATCATCAATGAAAGTCACCAAGTAAAGGTAATTGCCCAAGGACGGAGTTTGCATGGGCCCACAAACATCACTATGCACAAGCTGCAACCTGCATGTGGACCATCCTTTGGAAAATTTGAACACTGCATCTTACCCAAAATACAGCCTTCACAAACATGTTTGGCAGGTGCTTCAAGTGGCGGCAAAGAAGCAAGCATATAAGATTTCTGCAGAAAACTGGAAAAATTTAGATGCCCAAAACGTGCATGCCACAGTTTTTCATCTGAAATAGCCCTTGAATCTACGGCTGCATTTGCAAAATTTTGTCCACACTTTTCATACAAAGTGAGCTTATACAGGCCAGGCACAAAAGGCCAGATGCAACAATTTCATCCTCACCAAAACTGAGATCATGAACTGTCCATCTCTCCTCCACAAATTTGACTACAAGTCCAAGTCTAGCAAGTGCAGATACAAACAAAAAATTCTTCTTGATCCCAGGTACATAAAGTGCATCAACAAGTGTGAAAGAACTGCCATTTGCAGCAATAAGCACAATCTTTCCAACCCCTTGAACCGGATAAGAGGCATTGTTGGCACAAGTGAATGAATTCCCATGAGGGACAGACTTAAGAGAGGTGAACAATTCACGATGCGAGGTAATGTGCTTTGTAGCACCACTGTCAAAATACCACACATGTGAATCTGTAGCAACTGACATGCATGCATCATGGACATCAGGATTGCAAGTGCACTCTGCACTAAAAGCCCATTCTGCATCAACATCAGAGAACTAGAAGGAACAAGAAGGTTCTAGAAGATTCTAACCTCCTCAAGAAGAACGTAGAAAGTTCTAACCTCCTCAAGTAACCTCCTCAAGCACTAGTATAAATAGGGGTCTTGGGCCACAAGCCCCTCACTCTTGCCAACACAAGTTGTGAGACTCATGCGAGGTACATCCTCTCCTAGATCTTATCTTGTTATCAGTCTTCTCAACACCATTTGTGAGGCTCCTATGAGGAAATCCCTCTTCTAGTTCTTGTCTTACGTTCAAGTCTTGTCCTTGGAATCAAGCCTTGTCTTGTACTCAAGTCATGTAATCCAAATATTGTATCTAGCTCTCTTAATAAAGTAATAAGTCGTGTAATCAAGATTAAGCTTATCATCAAGTCCCAAGTTCTTGTACATTGTGAGTGCCTTCTCTTTCTCTCTTCTAGCTCTATACTCGCTCATAACAGTTTAATGTCATGGATGCTTGAGAGTCGGTCGCTTATGACATCACTTGCATCATTGTTGATGTCATCACCTACATCATTGCTGATGTCATCACTTGTGTCATCGCCTGCATCATCACTAGAAGACTCTAGAAGAATCTAGAAGGATCTAGAGGATTCTAAAAGTATCAAGGATATCATAGAAGCTTGGAGAAGATTTCGAAAGAATCTAGAAGTTTCTGGAAAGCTCTAGAAAGTTGAAGAAGTATCTAGAAGGTTCTAGAAGAACTAGAAGGAACAAGAAGGTTCTAGAAGATTCTAACTTCCTCAAGAAGAACCTAGAAATTTATAACCTTCTCAAGTGCTAGTATAAATAGGGGTCTTGGGCAACAAGCCCCTCAGTCTTGCCAACACAAGTTGTGAGACTCATGCGAGGTACGTCCTCTCCTAGATCTTGTCTTGTTATCAGTCTCTTCACACCATTTGTGAGGCTACTATGAGTAAATATCTCTTCTAGTTCTTGTCTTATGTAGTCTTGTACTTGCAATCAATCCTTATCTTGTACTCAAGTCCTGTAATCCAAGTCTTGTATGTAGCTCTCTGAATAAAGTATTAAGTCTTGCAATCAATATTAAGCTTATCATCAATTCCCAATTTCTTATTCTTAGACAAGGGGAACTAGAACCTTGGACTCCACCTCCCAACCACCCACTATATAGCATGGCTCCTAGCCCTTTGCCCTAGTTTTTGCCCTAGTTGGACTCCCTTTCCACACTGCCTAGCCCGGCCTTGCCCTTGTCTAGTCCGGCCTTGCCGTTGTCCTGACATTACTCCCCCCTTAAAGAAGAGTTTTTTTCCTCGAAAACAAAAGTGGGGAACTTATCTTAAGAACACTAATGTTTTCCCAAGTGGCACCTTACTCAGGTCGATCTTTCCACTTGATTAAGGCTTGTTGACGTACATGATGACGTGTACGTAAATCATGATAGTCGAGAATGCATTCAGGTTCATGCGGTAAGGTAGGAGGTTCAACGAAATCAATCAAAATCTGACGGTCAATGACATTATCATCCCCATGTAACCGCTTACGTAAACGCTTACATGAAACACCGGATGAATACGAGAATGTGTAGGTAGAAATAATTTGTAGGCACGATCACCTACTCGCTTGAGTATTTTGAAAGGCCCACAATATCGTGGAGATAATTTAGGTGTTGGCCCAGTTTCAGACTTTTTGAATGTTTTGGCACACGTAAAAATACTTCCTCCCCTTCCTAAAAGGTAACTTTCCAACGTTTCTCATCAGCGTACTTCTTATACCGATCCTGCGCTTGTCGGACATTCTGACGAGCGAGTTTCAGCATATCCATGTGGTCTTGGAGAAAATCCTTTACTTGTTGGAGATTTTCGGTTGCCAACCCCACTGTAAAAAGTAATCTAGGTTGAAACCCAGACATGAGCATGAAAGGACTAAATCCAATTGTGACATGCTTAGCACTATTGTAGGCAAACTCGAGAATAGGTAAAGATTCTTTCCAATCTAACTGTTTCTTGCTAACATATGCTCTTAGTATATCCTCATGCGTGAGAAGATGGGTCTCACAGTGGCTGGGGTGTCAGGTTTTCGGATCAGATTGGCAAACCATCAGAAAGTAACTAGCACTTGGTTAACTCGTTCAGTCTGACCATCTGTTTCTGGATGATCGGCTGTACTGAGGTTTAGTTGTGTACCCAATCGTTTGAACAGAGCCTCCAAAAATGACTGTTAAACTTGGGATCACGATCACTAACAATGTTACTTGGAAAACTATACAACTTGTATAGATTGTCCACAAATAACTTGGCTAGTTCTGCAGTCTTAACCGTTGATTCGGTTGGAATAAACTTACATAGTTTAGTCAACTGGTCTATGACCACCCATATAGAGTCATGACCTTGTACAGTGGTTGGAAAACCCACAATAAAGTCCATAGATATAGTTTCCCGTTTTCCATTGGGAATCTCCAAAGGATGTAAGAGTCCTCCTACTTTCAAAAGCTCTGCTTTGTTAACTTGACATTTTTGGCAATGTAAGACATAAGCTTGAACAAAGCCATGTACACCTAGCCAGTAAAACTATCGTCGTACGAGAGCGTAAGTTTTTCTAATACCCGGGTGCCCTGCAGTTGGACTATCATGACATTCATCAAGAATTTGACGCCGAATGTCTGTGTCCATCGGTACACAAGCTCTCCCCTTATGGAGTAGGTACCCATTGTCAATGGTGAAATGCTTCCATCGATGTAGTTCATCACTCGATAGAAGAGAACTATGTGTGGAGGTTAACGTTACACTACCCTCATTGGAGTGAGAAGGATCCCTCATTTGTACATGGCTCCAATATTCTTCATCATGCTCATATTTGCCCTTTAGAGAATCCAAAAATTCACTATGAAGTTCCGTGAACAAGAGAGAATTGATCTTCTGCATCAAGCTTCTTTCTTTCAAATGCAATTGGTCATCCGTCTTGTAACAGGACTGCTCCAATAGCACGGTCACTGCCATCCGTTTCAAAGGATCTACAATAGCTAGTATGGGGCTTGTATAGCTAATGCATCCTTGAGCATATCAAAACTGTGTTGTTGCGCGGGTTCCCACGGAAAAGCTTTCCCTTTGCCTTTTAGTTGGTTCGTCATGGGAACAGCAATATTAGCATAGTTCTTAACGAACCTTCGATAAAAACCTGCAAATCCTTTAAAAAATCTGTAACTCCTCCAGATTTTTAGGAGAAGGCCCTTGCCGGTTTATATCCACTTTGGATTGATCCATATATAGCCCATTAGCTGAAATAACATGCCCAAGATAGTGAATTTCTTCTTTCAAAAAATCACACTTAGATTCCTTGGCTATAATTTATTTGTTCGTAACAATTCGAACACCTACCTCAGATTTTGTAAGTGTTCTTCTTCAGAAGCACTGTAGACTAGAATGTCATCGAGAAAAACGATTACAAATTTGCCCAAATACGGCTTCAAGACACTATCCATAAGTGTCATGAATGTTGCGGGCACATTGGCTAACCCAAAGAGCATAACCAAAAATCATAGTGTCCAAACCTTGTTCGGAATGCAGTTTTGGGTATATCATCAAGTCGAATACGGACTTATTGATAACCTGACTGCAAGTCTATTTTCATAAAAATACGAGCATGAGTGAATTTGTCGAACAAGTCATCCACGCGTAGCAAGGGGTGCTTGTTCTTAACAGTTATCGCATTTAAGCCACGGTAGTCTACGCACATGCGCATACTGCCACCTTTTTTCTTCACTAATAGGATAGGAGAAGCCCATGGTGAAGAACTGGGTTGGATAAACCCTCTACTAAGGTAGTCAGCAAGCTGACGTTCCACCTCAGCAGCTTCAGAGTAACTCATACGGTAGGGCGGTTTACTGACAGGTTTACTGCCTACAACCACATCGATGCTATGTTACACCAATCGTGTCGGCGGTAATCCTGGTGGCAAATCATTAGGAAAAACATCGTGAAATTACTTTACTAAATTTTGTAACTCACTAACAACTTTTGCTTGTTTGGAAGTAGCCATTGGTGGAAGAGATGAGAGAGAAGCATGCGGCGTTGAGGAATGTTCAACAGATTCAATGTTAGAGAGAAAATGAGACAATGAGTAACACAATAAAACTTGATCTATTTCATTATCTGAAAGGAGCTGCATAAGCTCAGTTGTACATATCAATGGTGAACAAGGTACATCCTTCTCTCCTAACAACAACACATGTGCGCCATGGGATTTGAACATCAAGCTGTTGTGCTCATAGCTACACTTCAGTGATGGTCCTAGGCTATGCAACCTTTCTCTATGAAGGACCATGTCTGCCCTCTCTATGTTCATAACCTGAAAATCCAAGGATGTGGAGTAGCCTTGTACTTCCAACAAAACAGCTCGAACTTGAGTATCCTAGATTTCGGTATCATGTCCATTCATCATTGCTACCTTGTAGCGGTGGGTACTCGGAGTTTGAGGCAATTTGAGTTTTTTCACCAATCCGTAATTGATACAATTGTGAGTAGCACCGTCACCTACCAAGATGCACACCTTGTGCCCTTGCAGAGATCCGTGCATACATACTAACTCATGTGGTCCAAAGGTATGTTGCCACATGGAAGCTGTGAGACAGCATTCATGCACCACCTCGGTGTGTGTTACTTCCACTGTAGAGAATCGTGAGGAAGACTCAAGAGGTAAAAGTAGTTGCACCGTGTGCACTCCTTTCTCCTTGCCATGAGCAGCAGATTTCCCCTTGGGACAATCCTTTTTTCCATGACCGCTTCCTAAACATTGAAAACATAATTTCTCTTTCTTAGCTTTATCAAAGTCCTCAGGAGAGAGAGAGGACCCCTGGACCCCTTGGGTTTTTTAGATGCTTCTGAATTGGCTACTATAAATTTCCTTTTATTGTGCCCATACTGTGTGCGTGTATTACCATGTGCATTAGCAGGCACGTGATTATGATGTGATTTCTTTTCATCTAGATCATCGTGAATATGTGCTTTCACTATGGCTTCCTCAAGTGTTTTAGGGTCTTGGGTCTTGACATGCTTCTTAAGCTATGGTGTCAGACCACGTATAAACCCCCGTACTTGCTGAAAGGTATCTAAGCCTTCCAACTTGAGGATAACATCCCGATAATGAGATATATATTCAAGTAATGATGGGTATTGGCGCATGGAACATGTGTCCCAAGCCCTCCAATTCCGATCTGCCTCATTTGTAGGCAAGAATTCTTTTCTGTGGTATGATATTCTTCTCCTTGAGAGACATTCACCATTTGTAGGCCTTTCCTTCCAGAGTTAAACTTGTTTGCAGTGCTCTGACTGCGTCCAGAGTATTCCGTAAGGCGTGAATTCCATCCCACTTGCTGAGAAAGATATTCATTGCATCCTTATTGTGGTCTCTGTCTTCTCCCTTAAAAGTTGGTGGTTTGGTGTTTTTCAGCAAATCATCCACCTCTTTTGCAGTGAGAGTGTGCAAAGCATCGGCAGATGGACCTTGTCCATGATAAAAAGGGCCTTACCCCTATGTAGTAACGTGCTTATGCATGTGCGTGTCAGTAGGACCCTTGGACTGCTGTTGCATTAATTGGATCACTAATAAGGATAATTTAGTGACTTTTTCATTTAAAGATTTAGAATTTCCTTCCATGACTGATATGCGTGTCTGAAGTGCACAAAATTCTTGAATATCAAGTAGTTCATAAGTGTCGTCACAAGATATCAAGAAAACTCATGCAACATAACATCATCAACTACTATGCAACCTTGTACTTGTTTGACAAGAATTCCTCCAAGATGTAAGCACATTCCTCAAGATGAGTGGAGGTTGCTTCTAGTTCCTTAGTGCCAAAATTTTGTATATTATATTGAAAGTCATTTCTAAGTTCGTATATAACCACACACAAGTACTTAAAATAGAGCAATAAAAAACTAAAGTATGTTGTTGTGGGATCATCTTATACCCAATGTTTAAAAATATGTCTTTTTTCTTTAAGGATGATGTTTTCAGATAAAATGCTTATAGTTTGTCATTTATCATTTTTTGAAATTTATTATTCAAAATTTAGCTAAAAAGAGACGAGTTTGGTTGAGGAAGGGGTGGGGGGGGGGGGGAGTGTGAAAGAAGAAAGAGAGAGTAAAAATACAAAAATAAATATATGCACGCACGTGCACGTGCACGCGCACATGGAAGAAGAAAAGAGAGAGATAGATGGGGCAAAAGAGAGACCGATATAGGGGGAGAGGAGCAAAGAGAGGAAAAGGAGGAGGAGGTGATAACCAAACCAAGGAGCATTGAACGAAAGGAGAGACAAGGAAGTAAATGTTTGCAAACAAGGAGGATTGTACAGGGTAAGTACAAGAGGAGGGAAGGAAAGAGAGAAAGCATGAGACAAAAGGGGAGGAGAAAGAAAAGTGTAGAATGGACGATGATAGATGAGGGAAAATGCCCAGTCTTTTACCCTTGTTTTCCCCAAACCTCAGTTCACCAAGGGAAACGCCATGGAGGTTCCAAGATGTACAACATTCCTAGATTGTTTAGGTTTTTCCAAATGGAGCTATGTTGTTGTGCCTTCAAAAGCAAGGAGAAGAGTCATGCCGCTTTTGGATCCAAAGGGGGAGCCAATTTTTCCCCAGCTTTCTTCATTAAAAAAAAAGTATTTGGAGTGCAATGGGATCCTCTTCAACACTTTTGGAGCAAGCCCATATGGCAATGTTTTCTTTGGGGAGATGGATTGGCTGATTTGTTGTGACTTTTGCAATTGCACGTTTATCTTGGAGTTATCTATTAGAGGACTTTATGAAGTCTAATATGGAGTTCCAACCTCATCTTGCATAGGTAGATGAGTTTCAAATCGTCTTCAAAGAGGGGTGGTAGGTTGATGCTTCAGCTGCACCTTTGTACCACGTTGTGGATTTTGGATGACATAGGGGGAAAATTGTCCTCCTAGAAGCGAAGGTTGTACTTTGATTTTTTGTTTTCCATGTTAAGATGGAAGTTTCACATGGCATCTTCCTCTTTGTCCCTCTTTCTCAGTCAATCACTCTTTTCTTCCAATCAGCGTAGTCTTTATAAAATCAATATTCCAAAGGCTAAGAGAAGGCACAGGAGATCCCTTTTGCACAATCGCAAGAGAGAAAATATTTGCATATGACATCTTCAAACAAATGAGGTGGTTGTGGAGGAACAAGAGAGAAATATTTGGGCAAGTGATTGATGCTCATATATCAGTCAACGGATGAACAAGCACAAGTTACTCTACTCAAACCTTTTGCCAAATGTACCTCTATCACCTATCAGCCAATCCCTCTATTTGCACTAATGAGGATTACGTGGATGAGCACACCATATTGATTTCGGAGAAAAACTACCAATCAATCATGGCTTGTTTTATCATGTCGGGGTGGTTTCTAAGGCGGGATCTTAAATTTTGATCGATGTCGGGATGGGATCTCAAAACTTCTACCGCGTTTGATTATCTAGGTGGGGAGATGGATGAGTTGTGCCACATGTATGAGAAGATGTTCATTTTGTGGGATGGACGTCATCACATTTGACCTTGGCCTAATTGGGCTTTCAAGAAGCAATTTCCAACATAGATAGGGTCCAAGGTGGAGTGCATATTGGTCACCTTTGAGCTTCACAATCGAAACCTTTCTTTATCTCTCTTTCTTCTTGTTTAGCTCCAACACATATCTATTGCAACAAGATTCGTATTATACAATTATTTACTTCAATATCAAAAGAAAAATTGGAAAAAAAGTAGTTTGTACCTCTCTAAATGCCACCAATAAATGTGACAGCATAGCCATAGAATGGATGGCAAGTCCCTTGTAGAGATGCCTTCCTCCCTTCACTCTTGACCCATAAAATCTAGAAATATACATTTAGACATGTGCAGATCATGATTAGTTTATCATACACGATACAAAAAATCCAGTAGAGAAGCTAAAATTCAACTAAGAACAACTTCTCATTAGTGATGTGGACAAGACAACCTCAGCCACCTTGGAGACCAAAACCTTTAGGCCCTTGGTGCCCCACACAATGTAAGAGATATACTTGGTGAATAACTCGCTGCCATTTTTTTGAGTGGAGATTTGGGCCAACTCATGCCCCTTGGGCCAGGCTATCTCTTTCAAAGCATCCTTGTAATTCTGCTCATAGGTCTTTGCATATACATTGTAGTCTAGCATGTACCTTGTTTCTTGGTTCTTTTTAAATGAAATGCATAAGGTAAAATTATTTTATCTTAATTTATCATACTTAAACCAAGGTGGATTTAGATTAAAGGTGTTGAATTAATTTATTTTTTTCATACTGTAGAACAAATGGATTCATGGTGTATTGAGACTTTCATAATTGAGAGGTGGCTTTGTTAAATGTAAGATATTCTACTTGTTCTACGGGGTATATTTGGTTTTTATAATGTATAATCAACCATTCACTAATATGTTGATTTTCTTCCACAATAGATGTCTGAGAAGAACATATGTTGAAGGAAAATTTTCCATATGGTTTGTTAGCACTCTGTAGAAAAATTGCATGAGAGATACACTCGCATGATCACTACATTAGATATTTACGGCAACTCCTACTTTAGGAAATCACTACTTTATCAGGTCTACAACTCCAATAGCATCACCATTTACTTCCTAAAAGACAATCAAATTCTGGATGGATTGGGTTCTATAAAGACCTTGAGATGGCATTGTCGAGTTTATTGTGGCCTATGTGTGTGTGTGTGTGTGTGTGTGTGTGTGTGTGTGTGTGTGTGTGTGTGTGTGTGTGTGTGAGAGAGAGAGAGAGAGAGAGAGAGAGAGCACTCTCCGCTTCATCAATCTATTTGGAAAAAGCACATGCGCACACCATGTGTTAAGTTTGTCTGGCAAGACTAGCTGCTAGACTTAGTTGGCTAATCAACCTACCCCATATCTACGTAGTTGCCTTATCTGTGATGTCACCCTCTGTGTGTGCTCCGAATGCCTCGCTCAAGGCATAAAAGGAACCTATGTGAAAACTTTTCAGTAAGCTAATCAATTAGTGTTTTTGTCAAGGTTATGTCTCTCTCTCTCTCTCTCTCTCTCTCTCTCTCTCTCTCTCTCTCTCTCTCTCTCTCTCTCTCTCTCTCTCTCTCGTATTTAGACATTAGTGTGTAATCACACTCTCTAATTCCTTTGATTGTGATCCTATCATGAATGATACAACGACATATCCACCATAGCCAATGATACCAGCATGCATATTTTCATCCTTCATTTTCTTTCGCCTAGAAAAAGGGTCACACCATTCGTTACACACAAAGGTCATCTGATTGTGGAAGAGATCACGTGGGGTTTGCTCAAAAAAGAAACTACGATAGGATGTATTTTGTAGCGAAAGGAAAGTTTGCATTGAGCCTGTCATCATCGTAGGACTTTTGAAAATTTCAAGGCAAACATGATGAATGCAAAGGCCAAGACTCCCTTTAGACGATTATGGGAGGTCTGAACTTCCTAGAACTAGTGGTCTCGATGGGATTGCTACTTGGTCAATCTTTTCCAGTTCGTTCCCTTCAACGATGACTAATAGGTAGAGATATCAGAGAAGCGTGAGTGCCAGCACACAACCTTTTTGCACAGTGGCACTTTAAGTATTGCGCATTACCATTTCGTCTCTTTTAGTCGCCCAAACTCTCTCTAAACTGGTGGGGAGATATTCCTTACATAGATTCGCACACTTTTTGCACATTGGCACTTTAAGTATTGTGCATTACCATTTCCTCTCTTTTAGTCGCCCGAACTCTCTCTAAACTGGTGGGGAGCTACTCCTTGCATAGATTATTCAATAATAAAACATTAGATCGTATGCGAACATAATGTGTGGGCTAAAACAAAGAACAATGTTCTTACGGTTCAAGTGTGAACTAATGTGCTCCTCTTGAGGATCTCCCAATCGATACTTATCTCATGTAGCGTCGATGAACAAACGGTGTGTGAAAATGCTGGCAAAGTTGGCTTGGCTATTTTGGAGGAAGAAACAATGCCTTGTATCAACAAGGTGATCTTGAACGATGACGTCCGCATGCTAAAACCTCTAAGTTTAGCTCAAAGGAAGGTGATGAATATTTCTCAAGAAACACATAAGAGGGAATATCTTCAAGTAATTACAATTCAAGATGGCATGCTTGCCAAAGAATTGTGGCAGTCAGGGCTTGTATCAAGGGTTCTGAAAATTGTTTTATGGAGTGTTTGTGAAGGGAAATTCTACATAAATTTGAACTTTTCAACTAAGAATCTTGAAATTTGAGCGGGCCTCAAATCCTCCTTGCAAAAAAAATTAAGGGGAAATTTCTTTGATGTGAACAGGTTATGGATATAGTTAGCCTTCCATTTCCCGAGGCCTGGCTTGTACAACACTTCCTAACTTCTAGCTCCTTCCCGAATCCCAACCTTGCGTAGATTCGGTAGAGATGGTCAAGATCGAGGGATTGCCTAAATGCAAAGTCTCAAGAAAATGGTCAACGACCTTACACTAGTGGTCGGGAAAGGGTGGTCTTAGCATAGCCTAGAGTAAGGGAAAGGGAAGGAAAACCAGGAAAAAAAAAGTACAAGAAAATTGTTCAAAGAACTTGCCAATACGAAAAATTTTACTAAGCTAGAGGAGGAAACATGGCCGTCTAGGAATAGGACTTTCCCAACAATGAACTAACGTTACAATGAAGGCAAAGACTTTTTGTCTTAAATAAATGGAAACGCGGATCATAGTTATAAAATGAAGGACCTTTATCAGAAATACTACACTAGTGGGAACGTCTGAAATACAAATTGATAATCAGAGTCTTTCAAAACCTGGAGAATTCTAGATTTATCTTAAAGATAGACTAGTATGGCCGGCCGCCTTCGACGGCCTCTCTCTCTCCCTCTTTATCGCGTGCAAAGGGGTTTGTTTTTGTTTTGGACTTTAGCCTTCAAAGCGCAGATTGCGACACGTGTAAAGGGCTCCCCCTTCCGCCATATTGTGTTAATAGATATCTGACGGTTTGACGGTTCATTTGCGTCCGCCAAGAATTAAACCCGTCTTGGAAGGCAATTATCCTGACCAGTGGACTACGAACGCTAATGCTGAGCTTATGTAAAATTGACCCACGACAATCTTTAGGTCTCCCCAATCTCAGAAAAATAAAAATTCTTTCAAAACATATTAAGTGCATGAGTGAAGGGTGAGTTTAAGAAATGAAAAGGCAAATGAAGGTGAAAAGTCAAAAGAGGAATGAAGGTAGAAAGTCAAAAAACAAATGAACATGAAAATTCAAAAAACATTTTGTATCCATATAAATAGGTGTTTCTTTGCTCTTTTTTTTTATAGCGTTTTCTTCTTATTTCTCTTTAGCGTTTTCCTTGCGCTCCTTCCCCTCCCCCCCTCCTCTCTCTCTCTCTCTCTCTCTCTCTCTCTCTCTCTCTCTGCAATGTTGTATTCATCTTTCTTAGGTAATATTGTTGCAAATCTATGTGTTCATCATTGCTTGTAGTTACGTGCTATATATTAACGCATCATTTTGCTTGTTTTTGAGTGGAATCTTTGAATTTGTAGCATCTTTTAATTTTTTTGAAGCCATTAGGAATACCTTTTAATTTATGTCCTAAATTGTGCAATCGGAGAGTTCATTGATCGCTATGCAATTCGAAGTCTCCCCCAACAATTCAGATCAGATTGCTCCCACAACACAGTCTTTTGCTTGTTGAGACTGTCTGCTGTCAACGCAGCCCCACTGAGCCAGGCAAGGGGCTCCAAAGCATGTTGATAGTGGATGAAGTGCTCGCCTTCTTTGTTATTAACTTAATGTACCACTTCGCAGAAACATCGCCTGATTCACAGCAGGAAACAACAGCAGCAGACTAAGGGGCATGCCCCTTGAAGGCTCAAGACATTCCACTGCATTCAGTATCACCACCCTTAAGAAGAAAGACCGCAATCAATAGTTATATTCTGACGGGCCACACAAGACCGCCACATGCCTAGCTTCAACCGAATCAGCAGCTTGACGTCCTCCTCTACACACTGTCATTTTTAGAGAAAAGAGAAACTAGGCTTGCAAAGCTTTTTCTTTATAATACCATATTCTTCCACACTCAAAACCCAGAAATTCCCGGCTGCAAGCAAGCGATGATTCATATCCACCTTTTTGGAGTGGTATAAGGACGCTAACTTCTGCTCTGAACAAAAAACAGATGATGGAAAGAAATTAGAGATGCCATAGCTGGCACCAGCAAGCCTCAGCAGAAGATATTGTAACCCCTCGCCTGCATGTGGACGTGCAACCTCTGTAACTTCTCGCGGATTTCAGGAGACGTCCGCATCCCAACCGTGAATCCGTGCACCTTGCTGTCGAGCTCTATAAATGCCTCCCCGGGCTTCTTCCACGCATTCGCCATGCCCTTCAATGCCAGAAACATCTCAGAATTCTCCTGCATACCAGCCGTGGCATACACCTTCGACATGAGCGTATATCCAGCTGCATGTTTGCGATCAAAAGCCAATATGTGCTCCAAGCACTTCTGTGCTTCCTTGATGTTGCCATGAGTCTGGGAATGGCTGAGAAGGGACATCCAACCTACCATGTTCTCAGCTTTTGTCTTTGTTTCGAGAAGGTCTTTGGCCTCTTTCACACGGCCTGCCCTCCCAAGAACATCTGCTACACAATTCAAATGATCGAGTGTTGGAGCAATCCCAAATTCATCTGCCATAGACACTAAATGAAGATGACAAGCATCTGCTAAGCCCACATGGTTGCATGCTGTGAGAAGGCACATGAAAGCTTGCTCGTCGGGTTTTAGACCCACACGCTGCATGCCTTCAAAATACTGGAGGGCCAATTTATACTCATTGTGATGAGCACACCCACCGATCATGGCTGTCCAAATCACCGCATTTTTCTCGGGTAAGCGTTCGAACATCTTGCATGCATCAAGAAGACTCCCACATTTGGAATACATGCTGATTAATGAGCTTCCGACGTACACATCCAGCTCACAACCAGTTTCCAACGCAGTACAATGGATCAACCTCCCCTCATCGAGTGCAACTAGAATAGAGCATGCTTTGAGAGCAGAAACCATGATAATGTGATTCGGTTCAACAACTCCACCCTCCTGTAAATCGCGCATTAAATTTAAGACTTCTTGGCTTAAACCAGACTCCAGGTAGCCTGTCATCATGATTCCCCATATCACAACATCTTTACCTGAGAGATGGTTGAAAACCCTACGAGCATCCTCAACAATTCCGCATCTTGAATAGGTATCAATCAAGGAAGCCCCAACAAATTTGTCACACTCAAAACCGCTCTCGATTATCTGTGAATGTATCAATTTTGCCTCAGCAATCATGGACCTTGTACATGCTTTAAGCATGTCCGTGAAGGAGATTCTATCCAAATTCAGACCCTCCTCCTGCATCAAGTCGGCGACATGAACAGTCTCTTGGCCATGCTTCTGTATAGCAGACCCAGATATCATCATACTCCAGTCCACAGAACGTCGCGTGGCCAATTTTGCAAAGACATTATGGGCATCTTCAATACTCCCACACTTGGAATACAAGTTTACAAGTGTGCTCCTAACAAAGTTATCAACATCATTACAAGAACAAACAATGTGTGCATGGATTAATTTAGCTTGCCATAAGTCACCTGAGTCTGAACATGCTTTCAATGCACATGCAAGAGTGAAACAATTAGGCTGCACACCCTCCTTTTGCATTTCCCAGAAGAGCTCGAGGGCCTCTTGAGGTCGACCATGCTGGGTAAAACCATTCATCATAGAACTACAAGCCACCACATCCCGATGCTGAGAGGTCAAGAAAGTGTGGCGTGCATCTTCAAGGCTTCCACATTTTGCGTACATGTCAACCAAAGAGTTCTCAAAAGGACAATCTGGTCTGAGACCATTTTGGATGAATTGGTCATGAACTAGCATCCCTTGCGCAATGCTTGCAACACTTGCACATGCATTGAACACTATTGTGAAAATCACATTGTCTGGCCTTGGCCCTTGTCGCAACATTTGCAAGTACAGTTGTAAAGCTTCATGACCACGACCGAGCTTTGTGTACTGACCAATCAAGACACTCCAGGTTACTAGCTCCAAGCTTGAATATCTTTCAAAAAGTCTATACGCATCCTCAAGGCAACCACATTGCGCATACAAAGATACTAGACAATTTATGATGAAAACATCCGCATCAAAGCCCTGTTCCAAAATATATCCATGAATTGCCTTGCCCTCTGGCAAAGCTGCTAAAATGCTACATGCCTTTAAAACTGCAGCGATAGTGTGTCCATCCTGCTCCATAGCTGACTGACATGCTCGAAAAAATAGAATGATGGCCTGAATTGCTTGCCCAAACTTCGTGTAAGAACAGATGATGGCACACAGTGAAAGGCAGCCTGCCCTTGGTAGTCTTCTAAACACTTGATCAGCTTCTGTTAAACTCCCACCAGAAGCAAACATCTGAATTAGTAAGCTTCCTAGAAGATCAACTGTGTCAAACCCAATTAGACTAATAATTGCATGTGTTCTCCTTCCATATTTCAAATCTTTGTTGCGTATCGTCTTCTGTAGGACGCAAGAAAAATAAGCACCCAGATCATACCCTCCTCGCTCAATCACGCTAGGCACATCTTTGACATTATAATCTCCTGCCCATGCTTCTAAAGAGCTAACAAAAGCATCACCCGTAATCTGTCTGATCAACAAAAAAGCGGCCATCTCTCTCTCTCTCTCTCTCTCTCTCTCTCTCTCTCTCTCTCTCTCTCTCTCTCTCATACACACACACACACACACACACACCCACACACACTCTCCCCTTATGAGGGTACCCCCCCCCCCAAATCGTCGGCAGGCCGAAGAACGCGAAGGGAGGTCGCCAAGCCCGATGAGAAGGTGACGGCCTACTTGGCTGACACCCTCAACGACATCTCCAACCGCCTACACAAGCTGGAGAAAGAGGTCGAAGGCTTGACCAAGGAGAAGGAAGCATGGAAGAAGGAGAAGGAGAAGAGAGAGAAGGAGAAAGAGGAATGGAAGAATTGAAGGAGCAAATCGAACTCTTCCGTGCTTCTATCATATCCCTCACCCTTGAAGAAGGAGAGATCAAAGCGGAAGCCAACGAAGCCCTCAAGGAGGAGATCACCAGGCTCTCACGGCAAGCATCGACGACAAACTAGAGGCCACCAAGGAAGGATGGCTCGAAGTAGAAAGAAGAATATCAAAAAAGAGACGAGAGCGAAAACCCAAATAGATGAGGCGCTCATCATCCACACAACCGTCGAGGAAGAGAAGATGCCACAAGCCCGCCGCCTCAATATACGACTGACAGGCATCAAAGAATAGGAGGGATCTACACCGGAGAGTGATGGGAAAGCCTTATGTACGAAGCTCGGTTACAAGGAAGACGAGGAGCTACCCTTCTCCAAAGCTTGGAGAGCCGGCAAAGACCAACACAAAAGATCCCTCATCCTTCAATTCCCCTTCGCGGAATCCCGAACCTCATTCATCCGAAAGAGGGCCATCTTGAGAGGGCTAGAAGGCCCACCTTTCTACCTTGACGACGACCTAACAAAGATGCAACAAGACCACCGCCATGCATGCATGCCTAGAGTCAAAAAAGCTCACAAGGAAGGGAAGAAGGCGGTATACCGAGATGGTAGGGTCATCATCGATGGCAAGACCATTGCATAGGGACTCGCAGCCTATGAGACACATGAGGAGATCCACATTGCGGTCTGGAACCGCAACGGGGATCTACGGACACACCCAGACAGACTTGAGGAGGTGATGAGACGACAGGACCTCATTCTCCTAACAGAGACACATGAGAGCCCAGAACGGAGTTTACGAGGATCCACGACTTTCAATGGGAGTCCCCACATCGAGGGAGTACTCGCCAGCACACTTCGTGAGGGTCAGGTGGGGTGGCTATATTCTTTAGATAGGGACTCCAGAGCAGGATACCGATAGTAGCACGGGACCCGCCGACCCGCTACCTTTGGATTCGCATCGAACTATCACGGGAGGGGATCATTTACATTGCCCTCTGCTACTTCCCCCCCCCCTCAGGCTCCACATTTGCTACTACAGAAATGGAGAGGCGGGGGGGGGACAGACCATCCCCATACGCATGCCTATCAGATGAGATCATGGAGTACTCTACATCGGGAGAAGTTTTCCTTATGGGAGACTTCAATGCTAGGACAAGTTGCGACCAGTACGAGACATATGACATATAGGACCCGGTGGCACTGCACGCCACACAAAAGGAAACTACCATGAGAGATTCAGCAGACACAGCATAGTAATAGGGAATGGCCATTTTCAGGTCTCCGTTCCCCGTTCCCATTCCAAGTTCCCGTTCCGAATCCCCGTTCCGTGTTTCAAACGTGAGTACCCGTAACAAGGAATGGCATTTTGTTCCGCGTTCCCGTTCCCCTTCCCATTCCGGTTTCCCGTTCCTGGTAACTTTGAGACACGGTCCGCATCACGGAGCTTCAGACATCGGCCATTAGCTCTTTCCCGTACACCCCCCCAAGGACTATGCCACATAATAGATGGTATGATAATGAGTGCAGAGACCTTTAACGCCAGTTGCGTGCGTAGCGGACCCTTGAGGCGATCATTGACCGAGAGGTCAGGCAACAGATAAAGATACTCACACGCCAAAAACGACAAGCTTTTGACGAGGCTCAAGAGCTAGAGCTATACCGCCTATTCATGAGCATGGACAGTGCCACAACATGGCGCACCCTTCGAGAGCCACGACCGCCTACCACTATTGAGGACCCACAGGTATAGCACGATTATGTAGAGAAACTCTATGAAGTACCAAACCAGCCTCTGATTCCACAACCACCCGGGCCTCGACCCATGAGTTCCTCTTTCTTCACAGCAGAGATGGTCAAGAAGGCCATCCAACGTCTACAGCACCGCTGGTCTTCACATCATACAAGATTACAGAGCGAGCACCTCATCGACGCAACCGCCACTATAGCCCCATTGATTGCACATGTATTCAACCGCGCTATAGGGAGGGCTTCTCAGAGGAGTGGACCCAGCACACCATCGTGCCAATCCACAAATCTGGGGACACCTTGGACCTCGGGAATTAGAGGACTATCATAATTGGCCATACAATGGCCAAATTATATGATGTAGCTCTTGAGGCTGAGCTTAGTTCATATAGGAGACTGAGGGCCTACAGGCTCCTAGCCAGGTAGGGTTCAGGTAGACCTTCTCCACCATAGACCACGTCTTCGTTTTGCGCTACCTCATTGACGGGACAAAGGTGCGGAAGAAGAAGCTTTACTGCTGCTTTGTGGATTTCCGCGAAGCGTTTGACACACTCCCACGGGAGAGGCTCTTTCGACGGCTTCAGAGTTTGGGGATACCCTCAGAGATGATATGGGCCATCTATGCTCTCTATGAGAGAGTGATTGGGAAAGTTCGTTGCCCAGGCGGTTTGTCAGTGTTAATGTCACATGCACATCTAACCCTTTGTGCATGTGGACAAGCTATCTCAGGTCTAGGGTTCAGATTAGCCTAGGAAGTGTTCCGGCACCCTTGTCAGCCTGTGAGCAAGCCGTAGATGTCTAAGCACTTAGAGTAGTTGCATACCCCCTGATTGCACAACCATTAGTACCCAGCATGATCATTTTCTAGTCAGTGGACCTGATTTGGGGGAAGTACCTAATTATGGGGACAATTGTTAATTAATTAATCATTTATGGGGTCGTGGAGCTGTTGGTATGACTCCTCCACCCAATTTGATGCACCTATATAAGGAGGTCCTTGGGCGCCAGTAGAAGGCAGAAGAGCACATCCGAGCATCCTCTCGATAGGAGTGACTACAAAGAGTGTCTGGCCCAAGCCCAAGTAGACCGAACCGTACGTAAAGCAATCTCCTCAGTCCAGGAGTCCTCATGAATGTGTACATAGCATGGCGAGCACTGCGTATCAGCAAAGAAGTGAACCACAATGTGCCTACATCCTGCTGCATCTAAAGGGGTCACCGCAAACTTGGCCAATGGCCAAAGAGTAAGAAGCATGTATGTAACTCCTAGGTCTCCCATGTGGTGAGAGAACTCTAGGGCCTGTGTATGCAGCCACTCTAACCCTGAGTCGAGAGTCCACTCAGTCTGGTCCCTGCCGCAAAGGGGAAAAGAGAAGCCAACCACCGAGTCCAAGGCCTCTATCCCCCTAGCTGCAAGGAACAGAACATGAACCCTGAAGCAGGCTGCCTCAAGGTCTGATGAGGAGTCACCAAGAAAACGTGTAAAGTCGTAGGCAAAGAACCAAATATCGAAGCTCGTTAGACCACGAGGGACTGCTGCAAAGGGAGACGTCTATACCTGTAGAGGGGGTCGCAAGAAAGGTTGTCCCTCTCTCGCCAAGCGACTCATGGCAAAAGGCGCTGCCAAGAGATCTCCTAGCAACCGGAGATGGCCCTGTCCCCTGGGTCGACTGAGGAACTGGAGCGGGAGGGGGCGGTGGGGGAGAAGAGGGACGGGGGGGACCGGAAAGGTAGTGGGGCGAGGGGGAGAGGCGGCGGGAGCAGGAGGCGGGGAACTCGGGGTGAGGAGGGACTGTCGAGGGTGAAGCTGAGGTGGTGCTGGAGTAGGGACCTCGTCCTGCACAAGAGGACCGAATCGGTTGCCCGTGGGAACCCACTACAGCTGGGCAGGCGCCTGAGGACCACTCTGAGTGCCAGGCTGTCGCACTGTCATCGACCACGAACCTGCTGCCATCCCTCCTCCGCTTGAGCCCCATGCTTGGAGGGTGGCTCTGCCTGTGAGCTCTGTGTCTCTGCCTGTGGTGGCTGTTGGCCAGCCCTTGCAGGCTGGGACTGAGTCTGTGGTGTAGGTCGGGGCCTCCTCCATGCACAGGCCTTCGCAAGATGGCCTATCTGTCGACAAATGAAGCACTGGTTCGGGAGGCCCGAATACTCCACGCTCTGTCTAAACCAACCCCCCACTCACCCGAGGAAGGAGCATGACCTTCGGGAGAGTGCGAGTGTCCCTAACCAGAACGCGAACTGAGGGAATGCCGGCCCCCTTGGCAGCTACTGAGACTGCCGTGCGAGGTGTCTCCAGGACGGTCCTAATCGCTGAGCCTATCCTAAACAAAAGTGGTAGGTACTCCCTCCGCAAACCAAGAAAGCAGACGGAGATGGAAATGTCCGCCTCCTCTACCAAAACATCTGAAGTAGGGTCAAAACCATGTCTCCACTGTCGAAAGTGGGCTCGAACTGCTCGGATGGTCAAGGGGCTCATGGCGACGACCTTGGACGCTATCTCGGAGGTCTCAAACTCGATCTGATAGTAGCCTCGTCCGAGGATCTGAATGTCCAAGATCTTGCCCACCCCTCCAAGAAGGCGGGCCTGGAGAAGGTCACACAACTCTCCTCTGCTAGGTCTGGTGCGGAGAATCTTGCAGGTGACAGAAGTCGCCTGCAAGGGCTCTACCTCTGCGACTAGGCTTGCTTGCTCTGTCGGTGAAAGAGCAAGTCCGAATGGTGGGCTCAGCGGGGTCGGGCGAGGGGACTTCGAAGGAGTCCCTCTGTGGCGGAGCTTGAGCCTCCATCTGTGTCTGCTGCTGTGAAGAAAAGGCGAAGAGTCGTTGACGAGAAGAGGCCTTCTACGCTCGAGTACGTCGAGGAAGATGACGAGCTCAGTCAAGCAGAACACCGGGGATGCAAGGCGGGGCTGGAGGGATTGGGAGGTGGGGCTGGCGGGCTGAGGCGAATGGCGGGGCGGCAGGCGGGTAGGGCAGCGACGAAGGACAGGCGGGCAATGGACAAGGTGACGGGCGGGGTTGGGTAGCGGGCAGTGGGCGGGTTGGGCAACGGGTGGGACGAGGGACGCGCTGGGGGACTGCGCGCAACAGGTGAGGGCAAAGGGCGCACGAGGGCAGGGGGGGCAGCGATGGCGAGAGGGAGGGGGGCGGCACCAGCAGCGAGCTTTCGAAAGGCACACTACCACCGTATTTCTTTATTCTTTAAGAGGGTATTTACAAAGAAGAGTCCTGGGAATTGCTGTATCCAGCTAGAGTTCTAGCGAAATTTCGGTAGCATAACAGCCCCAAAACTTGCAGGAAACCAATTCCCCTACTGGAACTCACTTCCACTGGCATAAACCCTCTGATTTCTGCCCAAAAAAAGTAAATTCAGCTCGCTGTATTTACTGGTTTTTGCCCTGTTTTCAGCCCTAAATAGTCCCCGAACTGTCCTCTATCAGTGGGGCATTGTTCCCAATGGTTCTGGTGTCTGTATGGCTGAAAAACAGTCAAAATACAGCACGTAACCACTGGGATCGCACCTGTAGGGTGAGGTTATCACCCTCACCGGTGCCTGCTTTTGGAGTAGCAGTTAGCTACTCCTGTTCCTGCTCAGAGAGACTCTTGCCTCAGCAAAAACACATGTAACAACACACCTGTACATGAGTCAAATGAAAAGCCCTCTTGTGGGACATCACAATACTGCACGTAGGGAAGAGAGAGAGCAGTGTGAGGTATGCAAGACATGACTTCTTGAACCACACTGTACATGAGAGGGAAAGCTTGCAATCAATAGCTCTTATCCTGTGGCAAGCTGCAAATGAAGCTCCCTCAGCTTAAAATTTAGCGCCCATTTTTCTGCAAAAGGAAAGTGCGCCAAATTGTGTCACTTGGCACATTTATAAGCAATTTCCCGTTTCAGGGTTGCCGCTTAAAAACCTCCCGACTGGTTGCCCAGTTGACTTTGCGATAGAGTTCTAAAATGTTCCCCTTGTCTTTCCGAAGGTAATGACGCGAACAGATTTCATGGCCCAAAATAGCAGTTCCCTAATTTTTAGGAGATGCTTCCGTTGGGCTCCCACTGGTCTTCTGACCATCTATCCCCATAGGGACCGCATCCAAAAATACAATGTGTCCGAACTATCGAGTACTTTCTTTTGGTAACCCCACCTTGACTTGGTGCCTTATTGAGTTCACTTCCAAGTATCCACCAACTCGCTAAGTGCGACGAGGGGGGGAACCTACATGATCTTGAGGGAGCCTAGACATCCTCTTACTATACGAATTCCAGTGCAGACCAGCTTCCCGTCTATGGGTGAAACTACCGTTCACATTGGCCATACAATGTCCGACCATTTGCAACTTCAAAAAGAGGGTCTCAAAAATAAACAAAAATCATTGGAAAGAAACCAACAACTAAGGTTAGCAGTTGCCACGTCCTCGTGACATACCCCCCTCTTGAAATCGCAAACGTCCTCAATCGCATACCATAAATACATGCCACTGATGATCTTGTGTTGTTAGCACTCTTTTATCATCGCATGTATCCGCAAGAAAGGTCGTAACAGATACAAATGACTTAATGAGACCTTCATACTTTTGTCATTCCCATCTATTACATTGAATTCTTAAGTACATTTGATGTGCTAGCTCTACCATTAGCCCTCCTTCCTTTACACAGTTGGGTTGGGGCACAAGTAGGTTGTAACCCAAAGGCTTCAAGGTAAAGCTCCAATACATTTGGTGACTGACAATTCATGCTCTTCCATCCACTTTGCATCCATAGGCGGATAGTTCTTGATCTTAACCAAGTAGTGTCTTGCAACTTGTCCTTTAACTTTTCTGTCCTTATGTGCCAAAACTTGCTGAGGTACCAGGATCTCATCAAGTTCCTCAACTTCTAGCTGATCCTCGTCTGACATATCTTCTGGCACATCACCCACGAAGGGTCTTAGAAGACTCATGTGAAACTCATTATGAATCTTCCACGCATCAGGCAATTTCAGCCTGTAAGCCACATCGCTGATCTTGTCAAGGACTTAAAAAGGCCCATAGTAACGCATATTGAGCTTAAGAAACAGCCGTTCCTTGCCCTTCATCTTCTTTAACCTTGCCTTCTCGAACCTTAACAGAACCCAATCACCAGGTGATAACAACAATTCACGACGGTGACAATCGGCAGCCTTTTTCTCCTTTGCCTAGATCTTCTCCAAGGCAACTTTAATTTTCTTATACATTTCATCCATGTTTTCAACATATCGATCTGCCTCCAAGATCTTGTCCTTTGTATGCAAAATGGGAGGAACTTTTTTGCCGCCTTCAACAATCTCAAAAGGTGCCTTGCCAGTCGACAAATGCACTATATTATTGTACGCATACTCAAGCATAGGCAAATACTATTCCCACTTGCCCTTATTATCTGACACATAGCATTTCGGCAGATCTAAGACAGTAGAATTAGCTTCTTCTGACTGCCCATCAGTTTGTAGATGAAACGAAGATGAGAACTTGAGCGTAGTGCCTATGTTCTCAAACAATCCTCTCCAGAACAAATTGGTCATGTGAGGATCACAATCACTAATAATCAATTATGGCATACCATGGTACTTAAACATATTATACATGAATAATAGATTTTATCTTCTTCCTAACAGGGATAAAAATGGGCCTGCTTGCTGAACCTGCAGATAATGGTCCATATAACCATCATCCCCTATTGGCATTCTTGGAAGATCAAAGATAAAGTCCATAGCAATGCTTTCCCATGGCTTATCCGGAATCGGCAGTGGTTGTAACAACCCTGGTGCCTTTTGCTTGTCAAACTTGACCTTTTGACAAATCACGCATGCGTGCACAAAGGCATCCACATCTCTCCTCAAGGTAGGCCAATAGAAGAATGTCTCTACCGCTTAACTGTCGCATCAATACCACGATGCCCTGCATACGGTGGGACATGACTCTCTTCCATGACCTTCCGTCGCAATGGCCTAGTGACACAAAGTTTTCCATGCATCATCATAAAATCATCTCTAAGGAGGTAGTGCTCATGATGTTGCCCCTCACTTCTTCTGTTACTTGTTATTTTTAGGGTTTAGGCCCCTCAACCGGGATCTGCAAGTTGCCTCCATTCTTCAGGGCTTTGACACGTCAGTAGTTTGTGACAATTGGAGCTCTACACTCTTCACCTTCACACGGACAACTGCTAGAGAGTGGGCCCTAGGCACGTATTTAAAGGCCCTTGGCCTTGGAAAAGCACTACATGAAAAGCATCTTGTCTAAAAGCACCTGAACTCCAAAAGCTGGCAACAGCTAAAAACGTGGAAATACGTACACATGCCACGTCAGCATACTGCAACGCAACTCACGGAAGTCTGCACAGGCTGCCACATGGCACTGTTAGTGCAAATCGCGGGCGTCCATACAACTACCACGTCACCGTCTTTTACGCATGATTTGTGTGCATGCCTGCACGCTGGTCCTGCTTTATTTATGGCCCCCTAGGCACTGGCCCCATGGGACGGGGTTTCATAAGTTGGTAGGAACTTCCTGTAAAAATTATCCCACACGGCGAGGACCTATAAGTTGGTAAAACTTCTTCTTCATTAGGGTTTAGACACCTACACTGGGATCTGCAAGTCAGCTAGGGTTGGGTCTGAGAAACCCCAAGCCACCGGGTCTTCAATGGCTTGACACATTAGCAGTTTGTGCCATCCCCCCCTCTTGAAAGAAGAGTAATCATCCGCGAATACCGTATATCTACAAAACAACTCAAGTTAGCTCAAAAATTTCGAAGGGTCATTTCAACAGACATTCCGAGGGACAATCGGCTTTCTGATTCCAGATCAGAGCTCTTGATATTCTAGCGCGGAAAAATTAGCCATCACACCCAAACCGCGTTGATCTGTAACAAGTGTCTTGATACACTAATAATTACATACCCATGCAATCTCACCCAAATAGGAATAGTCAGTGGTTGGCACATCACAATGCAACACAAATGCTCACGTACGCATGGTACAAGACATAGAAATAGACAGTCACCGATGAACACTCCCCCCGCAAATAACCATCCCGATCCAGGCCATGGGCTGTTCAACGACTTGCAAATAACCCACGCCATGAGATATAGAGGCCTTTTACAACCAAATGCTTCCCACCGCACCCTGTGTCGCTTGGGGTTGCTGAGAGTAACCACTGCTCAGACTTCTTAAAACTCCCCCCGTAAATAACCACAAGGGTCCGGACCATAAGTAAAAGCAACACTTTTCAAACATTCAATACTCGCCCCGCAAATAACCACAAGGGTTGAGGCCATGAGTATGTGCAAGCATTCTCATAACATCAATTCTTTTCAGTACTCCTCCCGAGAGTAAATCATCAATCATTGACACCAATATTGGAACCAGAGTCAGACAATTCAAATCGGTACCAAGACAAATTCAAAATAGATAGCATGCATTTCAAACAAATTCCAAACAGGATCTTCAAACAATTTATCAAACAAAATTCAGACTGCTAAATCAAAGCATTCTCGACATCAGTCGAGACCGGAAAGATGTCTAGCTTTCCATCTTGAAAGCTGCACCAAAAATTAGGGTTAGGTTTCTTCCACAAGTTTGTAGACGACTGCAGCATGGTCCATAAGCTCTTCAATGGTCGAAGCTGGCTTGGACAGACAGTGTTCCTCTGGCGGTGATGGTAGCCCCAAGATATAGTAATCACACTGGGCCTCCAAGGTTATCATCTCGAGAAGAGACATCCATCGAGAGATGTTCAAAAATTTCAAGTTGTAATCTGCTAGGGTTTTTGTGGCAAGCATTTCAGATTACCCCACTCTACCAGAAGCTTAATTTTTCAAAATTGTCGAAATCAAATCCTTCTCGCATCAATGCGTAGGGTTCGCCAAGACAAACTCCTTGTCACAAAGTGATGATATGGCATGACCAACTAGAAGAGAAATGGCCGAGGGGACAAGAGAAACTGAACCGATCAACCTAAAGAACTTATGGAGCACCGACCGAGGGGCCCAAAACTCTAAAATCCCAAAGCTTGAACTCGGAGGATAATTCCCATAAAATGCACTGACATACTGACATGGCATTCATATGGATGATGACGTGGCACAACAATACGAAACTTCCACGTCTTGCACTAATGGGGCCACGTGGCAGGCTGTACGGATTTTCGTAAATTATGCTGGCTGCTTTTGGAGACCCTAGCGCTAGCTTTAGAGAGCAGATGCTTTTGGGCAGAAGTGCTTTTGAACCAATTGCTTTCAACCCTTGTAAGTTTAAAACAGCCCTTGGGTCTCTCACTCCGCAAAGCATCTGACGCAGAGTCTAAGAGCAGAGGACCCTCGGGAGTTGTACTTTACTTTGAGCAATAATAAAGTTAGGATGTGAGCCTGATGTCCACTCACTACGTGTGTCTAGGTGTGAGTTTGGTTGTGCAGGATGGATTCGGGGAGGGACTAGCACAGGACTCCTCCTCAGAAGGTGTACTCAGAGGATGAATTCAAGGAAGCAACAGAATGGCGAGTCAATAGACTCATGAAGACCAAGAAGTCGCCAAGGAGGTAGAGTAGAGCAACTGACTATCTAGGCTACTTGGGTCGAAGATCTACTTTTGAAAATGCCAAGAAGACAAAGAAACGAGGGAGATTCAAGGATGGTTCTAGTTCGTCCTCGTCTTCTTCTAACAGTTCTTCAATCTCAGAGTGCAGTGACGAGAGGGAAGAAAGAGCAAGAAGAGGAAAAGGATTCAGAGAGACAGCACGGGCAAGGAAAAGGCAAAGAAGAGTCAATCCCATAGAAGATCTCGGAAGTATTTTGATGGTTCAGACAAGGATTCTTCTTCCTCTAACAGTTCAGATTCTGATGAGCCAATGTTTACAAAGAGAAAGCACTTTTACAGAGCCAACCGGTATGATTTTCTCGAGGACAGGAAGAAGAAACCCAAGCATTTTAAGGAGGGCAGACAAGCAATAAAGTCTATTACTTTTTCTGGTTTTAAGGATACCCACAAGGCCCTCGCTTTTATTCAATAGTTTGACATTGCGTTCTCCGAAGGAACACCATTCAGAGCATTCCAAAGTCTGGAGGGTAGCACCTTATATAACATTTAATGCACTAGTAACTTGTGTGTAGCGGAAAATGATAACATAGTGAGTATTTCATTAAGAACAAGTTCCTAATGATTATAGAGAGAGTACTTCGTTGGAGAAAACAACATAACAATTATACCTAGCTAGTTTGGCATAGACAATACTTGAAAAGAGAGAGAGATAAAACAATTGACAACTGTTGAGGACCGGATTTACATGGAGCCGGTGCCCCCTCCAAAAAGGCTTTGTATTATAGCTTCTCCCATCAAGGAAGACTTTTGTACAATACAATCTTTGTGCTCCTTGACAAAACTCGTTGGTGCAATGAAGATGGAAGCTTCATGCACCAAATTATGCTTAAAAAACACACCTAGTGGGCCTAGCCTCAGTCCCAAGACCTCACACACCTTCAAAGATGGTGAGAGCTAGCAGGGAATGAGGAAAGATTGAGAGGAAGAAGATGTATCTTACGAGAAAGAAGTATTCTCCTCACATAATCACTCTTATAGCATAGCTGAGCTTAGTAATTAGCATGGTAGAGGAGATGAGCATCCCATTGAAGCCTGGCTCTTGGTTGGATTTGCATTCCATAGCCAAGAGTTGTTGGTGTAGGCCTCTACTTCTCAATGCTTGGAGAAGGAGATGGAGTTCTTGCTCAACACATCAGTTGTGTGTGTGTGTAGCAAATTAGTTAGCCTAAAAATGCTACCTCTCTCTCTCTCTTCCTGGTCGACCCCTCTTCCCATTTTCTCTTGCTGGCCTCCCATTGGCTCCTGCAAAGCTTAGCCAATAGCAATTAAGAAGCATAGTTGATTGATAGTCTTGTAACAAGTGTCCCCCCTTCCCCTTTTGTGAGAGCTTTAGGTAATAAAAATAATTTATTTAAACTCTCATTGGACCTTTTAGTCTTCTGACCAATAGGAAT
Source organism: Adiantum capillus-veneris (assembly GCF_014529385.1). Lineage (NCBI taxonomy): Eukaryota > Viridiplantae > Streptophyta > Polypodiopsida > Polypodiales > Pteridaceae > Adiantum > Adiantum capillus-veneris. The sequence goes on along the minus strand of NC_140956.1, from coordinate 86,679,063 downwards.
CAAGCAAGCCATTGGGCAGTTGGATGCTCATTGGACCCCTTGGTAGATTGTCCAATAGTCTTCTAGGGAACTTAATTTCTATTGGTTCTTTTATCAAGAATTTTTAAATTGATTAGACTAATTTTACTCTAGCCTAATTCTTATTGGTCCATCTCTATGGCCATCCAATAGGATTTGAGGGGAGATTGGGGGCATCCGGGCTAGGAGCCTGCCATGTGTCCATTATTCCCTTTGTGTAAAGGGAGAGCTTGGGAGGGTGTGTGTGTCTCTCTCTCTCTTCCCCTACCTTTAGGGCTCGCCCTATAACAGAATTGGACACTTCAAGTCAAAGATTCTACCACGACACCACAAGAATTCACTTCAAAACAATTCACAGTTCACAATTGGTTCGACACTGGCCCGCCGGCGGAGTTTCGTGCCTAGAGATATTGGCCCCAAAGACTGGCACCCCTTTCGGTATTTCTTTTTGTATTAATCTGCAACTCAAAGTACAGGTGAGTGGGAGGCTCTCACTCTCAAACTATGCGTCCAGATGCTCTGAGAAGTGGGAGTCCTGCCCACACTTATAAAGAGATTACAAGTGTTAGGTGCAGCGGAATGAATGTTGTATTTTCTCAAGATTAGTGATCTTTATTGCTCAAGGTTCCTTTTAGTTCTTAGGGAAAGAGAGAGCTTTCCGTCTTATGGAGAGTGTTGTGGTCACGAACAAAGTGAGTGGATATTGTGCGTGTAAGTGAATGAGACTGAGAGAAGGAGAGAGAAGAGATACGACACCGAGAGGTTGTAAAACCCTCCTCCAAAGGCCCCACTCTCGTCGGCGAGAGTGGTCTACTTTGATTGCACAAAGGTGTACAATGCGTATGCAATGGACTGATGCAATGGGACTATGCCGATGACGACGACGGTGATGACGACGACGACTTGATGGTTTAAATCTGGGATCTTCTAATCGCTGAATTTCATGGCTGTTTCGGTGGCTGAAAATGACTGTTTAATGCTGTCCTTATGGCTGAAAATGAACGGCTTTGTCGGGGTTCATGCTGAAGATGAAAACGCTCAAGATCTGCACTTTCTAGCTGAGTTTTTAGGTCATTATTGTAGGCTGAAAACTGATGATCTTTACGGGGCTGAATCTGCTACTTCTTGTGGTCTAAATCTGCTACTTTTTCTATTGCTGAAATCCAAAACGCTATAGACTGAGGTTGACCAAAAACGCTAGCTGATCTTACATTTCCAAAAACGCTGGGCATGTGAAAAACGCCAGGCATGCGATGGTCTTTCCGGCGACGATCTGATGTAAAAACGCCAAGGGCTTGGCTTTCCAGCGATGAATGCTGTTGAAAGCGCTAGGGATAGGAATCTGCTGCTTGGAGAAAACGCCAAGGCTTGGGATCTTGCTTGGAGAGAATCCACCAAGGTTCTGTTGAGCAAGGTGCTCCTGCTGCCTCTTCTGCCAGAAAGTGCTAACTTGGGTTTGCTTATATATTAACTTAGCAAAATTGCACTACCTACTTTTGTTGGAAAGTCACTTAAAAATAATAAGTGAAAATAACCAAAAATAGGAAAATAGGCTAAATGCACTGGAAAATTCTCCTAATTGATGCTAATAGATTCTGATGGGAATTCCGATGATCATGCTGTGTGCAATCGGAGGATATGCATCTATGCTAAGTGACTGGGCATGCACGGTCTACGAATAGACTCACAAAAGTGCCAAATCACTGCTAATCTAGACTTGACTGAACTGACTGAACCCTGCTGTGGTGTAGCTTGTCCACGGACACATAGGGTTGGGATGTGCACGTGACATCCCCTCCTTTTCAAAGTGAGGTACTGGTACCGAACTGTATGGGGTCGAGGGAGATCGCCAACAACATCCGGAATCCTGGAAGGGACTCTTCGCCGGCCCACTCTGATGTGTGGGTAGTGCGGTACTTGAACTTCATAAATGTCTGGAACGCTTGCTTCTTTGGGCTGCGCCGAAAGCGACTCAAAGTCTTCTGCGGCTCCTTTGATGCTTCAACTTCGTCTAGAGTCCTGCTGCTTCCGTCTTCAAGAATCTCCATGGCTGAAAATTCCTGAAACCATCTTCAACACAAAACCATGAACATACCTATTCCATGTAAAGTGAAGGAAAAAAATATTGTCTTTGCTAAAGACTGTGCATGCAATGTAGATGAACAAATAGACGGAGTGACAACCCGTTCATCAAACACATGCAAACAATGAGGTCCAATCTTTTCTGTTTGATCGAGATCAATCAACTGTGGCAAATCACAATGGAAATGCCCATGTTTGGTGCTCATACTATCATGTGCTCTTTCTACAACTGTGTCATGTCAAGGAAGAGACATAGAATGTGACTTCTTGACATATAGACTTGTCAACTTTTCATGAAGAATCCGCATACATTGGTGCTCATCCATGAGAGAAACGTGCTCAACATACAATATGTCATGCCTAGGAAAAGGGATCACATAACGATGTTGACTAAAATACAAGAAACCTTCACGAATGAAACACTCGAACAATGCGTGCGTATCAATCATGCGAACACATAATACTTCCTGTGATGGTTCTTTGGACCAAGGCTCGAGAGCCAAGATCGGTTCTTCCGGATCTATCGAATCTTCGTGTGGGGGATCTGTGGACCTTGACTCGAAAGCCAAGATCAATTCTTGGTGATTGATCGAATCTAAAACGAGGTTAGCTTCGCTAGGAAAAGCATCCACTAACACATCATCCTTGTGAACAATCACATCATCTTCATGCAAATCATCATGCTCGTGAGAAATCACATCTTGATCATGCAAATCATCATGCTTGTCATTGGCATCCAAATCATCATGCAAATCACTGGCATCCAAATCATTATGCTTATCATTGTTATCATCATGCTTATCTTTGTCATTCAAAACATCATCATGCTTCACACAATCATGCAAATCCTGTATATCATGCTTTGGAGAAGAAGAGACTGAGAGAGTCTCCTTTTTCCGATTCTGTTGCATCTGTGCCTGAGATTGAGAAAAGAGTCGCAAGAACTCTTGCATTTGTTCTTTGTTCTCGCGATAAAATTATGCTTCTATGGCTGATCTTCTTTCTTGGTACTTACGCTCGATGGCTGCCATATCTTCTTCGTAGGCTTTTCTTTCTGCTTCTCTTTCTTGGTCCAACTCCTCCATAGGAGTTAGTGCAATCTTTGTCGTAGATGGGGAAGGGTCCGAAAAACCTCCTGGTGGGGAAAATTCTTCTTCGCCTCTCTCATGCTCATCACCTCCAAGCGAAGTATCCATTCCGCTTAGAGTGATGACCATTCTACAATCGTGGGTTCTTGTGGGTTCTTGTGTTCTTAAGTCCACGAGGGACATGGGTTCTTGAGGGTCTTGGGTTCTGAAGTTCACGAGGAACTTGGGTTCTTGGGTTCTTAGGTACTAAAGTTCACGAGGAACTTGGGTTCTTGGGTTCTTGACGATCTTGAGGTTCTTGAGGGTTTCTTTTGCTTGCAAATCGCGTTGGAGAAGGATCTTCTCTTCACCCGAGTTCTACCCTTTTCTGTGGGCGCACCCCTTCGCGGCCTTGCGCTCACACCAAGGTTGCTTCTTCCCACCTCATGTCGATTGGCCGGCCGCTAAGTGCACAGTCCGCTCTCAATGAGTGAAAAGAGACACAAGGGGAGGCTGGACAAGCCCTTCTTTCTTGGGATTCCTGTCACTCTTCAACAAAACACGATTAGGAATCGCCACGCCCAAGTAAACTTGCGTTCGTGCGATCACAACAAGCACAAAAATTCTTGTGGTTCTTTCCTTGAGTAATGCAGAACACTTCCAAAGCTCTGATACCAATGTTAGGTGCAGCGGAATGAATGTTGTATTTTCTCAAGATTAGTGATCTTTATTGCTCAAGGTTCCTTTTAGTTCTTAGGGAAAGAGAGCTTTCCGTCTTATGGAGAGTGTTGTGGTCACGAACAAAGTGAGTGGATATTGTGCGTGCAAGTGAATGAGACTGAGAGAAGGAGAGAGAAGAGATACGACACCGAGAGGTTGTAAAACCCTCCTCCGAAGGCCCCACTCTCGTCGGTGAGAGTGGTCTACTTTGATTGCACAAAGCATAGTCACAAGGGACGCATTCCGGGACGGGGAAACGGGAGACGGGGGACGGGGGACGGGGCTGAAATGGATTTTTAGTGTAAAAAAGAGAGTGGGGACGGAAAGTGGGGACGGGAAGCCCGAAAAAGGGCGTCCCCTGTTACTATGGCACAAAGGTGTACAATGCGTATGCAATGGACTAATGCAATGGGACTATGCCGATGACGACGACGGTGATGACGACGACGACTTGATGGTTTAAATCTGGGATCTTCTAATCGCTGAATTTCATGGCCGTTTCGGTGGCTGAAAATGACTGTTTACTGCTGTCCTTATGGCTGAAAATGAACGGCTTTGTCAAGGTTCATGCTGAAGATGAAAACGCTCAAGATCTGCACTTTCTAGCTGCGTTTTTAGGTCATTATCGTAGGCTGAAAACTGATGATCTTTACGGGGCTGAATCTGCTACTTCTTGTGGTATGAATCTGCTACTTTTTCTATTGCTGAAATCCAAAACGCTAAAGACTGAGGTTGACCAAAAACGCTAGCTGATCTTGCATTTCCAAAAACGCTGGGCATGTGAAAAACGCCAGGCATGCGATGGTCTTTCCGGCAACGATCTGATGTAAAAACGCCAAGGGCTTGGCTTTCCAACGATGAATGTTGTTGAAAGCGCTAGGGATAGGAATCTGCTGCTTGGAGAAAACGCCAAGGCTTGGGATCCTTCTCGGAGGGAATCCACCAAGGTTCTGCTGAGAAGTTGCCTGTTGAGCAAGGTGCTCTTGCTGCCTCTTCTGCCAGAAAGTGCTAACTTGGGTTTGCTTATATATTAACTTAGCAAAATTGCCCTACCTACTTTTGTTGGAAAGTCACTTAAAAATAATAAGTGAAAATAACCAAAAATAGGAAAATAGGCTAAATGCACTCGAAAATTCCCCTAATTGATGCTAATGGATTCTGATGGGAATTCCGATGATCATGTTGTGTGCAACTGGAGGATATGCATCTATGCTAAGTGACTGGGCATGCACGGTCTACGAATAGACTCACAAAAGTGCCAGATCACTGCTAATCTAACTTGATCGGACTGACTGAACCCTGCTGTGGTGTAGCTTGTCCACGGACACATAGGGTTATGATGTGTCACGTGACAACAAGGGATGCCAAAAGTAGAGCCCCAAAAGCTGTCCCAAAAGCCCTATTAAAATAGGCTTAAAAATAAAGCAAAGCTCTCTCTCTCTCTCTTCTAATGCCTTGCGTAAAATAGCGTAAAATAAAGCAAGTCAATTTGCGTAGAAAACAGTCAACGCTTGCGTAGCCCAAAAGCTGCCAGCAATTTCCCTACGCAATTCTGCCATGTCAGCTGTACGAATTTCCATGATCTGCGCCGCAAAACGCGGGCCTGTCCGTACGCTGCCTGCCACGTCAGCATTTCAGCGGGGGTCATTTTCTGGGACTGTCCATGCCAATCGGGGAGGGTGTGTGTACCGGGCAGCCATGTGTGTACAGCGCAGCCTCGTCACCAGTTTGTGCCATACCCCCCTCTTGAAAGTAATGTAATCGCCCTCTTATGCCTACAAAACAGACAGAAGACATACACTGTCGTAGCAGACACTGATTGTTAGTACCGACGCATTAGGAACACACATCTAGCACATGTACCAATCGACAGTCACATCACACGACATCACAAGACAAATCACATTGAACATTCTTTGGGATCTCAGAACATGATTTATCGGCAATGCAATTAGCAATCGCATCTAGATCCACTCAGGACCTTGTAGATACCCGATTGACTAATCCCTATTGCAACCATGTCTATCGAGATCATTTTGACCAAAATGCTACAGTCGTTTCGTCTATCAGTTCCTGCACTTAAACAAGTCAAGAACAAATTAGTATCATATTATCGGGAATTCCAGTTCATAAAGCATTACAGCCGAATACTGTCAGCTCTCAATATCCCTAAAGCTCAAAGAGACATTGGTGACTCTAGTATCAAAAATCGAGGCATTTGTTGACAAAGGAGCGGAGTAACTCCCCTCTTGTGCGTACCTGTTGCACCAAACATCCGGCCAAGCTGAATTCGGGGTTAAATTTGGAATAGACTATGCTAAACCAAAAGCTTCAAGGTAAAGATTCACAATCTGAGGAGTATCTGCTAATTCCCTCCTCCATCCACTTCGCATCCAATGTAAGATAGTTCTTGAATTTAACCAAGAACCGCCTTATCATTTTACCCTTAATATTTCTGTCTTGATGTGCCAATATCTGTTCGAGAACAAGGATCTCCTCGTTTTCTTCCACTTCGGGTTGCTCATCAAGCTCCCCATCTTGGGGCACATCGCCTTTAAAAGGCTTCACGAGACTCACATGAAAAGCATTGTGAATCCTCCAAGTGTCGGGCAGCTTCAGTCGAAAGAAGACATCATTTATCTTTTCGGAGATCTGAAAAGGTCCGTAGTATCGCAAACTAAGCTTTGGAAAAAGCCTCTCCTTTCCCTTTTTCTTTCTCAGGCGTGCCTTCTCAAAACGTAAGAGAACCCAATCATTCTCCTTCAATTTCAAATCGCGATGATGGCGATCTGTTGCCTTTTTCTGTCTTTCCTGAGATTTCTGCAAAGCCTCGCGGACCTTGGCAAAAGCCGTGTCCAAGTCACATGTGTACTCATCGGCTTCAAAAATCTTACCTTTCGTGCTTAGGAAGGGTGGAACCTTCGTAGCACCTTCAATAATCTCAAATGGCGCCTTCTTCGTCGAAAGAGTGTATGGTGTTGTTGTAGGCAAATTCCACCAAAGGTAAATACTTTTCCCATTGAGTCTTTTGATCCAAGATGTAATACTTCAATAAATCTAAAACCACTGAATTCGCAATCTCAGATTTCCCGTCAATCTGCGGATGGAAAGATAACGAGAACTGCAACCGCGTGCCAATGTTCTCCCAAATAGCCTTCCAAAACAAACTCGTGAATCTGGGTCCTTGTCGGAGACAATCATCTCGAGCATGCCATGTAATCTGAAGATCTGGGCCACAAACAGTCTCGCTAAGTGATCCAGCTTGACTGTTTTCTTCACTGGAATGAAATGAGCTTGCTTGCTAAATCTGTCAATAACAGTCCAGATACCATCCTGACCACTCTATGTTCTCGGGAGATCAAAAATGAAATCCATTGCAATACTTTCCCAGGGGCGGGTGGGTATGGGAAAAAGCTGTAACAATCCCTGTGCTTTATGCCTGTCAAACTTAACCTTCTAGCATACCAAGCAACTGCCCACAAACTCGTCCACATCCTTCTTGAGTCTCGGCCAAAAGAAGTATCTCTCTACCCCTTTCAAGGTGGTAACAATGCCGCGGTGACTCGTAAAAGGTGGACAGTGGCATTCGGTCATAACCTTTTCCCTCAACGGCTACGTAACGCACAACATGATTTTCCTCATCAAGTAGCCATCGCGAATGGAATATCCCGCTACTATCTCCCCATTCCGTTGTCAGGAGTTTTTTGGAGCAAGGGATTGCGCATATGTTCATACCCATGCATAGTGCATCGAATAAAGGATGCCCATTTTCCAGAGCCAGGTGGTTACGTGGGGCCCACATGTGTACAGGTAGGACAGGGTGTACATAGTGCATCGATTTTCACTATTACCAGTACCAGTGTGTTTTTTCTACAATAATGAGGAGTTTCTAGCGCGTAAAACTTCTCGAGGAAGCTATCCGCGGGCCGACGACATGAGGTAAGCAGGTGCGTCAGATGGCATCGAGTGGCGTCAGGAGGTCGAACGGGGTCAATACTTGCACGCGGAGAAGTATGGACACGACGTGGGTGTTTTCTTGTGATACTTATGCAGAAAGGTCATCATGAGGACCAATTTTTGGGGCCACTTCACGTGGTGGCGGGATGCATTATTGAAAAGAAATGAGTGCCAGGTGTGCGGATGATGCAAAACGGTGACAACTATCCACTGCGAGGTCAGTTTTTGGCATGTTCGGGGTCCGTTTGAGGTCATCTAAAAGGCCAAGGGTGCCCAACTAAAAAAGCTAAGTGTGGGAACTGAAAAAACAAAGAGAAGACCAGAAAAAACGTGGAGAGAAGAGGAGGAACAGCCGCAGGTGTGTTTTTGGGGTTTTTGGAGCCTGTTTGGCCGTAAACTGCTCATCCGAGGTCGGATTTGAGGACTTTGACATTGTAGACTGGGGTTTTGGGCCGTTCCGGACGCGATGGCGCAGTCCATTTTGCCAAATTTCTCACTCTTTTTCTGCTGTTTTGGCTGTGTATGTTTCTCCTATGAGCGAAGCTTCTACTCCAATTTGTGATTGTATCTGGTATATTTTACCCATTTTGTGTGAGCTATTTGCCCCTTGGTGTTGGCCCAAGCTCATTTGTATCTAAAAATCAGAAATTCTCCTCTTTTGAGATGAGTTTTTTGGGTGTGTGTGTGTGTCTCTGTGTGGAGTGGGCAAGGGGATAGTCTCTCTCCTCTCACTCCATGGGTGTGTTTCCTGTCTCGGACAGGAAGGTTATGTAAGCCGAGTGGTGCCCCATAGTGTGTGTGTGTGTATCTTTCCAAGAGTGTGTGTCCATCCCGCTCACACCGTATCCGAGTGAAAATATCGACAAAATCTGTATCTGTGGCATACTGATCGACCATATCCTCGAAGCTCCTATGATGTATCGCGGAAATAACCAGAGCCAACGGGTCCGAGACAAAGCATCTGCCACCAAATTCTTCTGTCCGTGCACACACACAATCTGGAAGTGAACTGTGACAAGATGTTCGCCCACCGTATCTGCTTTTCCAATAGCTGCTTCTGTGACAAGAAGTAGCGTAAACTCTGATGGTCTTTGAAGATAGTAAAATCCGCTCCGAGTAGGTAATGCCGCCACTGAGAAAGAGCATGGATAACCGCCAAAAGCTCTTTCTCATAAATCTTTGCTATCAATTCCGGCCTTGAGAACAGTCGGCTCTCGTAGGCAATGACATGGCCTTCTTGCATTAAGACCGCACCCAAACTACGACCACAAGCATCACAATATACTTCGAATGACTTCTGCAAGTCCGGCAAAGTCAAAACTGGTCCTACAATCAATTTCTTTTTCAATGTCTAAACGGCAGTCACCTCTGTGGGTCCCCACAAGAAAGGGACTCCTTTCTGTGTCAAGATATGCAAAGGGGAAGCACTCTCTGCAAACTTTCTAATGAGCCGCCTGTAGTACGAACACAAGCCCAAGAAGCTTCTAACTTCATGGACATTCTTCAAATCGGGCCAATCACAGATAGTCTCTATCTTGGCCGGGTCCATCTGCACTCCTGCTGCTGAGACTGTGTCCCAAAAAGTGTATTTCTGGTAGGAAAAATTCACTTTTCTTCGCATTAATCACCAACTTGTGATCTTGTAATGCTTGAAAGACCTGAAGTAGATGTTCTATATGTTCTGCCTCATCCTTGGAGAAAACAATGATGTCGTCAAAGAAAGTGTCAACAAATAGTCTATACTCTCGAAAAATCATGTCCATCATCTGGTTAAATGTCGCAGGAGCATTGGTTACGCCAAAAGGCATCACCAAAAACTCAAATAACCCAAAAGTCGTCCGAAAAGCTGTCTTATAGACGTTTTCCGACACGATTTGGATCTGATGATATCCACTTTTCAAGTCGATCCTGCTAAAGCACGAGGATCCCTGTAGTCGATCAAGTATATCATCGATCCTAGGAATCGGAAATATATTCTTGATGGTGATTTTGTTGAGAGCTCTATAATCAATGCACATTCTCCAAGATCCGTCTTTCTTCAAAACCAACAACACTCGAGAGCAGTACGGTGAAGTACTAGGGTGGACAAGACCCTTTTCCAAGAGGTTTTTCACTTGGTTCATAATTTCTTCGTTCTGGGCTCGGCTCACACGGTAAGGTGGCCGGTTCGGTGGGGTGCTTCCAGGTATCAAATCAATGGTATGATCGTCAAGACGAGCTGGTGGTAACTCACCTGGCAAGCCCTCTGAAAAGCAATTGGGATGAGTCTGGAGAAAATCTTGGCGTTCTTTAATAAGTTCATACATATTTGTCCTATTCTCATCATTCATCTCTCTCAAAAAGATCGAGTGAACAAACAGACTAGATTTCATTAATTTTGAAATGGCCGAAGCCGATACAATAGGGACAGACTTCCCCTTAAGTTTTACATAAGTACAATGGTTTTGCCTTTCTCTGCAGTCAAAGTCGCTTTTCTCGCCCGATAGTCGACCACGGCATTGTTCTTGTGGTACCAGGGAATTTCCAAGAGGACATCACATCCTTCCAAAGGCATTATGTAGAGAGCTCTCTCTCAAGGAGTGAGTTTGGGTCGTGCATCCTTTTCTTTCTTTTCTGGATTGCTCTTCCTCTTTCTACTTTCATTGTTCGAAGTTTGTTTTGTTCTTTGCGTTTTGATTTCATCTGTGGGGTAGGTCAAACTGCTTGAATGAATGGAAAATCCCCGTTTCGAATGACTCATCAGTTCCTGAATGGAATCTGACTTTTGCTCTAAGCAGTGATCTCGGATTTCTGTAGAAAGTCCCAAGGTAAACCGCTAAATCTGTTCTTTGAACGAGATCTTCTTAAATGAAGAGGCGGGTAGAAAAGAGTACCATCTCATGGTAAGCCGTTTTGGCAATATGGTTGGTGTATATGTGTTCATCTTTCTTGATGATATTCTCTTTTTTTCTGCATCGTGGGAACAACATGAAAAGGATGTAGCAAGGGTATTAAACCGTTTTGATGAGTGTCAATTGTCCATTGCAGCTAAGAAATCTGAGTTTTTTTTTCATTGAAGTTACTTATCTGGGTTGTATCATTTCTGCAAAAGGCGTCAAGCTAGACCCCGCGAAGGTGGAACAGGTACGTAATTGGGATTTGCCCAAAACTGCATATGATGTGCGTTCTTTTCTTGGTTTATGTCAAGTATATAATTCGCACATAGAGAATTTTGCACGCATTGCCACACCCATGGCTGATGTTTTGAAAGGGGTAAAGACTCGCCGACAGCGCGTGGATTTCCCAAGGCATCCATTGAGGCTTTCGTAGCTCTCAAGGTTGCAGTGACAGAAGCGCCGTGTTTCATCCTTGCCTCTTGGGATGATCCCTTTGAGGTAGGGACAGATGCGAGCAATGTTGTGAAGTGTGAGCTTTGTCCTAAAGTGTGAGTCAAGGAGAGGAGAGTGGAATTATCCCACATGCTGTGGAGCAAGGTTATAGAGCTACTTATAGCTCACTTCATGAATGAACAAACACAACACTATTTTGCACTACATGCTTGTCTGTGGTGAGCTTGTGCTAAGCTAAATCAATACTCAAGATTGTGTTTATGAGTCCAAGCTAATTCTATCTAGGAACCTAATTCACTTGAGTGATAATCTTGCTTACACACACTCACACATTAACACTATGTTTCTCTTTCATCCACCCTAGCTAGCACGATCCCATTCCTAACATTTGGTATCAGAGCCATGGTAGAACTCCCTCATTCTCTCCGTAAGGGATCTCATACCGTTGCTTGCTGAATTTGCATTCTGTTTTTCTTCTATTTTGTTTTCAATATGGTGTGCGTCTAGAGAGAGTTGAGTAGAGAGTAGAGAGTTGTTTTGTGGGTGCTACTATGATTGTGTGCAGTGTAAGAGAGAGAAATGGGGATAGTGTAGAAAGATACAAGAGGAGAAAGATAGAGAGAGAGAGAGAGAGAGAGAGAGAGAGAGAGGAGCAATGGCTATCGGCTGTTGATGGGGTTAGGGAAAGGTAGCAGCGGGGATTGAGGTCCATCTATGACAGAGCTTACCCAATCTCTAAAGGCAGCGGCATCACCAAAGCGAACTAGATTTCAGTAAATCGGCCACCTGAGTGTTGATGTGCTTGCTCCACAACCAGGCAACCTGCAGATTCCTCTAATCATGATTTGCCTCTGTAAACTATGGGTGCCCAACAATAATCAGCCTACTGCTTCGCCATCGTGGTCCCCCAACTCCTTTGAGCGCCCACCATAGCCTGCGGCATTAACTTGCTGGCTGCGCGTCCTTGCCAAGTACACAGTGCGCCACACCTGCGTCTTACTGGCAGCTACACACAGCCCCTCGGCCCTCGGCTATCTCCACTCTCAGTCTCCCACCTACTACAGCCTAGAACGGTGCCAATTCTGCCGACAGCATCCTTTTGCTGCCTTGGTGCCAACAACCTGCAAGTCTCTACCGACCTGCCTGCTTGCGGTCCCTACTCTCAAGACACGTGGCAACCTCGCTCCTGCACCCGCTGGTCCCTCCATCGATGATTACGAGCTGCACTACTCCGGGTCCTCCTCGGCATCGAGCAGACTCCCTCAGCACTGATTAGTGCTCGCATCCCGTGGTCGTCTCCTCAAACGCGTATGCCCTCCACCGGCAAGGAGCACCTGCGTGCTGTGCTTTTTCCCAGGCCACCTTCACCTCGAGGCTCGCTACCCTCGAACCTACTGCAATGCATAATTTTCAATGTTCACCCTTTTGATGCACCATTAAACAGTTCTTTAACTGCTCGGCATAGCTCCCGTTCTCACCCAACGTGCCGACCCAAAGAAGTCATTCAACTTTAACCTTGGAAAGCAACAAAATGCCTACTTAAGAAAAGGGAAGGGTGATTTAATTTTTGCCTTGGCACAATCTCACACACAAAACTATATTAAAAATAAATAAACAAAAATTCCCAAAGCTTTCAGTTCCACTTATTAAGACTGAAATAAAAGTCATCAAGTCTTTTGAACCCACATTTCTTGTATCCACCACTTGCAACGGGGTTTAGACACTGCCTGCACAATGAATGTATGGTAAGACCGCCCATCACTATGAGCACACACACAAGCAAACAAAATGTAATATATGCATGCTCTACACCATTAGCTAAGAAGGGAGCAGCCTTGAATTTTGGACCAATGAAGATAAAAGAAAAGGAGACAATGATACGACAAATGAAGATGATGATGTGGGGAATGTTTCATCATCAAAGAAAATATTTGTGAAGAGTGACTTTATTTTTAAAGGTGAAGAGGTGCTTCGCAAATTAAGTGGCAAAGAAGGTCAAATAGCAAAGGACTGTTTATCATCGAAGCCTTGCAACAAATGCGGTAAGAAGGGACACTGTTATGTCCCGCTCACAGGAGAGGGGATCTAGCCCAGATGCCGTCGGGATGAGCGTCCAGTGTCTGGGCGGATGTAGTGTGAACCTGGCCAGTGTGGCCGGCCATTATTATAAAAGGGAGGCCAAGGCCTCATTTACAGTTATCGACCCCACTGGCAGAGTGCCAGTGGTTAGAGCCCGCGAGGCTAGGAGTGTGCGAGGTCACCTCGAGGAGGTGAGGCCGGGTGGTATGGGACGCTCGGTCTTACAGGTGCACGCCTACGTCCTCGGACGCTGGCCCCAGCACGGGGGAGCTGCCGGATGGTGGCTATGGTCGGGTGGTTCGTCCGACGCGTATCTGTAGGCGGTCTGTGTGGCCGGGAGATCCTTTCTCCTCGTTCGTTTCATGGTATCAGAGCCAGCTTGGCTGCACGAGGGACTGTGTGCACACCTATGGAACGGTTTGGTTCGGAAAACCTCGCCTTTGCATAGTTTTTAGTGATTAAATTGCTGAAATTGTTTACTTTTCTTCTCGGAAGCATGTTTGCAGATAAATAATATAGTTCGACTGCTGATTTTTGATAAAAACCAGCAAATTGACAGATGGGAGTGCTGGAAATTGAAAGATTTCCGATGAATTTACTGGTTTTCGACGAAAAGCAATGTATTTACCTTTAATTTCCTGTTTTGGATTAAATTTCAGCGTACGATATACTTTTACATCTTTCTGTAAATTCCTCTCTCTCTGTAAGCCTCTCTGTGCGAAGCACAGAGAGAGAGAGAGAGAGAGAGAGAGAGAGAGAGAGAGAGAGAGAGACTCTCACCAGCGTAAGAGAGAAAGAGAGAGAGAGAGAGAGAGAGAGAGTGAGAGAGAGAGACTCTCACCAATGCAAGGAGCTTCTGCAGGAGGTAGCGTGAGGAGGGAGGGAGATCCAGCGTGGATCCAGCATGGCAAAAACAAAGAGAACGCTACCTTTGGTTTGCGTGTGCTGGCCACGCGAGGGCGCAAGGCATGTGTGTGCTATATTTTTTTTTCTGCCCAATCTCCACGCGTCAATCTCTGGCCAGCGCTGCCTTCGAAAAAACTCCACGCTGATGTTTTTTTTTAACGCTGGCATTACAGAGTTAAAAAAACATAGGTTCTTAGGGTTTATTAAAATGGGCCTTTTAATTCAAGGTGGCCAGCCCCTTTCAAGCTTGAACTTTTTTTTTATAATAGTTTGAAACCTGAGTTTTATTAAAACTCACTTACAGAGACTTTACAGTTTGCAGAGAAACTCATTTTTGGGCCTCTCTACTTCTTTCTGCTGCTCCTCTCTCTCACTTGCTCGCGCTCCCATGCTCCCGCCATCACCCGCTAATGCCGACGCGTGAAGCTCTTCGCAACTTCAACTTTTCGCGACCGAAAAGTGCAGAAAAGGCTCAGTTTTGCGTGAATTTTTCAGTTTTCCACGCACTTCGCGATGGATTCCTCCAGCTCGGATGTGCAGCGTGACGACGCGCCACGTAACATTCACATTCCATTCACGCATGCTCTCTACACATGGATTACGAGCACTTTCCAGAGCTTCGACCAACGTGTTACCGCTCTGGGAAACGTGAATGTTCAGACGAACCTTCACTTGGCCTCTCTCGAAGGGGTCGTACAGGGGCTCAGTTCCCGCCTTTCTACTCTCGAAAATATGGCTCAGTCGACGACTGCGCGTATTTCCGAGGGCAAAACCCATCTCCAGCATCTACGGACGCAGATTACTGCTTTTGGGCGTTCGCAGGGTGGTCCGACTGCCACAATTCCGTATAAGACTACAAATTTCTCAGGTGAAGAGAAGGAGTGTACGGAATTGGCTGTAAATAACTGGCTGCACCAGTGGACCACATACTTTGATCTCCATGGGGAGCATGATGAACGGAGGATTCAGACGATTACTCTTTATCTACGCAGTAAGGCGCTTACCTGGTGGCATGACATGACAGAAAAGCCTACGACGTGGGCTGATTTTTGCGTGAAATTCAAGAAGGATTTCGCAAAAATGGACCCTTTGAAAGCGTATGCCAAACTGAAGAGTCTTTCGATGAAAACTCTGTCTTTTGATAAATATACGACAGCTTTCAAAGAGGCGCTCACCTTCTACAAGGTGGATTCCACACACGCCGTGCACATGTGCACATGTACTTGCTGGGGTTACATGAAGATTACCGTTGGGCCTTAATCAAAGACAAAGCCCCGACTGATGTCGAGGATGCAATGGAAATGGCCAGGACGTTCCATTTGATAAATGGAGCGAATTATGATAAGAAAAGAACTGCAGACCATCAATCCGGTGAGGGTGCTTCGAGGAAGCGACCCCGATTCCAGCGTAAATCCAAATCACCGCCGAGATCTTCTCAGGAAAAGAAGAAAGCCAGAAACGCTTCAGTTGCTGATGCACTGAAGAAGGGGGCTTGCTTCGGATGTGGCCAGACGGGTCACCAAATCAAGGATTGCCCTAAGAAGAAGAAGATGCAGAAACCGCAAGGCCGTCCTTCGGTTCAGATTCACGAGATCTCAGGTAACTCTGATGTTGTTCAAGTTGAAATCCATCATTTAGCGCCCAGTTCATGCACTAATTGTACTTTTAGCACCAAAGTGTTTGGTAAGCACGATCTTCTCCGTTTCCCCGGGAAGATCAATGGTCACGACGTGACCGTACTCCTTGATAATGGAAGCTCACACAATTTTGTGGATGCAAAATTGGTGCAGAAACTGAACCTGCGGACGCAAGACAGTGACCATGAGTATCGCGTGAAGATGGCTCGTGGCGTCGATACAAATGTATGGAATCGGATGGTTCCAGACTTGTCGCTCGAGCTGGCTGATTACAAAGAGAACCTGGACTTCCACATCATGCGCCTGGATAGAGCAGATGTTATTTTAGGAATTCCATGGTTTTATGATAAACAAGACTCATTGTATATAGACTATGTACATCACTCTCTTGTTTTTGTTAAGCAGAACATGCCTCATGTATCTGTGTCGCTTTGTAATCAGAAGTCTGTAAATAATGGTTTTGCAATACCAGTTGTTACTGCTTTGGAAATGTATAAACAACTGCTTTGGAAATGTATAAAGAAATAAAGTCTTCTGATGTTGACTTTTATCAATGTGTACCGTCTGCTTGGTTTGATTCATTAGTGCTTGGTACTTCTGTCACTGAATTTCATAAAAATGTTTCATGTTCTTCTGTTGAACTTGGGGATTCCGACGAATCCGACCTTATCCGAGAAATCATGACTGATTTCAAGGATGTTTTTCCTGATGATCTACCTCCTGGCTTGCCGCCTTTGAGAGGAGTAGATCATGGCATTGAGTTGATGGCTGGCAATCAGCCCTTCTCAAAGCAACCCTATCGGTTTAGTAAGACCGAGGAGGACAAGATCCAGCGACAGCTGAAGGATTATCTCGACAGGGGTTTTGTTCGGCCTAGCAAATCCCCGTGGGGGACGCCAGTGCTACTTTCTCAAAAGAAGGATAACACTATGCGCTTCTGCGTGGATTACAAGGGGTTGAATAAACTCACTGTCAAGAACAAGTATCCGCTCCCGCGCATGGACGATCTGATAGATCGGCTCCATGGAGCGTTGTATTTTACGAAGATAGACCTGCGATCAGGCTATCATCAGATACGGATCAAACTGGAAGATGTTCCTAAGACAGGCTTCCATACGCGTTATGGTCACTACGAGTTTTTGGTCTTGCCTTTTGGTTTGACCAATGCTCCAGCTACGTTCCAGCACATGATGAATGATCTACTGAGACCATTTTTAGGCAACTTCGTTGTTGTATTTCTCGATGATATCTTGATCCACAGTCGAAGTTTGTCTGAGCACCTAGTGCATATACGTACTGTTCTCGAAGTACTAAGAACTGAGAAGCTTTACACTAAGGCTTCGAAGTGTGAATTCTTTAAGAAAGAGCTTCTCTACTTGGGTCGCATCATTACTCGCGATGGAATTCGCGTCGACCCTGAAAAGTTGGATAAAGTGCGAAATTGGCCCATTCTGAAGAATGTGCGCCAAGTAAAGTCTTTTTTAGGCTTTACTGGATTCTTTCGCAAGTTTATCAAGGATTACTCTAAAGTTGCTGCTCCGCTTACGCAACTTTTAAAAGGAGGGGTGAAAGGGCCGAAGACTTCGGGTCCTCGTCGTAAAGGTAATCCCCATGTTGTCTGGAATGAGCGTCTCGACGAGAGCTTTCGGACCCTAAAACACTTGGTGACTACTGCGCCAATATTGCACATTGTGGATCCTAGCAAACCGTTTGTGGTTGAAACGGATGCTAGTGATTATGCTATTGGTGCGGCATTATACCAGGATGGACGTCCTGTTGCGTTTGAAAGTAAGAAGCTTTCTGACGCTGAGATGCGTTATCCAACGTATGAGAAGGAGCTTTACGCTGTAGTCCACGCCCTGAGGAAATGGCAGCACTACTTGTATGGCTCTACGTTTGTTGCATGGACGGATCAGTTATAGAAAAGGATCCAACAATCGAGTTGCCAATGCGCTCAGCAGGATTCCTGAGGTCAATGCTTTGTCTATGGCTGAAATCTCGACGGATTTCTATCTCTCTCTCCGAGGGCTATGTCGCTCCGATGGCCATTTTGGCAAGATATGGAACGAGGTCGAAGCGGGGCATGACTCGCATACAGGCTTGGGTGATCCGGAGACCCAAGTGAGTCATGCTGGAGAGACGAGATAGTGACAATATTCCATTAGAGGTGGACTATTGTTTAGAAATGGTAAAGTCTGCGTGCCGGAAATCGATGAGATTCAACAAAGGATTTTGTGCGAATGCCACGATGTTCCTAGCGCTGGGCACCCATGCATCCAAAGAACTTTGGCTTTGGTCAAGCGATATTTCTATTGGCCAAGAATGCGCCATTACATAGAGAGCTATGTGAAGAGATGCGCTCAGTGTCAGGTCAATAAGGTAGAGCGCCTTAGGAAAGTTGGCCTGCTACACCCATTGGAAATCACAGATGCCAAGTGGCAGAATATTTCCATGGATTTCATCGTTGGTTTGCCTAATACTAGTCGAGGCAATGACGCTATTTGGGTTGTGGTCGACAGACTCACAAAAATGGCGAAGTTTATACCAACGAAGTCGACAGTAAAGCCATGAGTTGGCGGTTTTATTTGTCGATCAGCTTTATAAGCTGTATGGTCTCCCAGAGGATATCGTCAGTGATCAAGATACTAAATTCACTGGCCGATTTTGGCGAGATGTGTTTGCTCATCTTCAAACGAAGTTGAGTATGTCGTCTTCTGACCATCCTGAGTCCGACGGACAAACTGAGAGAATGAATCAGACGTTAGAGGACATGTTGAGAGCCTATGTCTCTCATAGGCAATCTGACTGGGAGAGGTATCTTCCACAGTTAGAGTTTGCCTATAATAGTAGCAAGCATTCTGCTACTGGATTTAGCCCGTTCATGCTGATGTGTGGATTTGAGCCTAAATCCCCGATTGCTATTGGCTTAGAGAAAGTCAAGGACCGCCAAGCTCGTGATTTCCTGTATGACATGCAGGAGATGCTCGAATTGGCTAAAGATAGTATAAGAACGGCTCGTGATCGAGTCACTACTTATGCTAATCAAAAGAGATCTCCACGGACTCTAGATGTGGGACAATGGGTTTATCTGAAGATACCCAAGGATTCCAAGACTATGCGAATAGATAAGCATTATAAGCTTTCAGCTAGATATTGTGGTCCGTTTTTTATCACAAAGAAAATTGGCCAAGTTGCCTACAAACTGGCTCTTCCTTCGGATGTTACTGTACATCCATGTTTCATGTCAGCCGCCTTAAAGAGAAATTGGGCGAAGCCGACGTTGTGGTGCCTATCGAGGAAAATGTATGGCAAGATATGCAAACTGAGTATATTCCTCGAGAACCAGAAGCAGTTTTAGATCATCGTACCCGTCATTCGCGCCAAAAGGCTTATGACGAGTACTTAATTAAATGGAAGGGCCGATCTCAAAAGGTTTGCTATTTGGGAACCTGTTCGAGCTTTGAAGGCTCAATATCCCCACTTCATTGATGAGGACATCAATGGTTCTTAAGGGGGGAAGTATGTTATGTCCCGCTCACAGGAGAGGGGATCTAGCCCAGATGCCGTCGGGATGGGTGTCCAGTGTCCGGGCGAACGTAGTGTGAACCCGGCCAATGTGGCCGGCCATTATTATAAAAGGGAGGCCAAGGCCTCATTTACAGTTATCGACCCCACTGGCAGAGTGCCAGTGGTTAGCCCGCGAGGCTAGGAGTGCGCGAGGTCACCTCGAGGAGGTGAGGCCGGGTGGTATGGGACGCTCGGTCTTACAGGTGCACGCCTACATCCTCGGACGCAGGCCCCAGCACGGGGGAGCTGCCAGATGGTGGCTATGGTCGGGTGGTTCGTCCGACGCGTATCTGTAGGCGGTCTGTGTGGCCGGGAGATCCTTTCTCCTTGTTCGTTTCAGACACCCTCCTTCTTGATGTTACTCAAATGGAGGCAGTAGCAGTGGAGAAAGCAGCAGCAATAGAAGCAGCAGTAGAAGCCACGAAGGGAAGAGACCTATCAAAGGGTCAGTTCACATGGTAGAAGACAAAGAAGATGAAGGCGGGAGCAACCTTGTCTTTAAAGAAGACCCATTTTGAAGATGCAAACTCTCTACTTGTAGGGGAGGACTTTTATTTTCCTGTGTGGATATCACCATCCTGTGTGGACACTGATATTATCATCCTGTGTGGATATTGCATCTTCAGTACTTTGTCATAGTCCAAACCTCAAGGGGAGCATTGTAAAGTGTGAGCTTTGTCCTAAAGTGTGAGTCAAGGAGAGGAGAGTGGAATTATCCCACATGCTATGGAGCAAAGTTGTAGAGCTACTTAAAGCTCATTTCATGAATGAACAAACACAACACTATTTTGCACTACATGCTTGTCTGTGGTGAGCTTGTGCTAAGCTAAGTCAATACTCAAGATTGTGTTTATGAGTCCAAGCTAATTCTATCTTGGAACCTAATTCACTTGAGTGATAATCTTGCTTACACACACATTCACACATTAACATTATGTCTCTCTTTCATCCACCCTAGCTAGCACAATCCCATTCCTAACAAATGTTGCCATAGGCGCTGTGCTTCAGCAGCATGGTCATCCAGTTGCAGTGGGCAGAAAAGAGTACCGTCTCATGGTAGGCTTTTTTGGCAATATGGTTGGTGTATGTGTGTTCATCTTTCTTGATGATATTCTCTTTTTTTCTGCATCGTGGGAACAACATGAAAAGGATGTAGAAAGGGTATTAAACCGTTTGGATGAATGTCAGTTGTACATTGCAGCTAAGAAATCTGAGTTTTTTTTCACTCAAGTTACTTATCTTGGTTATACCATTTCTACAGAAGGCGTCAAGCTAGACCCCGCGAAGGTGGAACAGGTACGTAATTGGGATTTGCAAAAACTGCACATGATGTGCGTTCTTTTCTTGATTTATGTCAAGCATATAGTTCGCACATAGAGAATTTTGCATGCATTGCCGCACCCATGACTGATGTTTTGAAAGGGGTAAAGACTCGCCAACAGCACGTGCATTTGTCTGAGGCAGCCATTGAGTCTTTCGCAGCTCTCAAGGTTGAGGTGACAGAAGCGCCGTGTCTCTTCCTTGCCTCTTGGGATGATCCCTTTGAGGTATGGACGGATACGAGCAATGTCGCCATAGGCGTTGTGCTTCAGCAGCATGGTCCTCCAGTTGCAGCGGGTAGAAAAGAGTATCGTCTCATGGTAGGCCGTTTTGGCAATATGGTTGGTGTATGTGTGTTCATCTTTCTTGATGATATTCTCTTTTTTTTGCATCGTGGGAACAACATGAAAAGGATGTAGAAAGGGTATTAAACCGTTTGGATGAGTGTCAGCTGTACATTGCAGCTAAGAAATCTGAGTTTTTTTTCACTGAAGTTACTTATCTGGGTCAGATCATTTCTGCAGAAGGTGTCAAGCTAGACCCCGCTAAGGTGGAACAGGTACGGAATTGGGATTTGCCCAAAACTGCATATGATGTGCGTTCTTTTCTTGGTTTATGTCAAGCATATAGTTCGCACATAGAGAATTTTGCACGCATTGCCACACCCATGGCTGATGTTTTGAGACAGCGAGTGGGTTGGCCCGAGGCAACCATTGAGGCTTTCGCAGCTCTCAAGGTTGCCGTGACAGAAGCGCCATGTCTCATCCTTGCCTCTTGGGATGATCCCTTTGAGGTATGGACGGATGCGAGCAATGTCGCCATAGGCGATGTGCTTCAACAGCATGGTCGTCCAGTTGCTTTCCTTAGTCGAAAGTTCAATAGTGCAGAAAAGAACTATTCAGTTAATGATAAAGGACTTTATCTGTCATTCACTCTCTTAAGCATTGGAAGCATTTTCTGTGTGGTAGAGAGTTCAAAGTTCGCACAGATCACCAAGCCCTCAAGTGGCTCCAGTCTATGCCTAGTGCACATTGGAGTGATCGCCAAACACAGTGGTCACAATTTTTGAGCAATTTAGTGGTTTGATTGAGTATGTGCCTGGAAAAGCTAACCATGTTGCAGATGCGTTAAGTCGCAAAGGACAAATTTTGGCTCTTGAGTCAAGATCCACAGTTTCTCTTCAGGGTGTGTCTTTCGATAGCATGAAGAACCAGTAAGCAGATTCCAAGTTTGGTAAGCAATGGTTGCAAGCTCTTGCTTCCCAAGGGCCGAGCAATTATCTCATTCGTGATGGTTTGTTATATTTTCGTCACCGTCTATGTGTGTTGCCCTCTCTCCGGACAACCGTCTTGCACGATGCACATGACTATGTAACAGACTTGGACACTCCAACTCAAGATTCTAGCGCGACACGACAAGAATTCACTTCAAAACAGTTCACAGTTCACAATTGATTCGACACAGCCCAGCGGAGTTCCGTGCCTAGAGATGTTGGCCCCAAAGACTGGCGCCCCTTTCGGTATTTCTTTTTATATTAATCTGCAACTCAAAGTACAAGGGAGTGGGAGGCTCTTACTCTCAGACTCTGCATCCAGATGCTATGCAGAGGGAGCCCTTTTGGGTTCTTTATAAAGGTTACAAGGGATGCTAAAAGCAAAGCCCCAAAAGCTTCAAAAATCAAAAGCTTCATAAAGCAATGCCTCTAAACTAGGCTTAAAATAAAGCAAGTTTTCCCAAAACGCTCCTCAGCAATTGCGTAGGATTTTAGCTGCTTTTCCCCCAACGCAAAATGCGGAATTCCGTACAGCATGCAACGTCAACCAGCTTTTGCAAATTACGCCGCGATTTCCGAAAATAGTCGTACTGCCACGTCAACATTTTCAGCATGAAATCCATGACTGCTGCCACATCAGCCGGTGTGTGGTTTCTCCTGCCCAAATGGCTATGCCACATCACCGATTTGTGACATACCCCCCTCTTGAAAGTATTGTAATCGCCCTCGATTACGCCTGCAAAACAAACAGAAGCCATGAACTGTCTTAGCAGACACTGACTGTTAGTACCGACGCACTAGGAACACACATCTAGCACATGTACCAATCGACAGCCACATCACATGACATCACAGGACATCACTTGACATCACAGGATATCACATGACAAATCACATTCACAAATTCATTCGGATCTCAAACCATGATTAATCAGCAACATATTTAGCAATCACAGATGCCCGATTGACTAATCCTTATTGCAACCATGTCTATCGAGATCGTTCAGACCGAAATGCTGCAGTCATTTCGTCTATCGATTCCTGCACTTAAACAAGTCAAGAACAAGTCAGTATCATGTTCAGGAATTCCAGTTCATAAAGTCATTCAGCAAAATACTGTCAGCTCACAGTATCCCTGAAACTCAAAAGAGACATCAGTGACTTTAGTATCAAAAATCGAGGCAATCTCTTGACAAAGGAGCGGAGCGACTCCCCTCTTGTGCATACCCGCTGCACGAGATTCCACCCAAGCTGAGTTCGGGGTTCCATTTAGAATAGACTATGCTAATCCACTTCGAGGTAAAGATTCACACTCCGAGGAGTATCTGCCAAGTCCTCCTTCTCCATTCACTTCGCATCCAATGCAGAGTAGGTCTTGAATTTAACCAAGAACCGTCTTATCGCTTTACCTTTAATCTTTTTATCTTTCTGTGCCAATATCTGTTCTCGAACGAGTATCTGCTCGTTTCCCTATCTTCAAGCACATCACCTTTAAAAGGATTCAAGAGACTCACATGAAAACATTGTGAAGTCTCCAAGTGTGGGGCAGCTTCAATCTAGAGGAGACATCATTTATCTTTTGAGAAATCTGGAAAGGTCCGTAGTATCACGTACTAAGCTTTTGAGAAAGCCGCTCCTTTCCCTTTTTCTTTCTCAGGCGTGCCTTCTCAAGATGTAAGAGCACCCAATCGTTCTCCTTCAATTTCAAATCGCGACGATATCGATCTGCTGCCTTTTTCTGAGATTTCTGCAAAGCTTTCCGGACCAAGTCCAAGTCCCTCGTGAACTGGTCGGCTTCAAAGAAAAATCTTATCTTTCGTGCTAAGGGCGAAACCTTCATACCGAATTCAATAATCTCAAATGGCACCTTCCCCATCTAAGAGTTACTAGTGTTTCTGTAGGCATATTCCACCAAAGGTAAAAACCATGTTCCCATGAAGTCTTCAGATTCGAAGAAGAAGACTTTAACAAATCAGGCACTATTGAATTAGCAATCTCTGATTGCCCGTCGGTCTGCGGGTGGAACGATGACAAGAACTGCAACTACATGCTAATGTTCTCCCAAATAGCCTTCCAAAACAAGCTCGACAATCTGGGGTCTCTGTCGGAGACAATCGTCTCAGACATGCCATGTAATCTGAAGATCTGGGCCATAAACAATCGTGTCCACGCTATGTTTTCTGAAGATCAAAATTGAAATCCATTGCAATACTTTTCCAAAGGCAGGTGGGTATGGGTAAAGGTTGTAACATTCCCTATGCTTTATGCCTGTCAAAGCTTGACCTTTGGCATACCAAGCAATTGTGTACTGCTGCAAATCTTGCTTTCCTGTTGCCGCAATTCCCGCTGCGATTTCCGGGCGTCCGTACAACCTGCCACGTGCCAGTCCTACCGGCAACTAGCCACGTTAGCATTTCTGTAAATCTGCCACCTCATCATTTGTGGCCAAGGGCAGGTGCATATGAGTGTGCACTGGGCAGCCACGTCACCAGTTTGTGACATACCCCTCTCTTGAAAGCATTGTAATCGCCCTCGATTACTCCTGCAAAATAGACAGAAGCCATAAACTATCTTAGCAGACACTGAACAGTTAGTATCAACGCACTAGGAACACACATCTAGCACATGTACCAATCGACAGTCACATCACAGGACATCACTTGACATCACAGGACATCACATGATAATCACATTTAACATTCATTCGGATCTCAAACCATGATTTATCGGAAATGCGATTAGCAATGGCATCTAGATCCACTCAAGACCTCATAGATGCCCGATTGACTAATACCTATTCCAACCATGGCTATCGAGATCATTCAGACCAAAATGCTGCAATCATTTCGTCTATCAGTTCCTGCACTTAAACAAGTCAAGACCAAATTAGCTTCATATTATCCGGAATTCCATTTCATAAAGTCATACAGCAGAATACTGTCAGCTTTCAGTATCCCTAAAGCTCAAAGAGACATCAGTGACTCTAGTATTCAAAATCGAGGCATCTGTTGACAAAGGAGCGGAGTAACTCCGCTCTTGTGCAACCCATTGCACCAGATCTCCGGCCAAGCTTAATTCGGGGTTCCATTTGAAGTAGACTATGCTAAACCAAAAAGCTTCAAGATAAAATTTCACAATCTGAGGAGTATCTGCTAGATCCTCCTCCTCCATCCACTCCGTATCCAATGCAGGATAGTTCTTGAATTTAACCAAGAACCGCCTTCTCACTTTACCCTTATTCTCTCTGTCCTTATGTGCCAATATTTGTTCAGGAACAACGATCTCCTCGTTTTCTTCCACTTCGGGTTGCTCATCAGGCTCCCCATCTTCGGGCACATCACCTTTACAAGGTTTCAAGAGACTTCACATGAAATGCATTGTGAATCCTCCAAGTGTCAGGCAACTTTAGTCGGAAGGAGACATCATTGATCTTTTCGGAGATTTGGAAAGGTCCGTAGTATCTCATACTAAGCTTTGGAAAAAGCCTCTCTTTTCGCTTCTTCTTTCTCAGGCGTGCCTTCTCAAAACGTAAGAACACCCAATCATTCTCCTTCAATTTCAAATCGCGACGATGGTGATCCGCTGCCTTTTTGTCTTTCTAGAGATTTCTGCAAAGCCTCGCGGACCTTGGCAAAAGCCGTGTCCAAGTCGCGCGTATACTCATCGGCTTCAAAAATCTTATTTTTTGTGCTTAGGAAGGGTGGAACCTTCACAGCACCTTCAATAATCTCAAATGGCACCTTCCCCGTCGAAGAGTGTATCGTGTTGTTGCAGGCAAATTCCACCAAAGGTAGAAACTTTTCCCATTGAGTCTTCTGATTTGAGATGTAAGACTTCAATAAATCTAAAACCACTGAATTCGCAATCTTCGATCGCTCGTCAGTCTACGGGTGAAAAGATGACGAGAACTGCAACCGCGTGCCAATGTTCTCCCAAATTGCCTTCCAAAACAAACTCGTAAATCTGGGGTCTTTGTCGGAGACAATCGTCTCGGGCATGCCATGTAATCGAAAGATCTGGGCCACAAACAGTCTCGCTAAGTGATTCTGCTTGACTGTTTTCTTCACTGGAATGAAATGAGCCTGCTTGCTAAATCTGTCAATAACAGTCCAAATACCATAGTGACCACCCTGTGTTCTCGGGAGATCAAAAATGAAATCCATTGCAATACTTTCCCAGGGGCAGGTGGGTATGGGAAAAAGCTGTAACAATCCCTGTGCTTTATGCCTGTCAAACTTAACCTTCTAGCATACCAAGCAACTGCGCACAAACTAGTCCACATCCTTCTTGAGACTCCGCCAATAGAAGTATCTCTCTACCCGTTTCAAGGTGGTAGCAATGCCGCGGGGACCCGTACAAGGTGGACAGTGGCATTCGGTCATAACCTTTTCCCTCAACGGTTGTGTAACGCACAACATGGTTTTCCTCATCAAGTAGCCATCCCGAATGCAATATCCCGCTACTGTCTTCCCATCCCGTATCCGTGCGAAAATGTCTACAAAATCTGTATTCGTGGCATATTGATCGACCATATCCTCGAAGCTCCTATGATGTATCGCGGAAATAGACAGCACCAACGGCTTCCGAGACAAAGCATCTACCACCAAATCCTTCGATCCCTGCACATGGACAATCTGGAAGTGAAACTGTGACAAGAAGTTCACCCACCTCATCTGCTTTTCCGAAAGCTGCTTGTGTGACAAGAAGTAGTATAAACTCTGATGGTCTGTGAAGACAGTAAAATCCGCTCCGAGTAGGTAATGCCGCCACTGAGTAAGAGCATGGATAACCGCCAAAAGCTCTTTCTCATAAATCTGTGCTCTCAATTCTGGCATTGAGAACAATCGGCTCTCGTAAGCAATGACATGGCCTTCTTTCATTAAGACTGCACCCTGACTACGACCACAAGCATCACAATATACTTCCAATGACTTCTACAAGTCCGGCAAAGTCCAAATTGGTCCCGTAGTCAATTTCTCTTTAAATGTCTGAAAGGCAGTCACCTCTGTGGGTCCCCACGAGAAAGGGACTCCTTTCTGTGTCAAGATATGCAAAGGAGAAGTAACCTCTGCAAACTTTCGAATGAACCGCCTGCACTACAAACTCAATCCCAAAAAGCTTCTAACTTCATGGAAATTCTTCAAATCAGGCCAATCACGGATAGTCTATATCTTGGCCGGATCCATCTGCACTCTTGGTGCTGACACAATGTGTCCCAAAAAGTGTATCTCTGGTAAGAAAAATTCACGTTTCTTCGCATTAATCACTAACTTGTGATCTCGTAATGCCTGAAAGACCTGAAGCAGATGTTCTCTATGTTCTGCCTCATCCTTGAAGAAAACAATGATGTCGTCAAAGAAAGTGCCAACAAATAGTCTGTACTCTCGAAAAATCATGTCCATCATCCGGTTAAATGTCGCAGGAGCATTGGTTAGGCCAAAAGGCATCACCAAAAACTCAAATAACGCAAAAGTAGTCCGGAAGGTTGTCTTGTAGACGTCTCCTGGCGCGATTCGGATCTGATGATATCCACTTTTCAAATCGATCCTGCTAAACCACGAGGATCCCTGAAGTCGGTCAGGTATATCATCGATTCTAGGAATCGGAAATCTGTTCTTGATGGTGATTTTGTTGAGAGCTCTATAATCGATGCACATTCTCCAAGATCCGTCTTTCTTCAAAACCAACAACACTGGAGAGCAGTACGATGAAGTACTAGGCTGGACAAGACCCTTTTCCAAGAGGTCTTTCACTTGGTTCACAATCTCTTCGTTCTAAGCTCGGCTCACACGGTAAGGTGGCCAGTTCGGTGGTGTGCTTCCAGGTATCAGATCAATGGTATGATCTTCACGACGAGCGGGTGCTAACTCGCCTCGCACACCCTCTGAGAAGCAATCGGCATGAGCATAGAGAAACTCTTGGCGTTCTTTATCAAGTTCAGACATAATTGTCCTATCCTCATCACTCAACTCTTTCAAAAAGATCGAGTAAACAAACAGACCGGATTTCATTAATTTTGAAATGGCGAAAGCCGATACAATAGGGACAGACTCGCCCTTAAGTTTTACATCGAGTACAATGGGTCTACCCTTTTCTGTGGTCAAAGTCGCTTTCCTCGCCCGATAGTCGACGACGGCGTTGTTCTTGTGGTCCAAGGAATTCCCAAGAGAACATCACCACCTTCCAAAGGCATTATATAAAAATCCTTATGCCCCAAATACCCCTGACAATGCAACCGAAGTTTACCAATGACAGGTGTAATGGCTATGTCCCTGTTGGGTGCCGCCAAAACTGCCTCTGCAAGTGGTCCCATCCGATCAGGTGTGATCTCGAGCCGCACCGCCAATTCCGGTGAAATGAAGTTGGCCTTGGCTCCTCCATCAAAGAAGATCAGGGCTTCTTGGTCTTTCATTCTGCCCCAAGCTCAGCAAAGTTTTGTACTCTCGTCCATCGTGCTGGGATCAGTACCCAGACAATCTGGAACCAGTCCTGTTTTCATCTTGCCTTTTCTTCCACGTTCCGCGGATGCTCTTGAACTCTCAGGCCTTTCGTCGTCCTTGTCGTTCTGTTCTTTCTGTGCCTTTTTAGGGCACTTTGCGAGAAATGCCCAGTTTCCCCGCATACAAAGCACTTCCCCTCCTTGATGTAGAGAGCTCTCTCTTGAGGAGTGAGTTTGGGTCGTGCATTCTTTTCTTTCTTTCCGGATTGCTCTTCCTCTTTCTACTTTCATTTGTCGAAGTCTGTTCGGCTCTTTGCATCATGATTTCATATGTGGGGTAGGTCAAACTGCTTGAGTGAATGGCAAAACCCCGTTTCGCATGACTCATCAACTCCTGAATGGAAGCTAACTTTTGTTCTAAGCAGTGATCTCAGATCTCTGTAGGAAGACCCAAGGTGAACCGCTCAATCTGTTCCTTGAACGAGATCTTCTTAAATGAAGAGGCCAGTAGAAAAGAGCTCCAGAATCTCTCGCAATAAGCGTCCACTGTATCCTTCTTGGTCATCCGAAGATGGTTCCAAGCAGTTCGTATGTCGCATTCATACTCTCGAGTCAGCCATGAAGAAATAAAAAGCCTTTTGAATTTCATAGCGAATCTTAGAGTGCTCTGAGTAACACCCTCCACAGAAAGCGATGTCAAACTGCTGTATAAAAGACAAAGCCTTCGAAGCATCTCTATAACCAGAAAATGTGTCAAATTATATTAACTGTCCACCTTCCTTAAACTCTCGAACTCTCTTGTGTTTATCTTCCAGAAAGTCATATTGGTTGGCATTATAAAAATTCTTCTTCTTTGCATAGAAGCTGCTGTCGTCAGAGTCCGAACTATCTGAAGACGAGTCCTCTGTAGAACTGTCAACCACGGGGCGAGATTTAGGCTTCTTTGCCTTTTTCTTGCCCTTTCCGAAGCTTTGCTTTTTTATTCGCTTTTTGTCTTTTCCATCTTCTTTGCTCGAGTCAAAGAACTCGAAGAAGAAAAAGAAGAACTGGGTACTCCTTATTAGGGACCGTTTAGGGCCGAAACCCTAAACTTGAAAAACACAGTAGGCTATAAGTCCCTGTTTTGAGCTCCGTTTCGCGAGCCGGTCGCATCCGTAGCAAGTCCTCGAGCTCCCGCACCTATAGGGCTACTTGCCCTTTGAATCGGACGAGATTTCTCCCGTAAAACCTCTCCGAATTCACTTGTACCTGTGGGGGATTAGCAACTAGCTAATCCAGTACCTGTACAAGAGGCTCTTTGCTCAGCAATCGCGCATGAACCCACACAACTGTACATCAGTCAAATGAAGAGCCCTCTTGTGGGCATCACATAACTGCACTAGGGGAGAGAGACAGCATTGTGTAGTGTTGGGTATAAAGCCCAATGTGGTCACCCAGGTAAGTGGACGGGCCGCCAGGTATGTTCACATATTCTTTTGTAAAAACCTAATAAGAACTCACTATGCTTTACACATTACAGTAGAGCGAGTTCACCATATTGTCGTGCTCTTCTTCTCGCACTCTCTCTCGCGTCGCACTTCCGCTCGTACTCCTTCAACTGGTATAAGAGCTCAGATCGAGGCTCGGGGCAGCACTGCAGGAGGCTAGAGTCACCAACTCAGATTGGAGTGAAATTCGAAAGGCGAAGACACGGCCCCAAATCAGAATTTCCTTCTGAGGTCATCTCGGCCACCATTCGGCTTCAACAAAGGTCTGCGCAGGCCATTTTCAACTACGTGGTCTCGACGGATGCAGATCCGACTCTGCAAATTTGGGGTTTTCGGCCTACGACTGCAGGTGCTGAGGATATCGACACTCCCAGAGTGTTGATTTGTGGCTGTCTACACATAGAAGGACGGCTCACAGTTCTTGGAGGCGTGTCACATACACGGGCGCATCTACACACAGACTGTAGGCGACATCCACTAGTTCATCAGGTAGCTTGTGTTTGCTGCTTGATATTCCAGATTTCATCCTAACATTGCAGGTACTTCCACATGGGATGTATTGTCAGAGATGATGTATGTCTGTTGAGGGTTTGCTGGCTGTGAGTCACGCAGCAAACAACCGCCGCAACGGTTACAGCATACAGTGGGAAATTTGTGGATGTATGACTTTGTGGGAAGTCTATGTACTGTCAGATTTTTTGCAGCCTTTGTTGAGGGTCGAGTGAGGTTTTATTGAGCTGGGGGATTCTCAAATGTTGAGATCCTTTCGGTGATACAGGTCTTGGAGCGATCCCTCGAGCACCCTTAGATAGGCAGCTAGAATGTATTGACTGTGAGTTAGACAGTTGGGATTGCATCTTTGCTTTACTGCCGTTGAGGCATTGTCGCAGTCTATGCTTACAGGACAGTGACAGGACAGTCAGAGATAGTACAGGTGCAGGACAGGTTTACCCACAACTTACAGTGTTAGAGAGACAGTGGTTTTTTGAGCTGTTTTTTGGTTTGTTTTTAGTACACAAGAGGCATTTTACAAAGGAGACTCTGCCAAAATTTCTGCAGAATCTGAAGCTTTCTTGGTTCATTTGACAGGTTGATATTGGTTCAGAGGTCAGTTTACAGGGGAAACTCTGCCGAATTTTTCCCAGGAAAGTAAACTACTGTGAAGCGTAGCTATGGCTGGATCACAGGACACTACTCTTTACAATATCAAGAAGCTGGATGGAACCAATTTCCCATTGTGGAAGAAGCAGATTTGGCACGTGTTGGTACAAAAGAAGCAGATAAAACCGATAAAGCTCAAGGAGATAAAACCAAAAGATATGGACGAAGATGAATGGAGCGAAATGGATGAATTGGCACTTTCTACCATTATGCTGACTTTGGCAGAAAGCGTTTACTTCAATGTAGCAGACGAGATTTCGGCTTATCAAGCATGGTTAAAGCTGAGTGATCTTTATGAGAAGCAGAATGCAGCTTCACAGGTATACTGGCTTAAGAAGCTTGTTGACTTGAAGATGAAAGAAGGGACACCTATGTCCAATCATTTGAATGAATTCAACACAATCTATAGTCAGTTGTCAGCTCAAGGTGTCAAGTTTGATGAACCTGTTAGAGCTATGTTCCTGTTGATCACATTGCCGGAAAGTTGGGACACTTTTCGCACAGCTTTGAGTAATTCTGTACCTCCAAATGGTTTGAACATAGCAGGTGTAGAAGGAAGTCTGCTTACTGAAGAAACCAATAGAAAGACAATGGACAAAGGCAAAGGAACAGCCTTAGTTGTCAGGGGAAGGACCAAAGAAAAGTACAAAGGTGGAAAGAGGAATCAGTCTCGTAGCAAGTCCCGCAGTGCTAAAGGCAAGAGTGACATAGAATGCTACCATTGTGGCAAGAAGGGTCACATGAAAAGAGACTGCAGAGAATGGAAAGCAGAAAAAGGCAAAGAGAAAGCTGAAGACCATGGTGAGAAGAACAAGTCCTCAGTGAAGATTCAAGAAATAAATGTGACAATCACTGTTGTAGAGGATGACAGTCTAGTGTCAGGAGACATCTACTTCTTGAAGAATACAATGGACTCAGCTCTTCTTACAGCATCTGATGGAAATGCACTAAGTGACTGGATTATAGACTCAGGGGCATCACTTCATGTGTCTCCAAACAAGGAGTGGTTTACCTCTTATATGACCACTAAAGATCATGTTCGGCTAGGCAATGGGCAGACATGTGAGATCTTAGGTGTTGGAGATGTTCAATTGAAGTTTCAGAATGGCTCTTCTTTCACGCTGAAGAATGTGAGACATGCTCCCGCAATTACAAAGAGCTTGATCAGCACAGGTTTACTTGATGATGCTGGCTACATCACCACTTTTGGACAGAACATGTGGAGGTTCTATGACAGTAGCACATGGAGTAAAGTCTGGAGGACTTTACATGATTTATGTATCAAATGTCTCTAAAAATGTAATCAATGTAACCGAGCAGCCAAACGTTTCTTTGTGGCATAGCCGGTTAGGACATATGTCCAAGAAGGGAATGGAAATCTTGTCTCGTTCTGGTTATTTGCCTGGCTTTTCATTTAATGATTTTGAATTCTGTGAACATTGTCTGTATGGTAAGCAAACACAGCAGCCACATAAGCATAGAAGCAGTAGAAGAGATACACAGTTGGCACTTGTTCATAGTGATTTGTGTGGACCTATGCCTAACCTATCTCTAGGGGGAGCTTCTTACTTTATGACATTTATAGATGATTACTCGAGGAAAGTATGGGTTTACTTTCTCAAGCACAAGGATGAAGCGTTTAGTGTTTTCAAAACGTTTGTGACACTTGTGGAGAATCAGAGTGGCAAGAAGCTTAAATGCTTACGCACTGACAATGGTGGAGAGTATGTTTCAAAGGCCTTTCAGGACTTTTGTGAGTCAAAAGGTATAAAACGTGAACTTACTGCTCCTTACAATCCTCCTCAAAATGGTGTTGCTGAGAGGATGAATAGGACCATACAAGAGAAGGTCAGAAGTATGTTGTCTAATGCACAGCTGCCAAATGGGTTTTGGGCTGAAGCTGTATCAACAGCTGTTCATCTTGTAAATAGATCTCCTAGCAAGGTTTTGCAAAAGGATTCAGTGCCAGAGATGGTATGGTCAGGCAAAATGCCCTCATACAAGCATCTCAGAGTCTTTGGCTGTGAGGCATATACTCACGTTCCAAAGGAATTTAGGAACAAACTTGAGCCAAAGAGTAGAAAGTGCATCTTTCTAGGCTATGGTAATTCTGGTGAGATGGGGTACAGACTTTGGGATCCCGAATCCAGAAAGGTTGTCCGCAGCAATGATGTTCACTTTAATGAATCCAAATATCATTCTAAACCAGAGAGGGTTGAGAGTTGTCTTCCAAGAAGATGGACCTGCACATGCAAGACATAATGTCAAGGCTCAAGAGGAGCAAGGACAGGATAGAGTGGAACCACAGGTTGTGGCTGAGCCTGAGCCACCTATTGTGCGTAGATCTGGACGTGTCACGCGACCTCCTGATAGGTTTGTTCCATCTATGAACTATGTCATGTTGACTGATTGCAATGAGCCTTCATGTTACAAGGAAGCAGTGCAAATGAAGGACTCCGGGAATTGGCAATTGGCCATGCAGTCAGAGATGACAGCTCTGCATAAAAACCAGACATGGAAGCTAGTTAAATTACCATAGGGCAAAAAGGCTCTACCTTGTAAATGGGTTTACAGGTATAAGATCACCGCTCATGATAGTCAGCCAAAGTACAAAGCAAGGCTTGTTGCCAAGGGCTTTAAGCAAGAACAAGGCATTGACTTTGATGAAGTCTTCTCTCCGGTGGTCAAGATGACTACATTGAGATGCTTTCTTGCATTGGTTGCCATATTAGATTTGGTGTTGCACCAAATGGATGTCAAGACAGCGTTCTTGCATGGTGATTTAGATGTGGAAATTTACATGCAGCAGCCAGAAGGGTTTGTTGAGAAAGGCAAGGAAGATTGGGTATGCCAGTTGTTAAAGAGTCTTTATGGCTTAAAACAATCACCGAGGGCATGGTACCATAAATTCCACAAGTTTATGCTTTCTCAAGGCTACAAACGTAGTGAGTTCGATCACTATCTATATACAAAGAAGGCTAAGGATGGCAGTTGGTTGATCCTTATTTTGTATGTGGATGACATGTTGATTGCTGGCAAGCACTTGAAAGAAATTTCAGCTTTGAAGTCAAAGATGGCAAAATCGTTTGACATGAAAGACATGGGTGAGGCATGTCATATACTTGGTATGCGCATTGAGAGAGACAAATCAAAGAAGTTGATTTGGTTATCTCAAACAGAGTATATTGACAAGGTTTTGCAACGTTTCAATATGGAGAAGGGAAAGGCATTGAGTGTTCCATTGCCACCATATGTGAAACTTAGCAAACAAGATTGTCCTGTGTCTAAGGAAGAACAGGCTGAAATGGATAAGATTCCATATGCGTCTGCAGTGGGTAGTTTGATGTATGCAATGATTGCTACTCGCCCAGACATTGCATTTGCAGTGGGAGTAGTAAGTCGATACATGTCAAACCCAGGCAAGAAACATTGGGAGGCAGTGAAAGGAATATTGAGATACCTGAAAGCTACAAAGAGTATGCGTATATGCTATGGGAGTCAGGAGCTAAGTGTAAAGGGTTTTACAGACTCAGATTATGCAGGTGACTTAGACAACCGAAGGTCTACGTCAGGGTATGTCTTTACATTGGCTGGTGGAGCAGTATCATGGCGTTCTAGATTACAAGATTGTGTTACTCAGTCTACTACAGAGGCTGAATATGTTGCAGCATCAGAGGCATGCAAAGAATCAATTTGGCTTAATCGACTAGTAACAGATTTGGGAATCAAAGAAGAGATGCCTGTGTTATATTGTGATAGTCAAAGTGCTATACAATTGGCTCGCAATCCAGTTTATCACTCAAAGACAAAGCATGTGGATGTGAAGTATCATTTCATCAGGAAATGCTCGAGGATAAGCAACTTCAGCTTGTCAAAGTTCACACCACAGAAAATCCTGCTGATCTACTTACAAAAGGACTTCCCTCAAAGAGCTTTGCGCATTTTCGCAAGCAGTTAGGTGTAGGGTAGTACATCACTTCTCTACATCTCTTGTATATTAGCTTGTATAGTAGCTTCTCTCACACTTAAAGTACCACATTGGACTTTAAGTGGGAGGTTGTTGGGGTATAAAGCCCAATGTGTTCGCCCAGGTAAGTGGGCGGGCCGCCAGGTATGTACACATATTCTTTTGTAAAAACCTAATAAGAACTCACTATGCTCTACACATTACAGTAGAGCGAGTTCACCATATCGTCGTGCTCTTCTTCTCGCACTCTCTCTCGCGTCGCACTTCCGCTCGTACTCCTTCATGTAGTGTGCAGTCATCACTCCTAGCACCACACTGTACATAGAGTGGAAAGGAAGCACTCCATAGCTCTTAACCTGTGACTAGAAACTACAAAATGAGCCTTCCAGCTATAAATTCAGCGCTACCTCTTCATGCATGAGGAAAGTGCATTAAAATGCACCACTTAGCACGATTACAAGCATTTTTCCGTTTCAAGGTTGTCGCCTAAAAATTTCACAACTGGTTGCCCAGTTCACCTCGCGGCAGACTTGTAAAATGTTCCCCTTGTCATTCCGAAGGTAATGACGCGAACACATTTCACGGCCCAAAACAGCAATGAAGTACGGCTATTTACATGGCAGTATGGCTATTTCCGGAAATCGTGGCATAATTTGCGGAAGCTGGCTGACGTGGCATGCTGTACGGAATTCCGCGTTTTGCGCTGGGGGAAAAGCAGCTAAAAAGCCTACGCAATTGCTGAGGAGCTTTTCGGGGAAACTTGCTTTATTTGAAGCCTAGTTTAGAAGCATTGCTTTATGAAGCTTTTGATTTTTGAAGCTTTTGGGGCTCTGCTTTTGGCATCCCTTGTAACCTTTTTAAAGAACCCAAGGGGGCTCCCTCTACAGAGCATCTATGTCACAAACTAGTGACGTGGCTGCCCAGTGCACACTCATATGCACCCGTCCTTGGCCACAAATGATGAGGTGGCAGATTTACGGAAATGCTGACGGGGCTGGCTGCCGGCAGGACTGAAACGTGGCAGGTTGTACGGACGCCCGGAATCACGGCAAGAATTGCGGCAGCAATAAAGCAGGATTTGTGGCATCTTTTTAGACTTGCTTTTGCTACGCAATTGGGGCGAGAGAGAGAGAGAGAGAGAGAGAGAGAGAGAGAGAGAGAGAGAGAGAGAGAGAGAGAGCTCTTTTGTTTTGCTTTATTTCCTCTCAAGAGAGAGAGAGGGAGCTTGTGAGAGACAGAGGGCTTTTGCTTTATTTGGCAAGGCTTTTGATTTTCAGCTTTTGGGCTCTGCTTTTAGCATCCCTTGTAAACTCTTTAAATTAGTAGTTGGGCTCTCACTTCTCAGAGCATCTGGATGTAGAGTCTGAGAGTGAGTCCCATCTACTCGCTTGTACTTTTGAGTTGCAGATTAATACAAAAAGAAATATCGAAAGGGGCGCCAGTCTTTGAGGCCAATATCTCTAGGCACGGAACTCCGCCGAGCCAACGTGGAATCAATTGTGAACTATGAACTGTTTTGAAGTGATTATTTGTGGTGTCGCGGTAGATTCTCGATTTGGAGTGTCCAAGTCTGTTACAGTGGTATCAGAGCAAGGCCAATTTCTCTTCTACGGGAAATCCGATCCTTTTTACGCGGCACTTATGGCTTCAGGCAGAGATTAGTCGACTTCCTCTGCATCCGGAGATGCGGGAAGAGATCACAACGAAGATTCACGCGAGGACTACGGCCCGCCTCGGCCTACTCAGGCGGAGATCGAAGAGATGGAGCGTCGACGATTAATTGGCGATGCAACAAAGATGATGCTTAATTTTGCGAAGGACCCAAAATTTGCAAAATATATGAGCCAGACTTCTTTCGATGAGGTGCACACACAATGGTGCCAGACCATAGAAAACCGGCTCTCAAGGAACCTCCTACTCCCAGGATGTACACAGAGCAAGAATTAGTAGAGGTGGTTGATGCACGAATTGCTCAGCTTTTCGACGCGCAAAACAAAGCTAAAAAAGCACGACAAAAAGCAAAAGAAAGGCGCTCAGTTCCCGGGTTATTTGGGTCGTCAGTCTACTTTTGAATCGGCGAGAAAGTAGAAGAAGCGTGTTCGATTTGACCCCCAAGAGGTCCGAGGACGCGAGGGGACCGCTGTAGAGGTGATCTGGCGCATTTTCGGGGCAGAAAACAGAGAATTCAGCGTGCTGCAGATTCTCGCCAAGTCTTGCAAAGAGTCTGTATGCGTCGGGAAAGTCATCTATTGCGTGGGGATACTGTCTGTGAAGCGTCCTAGTACAGTTATGCTGCCAAAATCGGGCCAAAACAAGAGGATTTCAGCCCGGATTATGCGGGACAGCTCGTAGGAAATCACAGGTTTTATTCCCTCTGTTAATATATAAAGAAATACCGAAAGGGGCACCAATTTTGGGGCCTACAGGTTGTCGGCGTCTCCTCGGAGCATTCTAGCTTCCAAGCCGTGTGTGTACTTAGTGTTAATTCCCGTCGCAGGTTCCTTTTGCAAAGTACTCTCTCCCTCTATGTGTGTGTCTAAAGTAAAGAACTTCGGGTGAAAGCCAAAGCCTACCGCCCCACGGGCCGGTTTCAAAGGGGCACCAATTTTGGGGCCTACAGGTTGTCGGCGTCTGCACGGAGCATTCTAGCTTCCGAGCCATGTGTGTGCTTAAGTGTTAATTCCCGTCGCGGGTTCCTTTTGCAAAGTACTCTCTCCCTCTATGTGTGTGTCTTAAGTAAAGAACTTCGGGTGAAAGCCAAAGCCTACCGCCCCACGGGCCGGTTTCAAGGTTTCGTTGCCGGGACATCAATCACTTTTTCCTCAAAGAGTGAGCCTCGGTTGTTTTGGGTAAAGACACAGAGTACAGGAACGCGGGATTACACTATGGCCGACAAAGGGAAGGGCATTATGGAAGAGGGTTCCTCTTCAAAGGACGGGCAGGAAACTCATATGGTCTTCGAGATTGGCGAGCTCACGGCCACGTCAAACCGTACCTCCTATTGATGTGAATGTCCCTCGAGTAGTACACGGCCTTATGACTAAGCAACTTGAAGATGATGCGTTCAGGACTCAGTTAGTTGCCGTGGTGAATGTCTTTTCGCAACTGGTGGAAAATCCATGGTTTATGGAGTTCTTGCAAGCGCCACCAGTGCAACAGCAAAATAGACAACCTACACCGCGAACGGAGCTTGTTGAGGCTCAAACCCAAGTACTTCATGCGACTCAGCAGGATAGGGAACACTTGCATGTTGCGGAGTTAGGGGCTCCAAAACAGGTTCCTCCCGTCCTTGAACAAGTGGTTAGGACGCCTATTCCACAGGTTATGCCAATTCAGCCAGTCACCTTTCAGAGTCCGCATGTTGTCTTGAATGGACACGGAACTGGTTACCAAGCAATGCACCCAGTTTTTCCACCACCCACGGTACATCCTCGGTATTTTCGGGGTGGATCTGTGTTCCAGAGTATGGCTGGTTATGCGCCTGGAAGTCAGCCGTACATGCCAGGAACAGTGTTTGGGGGTATGCAAGGCATGATGCCAAACCCCATGTATGGTAGCATCGGCATGCAGCAAGGTTTTCAATGCAACCAGGGCCAATTTGGGGTGCCACAGGGTCATTTCGGCATGGCTGGTTTTTCTGGACAGCAGCCAGATATGGCACCTCTGATGCGAAATGTTAATGGCCAAGATGTGCTGATGATGCCTACTACAGTGCCCATGTTGCAGACTATTCCCTATGACAATTTGGGGGCACTGGAAAAGCCGAAAGCTTACAAAGAAGGTGGTGCAGCTATAAAGTTCAGCACTTTTAGTGGCTTCGAGGATAAAGCAAAGGCTCTCACTTTCCTCGAGCAATTTGATAGCTTATGCAGGAGGGAATTTTACAGAGGCCTCTAAGGTCAGGGAAGCTGCCACACATTGCGCTTACATGGTGGACGACATTGTTAATGCAAGGACAAGCACCCGCCACTTGGGTCTACTTCAAGCAAATGTTTGCATCTGCTTGGCTGTTAAATGAATTTGAAGCCGACGTCATGACAAATTGGCACCAGCTTACTTCGGCTACATGCAAGAGCTCGCTAGAGTACAATCGGAGGTTTTGTAAAGCGTTACTCTTAGTGACCTCCTACAGATTTGTGCCATTGACAAAGCAGATAGAGAAGTAATGTTGTGGGTTGCCTAATGGGCTTCGAGACTACTATACCAAGAACAAAGTGGCTATCCTCACTCAGCTTATGCCTTGTTGAAAGGAGAGGACAGTGGGTTTCCGAGCAACAAAAAAGGAGCGCAGAAGAAGAAAAATTCAGCGAAGAAGCCCTTTGTGAAAACGGCTCCTGAAGCGTCACAGGGGCCAGAAAAGGCCACCAAAGACAAGGATTCAGCCAAGACTTCTGGAGCGCAGGCAAAGAAACAGAAAAGGAAGCCTTTTGTGCGCAAGTCGCTCGAGGAAAAGGTCCTAATGGCTGAAAACAAATGCTTTATATGCGAGCAGCCTGGTCACTTTGCTACAAATTGTCCAAAGGAAAAGACCAGCCAACTCAAATGATAAAGAGGACCACAAAGGCAAGAAGCCTAAACCCACGGCAGGTTTGGTGCCAGATATGGTGGGTGATAGGCCTAGTACAGATACCAGCGAGTTATGCAAGGCATGGGGTAAAGTGAGAGATCAGACAGCACTCATCTTCTTTGATCCAGGTGCCAAAGAAAACTTTATCTCACCAGAGTCAGCTATGAAGCTGGGCATCAGAGCTGAAAAGATGGGGTACACGGCACAGGCAGGGTTGGCATGTCCTGGCCACTCAAGAGTGTGTTACTCCCCTTATTGGAAAGTTGTGTATGCATACTCAGTCATATGTAGACGCAGAAGAGTTCTATATCATGCCATTGGAAGGGTGCGATACGCTACTTAGAATACCCTAGATGTTTAGAGTGCATGGCGTGTTGGATGCCTTCGGCGACGATCACCCTTCAGCATAGGGGCAAAACTCATGTTTTGGATGTAAAGCTCAAAGGGGAGTCTGTCCCTATTGTATCTACTTCTGCTATCACTTCTATAATAAAGAATCATCTTTCTGTGTACTTGATTTTTGCACGTGATGTCTCAGATAATTGTCAGTCAAATTTATCTGTGTTAGATAAAGAAAGGTCAGCATTCTTGCAAAAGTTTAGTGACTGTTTTCCTGATTCATTACCGTCGCAATTGCCGGCAAAGAGACATGAGGACCATCGGATAAATTTGGTGCCAAGGTATAGCCCACCAAATAGACCTCCCTACAGGGTTAGCGCGGCGCAGCAGAAAGAGATTATGGGCCAAGTTGAGGAGTTATTAGAGAAGGGGCTGATTCATCCTAGTTCTTCACCCTTTTGCTCCCCAATGCTCCTAGTGCAGAAAAAGGATGGCTCATGGCGCATGTGTATTGATTACCGTGAGTTGAATAAGAATACCATCAAGAATAGGTTTCCTATTCCTAGAATTGATGATATTCTCGACCGTTTAGAGGGTGCTGCAATTTTCAGCAGGATAGACCTTAAGAGTGGGTACCATCAGATTCGTATAAGGCCAGAGGATGTGCACAAGACTGCGTTTAGAACGACATTTGGTCTTTATGAGTTTCTAGTGATGCCGTTTGGGCTAACAAATGCTCATGTGATGTTCAACAGAATGATGGACCGGATTTTCCGCTCGCATCAACAATTTGTTGGGACGTTCTTCGATGACATGATAGTCTATTCAAAGAATGAAGAGGAGCATAGGAGTCACTTGACCATTGTGTTCGCAGAGTTACGCAGTCACAGGTTACTTGTCAATCCTAAGAAAAGTGAATTCTTCCTGGAAGAGATCCACTTTCTTAGGCATATAGTCTCAAAGGATGGTGTCAGAATGGATCCCGCAAAGGTCGAAGCTATGAAGACATGGCCAGACTTGAAGACTGTGCACGATGTCAAAAGCTTCTTGGGATTGTGTTCCTACTATGGAAGGTTTATCAGAAATTTTGCAAAGATAGAATCACCTCTTCACGCTTTGCAAAAGAAAGAGGTCAATTTCAAATGGACCCAAAAAGAGATTTCAGCTTTTAGTCTCCTAAAGAAAAAGTTGACTTCGGATCTAGTAATTGTTTTGCCAGATCTCAGGAAGTCATTTGTGGTCCAGTGTGACGCGTGTGGCAGTAGCATCGAAGCAATGCTAATGCAAGATGGACGGGTACTAGCTTATGAAAGCTGAATTTTGCGAGGGCCAGAGAGGACTATGTAAGTTTATGAGAAAGAGCTCTTGGTCATGATTCATGCGCTTTCTAGCTGGAAGCACTACCTCTTAGGTGCTGATTTTGTTGTCCAAACAGATCATCACACGTTGCGATACTTCTTGACACAGTCAAAGTTATCCGAAAAGCATATGTGATGGGCAAACATTCTTTCTATGTTCCACTTCCAGATTATGCATGTGGAAGGCAAGAAGAATGTTGTGGCTGATGCGTTATCAAGGAAGCCACAAATTTCAGCTGTGTCAATTCCTTATCATCATGAGTTAGATGACATGAAGGAACAGTATGCTACTGATGAAAATTTTGCAAGGATCTTTGAACAGTTGCAAGAGGGCAACATCATGAGCACTACCTACTCAGAGATGGTTTTATGATGATGCATGGCAGACTTTGTGTCACTAGGCCATTGCGACATAAGGTCATGGAAGAGAGTCATGTCCCACCGTATGCAGGGCATCGTGATATTGATGCGACAGTTGAAGCCGTAGAGACATTCTTCTATTGGCCTACCTTGAGGAGAGATGTGGATGCCTTTGTGCGAGCATGCGTGATTTGCCAAAAGGTCAAGTTTGACAGGCAAAAGACGCCGGGGCTGTTACAACCACTGCCGATTCCAGATAAGCCATGGGAAAGCATTGCTATGGACTTTATCTTTGATCTTCCGAGAACGCCAACGGGGAATGATGGTATATGGACCATTATCTGCAGGTTCAGTAAGCAAGCCCATTTTATCCCTGTCAGGAAGAAGATAAAATCTGATCAGATGGCACACTTGTTCATGTACAATGTGTTTAAGTACCATGGTATGCAACAATCGATTATCAATGATCGTGATCCTCGCATGACCAGTTTGT
Organism: Adiantum capillus-veneris; assembly: GCF_014529385.1. Classification (NCBI taxonomy): domain Eukaryota; kingdom Viridiplantae; phylum Streptophyta; class Polypodiopsida; order Polypodiales; family Pteridaceae; genus Adiantum; species Adiantum capillus-veneris. Next base: position 86,636,937 of record NC_140956.1, on the reverse strand, counting down.
TCTGGAGAGGATTGTTTGAGAACATGGGCACTACACTCAAGTTCCCGTCTTCGTTTCATCCGCAAACTGATGGACAATCAGAAGAGGCTAATTCTGTTGTCTTGGATCTACTGAAATGCTATGTGTCAGATAATAAGGGCAAGTGGGAACGGTATTTGCCTATGCTTGAGTATGCGTACAATAATACGGTGCATTCGTCGACTGGCAAGGCACCCTTTGAGATTGTTGAAGGCAGAAAAAAAGTTCCTCCCATTTTGCATACAAAGGACAAGATCTTTGAGGCAGATCGATATGTTGAAAACATGGATGAAATGTATAAGAAAATTAAAGTTGCCTTGGAGAAGACTCAAGCAAAGCAGAAAAAGGTTGTTGATCGTCACCGTCGTCAATTGTTGTTATCACCTGGTGATTGGGTTCTGTTAAGGTTCGAAAAGGCAAGGTTAAAGAAGATGAAGGGTAAGAAACGGCTGTTTCCTAAGCTCAGCATGCGTTACTATGGGCCTTTTCAAGTGCTTGACAAGATCAGCGATGTGGCTTACAGGCTGAAATTGCCTGATGCGTGGAAGATTCATAATGCGTTTCACATGAGTCTTCTAAGACCCTTCGTGGGTGATGTGCCAGAAGATATGCCAGATGAGGATCAGCCAGAAGTTGAGGAACTTGATGAGATCTTGGTACCTGAGCAAGTTTTGGCACATAAGGACAGAAAAGTTAAAGGAGAAGTTGCAAGACGCTAGTTGGTGAAGTTCAAGAACTATCCACCTATGGATGCAAAGTGGATGGAAAGCATGAACTGTCAGAGTCAATCACCAAATGTATTGCAGCTTTACCTTGAAGCCTTTGGGTTACAACCTACTTATGCCCCAACCCAAAGTGTGTAAAGGAAGGAGGGCTAATGGTAGAGCTAGCACATCAAATGTACTTATGAATTCAGTGCAATAGATGGGAATGACAAAAGTATGAAGGTCTCATTAAGTCATTTGTATCTATGTGTTACGACCTTTCTTGCGGATACATGAGATGATAAAAGAGTGCTAACAACACAAGATCATCAGTGGCGTGTATTTATGGTATGCAATCGAGGACGTTTGCGATTTCAAGAGGGGGGTATGTCACGAGGACGTGGCAATTGCTAACCTTAGTTGTTGGTTTCTTTCCAATAATTTTTTTTATTTATTTTTGAGACCCTCTTTTTGAAGTTGCAAATGGTCGGACATTTTATGGCCAATGTGAATGGTAGTTTCACCAGCAGACGAGAAGTTGGTCGGCACTGAAATTCGTATAGTAAGAGGATGTCTAGGCTTAGTCCAAGGTCATGTAGGTCCCCCCGTCACCCTTAGCAAGTTGGTGGATACTAGGAAGTGAACTCAATAAAGGCATAAAGTCAAGATGGGATCACCAACAGAAAGTATCCGATAGTTGGGCCACATTGCACTTTTGGATGCGGTCCCAATGAGGATAGATGGTCAGAAGACCAGTGGGAGCCCAACGGAAGCTTCTCCTAAAAATTAGGGAACTGCTATTTTGGGCCGTGAAATGTGTTCACGTCATTACCTTCGGAATGACAAGGGGAACATTTTACAACTCTGCCGTGAAGTCAACTGGGCAACCAATCGGGAGATTTTTAGGCGGCAACCCCGAAACGGGAAAATGCTTGTAATCGTGCCAAGTGGCACATTTTAATGCACTTTCCTCATGCATGAAGAGATAGCGCTGAATTTATAGCTAGGAGACTCATTTTGCAGTTTCCTGTCACAGGTTAAGAGGTATGGAGTGCTTCATTTCCACTCTATGTACAGTGTGGTGCTAGGAGTGATGACCTGCACACTACACAATGCTCTCTCTCCCCTACGTGCAGTTATGTGATGCCCCACAAGAGGGCTCTTCATTTGATTGATGTACAGTTGTGTGGGTTCATGCGCGATTGCCGAGGCAAGAGCATCTTGCATAAGTACTACATAAGCTAGTTGCTAATCCCCCGCAGGCATAGGTGAATTCGGAGAGGTTTCACGTGAGAAATCTCGTCCGATTAAAAGGGCAAGTAGCCCTACAGGTGCGGGAGCTCAAGGACTTGAAACAGAGCCCAAAACATGGAATTACAGCCTGCTGTGTATTTTTGCAGTTTAGGGTTTCGGCCCTAAACGGTCCCTACTAGCCTCATGAGGTCCGAGGACGCGAGGGGACCGCTGTAGAGGTGATTTGGCGCATTTTCGGGGCAGAAAACAGAGAATTCAGCGTGCTGCAGATTCTCGCCAGGTTTTGCAAAGTGTCCGTATGCATCGGGAAAGTCATCTATTGCGTGGGGATACTATTTGTGAAACGTCCTAGTACAGTTATGCTGCCGAAATCTGGCCAGAACAAGTGGATTTCTGTTGCTAAATTGGCTTTATCTGACATAAAAATAATTCTAAATGAATTATTGGATTTATAAGTGAGAGGGTTTTCTCGCTTGGAACACCAAGGAAAAATAATTCTAAATGAATTATTGGAATTTCAAGTGAGGGTTTTTCTCACTGGAGACATCCGAGTACAGAGTATTCCTAGTACGTCATTCAAAGTATGACGGGACCACTGTGAACGGGAATATCTGGAAGTCCACCAAGAACGGGTACTTCTGATGCGTCACATCGGATGGGTGACAGGGAGCATCGGGAAGAAGTATCTGACCATCCGGGAACGGACATCTCTGATGCGTCATGGATGGGTGACATAGAGCATCGCGAAGGAGATTGTACCGTAAGTTCGGTAGGAAGTGACTAGGTGATGGGTATTCCAGATGCGTCACAAGGTGGGTGACAGGTGCATCGGAAAGGGGATATCCATAGTCGAGAGGAAATTCCGAACTGTGTTAGAATTGTGCACAAGGAAAAGCAAGCACTCGAATGAAGATGGGTTCAGAGGAAACTTTGAGGAAAAAACAGATGCTTTCTGAGAAAGCGGGATTGCTTTTGGGGAAAGCAGATGCTTTCCCGCGAGGAAGTCTATGTCTGCATTGCAACTGTGCATGTGATTGCATCCAGGGACGCCTGGGAAGTGTTGTGAAAGCATTGTTTTTAATTTATAAGGTTTTATTGAGTTTTTGAACAGATTCAGACCATTTTTAAAGGTGACCGGCCGCCCACTTAATAAGTGGGAAGCCTATGATTAAATAAAGCAGTATAAACCAGCAGGCAATTTTTCTCTCTTTTTCTGGCAGAAACTAAGAAAAAAAAACCCTGGAAAACGGCTGCGATCTCTACATGAGCAGCCAATGCTCTGCTATCTTTGTCGTGGCTAGGGAGCTATAAAAGCATCACCCCCTCTCCCAGAGAGATGACCAGTTTTCGCAAGCAGAAGATGCTGCTGCAGATTTCAGCCGCAAAGAAGACGTTGCCGGTGATGCCCATGGCTGCCCCAAGTGTACCAGATGTCGCCAGGACCCAGTGCGCGAGTTCCCTCGTGAAGAAGTGCCTATGGAGCGTGTTTCCATCACGACAAGTTGCTGTTTTTCTCTGTTTTCAGCCCATAAGCGTCGTAGACGGACTGATTTATGAGAAGGAACCCGAGAACACACCTCTTTTGTGTGTAGGATTGGAAGAGAGGATTTTTCTCTCTAGAGATCTCTTTCGAGGAATTGCTTTTCGAGAACTGAGTTGCGTTTCGAGTATCGAGACTTTGAAGGTAACGATTTTCACGTTATGATCTCTAAGTATTTGTTTGCAGTTGTACTTCCTCTTAGTGAGGGAGTAGGAGCAAAGGAAGGTATGAGCCTCTGCAGGAGAAAGCGCTATGAGGAACTAGAGCCAGATCAGCCCAAGGGTTTCGTACCCAAGTTTGGAAAGTAGATCCACCCATTGGAGAGGGGTAGTCTCTCGAGTTGTGATACGGAAGTTGAGATTTCCAAGTAAGGACTTCGCATCCAAGAAAGCAGAGCTGTTCTGCGAGAAGAGGACTCTGGAAATAGAGTCAGAAAGAGTTGCAGGGATGCCATGCCATCAGTCTGGAAGGTGAGATCCAGAGGCGAGAACCTTGATTCTCGAGGATTTGGAATAAGGAACGGAAGTTCCTTGGAATAGGGTTTTGCCCTAGGAATAGGAAGCCGAGGCTTTCGGGAACCATCAAGTCTTATTCTACAACGAACGTGGTAATACGTTCGGTTCAAGTGCTTGTATAGACTTCTCCTCAGAATAAAGATACTATAATGGGGGGGGACCAGCCCATCTTCTGGTTCCCAGTACTGTGTCGATCTTCTCACTCTCTTTCTCTCTCTATTTATTTCTCTCTATATCCTTTGGCTTCAGTATTAAGTGACAAATTCTATTTATCCGAGTATATTTTATATTGTTATGCGCTCCCCTTTATGACAGTGGTATCAGAGCATGGTCTCCTCTCTCTCTCCATAAAGGAGGACGACTCTGGGAAGATGTCAGGTGACACATCCAACCCTATGTGTCCGTGGACAAGCTATACCATAACAGGGTTTCCGTCAAGTCCAATCAGTCTAGATTAGAAGTGAACTGGCACGTTTGTGAGTCTATTCGTAGACCGTGCATGCCCAGTCACTTAGCATAGATGCATATCCTTTGGTTGCACACAGCATAAGCATAAGCGTTTACATCAGATTCCATCAAGGTTAGTTTGGGGAATTTTCCAGTGCATTTAGCCTATTTTACCTATTTTTTACATTTTTCACTTATTATTTTTAAGTGACTTTTGTTGGAAAGTAGGTAGGGCAAATTGGGTAACTTAATATATAAGCAACCCTAGGCTAGCACTCTTGGGCAGATGAGCAAGGAGCACAACAGGCCCCCGGGCAGCAGGTACTCCCCCTCTCTCAGCAAGACCTCTCCAAGCATCCCTTGGCGAGCCCCCTCCCCATTCAGCCCAGCATTTTTGTTAGCGCCATCCTCTCTTGCAACTTGGCGTTTCAACAAGCAGCATATCGCCAACAGTCTCCAACCCTAGCGTTTTTGCTATCTCCCTCAACCCACAAGTCCTAGCGTTTTGGATCGCCATCAAAGGGCTGCAGTAAGCTAGCGTTTTCAGCCAAAAGGGACTGCAGATCTCAGTGTTTTAGCCAGCGTTTTCAGCATGAAAAAACCCAGCCATAAACCTGCAGATGAGCAGCGTTTTCAGCCTTCAATCGCAGCAACAAATCAGCGTTTTCAGAGACAAGGACAGCGGTGTTTTTCAGCCCTAAAAACGCAGCCAAACCTGCGTTTTCAGCCACACAAAACCGCCCCAAAGTTCTGGCAGATTTCAGCCCTTAAGTCATCAACGTCGTCACCGACATAGTCCCAAGTTGCATCAGTTCCATGCATCATCATTGTACCACTTTGTGCAATCAATAGTAAACCACTCTCGCCGACGAGAGTGGGGCCTTCGGAGGAGGGTTTTACAACGTCTCTAGTGTCGTATCTCTCTTCTCTCTTTCTCTCAGTCTCATACACTTGCACGCACAATATCCACCCACTTTGTTCGTGATCACAGTACTCTCCATAAAGAACAGAAGGCTCTGCCTTCCAAAAGAACTAAAAGGAACCTTGAGCAAATATGGATCACTCATCTTGAGAAAATACAACATTCATTCCGCTGCACCTTACATTGGTATCAGAGCTTTGGAAGTGTTCTGTATTACTCAAGGAAAGAACCACAAGAACCACAAGAATGTTTTTTGCTTGTTGAGGTCGCACGAACCCAAGTTCGCTTGGGCGTGTCGATTCCTGATCGTGTTTTGTTGAAGAGTGACAAGAATCCCAAGAAAGAAGGGCTTGTCCAACCTCCCCTTGTGTCTCTTTTCACTCATTGGGAGCGGACCATGCACTTAGCGGCCGGCCAATCGACGTGAGGTGGGAAAAAGCAACCTTGGTGTGAGCGCAAGGCTGCCAAGGGGTGCGCCCGCGGAAAAGAGTAGAAATAGGGTGAAAAGAAGATCCTTCTCAAACGCGATTTGCAAGCAAAAGAAAACCTCAAGACCCTCAAGAACCCAAGCTCCTCGTGAACTTAAGAACCAAAGATCATAGTGCATGGTCGTCACCCGAAGCGGAATGGATACTTCGCATACAGGTGATGAGCATGAGAGAGGCGAAAAAGGATTCTCCCCACCAGGAGATTTTTCCAACCCTCCCCCTTCGCCATCTACTCCACGAGTTGGACCCACGTCTATGGAGGCGATGGTCAAGTCAATGTTGGACATGATGACACAACAAGAAACGAATCGAGTTGCGTTGGCACAACTCGCAAGCAAAGCAGAACAACAAGAAGCTAAGGACCATGAGTGCGACGAAAGAATTGCAAGACTTGCCGCAGAACAAGCCGCTAAGGACCGTGCGCGCGACAAAAGAAACGCAAGACTTGCCGCACAACAAGAAGACAATCGCCTTGCTTTAGAACGCGAACGCGACGCACAAAAAGAAAGAAAAGAACTAACAAAGGAGGAAGCGGCAGCAAGCAGCGTGGCCTTGGAGGTCGAGCGAGAGGCTCAAAGAGGACTACGAACTCAAGAATTGGTTCGACAGGTACTTGCCTCAAAATCCGAACCACCCAAGGATCGTGCGAGTTCATCAAGTGGCGCAAGCCACGATGCGGATTCCAACCACCCGGTCACAGAGAAGTTGACTTTCAGTAAGTATGACGGTAAGATGGATGCTACGGTTATTCATTCTTGGTTGCATCAATTTAATGCTTATTTTGCGACAACTAAGAAAACAGGAAATAGCAAAGTTTTCACGGCAGCTATGTACCTTGCCGGTGATGCCATAAATTGGTACCACGCATGGCAAGAGGCACAGCTAGCTGTGCACCTAGAGGAAGCCGATGAATTCACGCCCCTCTCTTTTAGTTGGGCTGATTTCCAAGACAAGCTCAAGGCACGGTTTATGCCACCTCAGTACCTTGCACGATTGAAGGACGATTGGCGCGCTCTCAAGCAAAATGGTATGCCGGTTATGTCTTTCTCTAATCGTGTTTTGCAGCTCGGCACTCAATTACGCAAATCGGATTCGGAGCGCAAGGAGGCCTTTCTTTACGGATTGGACGAGTATATCAAGTATGATGTCGAGGTACTAGATCCAATCGATCTCAACAAAGCGGTAGCGATTGCTCTCGCACACGAGATGAAGCACAACAAAGGAAAGCCTAAGGAAAACAAGACTTCTCATGGAACCCCGTAGAATTCTCAGAACACACAGAATGGTAAGAACGGTAAGAATGGTAATTCTCCTAGCCCTTCTTCCTCTAATTCCTCGGAAAAGAATAACAATGAATCTAAGGGTAAAGCTAAAGCACCTGCAAAACCTAAGCTAACCCCTGATGAAAAAGCTTCACAAGGAATTATAGGAGGATACATCACGGCAGAAGAACAAGTGATTTATGCTAAAGAAGTAGATGTTTTCAATGTCACGTCAAGGGTCACATTAAGAAGGCCTGTCCTAATACAGTCCCACCTAAAGAACAAAAGGCACCCACAGCAACCACAAGCACTATCACAAACCAACCTGCATCTTGCGGCTAGGAGATCTCTTGGCAGCGCCTTTGCCACGAGTCGCCTAGCGAGAGAGGGTCAGCCCTTCTTGCGGCCCCCTCTGCAGATTCAGACATCTTCCCTTGCAGCTATCCCCCATGGTCTGACGAGCATTGACCTCCGACGCCGCTGGGACTTCTTCGACTACGGGTTCACTCGCTTTCTCGGCGACTCCGCAGCAGACCACAAGGCAGCCTGCTTCAGGGTCCATGCTTTGTTCCTCGCCGCTAGGGAGACAGAGGCCTTGGACTCAGCATTTGGTTTCTCCTTCCCCCTCTGTGGTAGGGCCAAGACAAAGTGGTCCCTCGACTCAGTGTTGGGATGGTTACATACACAGGTTCTCGAGTTCTCTCATCACATGGGAGAACTTGGAGTTACAGATTTGCTGCAGACTTTGTGGCCACTGGCCAAGTTTGCGGTGACACCCCAAGACTCAGCAGGATGTAGGCACATTGTGGTGTACTTCTTTGCTGATACGCAGTGTTTGCCTTGCTATGTATACATTCATGAGGACTCCTAGACAGAGGAGGTTGCTTTACGCACGGCTCGCTCTGCTTGGGCTTGGGCTAGGCACTCACTGCAGTCTCGCCTATCTAGAGGACGCTCGGATACGGATTACTCCCCATCCAAGCCAACCTCGAAGATAGCCCGTCTTGCTACTGCGGCGGCATCTGTTCTCTCTCGCTCCCCATGAGGATCGTCTCGTGGAACGTGCAAGGACTAGGTGGGCCCCAGTTTCAACGACAGCGGGGCCGATTGCGTCAGGAGCTTCAGCGTTGCCTTGTGGGAGGAGAGATTGATCTCCTTATGCTTCAGGAGCACCATCTGTGTGAGAGCCGCATTCGGCGATGTGGTCAGATTTTGCGTGGACGATATGATACCTTTTGGTCAGCTGCTTTTGGACCTAGAGGCATCCAAGGTGGGGTATGTATGACTATTGCGGATTCATTGCAGCAGGCCATTGTGGGCAGAGGGATTATTGTGCCAGGCAGGGCTCAATGGATTACTATGCAGGTTCAGGGTGGCCTTGTGGGCTTCCTGAACATCTATGCGCCCAATGTGGCGAGTGCTCGTGAAGAGTTTTGGTCACAGATTGTTGAGTCTTTGCCGCAGGCTGACCATTGGTGTGTAGGAGGGGACTTCAACATGTTGGAGGACCCTTCTGACAGGATTGGAGGCAACCATGCTACTGTGCATGGAGTCGAGTTAGCAGCTTGGGAGAGGTTGTGTATGACTTTGAGGGTCTCGGATACATGGCAGCACTCTGGCTTTGTGAGGCCTCTAGCCAGTCTTGCCTTCTCTAGATCGGACCGCAGAGTGGGAGGATTGAATCTATCTAGGATAGATCGCTTCTACACTAGTGACCACTTCAATGACTTGGGGGGATCAGTGGGCATCCTGGCAGGGACATCCTTCTCGGACCATGCACCAGTGATCCTCACAGTGGCAGACAGGCAGAGGAGTGGGAGCACGATGCTTCGCATCCCAAAGCGGGTCTTGTTGGACTCAGCACTCAGAGAGAGGGTAGAGGCTCTCTGGACAGAGGGCATGGATAGCCAGGTTCCACCTGCAGACAGAGTGGCCTTAGGCCTAGCTCAGCTTAGCCACTTTTTTCTCCAGGAGTCTCTGGCTCGCCGGGCTGCAGCAAGAGAGGAGGAGCAGCGTCTCAGACAAGGCATTGCTTCACTACAAAGGATGCAGGAGCAGCATCCAGACAGTCCATGGTTGGAGGAGCAGTTATAGCAGGCTCGACAGGAGCTTGCTAGCACAGAGGAGAGGCGTCATGAGTTTGCCTTTCACCGACAGGCATTTCCGTGGACTCAGGTGGGTGACAGAGTGACGGGTGCTTTCTTTGAGACAGTGGGACCTCGGCACTCGCATGCCAAGGTCAATCAGTTGAGGAGACCCGATGGGTCAGTTGTTTGTGAGCCCGAGGATATGCGTGCAGTTGATACTGACTTTTACCCTGAGTTACTGTCTGTTGAGCCCCAGTCAGAGCGGTAGGATGCATGCAGGGAGCAGGTTTGGGCACAGATGCCTGGTCTTGTGACTAAGGAGATGCGCCAGAGGCTAGAGATACCACTTCAGCTTGAGGAGCTGCACACGGCTCTTAGGGCCCTCCCTCGTGGTAGCTGTCCAGGTGAGGATGGGCTGACTCCCAGCTTTTTCTTGGAGTACTGCGACCTGCTTGGCCCAGATCTGTGTAGTGCCTTTCAGTACATTTTGCACACAGGAGTGATGCCTGATAGCATGAGTTAGGGCCTGATCTACCTCATTCCAAAGAAGGGTGGCTCCTTGGATGAGATTCGACAGTGGCGCCCCATCACCATCCTCAACTCAGCCTACAAAATTCTTGCCAAGGCTAAGTCTGAGTTTGAGGATTCAGCCACTTTTGGAGAGCCTTATACATGGGACTCAGACAGGTTTTGTCAAGGAACGCAGTATCCTTGACAACATCTTCACTTTCTGGGAGGCTTCTGCCCTGGCACGGCTCCGTAGGGAGAACCTTGTGATTCTTCTTCTCGATTTTGAGAAGGCATACGACAAAGTTGACTGGGACTTTCTAGAGGGCACTCTACGCAGGATGGGCTTCTCAGATGCTTGGATCAGAGGGGTGTCAGCTTTGTACAGACAGGCTCACAGTCAGCTGCTTTTGGCAGGAGGTAGAGGTGAGCGCTTCATGCTCACACGCTCGGTCAGACAGGGTTGTCCTCTTGCCCCCTTTCTCTTTCTGTTCTATGCGGAGGCGATGAGCAGATTCTTGGTGTCAGAGCAGGTTGGTCTGAGAGGCTTAGCACTCCCTATTCGGGGAGATGAGCTACTGGACGCTGAGTTTGCCGATGACTCAGCCTTGTACTTAGAGGGCCAGGAGGCCAATCTGCACACATGTGAGCAGGCTTTGGAGACCTTCTGTTGTGCATCGGGCGCACTGATCAACTGGAGAAAGACAGTGGCTTTCTTGGTTGGTAGTGCTCATGTGCCAGATTGGATGCCAGGAGAGGGTTTCAGGTGGATTCCCCCAGGGACTGCAGTTCGGTACTTGGGTTGTCAGGTTGGTTTGGACTTGTTCCCCGAGCAGCAGATTGCTCCTCTTCTCCTGTCCATCAAGAGAAAGTTGTTACATTGGAGCTCAGCACGACTTTCGCTGGCTGGTAGAGTAGTAGTTGCCAACCAGGTGTTGTTGGCGACTATGTGGTACATCACTTCTTGCTGGATGTTTTCGAGTTCTTGTATCAGCCAGGCAGAGAGGCTGATCAGGAACTTCCTTTGGTCAGGACGTGACACTCAGATTGCCCGAGCCAAGGTGGCTTGGTCGGTAATCACACTTCCTTGTTCTCAGGGAGGGCTTGGGATCATTGATCCAGCACAGCAGAGCAAAGCCCTTCTTGGGAAGTTCGTAGTCAAAGGACTTCTTCCAGGAGAGGAGCCCTGGATGCTGCAGAGGCTTCGTGCCAAGGTGCCTCAGTCAGGAGGCCCTTGGCAACCTTCGACCATATGGATCTTTACAGAGATGCGCCGAGTTGGTTTGAGCAGGAGACTAGAGGACCGCTTCGCTGTGAGTTTGCTTCGATCTTGGGAGCTCTTACGGCGTGGCCTAGAGCAGAGACAACCGACGTGCACGGAGGAGCGCCTACGGCAGCCCCTCGTCTGGAACCCCATGGTTAGCACTCAGAGAGGCTACTTGGTTGGTAGTCGGCCTCATGTTTCTTGGGGTCCCATGGCAGCAGGTCCAGCGCGCTCTCTAGGTGACTGGCTAGAGTTCACAGGTTTGTCAGAGGAGGTGCAGGGTTTCCAGCTACAGGGCATGAGAGGGGTGCAGAGGATGTGTCAGGACATCTCAGAGTCAGTTCCAGCTGAGTGGCTCACGCCTCTCGAGCCAGTAGCACCCCGGTGGATGGGAGCCTTCACACGACTGGAGCTTCTCATTTCAGTCAGGGCCTGCTCAGAGTCTGCCTCGGTCCTGTTCTTCGAGCTTCAGAGTGGGCGACGACTACAACGAGTTGCAGTAGAGGCCCCGCAGGTAGCAGAGTGCTGTTTTCAGAGGATCAGAGTAGTGGGTATCAGTGGGCGGACCTGCATCATAGACCCTGACCCAGTAGTTCTTGAGACAGGACACTGGAGGCTATGGGCTTGGGAGTGTTGTCCGTTGGCACGAGTATAGTTGGATCCTGGTGAGTGGCTATGGAGGGACCCCTTCTCTTCTGCAGACCACCCAGGAGTCCCGTTCTTTCAGTACAATGTTCGACTGGGACGTCATATACTAGCAGCACAGAGAGAGGCCCTCCCCGCTGCAGCACGTCATTGGCAGGAGGAGGGTCTCACAGTCGAGTTCTTGGCAAATTTTTGGGAGAGGTTGTGGGACTCCAGATAGCCGAGGCCAGGGGGCGCTCAGATGGCACTACTGTCCACCTGTGTGGCTCTTCCCTCATCCCATCTCTTGATTTAGCCTCATTGTATATATGATGATTTTTCATTGGGAGAGTCTCCCCATCATGCTTGTTGTAGCCCTCTCTTGCAGAGGTGGTTGTAGCCCTATGGGCAGTTTTCATTAACTAATAGAAGGATATTTTTCTCTGAAAAGAAAAAAAACCAACTTGCATCTTCTCCTTACTCTGACACACACATTGATGAGTCTCTCATGAAGTGTTATGGTCATGTAAAAGGTAAGCGTTTTATCATATTGTTTGATCCAGGCAGTATGCATGATGTGATTAGTCCCCCTCTTGTTGAGAGAGCCCGCCTTGAAGTTAGTCAAAAATCTCCTCTCGAGGTTTCTGGCTTCGCTCCCGGTATGGACTCTCTCATCACGAAGGAGTGCCTTGATGTGATGTTTACCGTTCAACAAGCTTCTTTTCGTAGAAAATTTCTTGTTTCTCCTCTCTCAAGATGTGATATGATTTTGGGCATTAAATGGTTTCGTGAGCTCAACGCTCTCATTGATTTTGAGGCTAACACTCTCACTTTACATACCAAAATTGATTCCCCCCTCATCATTCGTGCTGAGGAGGGCTTGAATCTTTGCCTCTCATCTCGCATGTGCAGGTAAAGCGTGAATTACGACGAGGAGCACAAGCGGCATTCATCTATGCTGCTCCAGTTTCCCAGAGCATTCAGGCTCCAGCTAAGTATTCAGAGTTGTTTACGAAGTTTAAACATCTCTTTTTGCAGGATGATCTTCCACCTCGTCTCCCACCCGAGCGGCCGGAGGACCATCGCATCGAGCTTATGGAGGGAGCACAGCCTGTCAGTAAGGCTCCCTACCGTTTGAACAAGACACAGGAGGAAGAGTTAGAGCAACAACTCACGGAGTTGGTGGCTAGAGGATTCATACGTCCTAATGTAAGTCCTTTTGCTGCTCCTATTTTGTTTGTTCGCAAGAAGGATGGTTCGTCTCGTTTGTGTGTTGATTACAGGGCATTAAACAAGATGACCGTCAAGAACAAGTTTCCGATGCCTCGCATTGAGTATATCCTTGATAGGCTCAATGGGGCAAAGGTTTTCAGCAAGGTCGATCTCAAAAGTGAATACCATCAGGTACGGGTATTCAAAGGCGACATTTTTAAGACCGCTTTTCGCACCGAGCGAGGGCAATGGGAGTATATTGTTATGCCTTTTGGATTGACAGGTGCCATGGGTACGTTCAATCATCTCATGGTAGGTCGTTTCGGTGATATGGTCGGTGTATGTGTATTCATCTTTTTAGATGATATTCTCATTTTTTCTGCATCGTGGGAATAACATGAAAGAGATGTTGAAAGGGTACTACCTCGTTTGGATGAGTGTAAGTTATACATAGCAACTAAGAAGTCTGAATTTTTTCTTACTAAAGTCACTTATCTGGGTTATATCATTTCTGCAGAAGGCGTCAAGCTAGATCCCGCGAAGGTGGAACAGGTTCGTAATTGGGATTTTCCCAAAACTACATATGATGTGCGTTCTTTTCTTGGTTTATGTCAAGCATATAGTTCGCACATACAGAATTTTGCACGCATTGCTGCACCTATGACTGATGTTTTGAAAGGGGTAAAGACTCGCCGTCAGCGCATAGACTTGCCCGAGGCAGCCATTGAGGCTTTCGCAGCTCTCAAGGTTGCGGTGACAGAGGCACCGTGTCTTATCCTTGCCTCTTGGGAAGATCCCTTTGAGGTATGGACGGATGCGAGCAATGTTGCCATAGGCGCTGTGCTTCAGCAGCATGGTCATCCTATAGCTTTCCTTAGCCGGAAGCTCAATAGTGTGGAAAAGAATTATTCAGTTTATGATAAAGAACTTCTGTCTGTCATTCACTCTCTTAAGCATTGGAAGCATTTTCTGTATGGTAGAGAGTTTACAGTGCGCACATCATCAAGCCCTCAAATGGCTCCAGTCTATGCCTAGTGCACATTGGAGTGATCGCCAAGCGCGGTGGTCACAATTTTTTGAGCAATTTGGAGGGTTGATTGAGTATGTGCCTGGAAAAGCTAACCCTGTTGCAGATGCGTTGAGTCGCAAAGGACAGATTTTGGCTCTCGAGTCAAGAACAACATTTTCTATTCAGTATGCGGATTCTGAGTTTGGTAAGTATTGGTTGCAGGCTCTTGCTTCCCAAGGGTACAGCAACCATCTCATTCGTGATAGATTGTTATTTTTTCGTCAACGTTTATGTGTGTTACCCTCTCTCAAGCCAACCATATTGCATGATGCACATGATTCTCTCACGGGTGGTCACAGGGGAATGAACACCACATTGGAAAAAATTAAACGATTTTTTTATTGACCTAAAATGCGAAAAGATGTGTTTCGTTATGTCACACAGTGCACTATATGTCGAAAGCGAAAAGCTCCTCAGGGTAAGCAGCAAGGCCTCTTGCTTCCGCTGCCTATTCCCGATGACCTTTTCAGGATATTTCTATGGATTTTGTGACTAACCTACCACCAAATTTTGCATTCAAGGAACACTCAATGTTTAACAATTGTTGATCGTTTCAACAAACTTTGCATGTTGATTCCTTGTAAAGCCACAATTACTGCACAAGATGTAGCACGGTTGTTCATTAAGCATTGGTACCCCCTCTGTGGTTTGCCAAAGTTAATTGTTTCAGATAGGCATGTTAAGTTCATGTCCAACTTTTGGTGCGCACTCTTTGAAAATTTTGACATAAAGTTGAATTTTTCATCGGCTTTTCATCCACAGTCAGATGGTCAAACAGAAATTTACAATCAATTGGCTTTTGATGTGTTAAAATCTTATGTTCATGATCAGCAGTCTCAATGGGAGCTTTATCTCCCATTGGTTCAGGCTATTCTAAATGACTCCTTTTCTTCTGCTATTGGTCGAACTCCGTACGAGGCAGCTTTTGGCCGTCCTTTCAAGTCACTTTTGACTCGATCGGTCAGTCAAATGCCTGATGCCAATGCTGAAAGTCAATCATTGGATGAGATTTTTAAGAGTGTGAAGCTTCGGCTAAGCAAGGCTTAGGAATCTTATTCTCGGCAGGCTAACAAGCATCGTCAGGAGGTCTCGATCAAGGAAGGAGATTGGGTTTATCTACGAATCATGAAACAACGTCTTAGCAAGTTGGAAAGAAATGTCCTAAGTTGTCTTTTCGTATGTATGGTCCATTTCCAATCATTAAAAATATAAATGAGGTTTCAATGAAATTGCAGTTGCCTAACTCATGGTCAATGCACAACGTTTTCCATGTTTCTTATTTGAAAGTGTTTCAGGGAACACCTCCAACGGACATTTCGGAAGAAGAACCGGAGATCATCGATGAAGCTGAAGTCATGGAGCCGGAGCAAGTCTTGTTGCATCGGTTTCGCCATGGTTCGAAGAAGCAAGTACGACAATACTTTTTAAAGTTCAAAGATCGAGGAACCCATGAAGCGGTGTGGATAGACAAAGAGTTCTTCAAGGATTATCCAGAGTTGTTGGCAGACTACAAGGAAGCCATGCAGCTCGGTACCAGTACCTCACTTTAAAAAGGACGGGATGTCACGTGACACATCCAACCCTATGTGTCCGTCGACAAGCTATACCATAACAGGGTTTCCGTCAAGTCCAGTCAGTCTAGATTAGAAGTGACGTGGCACGTTTGTGAGTTTATTCATAGACCATGCATGCCCAGTCACTTAGCATAGATGCATATCCTTTGGTTGCACACAGCATAAGCATAAGCATTTACATCAAATTCCATCAAGGTCAATTTGGGCAATTTTCCAGTGCATTTAGCCTATTTTACCTATTTTTGACATTTTTCACTTATTATTTTTAAGTGACTTTTGTTGGAAAGTAGGTAGGGCAAATTGGGTAACTTAATATATAAGCAACCCTAGGCTAGCACTCTTGGGCAGATGAGCAAGGAGCACAACAGGACCCCAGGCAGCAGGTACTCCCCCTCTCTCAGCAAGACCTCTCCAAGCATCCCTTGGCGAGCCCCCTCCCCATTCAGCTCAGCGTTTTTGTTAGCGCCATCCTCTCTTGCAGCTTGGCATTTTCAACAAGCAACACATCGCCAACAGTCTCCAACCCTAGCGTTTTTGCTATCTCCCTCAACCCGCAAGTCCTAGCATTTTGGATCGCCATCAAGGGTTGCAGTAAGCTAGCGTTTTCAGCCAAAAGGGACTGCAGATCTCAGCGTCTTAGCCAGCGTTTTCAGCATAAGAAAACGCAGCCATAAACCTGCAGATGAGCAGCGTTTTCAGCCTTCAGTCGCAGCAACAAATCAGTGTTTTCAGAGACAAGGACAGCGGTGATTTTCAGCCCTAAAAACGCAGCCAAACCTGCGTTTTCAGCCGCACAAAACCGCCCCAAAGTTTTGGCAGATTTCAGCCCTTAAGTCATCAACGTCGTCCCTGTCGTCGTCACCGACATAGTCCCAAGTTGCATCAGTTCCATGCATCATCATTGTATTGTGCATGATCACAGTACTCTCCATAAAGAACGGAAGGCTCTACCTTCCATAAGAACTAAAGGGAACCTTGAGCAAATATGGATCACTCATCTTGAGCAAATACAACATTCATTCCGCTGCACCTTACACTGGTATCAGACCACAACAGGCCCCCAGGAGACCTAGCGTTTTGCAGATCCAGCATCACCTAGGGTTTTTCCCATCAGATCAGCCTCGGCTAGCAAACAGCAAGAGCCCCAACGTTTTTGCAAGAGATCAGCAGATCAGCCTAGCGTTTTTCATTTTGCAGAACCACGGCAGCAACAGGACCAAAATTCAGCCCTAGCGTGTTTGGTTGCAGATCAGCCCCTGCGTTTTGCACCTTCATCGCGACAGAAAGTCAAGTACCATTAGCGTTTTCAGTTTTCAGCAGTTAGACATCGCAGATAAAGTCCCGAACCTCGCAGATCTCACCTTCCCGCAGCAGATCCTCGTCGCACGGTCAGTTTCCGCAAGGTTTACAGATTCAGCCCGGAAAACTCAAATTTCAGCATCTGCGTTTTCAGCGCGTCGTCGTCGCATCGTCGCCATCGACATCGTCATCGACATAGAGTCAGAATTCAGCAGATAGAAGATTAGCAGATTTCAGCCCATAGCATTTTTAGACAGCAGTAGAAAGATTGCAGATTTCAGCTCTTAGGTCGACTTCGTCATCACCGTCGTCATCGTCGACATAGCCTAGACTTGCATCAGTCACTTGCATTCATTTGTACCAGATTGTGCAATCAATAGTAGACCACTCTCGCCGACGAGAGTGGGGCCTCCGGAGGAAGGTTTTACGTCGTCTCTGGTGTCGTATTCTCTTCTCTCTCTATCTCTCGGTCTCACACTTGCACGTACAGTGTCCATTCACTTTGTTTGTGATCATAGTATTCTCTCATTAAGAATGGAAGGCTCTACCTTCCATAAGAACAAAAGGAACCTTGAGCACAATTCGGAGCACTCATCTTGAGCAAAGCGCAAACATTCATTCCGCTGCACCTACAAGGAGCACAACAGGCCCCCAGGCAGCAGGTACTCCCCCTCTCTCAGCAAGACCTCTCCAAGCATCCCTTGGCGAGCCTCCCCATTCAGCCCAGCGTTTTTGTTAGCGCCATCCTCTCTTGCAGCTTGGCGTTTTCAACAAGCAGCACATCGCCAACAGTCTCCAACCCTAGCGTTTTTGCTATCTCCCTCAACCCGCAAGTCCTAGCGTTTTGGATCGCCATCAAAGGGCTGCAATAAGCTAGCGTTTTCAGCCAAAAGGGACTCCAACCCTAGCGTTTTTGCTATCTCCTTCAACCCGCAAGTCCTAGCGTTTTGGATCGCCATCAAAGGGCTGCAGTAAGCTAGCGTTTTCAGCCAAAAGGGACTGCAGATCTCAGCGTTTTAGCCAGCGTTTTCAGCATAAAAAAACGCAGCCATAACCTGCAGATGAGCAGCATTTTCAGCCTTCAGTCGCAGCAACAAATCAGCGTTTTCAGAGACAAGGACAGCGGTGATTTTCAGCCCTAAAAACGCAGCCAAACCTGCGTTTTCAGCCGCACAAAACCGCCCCAAAGTTTTGGCAGATTTCAGCCCTTAAGTCATCAACGTCGTCCCCGTCGTCGTCACCGACATAGTCCCAAGTTGCATCAGTTCCATGCATCATCATTGTACCACTTTGTGCAATCAATACTAGACCACTCTCACCGACGAGAGTGGGGCCTTCGGAGGAGGGTTTTACAACGTCTCTGGTGTCGTATCTCTCTTCTCTCTTTCTCTCAGTCTCATACACTTGCATGCACAATATCCACCCACTTTGTTCGTGATCACAGTACTCTCCATAAAGAACGGAAGGCTCTACCTTCCATAAGAACTAAAAGGAACCTTGAGCAAATATGGATCACTCATCTTGAGAAAATACAACATTCATTCCGCTGCACCTTACAGAAGATACGGGAAGAAGCCATGACAAGCCAAGACAGAAGTTAGCAGGCAGAACCCTAAGTCCTGCAGGAAAAAGCTCGCAAAGCTCGGAAAATTTTTCTCTCTGTAAGAAGTCAACACAAGACTTGGGATTCTTTGAGAAGGCGACAATAGCATGATGCTCAAGAACCTAGAGAATCCAAGGAGCGGAATGCTCAAGATCCTTCAGATTCCAAAAGATATCCATGAACATCAATCCAAAACCATAGCCAAGAAATCCCGTCATTTCGGGAAGGATATGAAGAAGGTCTCTAGACCTAGGAACACTCTAGTCAAGTTTGATACTTTTGACGGAAGGAAAGATGTCTTAAAAGCTACTGCTTTCATTCGACAGTTTGAAGTTTGCCTTTGCAAACGGCAATTTCTGAGAAGTGTTGACGGTGAGGCATGTGACCAAACACCTCAAGGGGGATTGCCATTACTTGGTGGTATACCAAAGCTCTGCAAGGAACTTACAACAAGACTTGGATTCAATTCAAGGCTGAATTTTCCGACAAATTTGTTTTTTTCTACGCTTTGAGGAAGGCATCCAAGAAGATTGGGATCAGTTTGCCCAATGGGAACATGAGTGAGTCAAAGCAAGTAGTAGTTTACTCTTTCCAAGGTAGCTCCACTCTTGATCCTCTCTGAGGAAGGAAAGATGAATAAATTCAACAAAGAACTTTTGCCCGAACTTTGTAGACACATTTGCAAGATACTGTACAGCAAATGGTGGAGTTAGCAATAAAAGTTGAAAGTGTACACCTTAGTGTACATAGAATCTAATCCCCGCAGTGGGACGGGAACCATTGAACACAAAAACGACGAATTTTTGTTACCTCTCCTCGAAGGATATGTTGCTATCCAGAGAAAGTTTGGAGTAAGGGAATTCAAATTAACTCCTGAGTTTTTGAATAGAAGACCCTCAAACTTCAAGTGAGAGGGCAGGTCTCATCAAAGTTACATCTTAGAGGAAGTTACAAAGTGCGTTTTCTTTTTCGCACGAGGAATGCGTATGTCTAACCAAGACTGATCACTCTTGAGTGTTTATGAGAGTAGGGTTGAGCCAGAACACTATTTTATACGATGAACTGCTTTGCTTAACCATCCGGAAGGTCCATGATTGATCTGGTATCCAGTAATTCTCAAACAGATTACCTGCTACTGCGGGTAGGAAATTACCAAGGAACCATTCTGAGCTTTCAAGCAAAGAAAAACTTTCATTAAGCTGGAGTACTCTATAAGCCTACACCCCTACCCGGTAAGGGAAGATATGGTAGTGCTTTTCGCACAAGTGAAGGAATACTCTCTTTATGAGGGAAGAAGCAAGAGACGGCCTTGGCCTATGCTCGTAGAATTCCACATTTGAAATCCAAGTTTATTTGACGAGCGGGTTTTGCTCTTAGATCGAGCCAAGGGATCGTCAGGTTGAGCGTCGTCGCTCTAAGGATCTTACGAAGGGAAGGTAATTTCCCAAGTTCACCGAAGCTCTAACACAACTTAAGAATTCTGTACACCTTTGGGTACATGGATAACACACGAAGATGCAGATCTATGCCAAGGAACAGCACGCGAGTTTGTTATACTCTCTTGAGCGCTTTTTTTGCGTGCAAGGATATTACGATACGAGAATATCTATTTGAGCTGTGTTCGGTAGAAGAAATTTGAGTTTCTCTACGAAGAAGAGGTTTTCTGATGGTCTTTGATCATCGAGTATGTTATGTGCTTTTACCATTACAGTAGCAACTTTTGGTTGCGGTATATGTTTCTCCATGAGCAGGTCAAGTAGCATTTACACGCTGCTGGAATAAATTCGAACAATTATGTTTGTAAGAGAATAATTCGCCAACCGTTTTAAAATGGTGAGAATTGCCTTAACCATATATGGGAGAACATCATTGAGATCTAAAGCGGGTTCGCCCTTAAGTGGGCTGAGTTTGAACTTATGTTCACATAATGGTAGGCTAGAAGTTTAAGACGTGCAGCAGTGCACAAGGGATCTTTGGATCACAACTATTGGCCTACCCAGAGCAAAGGCCCGAAATAAGAACTTACTTTGGTAAGATGGCACACTTTGTCTGCCACAGGAAGATTCACATGAGCTTAATGCTCTCTACATGCCCTATGCGGGAGGACACAAGAGGTTTAATATCCTCAGCACTAAAAGCGCAAGGTTATGAGCAAGGACAGAGACCTAGATTGATTTCTAGGAGGATTATTCTTCTCAAGGATGAGAAGGCGAAAGTGAGTTAACAGATTCTCGGATGAGGAAACTTCCGATCTGTTGGAAAGACACGAATGCCGAGTTCTTGCATGGCTCATAACTTGTAAGTTTGATGATTGGTGAAGGATATCCTCGAAGTACTAGAGGAAGGACATAAACCGGTAAGGTAAGTATTGAATTCTTGAATTTTTGTTTAATTTAATTTTTAAATTCTCTTCTGAGAAAGGACCAATTCAACTCACCATTGAGTAAGATTTTGAATTTTTTTGGTTTCTCTCCGGGCAGTTCAGTTAGACCTCTACAGTTGAGGACGATTGTTTATAAGTGAGAGGGATGTTGCTAAATTGGCTTTATCTGACAGAAAAATAATTCTAAATGAATTATTGGATTTATAAGTGAGAGGGTTTTCTCGCTTGGAACACCAAGGAAAAATAATTCTAAATGAATTATTGGAATTTCAAGTGAGGGTTTTTCTCACTGGAGACATCCGAGTACAGAGTATTCCTAGTACGTCATTCAAAGTATGACGGGACCACTGTGAACGGAAATATCTGTAAGTCCACTAGGAACGGGTATTTCTGATGCGTCACATCGGATGGGTGACAGGGAGCATCGGGAAGAAGTATCTGACCATCCGGGAAGGGACATCTCTGATGCGTCATAGGATGGGTGACATAGAGCATCGCGAAGGAGATTGTACCATACGTTCGGTAGGAAGTGACTAGGTGATGGGTATTCTTGATGCGTCACAAGGTGGGTGACAGGTGCATCGGAAAGGGGATATCCATAGTCGAGAGGAAGTTCCGAACTGTGTTAGAATTGTGCACAAGGAAAAGCAAGCACTTGAATGAAGATGGGTTCAAAGGAAACTTTGAGGAAAAAACAGATGCTTTCTGAGAAAGCGGGATTGCTTTTCGGGAAAGCAGATGCTTTCCCACGAGGAAGTCTATGTCTGCATTGCAACTGTGCATGTGATTGCATCCAAGGACGCCTGGGAAGTGTTGTGAAAGCATTGTTTTTTACTTATAAGGTTTTATTGAGTTTTTGGACAGATTCAGACCATTTTTAAAGGTGACCAACCGCCCACACAATAAGTAGGCAGCCTATTATTAAATAAAGCAGTATAAACCAGCCAGCGATTTTTCTCTCTTTTTCTGGCAGAAACCAGGAAATAAAAAAACCCGAAAACCGGCCGCGATCCCTACGCGAGCAGCCAATGCTATGCTATCTTTGCCGTGGCCAGGTAACTATAAAAGCATCACACACCCTCTCCCAGAGAGAAGACCAGTTTTTCGCAAGGAGAAGATGCTACTGCAGATTTCAGCCGCAAAGAAGACGTTGCCGGTGATGCCCATGGCTGCCCCAAGTGTACCAAATGTCGCCAAGACCCAGTGCGTGAGTTCCCTCGCGAAGAAGTGCCTACAGAGCGTGTTTCCATCGCGACAAGTTGCTGTTTTTCTCTGTCTTCAGCCCATAAATGTCGTAGACGGGGCTGATTTACAAGAAGGAACCCAAGAACACACCTCTTTTGTGTGTAGGATTGGGAGAGAGGATTTTCTCTCTAGAGATCTCGTCCGAGGAAGTTCTTTTCGAGAACTGAGTTGCGTTTTGAGCGTCGAGACTTTGAAGGTAATGATTTTCACATTATGATCTCTAAGTATTTGTTTGCAGGTGTACTTCCTCTTAATGAGGGAGTAGGAGCAAAGGAAGGCATGAGCCTCTGAAGGAGAAAGTGCTTTGAGGAACTAGAGCCAGATCAGCCCAAGGGTTTCGTACCCAAGTTTGGGAAGTAGATTCACCAATCGGAGAGAGGTAGTCTCTCGAGTTGTGATCCGGAAGTTGAGATTCCCAACTAAGGCGCGTCCGAGAAAGCAGAGTTGTTCTGCGAGAAGAGGACTTTGGAAATAGAGTCAGAAAGAGTTGCAGGGATGCCATGCCCTGAGTCTGGAAGGTGAGATCCAGAGGCGAGAACCTTGATTCTCGAGGATTTGGAATAAGGAACGGAAGTTCCTTGGAATAGGGTTTTGCCCTAGAAATAGGAAGCCGAGGCTTCCGGGAACCATCAAGTCTTATTCTAGAACGAACGTGGTAATACGTTCGGGTCAAGTGCTTGTATAGACTTCTCCTCAGTAATAAAGATACTATTGTGGGGGGGGGGGGGGACCAGCCCATCTTCTGGTCCCAGTACTGTGTCGATCTTCTCACTCTCTTTCTCTCTCTATTTATTTCTCTCTATATCCTTTGGCTTCAGTATTAAGTGATAAATTCTATTTATCCGATTATATTTTATATTGTTATGCACTCCCCTTTGTGACAATTTCAGCCCAGATTATGCGAGACAGCTCGTAGGAAATCACAGGATTTATTCCCTCTGTTAATATATAAAGAAATACCGAAAGGGGCGCCAATTTTGGGGCCTACAGGTTGTTGGCGTCTACTCGGAGCATTCTAGCTTCCGAGCTGTGTGTGTGCTTAAGTGTTAATTCCCGTCGCAGGTTCCTTTTGCAAAGTACTCTCTCCCTCTCTGTGTGTGTCTAAAGTAAAGAACTTCGGGTGAAAGCCAAAGCCTACCGCCCCACGGGCCGGTTTCACTTGGGACTACCATTCCCCACCGGAGTAACATTGTCTATCCAAGAGCTGATGGACCATGTTGTGGTTGGCTACGAACTTATGGAAGGAATCTAGCCCTAATTTTTGGTGCAAGTTTCAGGATGGAAAGTTAGTCGACTTTTCGTGCTCGGCTGATGTCGAGATTGCTTTTTAAGTTTAAGTTCTATTTGAACTTGTTTGGTGATCCTGTTTGGAATTTGTTTGAAATGGATGGTATCTCTTGTAAACCTGTCTTGGTGCTGATTTGAATTGTCTGACTCTGATTTTAATACTGGTTTCAATGATTGGTGATTTTTTACTCACGGGTAGAGTAGTGAGAGATGATGTTTGAGAATGCTTGTTCGTACTCATGGGCCGGATCCTTGTGGTTATTTGCGGGGGAAGTATTGAACAATTGAAAAGTGTTGTTTTTACTCATGGCCCGGACCTAGATGGTTATTTACGGGGGAAGTATTAAGAAGTATGAGCAATGGTTACTCTCAACACCTCCAAACGACGCAAGCTGCGGTCTGGGGGGTATTTGGTTGTAAAAGGCCTCTATATCTCATGGCTCCGACCTTTTTAGGTTATTTGCAGGAGGAGTGATGAGGGAGTCGTCGAACAACTCATGGCCTGGACCAAGATGGTTATTTGCAAGGGGAGTGTTCATCCGCGACTTTATGTTTCTATGTCTTGTAACATGCATATGTGAGCATTTGTGTTGCATTATGATGTGCCAACCACTGAATATTCCTTTTTGGATGAGATACTTCTGGGGAGTCAACGACCCAAGATATCAAGAGTTCCGATCTGGAATGACACTCCTTATTGGATGAGATTCTTTTGGAAAGCCATCAACCCAAAAAATCAAGAGTTCCGATTTGGAATGAGAAAAGTGATTGTCCCTTGGAATGTCCCTTGGAAATTTTTGAGCTAGCTTGAGTTGTTTTGCAAGTATGTTGTAATCGCGGACGATTACTTTCTTTCAAGAAGGGGGGATGTGTCACAAGACGGGCACCATGTGCCAATAGAAAAGAACAGACTGAACAGACTTTTAGTACTTCAATAACAACTGAATTGAGAAAGAGAGAACGCGCGACAAAGAGTGGCGGAATTCCACCCCAGAGAGTATTGGCCCCAAACCTTGGCACCCCTTTCGGTATTTCTTTATATTGCATCAACCCAGTACAAGCCCGTACTCCGGACTCTGCACCTTCTCCAGAATGCATGCCAAAGAATGAGCCCTTAGCCCATATCTAAAGGCCCTTGGCCATTGAAAAGCAGTTTACATGAAAAGCCTTCAAACTCAAAAGCTTCTTGTCCAAAAGCAATGCCAAAAAGCTGCCAGCGTGAATCTCCGTACAGTCTGCCACGTCAGCATGTCAACGCAATTTCCAGAAATCCGTACTCTGCCACGTCAGAAGTCAGCGTGAAATCCGGGCTGTCCGTACCGATTTGCCACGTCATCAGTTGCTTCTGCTTCTTATGTTGCTTCTGCTTCTTCTTATGCTGCTTCTTCTAGGGTTGAGGCCCCTTGGCCGAGATCTGCACGTCAACAATTGGTGACATCCCCCCTTCTTGAAAGAAAGTAATCTTCCGCGATTACAGAATATCTACAAAACAACTCAAGTTAGCTCAAATTTATTTTTTTCCGAGGGACATTCAATCAGTTTGCTATTATTTTGGTGAAGGAGTTGGCTTCTCCTTTCGCCTCTTTTGATCAAGGAGTTGGCTTCTCCTTTCGTCCAGGTCGGAGTAGTAAAATTAGCCGTCACACCCAGACCGCACTAATCTTCCATGGGTGTCTTGATGCACTAAAATTACATACCGAGGCAATCTCATCCAGTTAGGAATATTCAGTAGTTGGCACATCACAATGCAACACAAATGCTTACATATGCATGTTACAAGACACAACAAACAACGTCGCTGAGCACTCCCCCGAGACAAACGGTCTGCGCTATGAAGCTACTCAACAACTACCTCGTCACTCCCCCCGCAAATAACCTAAAAAGATATGGGCCATGAGCTCAGAGGACTGTACAACCAAACGCTCCCCAGACTGCAGTCTGCGTCGCTTGGAGGTTCAAGCATACAACCAAACGCTCCCCATGCATGGCCTGCATCATTCGGAGGTTTTCTAGCATACAACAGAATGCTCCCCAGACATCAACCTTCGTCGTTCCGAGAGTTTCAAACATACAACAAAACGCTCCCCAAGCATCGACCTGCATCGTTCCGAGGTTCAAACAATACCAATACAATATTTCTCACTTCTCCACCCAAGAGTAAAATCACCAATCATTGAAACCAATACTTAAAAACAGAGTCAAACAATTCAAATCGGCACCAAGACAGGTTTAAAACAGATAGCATCCATTTCAAACAGGATCACCAAGCAAGTTCTCAAACAGAACACAAACTTAAAAAAACAATCTCGACATCAATCGAGCTCGAAAAGTCGATGACTTTCCATCCTGTAACCTGCACCAAAAAATTAGCATTAGATTTCTTTCATAAGGTCGTAGCCAACCACAGTATCATCCATCACCTCTTGGACAAATAGTGTTCCCCTGGCGGCGATGGTACTCCCAAGACATAGCAATCGCACTAGACCTCCGAGGTTATCAACAAGAGACACCTGTTGAGAGATGTCTAGAAATTTCAAATTATAATCTGCTAGGGTAACCATGGCAAGCATTTCAGGATACCCCACTCTGCCAGAAGTTGCACTCCGAAGGAAGATGTCAGAAACCATATGACTTCGGGCAAAAAATTGTCTTGAAAGCTTGCCAAGTCCTTGGAAGTGTGTGGCTTGGTAGCTATAGACATCAATATCTGCATGGCACTGCTTTTGAGAAAAAAAGTGACTCAAAACAAACCTTGGATCCTTCTCTTGCAAGTGATCTTTATGGCTTATGCCCTGTAAGACATGAGCGGTGAAGACAGGAGCGCATCCAATGCGCGATGAAGTAAGCGTGGGAGTGGCTAATAAGTCCGGGGTCACAGCACGAAGCTTAAATTTCCAATGAACTTTGGAAGTGTGATCTTGCTTTGTTTGCTCTTTGGTAGGACCGATATGCTTTCAGAAAAGCACACACTTGATGCTCTGATACCAGTGTCACAAGACGGGCACCACGTCCCAATAGAAAAGAACAGACTCAACAAACTTTTAGTACTTCAATAACAACTGAACACACACAGAGAGAGAGAGAGAAAGAGAGAAACACGCGACACGAAGTAGCGGAATTCCACCCCAAAGAGTATTGGCCCCAAACCTTGGCGCCCCTTTCGATATTTCTTTATATTGCATCAACCCAGTACAAGCCGGTACTCCAGACTCTACACCTTCTCCAGGAAGCATGCCAGAGAATTAGCCCTTAGCACATATTTAAAGGCCCTTGGCCTATGAAAAGCAGTTTACATGAAAAGCCTTCAAACTCAAAAGCTTCTAGTCCAAAAGCAATGCCAAAAAGGTGCCAGCATAAATCACGGAAATCTGTACAGTCTGCCACGTCAACAGTCAACGCAAAATCCGGGCTATCCGTACAGATTTGCCACGTCATCAATTGCTTCTGCTTCTTATGTTGCTTTTGTTGCTTCTTATGCTACTTCTAGGGTTGAGGCCCCTTGGCCGAGATCTGCAGGTTGGCTCCATTCTTCAAGGCTTGACACGTCAACAGTTGGTGACAGGATGTCACAAACTGCTGACGTGTCAAGTCACTAAAGAATGGAGCCAACCTTCAGATCACGAGCGAGGGGCCTAAACCCTTAGAGCAGAAGCAGTAGAAGAAGAAGAAGCGGAAGAAGTTCCCACCAACTTATGGGACCCCGTCTGATGGGACCCAAGGCATTAAAATAAAGTTGGACCCTCACGCACACAAAAGACATCGTAACCAGCTGATGACATGGCAAAGAAGTACGGATTTTCGGATTTTGCGCTGGCCTGGTGACGTGGCAGATTGTACGGGTTTCCAAATTTTGCGATGGCCTACTTACGTGGCAGAGTTGTACGGATTTCCACGTTTTACGTTGACTGCTGATGTGGCAGAGTTGTAGGAATTTCCTGCTTTTGCGCTGGCAGCTTTTGGACCAGATGCTTTTGAGTTTATTGCTTTTCATGTAACTGCTTCTGAGGCCAAGGGCCTTTAAATATGTGCAAAGGGCTCATTCACTGGCACGCTTTAGTGAGAAGCTGCAGAGCGCAAGTACCGGCGTTGTATCGAGTTTAAGTAATATAAAGAAATACCAAAAGGGGTGCCAAGGTTTGGGGCCAATACTCTCAGTTTCGGTTGTTATTGAAGTGCTAAAAGTCTCTTGAGCCTGTTCTTTTCCGTTGGCACGTGGTGCCCGTCCTATGACACAAAGATTGTCCTAGATCTGTTCTTTCACTTAATACTAGAGAATTATGCAGAGCTTATGGAAAGATTCGTGGCAATAAAGCAATTATCTTCTTTGATCCAGGAGCCACTGAAAACTTTATCCATCCCAAATTTTGAAAACCATGCATTTTGAGTACGACCAGTTGTGATACCAGAAGAATGATTCTTTCTCCCTATGACATTCCTTTCATTGTTCTTCTATGGACCTAGATATTATATCTCATTTCAGAGGGACGATTGGTGACTCTTGTTATCTTGTGTGTGGACAATCTTGTGATCGCAAGTAGCCATGACCCACATATACGCAATACTATGGAGACCTTAGCAAAGGAGTTTGAGATGACATATCTCAGCTTGCTTCACAACTTTCTTGGACACGAGATATGACAAAGAAAGGGGGGGCTATCACAAATTGATGACGTGGCAATGCAACCCGGACACACACACACGGCAAAGTAATGACGTGGCAATATTGTACGGAAATCCCTGATTTTGCGCTGATAGCTGACATGGCAGTACTGTACAGAAATCCATGCTTTTGTGCTAACAGCTGACGTGGCAGTACCGTACAGATTTTCGAGTTTTGCGCTGACATGCTGACGTGGCAGTACTGTATGGAATTCCGTAATTTGCGCTGGCTGCTTTTTGCCAGTTTTTGAGGCTCTGACTTTTGAGGCTCTGCTTTTGGCATCCCTTGTAAGAATAAAAGAGCCCTAAGAGCCTCACTCTTCAAAACATCTGGACGCAGAGTCTGAGAGCGGAGGACCCTATGGGAGTTGTACTTTGCTCAAAGATTAATATAAAAAGAAATACCAAAAGGGGCACCAGTCTTTGGGGCCAATACCTCTGGGCACGGAACTACGCCGGCCCGTGTCGTCTTTTGTGAATTGTTTTGAAGTGAATCTCTGCTATGTCGCGGTAGAATCTAGACTTGGGGTGTCCAAGTTTGTTACAGTGGTACCAGAGCACAAAAGATTCTTCTTCTACAGAGGATCCGATACCTTTTGCAGCACACGCAAACCTTTGTGAAAGAATCTTCTTGTGAAAGAATCTTCGTGTCCCGACCCCGGACTTTTTGCAACACACGTAGACTTTTGTGAAAGAATCTTCAACCTTAATGCCCCGACCCCGAACTTATTAGCGACTCCCACCCTTCATACATCGCGCATCAGGCGCGCTCCCGTCTTCATCGCTCTGTCTTACAAGGCATAAAGCCATAAAGAATCCCAGATTACACATGGGTTCTCATGAAGAATTTGACAGAGATGACACCTCTCAATGGGAGGAAGGCAAAGAAAAGTTGAAAATCCCAATGCGGGAACTCAAGAAAAGAATGAAGATTTGGACAAATATTTTTTTTTCAACGGACAAGTTTGCCAAAACAAAGTACAAAAGTCGACTGCAGATTGGCATATTTGTGAACAGATTGATTAAGTACTTCAGGGACCCGAGATTGGCGAGACACCTGAAGAATTACCCAATTGATAAGATTTACTCGAGATAGCATGTAGCCAATACTTCTCCTCTCAGGTAGGGAAGAAAGCCGAAAGGACAGACGAGTGCAGAAAAGATTGTACTTAACAAAATTCAGTTTCTTTACTCGATTTTTCTTGAAAGAACTAAATGATGATTGAAGGTCGAATATGTTTGACCTCGAAAAGAAACGACAAGATTTTTCTGCAATAAAGTCTGACTGTTTCTCTGAAGGCGTATAAAGCGAGTTACCTCCTTTACGTCGTGAAGATCACATGATTGATTCGTGGTAGTACACCACCAACCGGCCACCTTACAGCGTCAGCCGAGACCAAGATAAAGAAACAATGAACCAGAACAGATTTCCACATTACGAGGATCGATGATATACTCGACAGACTTCAGATTCTACTTGCCGAATTGATATGAAGAAGTGATTATCATCATATCTGTACTGCTCCTGAAGACGTCTACAAGACAGCTTTCATTTTTTGGATTTTCAGAGAATACTGATCATTTGTGGGTTTTCCGGACACTAAGGAAGCATAAATTGCTTATACATTTCAAAAAGAGCGATTTTTTCTTGCCTGAGATACATTTCTTGGGACACATCGTCTCAACTGGAAAAGTACAAATAGATCTGACCAAAAATAACAATATCCGCGATTGGCCTGACTTGAAGAATGTTCATAAAGTTAGAAGCTTCTTTGAATTGTGTTCTTACTACCGGTGGTTCATTCGAAAGTTTGCAGAGGTCGCTTCTCCCTTTGCACATTCTGACACAAAAAGGAGTCCCTTTCTCGTGGGACCCACAGAGGTGACTGCCTTTCAGACTTTGAAAGAGAAATTGACTACGAGACCAGCTTTGACTTTGCCGGATTTGCAAAAGTCATTCGAAGCTTTTGGCGGTTATCCATGCTCTTACTCAGTGGCGACATTACCTACTCGGAGCCGATTTTACAATCTTCACTCATCATTAGAGTTTAAGCTACTTGTCACAAAAGCAGCTTTCGAAAAAGCAGATGCGGTGGGCTAATATCTTGTCACAGTTTCACTTCCAGATTGTCCATGTACAGGGACAGAAGAACTTGGTGGCAAATGCTTTGTCCCAGAAGCCGTTAGTCTTGGCTAGTTCCGCGATTCATCATACAAGCTTCGAGGACATGGTCGATCAGTACGCCACAGATCCAGATTTTTCTGATGTATTCACTCGAATACATAATGGGAAGGTAGTAGCGGGATATTCCATACGCGATGGCTACTTGATGAAGAAAACGATGTTGTGCTTTACACAGCCATTGAGGGAAAAGGTTCCAACTAAATGCCATTGTCCACCTTTTTCGGGTCACCACGGCATTGACACCACCTTGAAAGGTGTGGAGCGTTGCTTCTTTTGGCCGAGACTCAAGAAGGATGTGGACGACTTTGTACGTAGTTGCTTGGTATACCAAAAGGTCAAGTTTGACAGGCATAAAGCACAGGGATTGTTACAACCTTTAACCATTCCCACCCGCCCCTGGGAAAGTATTACTATGGATGGCATAAAGCACAGGAATTGTTACAGCCTTTAACATTGTTACAACCTTTAACCATTCTACCCGCCCCTCGGAAAGTATTACTATGGATTTCCTTTTTTGATCTCCCGAAGACACAGAGTGGGCACAATGGTATCTGGACTGATATTGACAGATTTAGCAAGCAAGCTCATTTCATTCCAGTAAAGAAAACAGTCAAGCCGGATCATTTAGCGAGACTGTTCATTGCCCAAATATCCAGATTACATGGCATCCTGAGACAATAGTCTCTGACAGAGATCCCCGATTCATGAGTTTGTTTTGGAAGGCTATTTGGGAGAACATTGGCACACGGTTGCAGTTCTCGTCATCTTTCCACCCGCAGATAGATGGGCAATCTGAGGTTGCAAATTCAATCGTACTGTATTTATTGAAGTCTTACATTTCTGATCAGAAGACTCAATGGGAAAAAAAAAATTCCCTCGGTGGAATTTGTCTGCAATAACACGATCCACTCTTCGACGAGGAAGGCGCCATTTGAGATTATTGAAGGTGCTACGAAGGTTCCACCCTTCCTTAGCACGAAAGATAAGATTTTTGAAGCCGACCAGTACACGAGGGACTTGGACACTGCTTTTGCCAAGGTCCGAGAGGCTTTAGCGAAATCTCAAGAAAGACACAAAAAGGCAACAGATCGACATCGTTGCGATTTGAAATTAAAGGAAGACGATTGGGTGCTCTTACGTTTTGAGAGGGCACGCCTAAGAAAGAAAAAGATAAGGAGCGGCTTTTTTCCAAAGCTTAGCATGAGATACTATGGACCTTTCGAGATAAAAGAAAAGATAAATGATGTCTCCTTTAGACTGAAGTTGCCCGATACTTCGAGAATTCACAATGCTTTTCATGTGAGTCTCTTGAAGCCTTTTAAAGGCGATGTGCCCGATGATGGGGAGCCAGATGAGCAACCCGAAGTGGAGGAAAGCGAGGAGATCCTCGTTCCAAAACAGATATTGGCACATAAAGATAGAAAGATTAAAGGTAAAGTGATTAGGCGGTTCTTGGTTAAATTCAAGAACTACCCTGCATTGGATGCGAAGTGGATGGAGGAGGAGGACCTAGCAGATACTGCTCAGATTTTGGAACTTTATCTTAAAGCATTCGGTTTAGCATAGTCTACTCCGATAGAACCCCGATTTTAGCATGGGTGAATCTAGTGCAGCGGGTTTGCACAAGAGGGGAGTTACTCCGCTCCCTTGTCAACAGATTACCCCGATTTTTGCTATAGAGTCACTGATGTCCCTTTGGGTTTCAGGGATTCTGCTGCGCTGACAATATTTTGCTGTATGACTTTATGACCTGGAATTCCCGAAAATGATACAATTGATTTGTACTTGACTTGTTTGAGTGCAGGAACTGAAAGACGAAATGACCGCAACATTTCAGTCTCATAAATCTCTATAGACATGATTGCAATATGGATTAGTTAATTGGGCATCTGTGAGATCCCGACTAGATCTAGATGCGATTACTAAATACGTTGCCGACTAATCATGGTCTGAGTGTCACGTCCACATCTAACCCTATGTGCATGTGGACAAGCTACTTCATGACTAGGGTTCGGTTCAGCTTAGGAAGTGTTCTGGCACCTATGTGAGTTTGTTCGAAGGCCGTGCATGTCTAGGCACTTAGAGTAGTTGCATTTCCTCTGGTCGCACACAGCATGATCATCAGATTACAGTCAGTACCCATCAGAAGCATTTTACAGTGCATAGAACCCATTTTCCCTATTTTAGCCATTTTTCACTTATTATTATTAAGTGACTTTGTTGGAAACTGGGTAGGGCAACTTTGGCAAGTTAATATATAAGAAAGCTAGCGCTAGCACTTTCTGGCAGAAGAGGCAGCAGGGAACCAAGTTCTGGCAATGCACCTTCTCAACAAGACCGGCACGAGGACTTGGTGTTTTTCAGCCATCAAGATCAGCCTAGCGTTTTCAACAACTGTAGATCAGCCCCAGCGTTTTGCAGTTTGCAGATCAGCCTGGCGTTAGCAGATTCCAGCAGATTGTCTAGCATTTTTTGCAGCAACAGCCCTAGCATTTTTAGAACAACAGATCAGCCCTGGCATTTGCAGTTTCTTGGCGACAGAACCCATTTTTTGCATCAGCGTTTTCAGTTTTCAGCAGTCCAACTCCGCACTGCAATCCCCCAAACCTTGCAGATCTCACCTTCCCGCAACAGATTCTCGCCGCACGGTCAAATCAGCCAATGTTTGCAGATTCAGCCCGCTATTCGCAGATTTCAGCATCTGTGTTTTCAGCGCATCCTCGTCGCATCGTCATCACCGTTGTCGTCACCGACATAGAGTCAGAATTCAGCAGATACAAGATTTGCAGATTTCAGCCCCTAGCGTTTTCAGTTTTCAGCCCGTCTCGTCGTCGTCGTCGTCGACATCGTCCGCAAGTCCATTGCATTTAGACCATTGTACGAGGATTGTGCAATCAATAGCATAGACCTCTCTCGCCATAGAGAGTAGGGCCCTTGTAGAAGGGTTTGACAACATTTTGGTGTCGTATTCTTCTCTCTCTATCTCTCACTCTCAGCACCTTCATTCACAGTGTTTATCCACTTTGTGTATGATCATTTGCACTCTCTCATTAAAGGAACGGAAGGCTCTCCCTTCCGTAAGTAAAAGGAACCCTTGAGCACAGTTCGGAGCACTCATCTTGATCAAAGTTCAACATTCACTTCTGCTGCACCTTACATTGGTATCAGAGCTTTGGCAGTGTTCTGTATCACTCAAGGAAAGAACCACAAGATTTTTTTTTGCTTGTTGTGGTCGCACGTAACCCTAGTCCACTTGGGCATGTCGATTCCTAATCGTGTTTTTGAAGAGTGATAGGAAACCCAAGAAAGAAGGTCTTGTCCAACCTCCCCTTGTTTCTCTTTTCACTCATTGAGAGCAGACCGTGCACCTAGCGGTCGGCCAATCAACGTGAGGTGGGAAAAAGCAACCTTGGTGTGAGCGCAAGGCCGCCAAGTGGTGCGCCCGCGGGAAAGAAAAGAGCTCGGGTAAGAGAAGATCCTTCTTTAACACAGATTGCAAGCTAAAGAACGACCACAGAAACTCAAGACCCTCAAGAACCCAAGAACCCAAGTTCCTCGTGAACTTAACTTAAGAACCAAAGACTTCAGTGTATGGTCATCACCCGAAGCGGAATAGATACTTCGCATGGAGGTGATGAATATGGAGATGGCGAAGAAGAATTTTCCCCACCAGGAGGTTTTTCCGACCCTCCCCCTTCTCCATCTACGCCAAGGATTGCACCAAATCCTATGGAGGCTTTGGTCAAGACGATGATGGACATGATGATACGACAAGAAGCGCAATGCGCAACCTTGAAGCGCGAGCGCGAAGAAAGAACGGCAGCCTTGGAGCGTGAGCGTGAGCAAGCGCGCTTAGCGGCCGAAGAAAGAACGACAGCCTTAGAGCGTGAGTGCGAGCAAGCGCACTTTGCGGCCGAAGAAAGAAAGGCAGAATTGGATCGGGAGTACAAAGAAAGAAAGGCTGAATTGTATCGCGAGCGCGAAGAAAGATGGTTAGCATTCGAGCATGAGCGTGAGCAAGCGCGCTTGGCGGCCGAAGATAGACAAGCGGCCTTGGAGTTAGAGCGTGAGGCACAGAGAGACCAACGCATGCAAGAGTTGGTCCTACAGGTACTCACCTCGAAACCCGAGCCGGCCAAAGATGTTGGTGGTTCATCAAGTGGCGCAAGCCGAGATTCGGACTCCAACAACCCTGTCACAAAGAAGATCACGTTCAGTAAGTATGACAGTAAGATGGATGCTAGTGTTATTCGTTCTTGGTTGCATCAATTTAATGCTTATTTTGCGACAACTAAGAAGACATGGAATAGCAAGGTTTTATCGGCAACCATGTACCTTGCCAATGATGCCATTAATTGGTACCACGCATGGCAAGAGACACAGATGGCCGCGCACCTAGAGGAAGCCACCGAAGGCACGTGCCTTTCCTTCAATTGGGCCCGACTTCCAAGACAAGCTCAAGGCGCGATTTCTGCCACCACAGTACCTCGCACGGTTAAAAGAAGATTGGCGCAATCTCAAGCAGAATGGTATGCCAATCATGTCTTTTTCTAACCGTGTTTTGCAGCTCGACACCCAACTACGCAAATCAGATGATGAGCGCAAAGAGGCTTTCCTTTTTGGGTTGGACGAATATATCAAGTTTGATGTAGAAGTCTTCGACCCCGTGGATCTCAACAAGGCGGTAGCAATCGCTCTCACCCAAGAGATGAAGCACAACAAGGGAAAGCCTAAGGAGAACAAGTCATTTCAAAGTACCTCTCAGACTTCCTAGAACCCTCAGAATGGTAAGGACCGTAAGAATGGTAAGAACGGTAACTCTTCCAGCCAATCTTCCAATAGTCTCTCGGAAAAGAACACTCAAAATAAATCTAAGGGTAAAGCTCACACACTTGCTAAACCTAAGCTCACCCCATATGAAAAAGCCGCACAACGAATTTTAGGAGGATACATCACGTCAGAAGAACAAGTCATTTATTCTAAGGAAGGTCGTTGTTATCACTGTCACGTCAAGGGCCATATAAAGAAAACATGTCCTAAGATTGAATCTAACGAATCTAAAGAACCCACAGAACCCACATCCTCTGTTAATGCCATAAATAAGAACACTCGTGTGTCCCAAGTTTCTCATGATCCTGTCATTAATGAGTCTCTCATGAAGTGTTATGGTCATGTGAATGGTCAACACATGGTGGTCTTGTTTGATTCTGGTAGTATGCATGATGTGATAAGTGACTCTTTGTCGAAAGAGCCCGCTTGGAAGTTCGCAAGACATCTCCTTTCAAGGTGTCGGGCTTCGCTCCCGGTATGGACTCTCTCATTACACGAGAGTGCCTTGATGTGTTGTTCACTATTCAACAAGCGTCCTTCTGTAGAAAATTTGTAGTGTCTCCTCTTTCAAGATGTGAATCGTGATATGATTTTAGGCATTCGATGGTTTCGTGAGCATAACCCTCTCATTGATTGGACAGAAAATACTTTCACTTTCAATGCCAGAAGGGACTCTCCCATTGTCATTCGTGGGGAGGAAGTTGTTCATTCTCCATCTCTCATTTCCAATGTGCAGGCAAAGATTGAAAAGTATCAGGAGAAGGAGACTCTCTCAGTCTTGTCTTCTCCAAAGCACGACACACATGATTTGCATGATATAGATGTGATTATTCACAAGCATGATGATTTGCAGGATAAAGATGTGATTGTTCACAAGGATGATGTTTTAGTTGATGCTTTTTCTAGTGAAGCTAACCTCATTGCAGATTCGATCAATCACGAAGAATCGATCTTGGCTCTCGAGTCAAGATCTAAGGAACCCCCACAGGAAGTATTGTGTATGTGCATGATTAGTCAGTACGGATTATTCGAATGTTCCATTCGTGACGGTTTCCTGTATTTTTGTCACCGTCCTTATGTGTTCCCTTTTCATAGGCATGCCATATTGTACAATGAACACGAGTCACTCATGAATGAGCACGGATGTATGCGGATTACTCATGAAAAGATGAAATGTTTGCATTCAAGGAATTCACATTTCATGGCTCTTCCTTGGCATGACACAGTATCGATAAGAGCACAAGAAGGATTGAGCACAAGCATCGGCATTTCCATTGTGATTTGCCACGGTTGATTGATTTAGATCAGAAAGTCAAGATTCGACCCCATTTTTTGCGTATGTTTGATAAACGGTTTGACACTCCGTCACTTTGTTCATCTGCATTGCATGCACAGTTTTTTAGAAGGACTAGTATTTTTCCAGTCACTTTACATGGAATGAGTATGTTCATGTTTTTGTGTTGGAAGTGGTTTCAGGAATTTTCCTCCTCGGAGCTTCTTGATGAAGGTGGACCTACGTCCATAGACGTAGTTGGACCATTGAAGCACCCACAGATAACTTTGTGTCGCTTTCCACGCAACCCAAAGAAGCACTCGTTGCAGACCTTTATGAGATTCAAATATCGCACGACCCACACACCAGAGTGGGCCGGCGAAGAGTCCTTCCCAGGATTCATCCAGACGCTGTTGGCAATCTCCCTCGACGCCATACAGTTTGGTACCAGTACCTCACTTTATAAAGGAGGGGATGTCAAGTGCACATCTAACCCTATGTGCATGTGGACATGCTACTTCATGACTAGGGTTCACGTCAGCTTAGGAAGTGTTCTGGCACCTTTGTGAGTCTGTTCGCAGGCCGTGCATGTCCAGGCACTTAGAGTAGTTGCATTTCCTCTGGTTGCACACAGCATGATCATCAGATTACGGTCAGTACCCATCAGAAGCATTTTACAGTGCATAGAACCATTTTTTCTATTTTAGCCATTTTTCACTTATTATTATTAAGTGACTTTGTTGGGAAACTAGTTAGGGCAACTTTGGCAAGTTAATATATAAGAAAGCTAGCGCTAGAACTTTCTGGCAGAAGAGGCAGCAGGGAACCAAGTTCTAGCAGTGCACCTTCTCAGCAAGACCGACAAGAGGACTTAGCGTTTTTCAGCCATCAAGATCAGCCTAGCGTTTTCAGCAACTGTAGATCAGCCCCAGCGTTTGCAGTTTGCAGATCAGCCTGGCGTTAGCAGATTGCCTAGCGTTTTTGCAGCAACAGTCCTAGCGTTTTTGGAACAGCAGATCAGCCTTGGCGTTTGCAATTTCTTGGCGACAGAACCCATTTTTGCATCAGCACTTTCAGTTTGCCGCAGTCCAACTCTGCACCGCAGTCCCCCAAACCTTGCAGATCTCACCTTCCCGCAGTAGATCCTCGCCGCACAATCAGATCAACCAACGTTTGCAGATTCAGCCCGCTATTCGCAGATTTCAGCATCTGCATTTTCAGCGCATCGTCGTCATGTCGTCGTCACCGACATAGAGTCAGAATTCAGCAGATACAAGATTTGCAGATTTCAACCCCTAGCGCTTTCAGTTTTCAGCCCATCTCGTCGTCGTCGTCGTCGTCGTCGACATCATCTGCAAGTCCATTGCATTTAGACCTCATTGTACGAGGATTGTGCAATCAATAGCATAGACCTCTCTCGCCATAGAGAGTGGGGCCCTTGTAGAAGGGTTTGACAACATTCTGGTGTTGTATTCTTCTCTCTCTATCTCTCACTCTCAGCACCTTCATTCACAGTGTTTATCCACTTTGTGTATGATCATTCGCACTCTCTCATTAAAGGAACGGAAGGCTCTCCCTTCTGTAAGTAAAAGGAACCCTTGAGCACAATTCGGAGTACTCATCTTGAGCAAAGTTCAACATTCACTTCCGCTGCACCTTACATTGAGGTTTGGAATGAATTTGAATGTGATTTGTCATGTGATGTCCTGTGATGTCAAGTGATGTCCTGTGATGTTCGGTGATGTGACTGTCAAATTGTACAAGTGCTAGATGTGTTGTGTCTAGTGCGTCGGTACTAACAGTCAGTGTCTGTTAAGACAGTTTATGGCCTCTGTTTGTTTTGCAGGCGTAATCGAGGATGATAACAATTCTTTCAAGAGGGGGGTATGTCACAAATTGATGATGTGACAGTGCAACCCGGACACACACAAACGGCAAAGTGATGACGTGACAGTACTGTATGGAAATCCCTGATTTTGCGCTGACAGCTGACGTGGCAATACTGTATGGACTTTCGAGTTTTGCGTTGACATACTGACATGGCAGATTGTGCGGGTTTCCGCGTTTCACGCTGGCTGCTGACGTGACAGTACTGTATGGAATTCCGTAATTTGTGTTGGTTGCTTTTTGCCAGTTTTTGAGGATCAATTGCTTTTGGAACTTTTGCTTTTGAGTTTGACTGATTTTGGGGCTCTGCTTTTGGCATCCCTTGTAAGAATAAAAGAGCCCTAAGGGCCTCACTCTTCAGAGCATCTGGACGCAGAGTCTGAGAGCAGAGGACCCTGTAGGAGTTGTACTTTGCTCAAAGATTAATATAAAAGGAAATACCGAAAGGGGCCCCAATCTTTGGGGCCAATATCTCTGGGCACGGAACTACGCCGAGCCGTGTCGTCTTTTGTGAATTGTTTTGAAGTGAATCTCTTATGTGTCGCGGAAGAATCTAGACTTGGGGTGTCCAAGTTTGTTACAGGGGCATCTCTCTCCCCGGAGTGCTATGTCCAAGAGTTGTTGGAAGCATTTGGTACCAAGTGCAAGCATGTCTCTTCTCCAATGGATCCCAGCCAGACGTTGTCATGGTACGACCCCACATATAGCAGATGCTACAAAGTATCGCAAGCTGGTCAATTCTCTTATTTGGGTGCTCAACACCTAGTTTGAAATCGGTTTCCCGGTGGAACTTCTCAGTTCATTTATGTAGAGACCTGCCAAGTCACATATGGAGTCTAAGTCATCGGGCATATGGTATGCAGCTAGAGAGCTGGAGGTGCAAAGTCCAAGATCTTTCTTCAGGGGATAGAGTGATTTAGATTGGGGTGGTGATCCAAATGACGACATTCGACTACATGTTACATCTTTCATGTGGCACGAGACCTACTTCATGGAGTAGCAAGTAGCAGCCTACAGTTGCCTTATCATCCATAAGACCTACTTCATGGAGCAGCAACTGTAGCAGCCTGCACTTGCCTTATCATCCACAGAGGCCAAGTATTGGGTTATTTGCAATGCTACATTCGGAGATTGGCTTGCCGCAACAGACGACCACGACCTGCATTGACAACCAAAGGTGTATAGCCATTGTGAGGAACCTGGACTTTCATGCCCGGACCAAGCATATAAAGATACCCTATCATTTTGTTCGTGAGAAGACCACAAATGGCTCTATTTAACCAGACTACTGTCCTACGTCAGATAACCCTCTTGATATCTTCACCAAAGTCCGTCGTTCCGTGTCGACTCTCCTCTTCTCTCTCTCTATTTAAGTTGAGTTCAGTTGCTCGCAATTTTTGTTTGTGTGTTGCTATTGACTTCTCGCTTGGAACGTCCAAGCCTATAACACAGTCTCTTTTATCTGCAAGTTTCCCCTTCTATGCATGGCCATGAACCAAATTTGGTCCCCCGGCCCAGTTTATTATCAGGTATGATGATGTGGCATATTTATTAAGGACGCCCCCATATATCCAAGTGTTGGGTGTGATGAGGTAAGCAAGGCAACTTTGGGGAGTCCCTATAAAGGGACCCCCAAATCCCATTGTATTATCCCATCAATTGAGTCTATAGCAGATCATAGCCAACATTATGTAACTACATCT
The DNA here is from genome assembly GCF_014529385.1 of Adiantum capillus-veneris. Taxonomy (NCBI): domain Eukaryota; kingdom Viridiplantae; phylum Streptophyta; class Polypodiopsida; order Polypodiales; family Pteridaceae; genus Adiantum; species Adiantum capillus-veneris. Next base: position 86,597,096 of record NC_140956.1, on the reverse strand, counting down.
CCCTAGCGGTTTCTCTCCTCCTCTCTCTAGGGTTTTGCCTGCACTGTGCGATCTCTCTTTGAAGTGTTTTGCCTGCGATCTCTCTCTCTCTTGCTAGCACTCCACTCTCCACCTCTTCCCTCCCCTTGCTGAACTATTTGCTTGCAAGTGTTGCACCCAAGGCCCGTGCAATGCGTGGTTGTTGCACGGAGGAAGATTTGTCGCAGGAGATTTGAGATCTAGTGGCTGCCCCATCGTGAGAGGAGGTTTGCATACTTGATAATCATCTGATTATCCTTTTCCCTTGCACCTTTGACAATAATTACACTCCGGTGGATGTGGATTAAACATAGACAGTCTCCCACCATTTCCATATGACAAGGATACACCAAAATTTTCTTCTCACACAGTGAGAGGAACAACGTCCTCAGGCAGGACCTATGGCAGCTTTACACGAGACACGGATCTCACCCAGCTAGCCCCTTCCAACAAAGATGTACTACAAACATCAATTTATAAGAATCTCATACAAAATTGTATACAGAGACCCAAACATATGGAGGGGTTTGTATCTCGCGGAGCTAGGGTAGTGATTGGTCAACTCAAAGTATCTTCCCACTACCTTGAGATAGAGATAGGTAGAGCAACCCAAATCCCCAAAACAAAGAAGGTGTACCAATTATGTAGAGAGGATGCGGAGAGTGTAGAACATTACGTGTGCAGATGCAAAACATACATCTCCACCTGGGAGAGAAACCTAACACCCTTTAGAAAGCCACTCACTACGCCAACCTACTAGTGACACGAAACTAGCATTGAATGGGACGCTTTTTCAAGACACCCAGCACAACACAGAAACCTTATAGCCCCGACCACACAAGGAGGCGGACTACAGCAAATATAGATCACCATCTTTTTTAGAGACCCACCCCTCAAACACCCATCTCACACATAGCATGGAATATGGAGTCACACTTGAGTGGGTAAGAGCCTTCATGCGAGCAAGGGACAGAGCACAAGGCTATTGGATACCCAGGCTCTACCATGGACAAATGACAGAGAACAGAGCCCGACATCACTGAGAGATCGAGGAGAGAGTGGATCAGCTCCAAAAACATCCAAGAATATTCTTTAAGGAGCTCTTTACCCCCCCCCCCCCCCCCCCCCCTCCCAAGTATATTGTATTACAACCCCACTATGGGGCAGAATGGAGATAGATAGACTGCATATCATGCTCATACACCCAATGCATATAGTGTTGCATTTTGAGCCCCTAGCCATATAGCTCCATCCTAACCTACATCACACTCTACAAGCTATTGTATACTATATTCAGTCACTCCCCTAACTTTAGACTCTCAGTTTCAGGTTCCGTTTATTTTACCCTTTTGGGGAGATATCACAGTTGTTTTGTCTCATAAGCCATCGCTCGCTCTACTGAGTCTCTTATTTGTTCACGTTTTAGCATTTGTTATTTTAGTCTTTTTATTTTCTATTCTGAACATTTGGATCATATGATGATGATGTAACTGAACATTTCATTTCATGGGGCCAAGTTCAGCCTATAGAAGCTGGTAATGAAATAAATCTAAATCAAACTCACTCTCTCTCTCTCTCTCTCTCTCTCTCTCTCTCTCTCAACAATATACACACGCCATTTCCCGGAAATTATTTAGTTTGTTCGTAAATAATAATAATAACCATTTACACACACACACACACACACACACACACACACACAGAGAGAGAGAGAGAGAGAGAGAGAGAGAGAGAGAGAGAGAGAGAGACCTGGAAAGTTTTCAAATGACGGTGCATCATCACGTCCAAAAGTACGAAAATGGCAGTAATCAGCGATGGATAGCTTAACAATGTGTCTGCCTGGCTCCACAGAGTAAGCTTGATCACGTAGAGGCAGTAAACGTTGGCAAGTACTTGCCAAATTAAAGTATCCTTCCACAAGAAGTTTTGAACAAATTCTCACAATAATTCCCACATTGTGACCCTCGTGACTAATAAGTAACACCCATCTACTAACATAATATGGCGGAAGGGGGAGCTCTTTACACATGTCGCAATCTGCGACCTAAAGGCTAAAGTTCAAAACAAAAACAAGCCCCGTTGTATGCGATAAAGAGGGAGAGAGGGGGAGAGAGAGAGGCCGTCGAAGGCGGTCGGCCATACTAGTATTTAAGAAAAGGGGGGGGGGGGGGGGGGGGGGGCAACGGGATCAATCTACTAACATAGTATGGCGGAAGGGGGAGCTCTTTACACGTGTCGCAATCTGCGACCTGAAGGCTAAAGTCCAAAACAAAAACAAGCCCCTTTGCACGCGATAAAGAGGGGGAGAGGGGGAGAGAGAGAGAGGCCGCCGAAGGTGGCTGGCCATACTGGTATTTAAGAAAAAGGGGGGGGGGGGGGGGGGCAACGGGATCAAAGGCAGAGAAGTTCACACGCGAAAGCACAGGAGATCGCAGCCCCAACAGTCAAATCAAAAACTAAACCTACACGAGCACTAAACTTGGATAGCCTGGAAAATGCATGTTAACTTATAATATAAAGTTGTAAAAACGGCTAAGGGTACACAATGCATGCGCGGGTGAGATGGTTAGCCTATGTGTCCCTAAACTCGGACAGCCAAGTCTCGGGTTCGAATCGCTCTGCCGTGCCTCGTTTTTCTCGTTGGCCATGTTTAATACACCTCTCCTTTTTTACGGTGCGTCTCGTTTTTCCCGCTGGCCAGGTTTAGTGCGTCTCGAGATCCCACCCTACAACCCTGACTGTTGATCCCATTACTCCATCCCGCATTTAATATGGGTGTCACTTAGTCTCAAGGCATTGTGACTTCCCTCAACAGCATGAGCTTTTGTGACGAAGGCACCACATGCCTAGCTAGGTACAATTCGGGGTAGGGGACCGTCGACCCGGTGTTGGGGGGGGGGGGGGTGTGTCTCCTGCCCCCAATCGTACCTAGTTAGGTATGCGGTGCCTCTCGAGCAGAAGCTCATGATGTTATTCATTGTATGAAAAACACTGGAAAAGACCCCATTTTCCTACATGAGAAAATTTCTAAATCTTCTTGTGTTCGGACAGGGTGTTTTTACTTCGTTAGCATATACACATATTCAAAAATCTTGTAGGACGTTCAACCACGTGGTCGAACTTTTTAACGGAAAAATCAAACAGCATGCACACAACAACGTTTTTACGATGCGCACAACTGTTTATTATAGCACGCATGTAGCAGCTTTTTTACTTCGGTGTAGTGTTTGGAAAATATCATTTTTCCAAACATTCAAAATTCCTTTCCTTGAGTTTGCCAAGAGGAAATTTAACAATTCGGAATTTTTCCTTTTCCCTTTGCTCTCAACTGGCATTTTTGAAATTGGAAACAGAGCGATATAACCTAAGACTCATTTTTCCCGAACATTGCTTCGTTGATTCGAAAATTTTGAAACACATTCATCAATGACTTTTTTACAGCAAAATCAAATAGCACGCATGCAACATCGTTTTTACAATGCGCACATTTGTTTATAACACGCACACAACATCGTTTTTACGATGCGCACAATTGTTTATAGCATGCATGCAACACCTTCTTTAATCCACAATGTGCACATATGTTAATATAGAGACAAAGACACTCCTTTGCAAAATTCGCATCCAGCTATATGCAGCGAGTGAGGTGCTCTCTCTCCCTCTCTTAATCTAGAGAATTATTTTATGTAAACTCTAACCTTTTTTATGGTTCTTCTATGAGGTATACAAGTCAAATTCGGAACATCTTGATTGCAATGCAAGACACATGATATTTTGTCTAAACCAAGGTAACATGGTTTTGATAAAAACAAATCTCTCTCTCTCTCTCTCTCTCCTTCATGGATGCATATTCTTGTTGAATGTTGAAATGACATACCCATAAATTGGTAAACATGCTCTAAATGAAGAACACAATTGCTCTTTTCTATTCCATTTGGCTTGATTTCAATCCAACCACCTTCTTGTATGAATAACAACATAAAGAGACAAATTGGATCTAAAAAATAATGTTCTCAAAAAGCAATTTCAGACATGCTCTTTACTTTCAATGATTTGGCTTCACTTCAATTCAATACAAAAACAAATAACATATATGTAAATTGTGGTGTCTTTTTGTTTCAATGAGTGCAAGATATGCCGTGGGCTTGTTTATGGTGCAATATGTGTGATTGCATTGCTTTACGGATTTTCTCTTGCTAAGATCAGGATAAAAAAGATTCAAGTTGTTCTCTATTAATCCAAATAGAGGATTGTCTCCAAATGGAACCACATGCACTAGCAATTTGAAGCAATGTCTAAATAGGCAAGAAGTTACACTAGATTCCAATGCGACTAACGAAGCACTTTGGAAAGGATTTTCTACATTTTGAAGTTCATATTGTATGATTAAGACGTGTCATACTATGTTCCTTGTGAAGTTCATATTGTATGATTAGGACATGTCGTACTATCTATAACTGCTTTACTTGCACTAACTTTCACCCTCTCTCTCTCTACCTCCACTCCTACACATTTCTTATTTCAAATGCAGCTAACGAAGCACTCTAGTTTCTTTTTGGCCCTGGTAAGGATTAAAAGGGACGTCGTTGGTCCAACTAGTCGTTTCCCTAAAGATAGCACGCACTTGAAGGTTTTATTAAATTTTCATTAAAAAGTAATGCACCTTATGATCATGTGCAAGGCACCGCAGTTTGTGAGCCACAAGCAAAGGAGACATGTATGTGGAGAGAGAGTGTCACAAACTGGTGATGTGCACTACAACATGTTACATGCTTTTTGACGCACAATATTTCGATGCACCATACTTTTCCATGCGCATTTCGACGGGCATACCCCGCGTCAATATACGCGTCGATACATACGTGGTAATACACGTGACAATGCCTGTCGAAAGGCGCGTATTTCCACGCGTATATCGATGGAAAAAAATTAGGGAAAAAAACCAAATCCGCGCGCAGGCAGTCATTTTCGCCTGTGAGCGCGCGCGCAGATCTAGCCTTCTTGGAAACCTGCAGCACAAGTATTGTTCTCCCCCCTCTCTCTCTCTCTCTCTCTCTCTCTCTCTCTCTCTCTCTCTCAAGCTACATTGTGTGTGTGTGTGTGTGTGTGTGTGTGTGTGTATAGGAAAGAGAGAGAGAGAGAGAGAGAGAGAGAGAGAGAGAAATGCTTGTGTGTGTAGGAAATTATAGAGAGAGAGAGAGAAATGTGTGTGCGTGTGTGTGTAGGAAATTAGAGAGAGAGAGAGAGAGAGAGAGAGAGAAATGTGTGTGTGTGTGTAGGAAATTAAAGAGAGAGAGAGAGAGAGAGAGAGAGAGAGAGAGAGAGAGAGAAATGTGTGTGTATGTGTGTGTAAGAAATTAAAGAGAGAGAGAGAGAGAGAGAGAGAGAGAGAGAGAGAGATGTGTGTGTGTGTGTGTGTGTAGGAAATTAGAGAGAGAGAGAGAGAGAGAGAGAGAGAGAGAGAGAGAAGTAGAGAGGGAGAAATAGAGAATGAGAGAGAGAGGGAAATAGAGAAATAGAGAGAGAAAGAGAGATAGAGAGAGAGGGAAATAGAGAGAGAGAGAGATAGGGAAGTAGAGAGAGAGAAATAGAGAGATAGAGAGTGATATATATATATATATATATATATATATATATAGAGAGAGAGAGAGAGAGAGAGAGAGGGAAATAGAGAAATAGAGAGAGAGAGAGAGAGAGAGAGAGAGAGAGAGAGACAGAGAGAGAGAGATATAGGGAGGTAGAGAGAGAGAAATAGGGAGATATGAGAGAGAGAAATAGGGAGATATATAGAGAGATAGATAGATAGATTGTATTATCGTCCACGGAGGTCAAATATGACCTATGGGACCCAAGGCAAAACATTACAAACGTGGGGGGTTTTGGGGATACATCTCAGTTAAGGACTGAGGGTCCAAAAAGAAGGTGAGAGATAATAAGATGAATAAAATCTATGCAGAAAGGGGTGTGAAGGGAGCGGGTTTGGGAGTGCGAAACTCTTGAATAATGGCTTTACCTCTTCGGTAGACTGCCCATTTCCCTGCTGCGCGCGCTTCTCGCACCTTTTGTAGTTCTACTTTCTTTTGCTTGAGTTGTGCAGGTGTAAGATCTTCTGCAAACCATATTTTGGTGTCCTTGAGAAGCCTTGATTGCTCAAGAAATTTGATTCGGTCCGCCTTGGTTTTGAAGGTGTAGATTGCATGATTGGTGCGAGGTTTGTGTGTAAGAGAAGTGAGGGTTGCCGGATCACACTGTACCATGGGGATTGCGGATTGGATGCGGGCAAATGACTCATGATTGAGGTCTCCCTCCCCTTTCCAATCGCTTGGGAGCCCTCCAATGCGAACATTGAGAGCAATTTCCTCTTGCCGTTGCTGTTCACGTAATGTGGAGGCCACGCGATCTTTGAACCTGTGAGAGATTACCTCTTGTATTTGAGTTTTGACCTCCTTTGTGACGGTCGTCTCTACTTCTTCTTTTGCCTTCGTGAGCTTGCTTTCGATCTGCTTCAGCTCCTCCTCTTTGTGATTCTCTATTGTGGCAAGCCGAGCTTCGAAAACTGTAAGCCTTTGTTTCAGCTTGTCATTCTCCTTACGGAGGTTTTCGACTTTGGCTTGGAGGCGGGTGATGTTGTCTGCCTTGGGAGGTGTTGCTACGACTCCAGCGAAGCTGAGCTTACCTTGGGACGAGGCCCGGGTAGCCATGGATGCCAAGGGTGAGTTGCTTGGGACCTTCTCGAATCACTCTCCTTCTCGAGACAGTCACCTTAGGTCGGGGTTAAGGCCGACTTTCTTGTGGTTGAGGTCGGAAGGCAAGGGTGAGAATCACCTTCACTCACACAGACCCTTAGGTACACAAACCCCTTAGGTAAAAGGTTAAGGCGGTTCGGTTCATAAGGTGAGGTAAGGCGGGTTGCCGAATGCTAAATGGAGCAGGGCACCACCGAGCAGAACTGCCTGACGGGGGCGGAATTGGGCAAGGCAGGTTGCCAAGCAGGTTGACAGAGGCGGAATAGGGCAAGGTCGCAGATGACCACGCAGGGCTAGGTCGCGCAGGAAGCCGAGACCAGGCCACGCAGGGTGAGCCGGGACCAGGCCGGTTCGATCTGAGTTGGGAGGGAGGGGGCGAGCTAGGGCTTGATGCCCCCCCACAGAGCAGCCCCTCGCCCAGGGGGAGGCTGAGGAGGAAGAAGAGAGAGAGAGAGAGAGAGAGAGAGAGAGAGAGAGAGAGAGAGAGAGAGAGAGAGAGTTCCCAAGGAGCTAGCTCAGAGAGAGAGATATAGAGAGAGAAATAGGGAGATATATAGAGAGAGAGAGAGAGATATAGGGAGGTAGAGAGAAATAGGGAGATATCTCCCTATTTCTTTCTACCTCCCTATATCTCTCTCTCTATATATATCTGCCTATTTCTCTCTCTCTACCTCCCTATCTATATATATATATCTATATATATATATATATATATATAGAGAGAGAGAGAGAGAGAGAGAGAGAGAGAGAGGGAGAGAATGAGAGAGGATAGCATCTGACTAACTGCGCATCTTCTTGGAGGCAGCTGGGCCATCCAAGGGGTGAGCTTCAGGCGGTAGGAAAGCTACCCGCAAGCCCTCTCTAAGATATGGTGCCTCATTGCACCAATTGTGTACCTCAGCTTATTTACATTGCATTACCGATGCTGCAGCTTTGACATCCCGAATGCGCATAGACATAGGAAGCACCACATCTGAGGATACATGAATGACCACAGGCAATGAATAGCAAGCATAAACATCACTCCACTCCATAGCACCAATACATGAATGGTAGTGAGGAGACAAAACATCAGGAGCGGAAGTCAACAACCATAAATGAAGCTAAGCCATAGTCTGTGCGTGCACAAAATGTAGAACCTGATCCTCGGTCCATTCTTGAGCAGCATGGATGAGAGAGAGAGAAATAGAGAGAGAGAGAGAGAGAGAGAGAGAGAGAGAGAGAGAGAGAGAGAGAGAGAGATAGAGAAATAGAGAGAGAGAGAGAGAGAGAAAGAGAGAGAGAGAGAGAGATAGAGAAATAGAGGGATAGGGAGTGATTCTCTCTAGTTAATTCTCTCTCTCTCTCTCTCTCTACCTCTATCTGTGGCTCTGTCTCTATCTTTACCTCTCTCTCTCTCTCTATATATATAGAGAGAGAGAGAGAGAGAGAGGTAAAGATAGAGACAGAGCCAGAGATAGAGGTAGAGAGAGAGAGAGAGAGAATTAACTAGAGAGAGCTACGGAGATGGATAGAGAGAGAGAGAGAGAGATAGTAGTAGATAGAGAAAGTAGTGGTGAAAGAGTTAGCTTGGCTGACCAATTGTGTGAAAAGGACAGAAACTCTCTCTATCTCTCTCTCTCCCTCTAGAAGAAACTATGGAACTAAAAGAGGCAAAGGGGTTTTGCCCGCTACATGCATTGTCATGTACACCTGGGAGAGCATGTATTTGTCAACCCATATAGGATTTGACCAATAAAGACGAAATTTTGACCCGGTGGTCCTGATCTCCATACACCTTTGGACCGAGGTGTGCGGAGATGGCTAGAGAATGCGAGGTAGTTTACATTGTGAGGAGTATATATATTGAGACAACATTCATAATCATTGTAGATGGCAACATCATCAACTAACATGGAGGAAAAGATTGCATGCTCGTGCATGCTCTGTAAGTATCGAATCCTGCACAAGCGTAGGATATGTAATGAGCATGTGCACAAGTACGGAGAGTTTGCTAGAGAAACCATACAAAATCTACGATCCAACTCCTACGGAACGGGCATTGATTTTCGCGACATAACACTTACATCTGAGAGAGAGAGAGAGAGAGAGAGAGAGAGAGAGAGAGAGAGAGAGAGAGAGAGAGAGAGAGAGAGAGAGAGAGAGAGAGAGAGAGAAAGGATTATGCGTGAAGGTCCGACCAATCCAAAGCCAAGGATGGAAGCAGAGGAGGGCTTACAGACACAAGATGATGGCATGGAGGAGATGCTGGATGCCTTCTTCCAGACAAGCGAGGAGAACGCTAACGAAGCAGCACCAGAAGAAGTGTGTCTATCTCCTAAAGACATGTTGAGAAAGTTGGCACATCAACCAATCTATGAAGGCGCCAAAATATCGGTGCTTCGTACTTGTCTATCGTTTTTGAATCTGCAGTGAGTGTACGGGTGGTCAGATACAAGCGTCACTGCTTTGTTTAGGTACGTAACTTACAAAAGAGATTTTTCGATTCCAATGGTGACGTGCTTGGGGAACTTTTAATTTAATGTGGCTTAAACAGGTTGTTGCGGGAGCAACTACTCCCGGCTGGCAATGAAATCCCCCCCTCCAGGCTAGACGCAAAGCGACTATTGACCTTAGTTGGCTTGGACTACAACAAGATTCATGCATGTCCAAATGATTGCATTCTTTTTCGCAATGAATTCGCACATTGTCTGTCGTGTCCTAAGTGTCAGGACTGAAATCGCACAACTGGCATAAGTTCTTGCAATTTATTCTTCCAATTGTGATCAAGGGGTGTTTAACGAAGGAAGTGCAGTCCTGCATATACAAGATTTTAGAGCTAGTGCGGTGGATCTCTTCCAAGGAGATACGAGAGGAATCCATTGCACTCGCAAGGGCTAACTCCATTGAGGTAGTTTGCATGATTGAGAAGTATCTACCCACGAGCTGCCTAACTATCCAAATGCACTTGCTCATCGATGTAGTAGATGAGGTTGCAGTGGCAGGTATAGTCCACAGCCTTTGGATGTTCTTTCTAGAGCGGTTCATGAAAACACTTAAGGGTTTTGTTCGCCAAAAAGCGCGTCCAGAGGGGAGCATGACAGAAGGATGGCTGGTGCAAGAGTCTCTTGTCTTGACGATCGAATTTCTATATGTTTCTGACCCAGAAATGCCTAGACTATGGAGTGATGAGCAGGATGCAAGATTGGTGGGAGAGGAGCCGTAGGGGCAAGGGGTGCCGAAGAAAATGGACGACGCCATGCGAGAAAAGATCATGAAGTTCTGTATACTAAATTCAGAGCTAATGCAAAAATGGCTTGAAAGGTACGAAGAAGAGAAAGAGAGACGCAATAAGGAGCGACATGATTTCAGCGAAGCCAAACGACTAGAGGCTTACCCTTGCCAGACCATCTCGCTCCTCTACCTGAATTCCCTACAATGGCATGGTTGGACAAGACAGTGAGAGTAGCTTGACAGATCGAAGAACCCATATCTCCAGAAGAGGAAGAGCTGGCTGTTGGTTGTGATTGGAGGTATCATACATACATGGCACTGTGGTCGCATGGAAAGCATTTCAGAACACAACAAATTGACAGCAGAAGAAACACATTTGACAGTGGGGTAATGGTTAGTTTCATGCAAAAGAGCAGGGCCAATGCCAGAGACACGAATGAGAGCACTAGCAACCTGGATTACTGTGGTCTGGTGTCAGATATCTTGAAAGTCAGCTTCAGACGGTTTGAATTGTTTTTGTTGGATGTGAAGTCGTTCAAGGTGATTACTTCTGGTCGCAGTGCAACGGTAGAGATGGAAACAAGCTTGTGCATATAGATTCTACAAAGGTTTGGACAGATGAGAGCGACACGTTTGCTCTCCCCGAACATTGCGAGCAAGTGGTCTTTGTACCGGACCCTCAAGAGCGACAATGGTGGTTTGTGTTTCAGGTTGCTCCAAGAAATAAACAAGTATTTGAAGGGCAAGAGCTCCTGGAGGAAAGTTGGCCAGACGACGCAGATACTACTGTGACATTAGATGAGATGGATGAAGGTATGGCAGAGGAAGCTGACACATATACGAGGGATGATGCAGATGAGGCAGATATGACACTTGTAGATGAAGATGCAATGGATGAAGACAATCCGCCAGAACGAGTTGGGGCAGAGTTATGTCTGCAGTTAGAGATAGACGATGATACGGTGCAAGATCTTATCGATGATGTCTCACTAGTCAAAGCCTATAAGTGTTTGTGTGAAGACGTTGATTTAAAATTAAGCTCTTTCTTAATTTAAACAAAGGTGTTCTGACGCTTTCTTTTACTTTCTTTGTGCATGACTTTAGTATGGCAGACCAGTCGCTAGATCCCGCTTCTATGAGTGCGGATGCATTTATGGGATTCGTCACACGGATGACGCCCACTCAGATGGCAGATGCGTCTCAGTATTGGATAGCCAGAGGTATGGGTACCACGCCTCCGGGCTTCACACCCAAGGGTCCGACGCTTATGGGGGGGACGCTATGGGGGGGAGGGGACGCCTATGGGTACGACACCTGCGAGGTCCCATCACAGCCGCTTCGACACCTAGGGGTACGACAGAGGCGGGTACGTCAGCATCTCCGCAGCACAGGCACACTCGTCGATCTCGATGATCGTCAGGTGGAGGTGGTGGTTGCTATGGAGGAGGGTCCACAAATGCTTCGACCCCTCCTCGCTCACGACCCCCGTCCTACCCGGGCACACCTCTCGACACACCTCTTAGCACACCTCGGACACCTTGGGGGGCACACGATCCTAGTACCTCCAAGGTCTATACTATACGGCCAGATGGACAGGTTGACATGGATAGTGTCGGGACTGAGATGAAACAGCGGGTTCGCCAGCTCATGGAGGTGTAGTTTTCTAGCACCATCATGACGTCTTGGACTCATCAGGATCGCAACAAAATCAATTATATAGTGGAGACCATCATGAGAGAGTATCGGCCTGCTCCAGGTTGAGAGGAGCTTTCGAGGAGATGGATCATGAATGTTGCACGGGACACCGCGAAACATCGTCGACATGCAGCTTGTCGGGCTTTCAGGCAGGGCTCGCCACAGCCTTCGGGCATCTCACACGAGTCGTGGCAGCAGATCAGGGAGGATGAGGAGATAGCAGACACGAGGTTCAGACAGCAGCGTCTCGCCGCGGAGGTATGTAGGGAGACTAGGGGCACATCTCATCCTGGCAGCGGAGGCTTCGACACTTTTCACTATGAGTTTGTGAGTTTCCAATCCAATCCTAGCTATGGCATTTTTTTTCAAGAGCGATGAATCATGTATTCTTAATTACTTTGGTTTTTGTATAAACGCAGAATCTTGCAATGCATCGAGCCCTGACACGCCAGGAGGAGATAGATGGATATCGGAGAGGCATTTATGAAGTATTGAATGATCTTGCTGCCCGCAGGAGAGCCTGTAGACTGGGAGGCCTTAGAGTCTCGCTGATTGATTGAAGTGAGACATTTGATCGAGACAAATAATATGTGTGAGTTGACTTAATTAATTAAGTATATGTGAAGTAATATCATACTAATTTTGTGACTTGTCCCTTTATGTGCAGGTTGTGACACGCGAGTCATCAGTGGATTTCTATATATGTTTTGTGAGACACAGACACATCTCTGTGTTTCTTTCTTGTATAGACATGGTTATGGTTATTGTTATTGTTTATTGTTTATGGACGTTATGGTTATGGTTATTGTTTTGTTTATGGTTATAGTTATCGTTATGGTTTTGATCAATATGGTTATGGTTATGGTTTTAATTTGGTTATGGTTTTGCACAAAGTTCGTTTCATTTCTTCCATCAAGTTGTGCCTTAAATCTCATGTGAGATCCTACATGGATATCATGTAGGAGACGTATACATATGGTTTTTTTTTTAAAGTTTATGTTAAAATGAAGGGAACTTTGCCAAAATTTCTGCAGGAGCATGGTTGATTTTGGTGTTGCTCGCTTTCTTGGGCAGAGGACAGGCAGACTGGCTGTGTCCATCTTTTCACTGGGCACAAGCTTGGCTATCTGTCCTCTGTCCAAGAAATGTTTTAAATGATATGGTCGTCGAAATACGTGTCTATAGAGGCGTCAAAATACGCGTCGAAAATAGGTGCCTTCGATGTAGATATCGACGCGTATTTCGACTGTTTCATAGGGACGAGGATTCGACGCAATTTTCGACGGTTTACGTCGAAATCTGCGTCGAAGGCACCTGTTTTGGTTGTAGTGGTGGCATGCCTAGAAATTCACAGTAGACCAGTAGAGACAGTCCTAGAAAAATCGTTGACATGTTGACGTGGCATATACGGACTTCCGTGATTTGCGGTGCAAAAAGCGGCTGACCTGCTGACGTGGCAAAGTGTATAGAAACTTGTTTTTGCGCTATTGAAAAGCTACTCAAGTTGATTTTGACAGTTTTGGGTCAATTGCTTTATTTTAAAAGCTTTTGAGTGAGAATCTTTTGGGGCTCTGCTTTTTGGGCATCCCTTGTAACTTATAAATAAGTGTGCAGGGCCCTCATAACTCAGAGCATCTAGACACAGGGTCTGAGGGTGAGAACCCTCCCACTCTCTTGTACTTTGAGCATCGATTAATACAAAAAGAAATACCAAAAGGGGCGCCAATATTGGGGCCAATATCTCTAGGCACGGAACTCCGCCGGGCCGTGTCGAATCAATTGTGAACTGTGAACTATTTTGAAGTGAATCTCTGTTGTGCCGCGGTCGCGAATATTGACTTGAAGTGTCCAAGTTTGTTACAGTGGTATTAGAGTGCGGCCGATTTCTCTTCTATCGGGAAATCCGATTCTTTTCTCGTGGCACTTATGGATTCCAACAACGAACAGTCGACTTCCTCAACATCTGGGGATGCGAAAAGAGATCACAAAGAAGATTCTCACGAAGAGTACGGCCCATCTCGGCCTACTTAGGTAGAGATTGAAGAGATGGAACGTTGACAATTGGTTGAGGACGTGACAAAGATGATGACCAACCTTGCGAAGGATCCAAAATTTGTAAAATTTTTGACTCAGACATCCTTCGACAAAGTGCAAACCCAGTGGCAGCAGAAGGCCACAGAGCCACCCCTCAAACTGAAACTGAAGAAACCTCCTACTCGGAGGATGTTTACAGAGCAAGAATTGGAAGTGGTGGTTGATACATAGATTACTCAGATTTTTGACGTGAACAACAAAACCAAAAAGCACGACAAAAAGCAGAAGAAAGGAACTGACTTCCCGGGTTATTTAGGTCGCCGATCTACTTTTGCCTCGGCAAGAAAGCAGAAGAAGCGTGTGCGATCTGAAGGAGTATCCAATTCTTCTTCTTCTTCTTCTTCTGATAATTCTTCTAGCTCTTGTCACTCAAGCGAAGAAGACATGAAAGGAAAAAAGCGAAGCAAAAAGCAAAGCTTTAGGAAGGGCAAGAAAAAGGCAAAGAAGCCTAAATTTCACCCAGTTTTTGACATTTCTACAGAGGACGTCTTCAGATAGTTCGGACTCCGATGATCATAGATTTTATGCAAAGAAGAAGAATTTATATAAAGCCAGCAAGTGGGCAGCAAGTATGACTTCCTCGAATATAAAAGCAAGAAAGTTTGAGAATTTAAAGAAGGTGGATAGTCAATTAAGTTTGACACTTTTTCTGGATTACGAGATGCTTCAAGGGCTTTGGCCTTCATACATTAGTTTCATATAGCTTTCTCTGGAGGGCATTACTCAGAGCACTCCAAGATTTGGAAGGCTACCTCTTTCTTCAAGGGAAATGCTCGAACATGGTGGTCCACCTATCTATTGAACAAGAAAACGCCAATTAAATGGCTGAAATTTAAAAGGTTTTTAATTTCTTCTTGGTTGACTCGGGAGTACGAACGAGAAATACGAACTGCTTGGAATCATCTTCAGATGACCAAGCGAGATTCTTTGCATACATATTGCGAGAGATTTTGGGGCTCTTTTCTACCAATCTCTTCATTTAAGAAGATCTTGTGTAAAGAGCAGATTGAGCGGTTTTGCTGCGGACTTCCTACGGAGATCCGAGATCACTACTTGGAACAAAAGTTAGATTCTATTCAAGAATTGTTGGGTCATGCTAAACAGGGTTTTGCCATACATTCAGGCAATCTGACTCACCCCACAAATGAGATCATGACTCAGAGAACCGAACAGACTTCTAATAATGAAAGTAGAAAGAAGAAGAGCCCCCAAGAAAAGAAAGATAAGGATGCACGTCCCCAGCTCACTCTTCGGGAGAGGGCCAGCTACATCAAAGAGGGGAAGTGTTTCGGATGCGGGGAACATGGGCACATCTCCGTGAAGTGCCCTCAAAAGGCACAGAAAGAACAAGATGAAGAAAGGCCAGAGAGTTCGAAAGCAGCTGAGGAACGTGGACAAAAAGGCAAGATGAAAGCATGATTGGTTCCAGATTGCATGGGTATTGACCCAAGCACGATTGATGAAAGTACATAACTTTGCCAAGCTTGGGGCAAAGTGAAAGATCAAGAAGCCTTGATTTTCTTTGATGGAGGAGCCAAGGCCAACTTCATTTCACCTGAATTGACGGTGCGGCTCGAGATTACACCTGATCGAATGGGACCACAAGCAGAGGTAGTTCTAGCGGCACCCGACAGTGACGTGGCCATTACACCTATTGGAAAACTTTAGTTGCATTGTCAGGGGTATTTGGGGCACGAGGACTTCCACACAATGCCCTTGGAAGGTTGTGATGTTCTCCTAGGAGTCCCTTGGTACCATAAGAACAACACCGTGGTCGATTATCGGGCGAAGAAAGCGACATTGACTACTAAAAAGGGTCAAAACATTGTACTTGATGTGAAACTTAAGGGCGAATCTGTCCCTGTTGTATCGGCTTCGGCCGTTTCAAAATTAATGAAATCCAGTTTGTTTGTTTACTTGATCTTTTTGAAAGAGTTGAACGATGAACATAGAACATATATGTCTGAACTTGATAAAGAACGCCAAGATTTTCTCCACACTCATGCCGATTGCTTTTCTGAGGGCTTGCTAGGTGAGTTTCCACCAGCTCGTCCTGAGGATCATACCATTGATCTGATACCTGGAAGCACACCATCGAACCGGCCACCTTATCGTGTGAGCCGAGCCCTGAATGAAGAGATTATGAACCAAGTGAAAGACCTCTTGGAAAAGGGTCCTTGGAAAAGGGTCTTATCTAGCCGAGTACTTCACCTTACTGCTCTCCTGTGTTGTTGGTTTTAGAGAAAGATGGATCTTGGAGAATGTGCATTGATTCTAGAGCTCTCAACAAAATCACCATCAAGAACAGATTTTTGATTCCTAGGACCGATGATATTCTAGACCGACTACAGGGATTCTCTTGTTTCAGCAGGATCGATTTGAAGAGCGGATATCATCAGATCTGAATCGCACTGGGAGATGTCTACAAGACAACTTTTTGGACGACCTTCAGTGTATTTGAACTTTTGGTGATGCCTTTTGGGCTTAACAATGCTCCAACAAATTTTAACCGAATGATGGGCAAGATTTTCAGAGAGTACAGATCTTTTGTTGGGACTTTCTTTTATGACATTATTGTCTTCTCCAAGGATGAGGCAGAACATAGAGAACATCTGGTACAGGTATTTCAGGCATTACGGGATCACAACTTGGTGATCAATGCAAAGAAGAGTGAATTTTTCCTACCAGAGATACACCTTTTGGGACACATCGTCTCAACAGCAGGAGTGCGGATGGACCCGGCCAAGATTGAGACTATAGGTGATTGGCCCGATTCGAAGAATTTCCATGAAGTAAGAAGCTTCTTGGTCTTATGTTCTTACTACCAGCGGTTCATTAGAAAGTTTGCAGAGGTTGCATTCCCTTTGCATATTTTGACATAGAAAGGAGTCCCTTTCTCGTGGGGACCCACAGAGGTGACTGCGTTTCAGACATTGAAAGAGAAATTGACTACAAGACCAGTTTTGACTTTTCTAGATTTGCAGAAGTCATTCGAAGTATATTGTAATGCTTGTGGTCGTAGTTTGAGTGCGGTCTTAATGCAAGAAGGCCATGTCATTGCCTATGAGAGGACAACACAAATATATGAGAAAGAGCTTTTGGTGGCTATCCATGCTCTTACTCAATGGCGACATTACCTACTCGGAGCCGATTTTACGATCTTCACAGATCACCAGAGTTTACGCTACTTCTTCTCATAGAAGCAGCTATCAAAAAAGAAAATGCGATAGGCAAACATCTTACCACAGTTTCACTTCCAGATTGTCCATGGGCACGGACAAAAGAAATTGGTGGCAGATGCTTTGTCCTAGAAGCCGTTAATCTTGGCTATTTCCTTGATCCATCATCGAAGTTTCGAGGATATGGTCGATTAGTATGCCACAAATCCAAATTTTGCAAATGTATTCGGTCAAATACAACATGGGGAGGTAGTAGCGGGATATTCCATTCGGGATGGCTACTTGATGAAGAAAATGATGTTGTGCGTTACACAGCCGTTGAGGGAAAAGGTTCTAACCGAATGCCAACGTCCACCATTTACAGGTCACCGCGGCATTGATACCACCTTGAAAGGTGTGGAGAAATACTTCTTTTGGCCAAGACTCAAGGAGGATGTGGACAATTTTGTATGCAGCTGCTTGGTCTGCCAGAAGGTCAAGTTTGACAGGCACAAAGCACATGGATTGTTACAACCTTTACACATTCCCAGCCTCCCATGGGAACCTATTGCTGTGGATTTCATTTTTGATCTCCCGAAGACACAGATGGGCACGATGGTATCTGGACTGGATAAGCAAGCTCGTTTCATTCCAGTGAAGAAAACAGTCAAGCCGGATCACTTAGCAAGACTGTTCATTGCCCAGATACATGGCATGCTTGAGACAATTGTCTCTGACGGAGATCCGCCATTCACGAGTTTGTTTTGGAAGGGTATTTGGGAGAACATTGGCACATTGTTGTAGTTCTCGTCATCTTTTCACCCAGAGACAGATGGGAAATTTGAGATTGTAAATTCAATCGTACTGGATTTATTGAAGTCTTACATCTCGGATCAGAAGACTCAATGGGAAAAGTATTTTCCCTTGGTGGAATTTTCCTACAATAACACGATCCACTCTTCGACGGGGAAGGTGCCATTTGAGATTATTGAAGGTGCTCCGAAGGTTCCACCCTTCTTAAGCACGAAAGATAAGATTTTTGAAGCCGACTAGTACACGAGGGACTTGGACAGCTTTTGCCAAGGTCCGGGAGGCTTTATAGAAATCTTAGGAAAGACACAAAAAGGGAGCAGATCGACATGGTCGCGATTTAAAATTAAAGGAGAATGATTGGGTGCTCTTACGTTTTGAGAAGGCATGCCTGAGAAAGAAAAAGGGAAAGGAGCGGATTTTTCAAAAGCTTAGCATGAGATACTATAGACCTTTCCATATAACCGAAAGGATAAATGATATCTCCGTTAGATTGAAGCTTCCCAATACTTGAAGGATTCACAATGCTTTTCATGTGAGTCTCCTGAAGCCTTTCAAAGGCGATGTGCCCGATGATGGGGAGCCAGATGAGCAACCTGAAGTGGAGGAAAGCAAGGAGATACTCGTTTTGGAACATATTTTGTCACATAAGCAGTCATTTCGTCCATCAGTTCCTGCACTTAAGCAAGTCAAGTACAAATCAGTATCATATTCTCGGGAATTCCAAATCTTAAAGTTATTATAGCAGAATAGTGTCACCTCACAGTATTCCTAAAACCCAATAGGGGCAACAATGACTCTATTATAAAAAATCAGGGCAATTTCTTGACAAAGGAGCAGAGTGACTCCCCTCTTGTGCAAGCCCGTTGCACCAAATTCCGCCGATGCTGAAATCGGGGTTCTATCAGAGTAGGCTATGCTAAATTGAATGCTTCAAGGTAAAGATTCACAATCTGAGGAGTATCTGCCAGGTCCTCCTCCTCCATCCACTTTGCATCCAATTCAGGATAGTTCTAGAATTTAACCAAGAACCGCCTTATCGCTTTACCTATAATCTTTCTATCTATTTTGGTCTGATAAATATCTATAGACATGATTGCAATAAGGATTAGTTAATCAGGTAGCTGAGAGGTCCCTACTGGATCTAGATGGGATTGCTAAATACATTGCCGATTAATCATGGTCTCAGATTGGAATGATTTTTTAATGTGATTTGATGTCCTGTGATGTGACTGTCGATTGGTACATGTTCTAGATGTGTTGTTCCTAGTGCGTCGGTACTAACAGTCAATGTCTGCTAAGACAGTTTATGGCCTCTGTCTATTTTGCAGGCGTAATCGAGGGTGATTACAATGCTTTCAAGAGGGGGGTATGTCACAAACTGGTGATGTGGCATGCCTGGACATTCAAAGCAGACCAGCAGAGACAGTCCCAGAAAAACCACTGACATGTTGACGTGGCATATTGTACGGACTTCCATGATTTGTGGTGCAAAAAGCGGCTGACCTACTAACGTGGCAAAGTGTACAAAAATCTGTTTTTGCGTTGTTAAAAAGCTACGAAGGCTAGTTTTGGCAGTTTTTCAGTCGATTTATTTTAAAAGCTTTTGGAGCTCTACTTTTTGGGCATCCCTTGTAACTTATAAATAAGTGGGAAGGGTCCTCACAACTCAGAGAATCTGGACGCAAAGTCTGAGAGTGAGAACCCTCCCACTCTCTTGTACTTTGAACATAGATTAATACAAAAAGAAATACCGAAAGGGACGCCAGTCTTTGGGGCCAATATCTCTAGGCATGGAACTCCGTCAAGCCGTGTCAAATCAATTGTGAATTGTGAACTGTTTTGAAGTGAATCTCTCTGCTGCTGAGGCGGTCCGGGGCGGGCAACAAGAAGAGCAACCTCTAGACACCCTTCAAGGCTCCCGTGCTGCTCAATGGGGCTGGGGCACAACACAACACAAACCAAAACAACAAACCCACAGCCAAATCCCAACTACACAAGGGGCACCACCTAGTTTAAGAGCGAACTAGGACGCAAAAGAGGAGAATCGTTAGGGCAACCCACAAAAAAGCAATGAATTTACACTAACCCTAACACCAATGGAACACTCTCACACACTAAAACACGGGAGCGAGAGAGAGAGAGAGAGAGAGAGAGAGAGAGAGAGAGAGAGAGAGAGAGAGAGAGAGAGAGAGAGAGAGAGATGGTGTACAACTTAGCTTCAACTTTATATTTTGCACAAAAAGGAACTTAGAGCTTGCGGAATCAAGTGACAAGATTTGGTTATAGCATCACTAGCACATTGTCTTAGGGTTATGGGAGCCCTCTCACCATCCACCCTCTTACAATGGTAGCCAAACAATAGCCAATGAATCACAAGCAACAAAACAACAACCTTCAATGAAACAAGTAACCTTATGAAGCTGAATGAGTTTGCCAAGACAAATTGGAGGAGAAGCATGAGCCTTTGGACATGAATTGCACCCAAAACTACCAATTCATTGATGTTGGGGTAGATACAACAATGGTAGGAAGAATATCTTCTACTCGCATTCACTCAAACTAGCTCAAGCTTTTCTATGCACCAAAGTGATGGTGTATAGAAAGCTTACTCTCTCTTTACAACCAAGATAGAACTGGCGTGGGCTACGCTCAATCTAGTGTGCAATGGTATAGTGATGTCTTTTACAAGGAGGAATGGGTTCTATTTATAGGTTTTAGAAGCCTTGATTAGGATTAAGCCTAATCAATTTTATTAGGAAAGATCAAGGATTATGAATTTTTATGAATTTCAAATGAGAATGGGGTCTCTCTTTTCTCTTGAGTCACATGGATGTGGGCTCAAGTAAGAGAATTATTGATGTGGTGAAAGGAGAGAAACTTCCATGGGAGTGAGTGAATTTGGTTTACTTGTGCGGTTGCCTACTGCATATGTTGATAGTGTGGGTGCATTTTTACAAGAGAAGTTAGTTGTTAGTGGTAATAATCACTAGAATTGTTAGTGATACATTTACAATGGGTAGGATGACTTGATTTGATGAAGGAAGAGGGGTGAATTAAAAGAGAATCATTGAGATGGTGAAGCTTTGAAGAAACTTGAACTCACCCTTGTGTAGATTGTGGAAAAAATGACCGCTGGTCTTCTTTTTCTTCTTCTTCGCTTCTTTACGCCGCCGCCACGGTTGACCACCACGATGAAAAGAGGATTTGTTGATGAAAAATCCTCAATTTGCAGAAGTTATCATGGTTAAGATGCTGAATTTTAGATATTTTTAGGAGAGGTAAACGAAATTGTAACATAGAAGCAATAGAGAGAGACATGGAGAGGGTGTATGTATGTAGAGGTTCATAAAAGAACTATAGGGATGAGAGAGAAGGGTAATGGTGAAGAGGGTGGGAGAAGCCATGGAAATTGCAGGTTTGAGTGAGGGAAGGAGAGGGAGTGATGTGTAAGAGTGAGTAGTTGTGTGGAAGGGTGAGAGAAGACTAAGGGCTACTTGTGAGAAAAGTGGGCAGATTGGTATCCACTCAAAAAATCATAGCTCACTGCTGGTAGCTCCAAAAATCATGAAAAAATTTGAGGTGATTATTCAGAGTGTGGGCTACATTTTCCTTTTTGACCACCGCTCCAAATTCGGAGTGGAGATAGGTGCCAAAATTCTCACCAAAAAGCCTGTTTTTATGCCTGCAAAAGTCTTTTAGTGGCCCCCTCCTTTGTTGAATTTGTACAATGCATCCAAGAGTGAGCCCCTCCTTTGTCATATTATAATACAAAGCATCCAAGTTGCCCTTGACCCATGCATGGAGGAGGATTATTGGTGAATAAACAAATATATACATGGTGGGACTAGTGTATGGACTATTCATGGACTTTAGCTCAATGAGCACATGGTGTTAGAATAATGAGTAAAAATAATAATAATAATATGGAGGAGTTATGGATATGGAAAGATATTGGAATCATATGATATGGTCCCTCCTTGAATTATTTTGGGTGAAAGAGGAAAAGGTATGCAAGTAAATAATATAATAAACGTAACCAATGAGTAGAAATCAATTTTTTGTTTTCACGAGGGTGAGGGTGAAAATGTGGGAGTGATTTGTATAAAGGAAAAATATGAGGTTAGAGTATGTACATATTGGCAAAAAATATAATTATGGTGTAAGAGGATGAAAGAAGGTGTACATAGGTTTAATAAAACACACACCTAAGTAGAAATATTTAAATAAAATACCAAAATAATTATAAAATATCCCTATATTTAGGCCATATATACAATGAAATATTTACACACAAAGAGGCCATAATATACTTTTATTTTTTTATTTTTTTGGCTCAACTAGCCCAGTGACTAGCTAGCTGAGGGTTTTTAAGAAGATATGGGAAAAGCCCCCTAACTCACACACACACCTATGTACAGTGAAATGGTAGGGATAGCCATAGCGTTTGGGTGAATTTGGTAGGGTGGAGTAACTTACTATGGCAATTATGGAGAGCCGAAAAACGGCTATCACTGCGTCACGGTAGAATCTTGACTTGGAGTGTCCAAGTTTGTTTTACATACACACACACACACACACACACACACACACAGAAGCGCTTTCAACCATGCACAATGGCAACTACTCACCATAATGTTGCTACCATACTATATCGCATGGTCTACACCACTCTAGGCATCACACAAAACTTGTAATCATTAACATATGTAGACATCAGCCATAACAGCATTTGTGAAGATGCTAGAGATGCTAGAAGGACTATTGAAGATGATTATGACAAATGTCTCCTTCGTCAAATTTGCCATTGTAAGATCCTCGAATTTTGGATCTCTTTTAAAATAAAAAAACTAGACTTTTGGTGTACATGACTTTGAATTTTGAGTTAGATTGTTTGTTGTGTAATGTTGCAAGGATTTACAATGAAAAGCAAGGTCTTATCAGGTTCTAGTATGTCAAACGAACATTTGGTTCAATTTTGGAGAAATTTACTTTTTTTAGTTTTATCTTGCTTTTTGTGTTTTTCGGTGCTTTTCTGTGAAAAGTAGGACCAAATCTTAACCTGTGAACCCTGCGGCGGATGCTATGGTTCATTTCATAAAAATTTACTGTACGATTGCTTTTCACGCTATCTTTAGCTTTTCATGCTTTTTCGATGCTTTTTGATGAAAAGTGAGTCCGTTTTCTTGTTTGGGTGGACAAGGGAAAGCCATAGTTCAATTCTAGAAAACTTTTCTTTTTTTAACATTATTTTTATCTTTTCATGCTTTTTCACGTTTCCAAAAAGCAAAGTGCTTTTTAAAATAACCTTTTTTTAAACGTATTCCTAATTCAAAGACTTCCTCAACAACAACAAAAACGATGCGCTAAACATTGAGAGAGAGAGAGAGAGAGAGAGAGAGGACACTTTGAAGAGAAGAAAATGCTAAAGGAAAAATAAAAGAGGATTGAAACACCTCTTTATATGGACACAAAAGGTCTTTTGACTTTCCACCTTCACATGTCTTTTGACTTTCCACCTTCATTTGTCTTTTCATTTCCTAAACTCACCCTTCACTTATGCACTTAATATGTTTTGAAAGAATTTTTATTTTTCTGAGATTAGGGAGACCTAATAATAACCTAAAAGATAATATTTTTAGTCACCTTTTGGGTCAAAAACAATCACACAATGAAAAGACGGGGTTCAACGAGATTTTAACGAGAATTATTTTTATAAGAAGCAGCATCATAAATACACCGAGACAGTATTACACCAAAGTATCATGGTGCAACCTAGTTCAGTTACGGTCACATACTATTTCTATGAATTAGTTTGCAGCAAAAGGAATAAGAGTTGCTTCCAAAAGAAGTGTGCGCCTTGTTTTAGCAAAGCTCCTAAAATCAAGGACCTATATCTAGGTGAGAAGGGGGTGCTAGCTACTGACTTGAGGCACACTCCAGCCTGATAGAAACTGCATAAACAAGACATGCAGGAGTGCTCAGTTTTCTGTGGTGAGAGCTGCATAGACTACCGTGAGATACATACGTATCATATGGAGTGGAGCTATTAGAGTTGTTTTGCCTACGGCGGAACAAGCTCGTTGGGATGTAAAGGATGTGCAGGCTCATGCATTGATTGCGTTGTCTGTGAAGCGCGCCATTGTTTCTCACATCCGTTCATCAAAATTTGCAAAACAGGCTTGGGATATTCTAGCAGGTCTTTATGCAAGCCGCAATGAGGCTAAAATTGCTTTGCAGCGTAAAGAGCTGGAGTCAAAGATTATGCATGAGGAAGATGATATGGACACTTTTCTTGTTGGTATCAAGGATACCAATGAGCAACTTATTTCTGCAGGTGAAGTCATTTCAGATAGTTCCCTTGTGCAAACTGTTCTTGATGCCTTACCAGATTCTTACCAGACTTTTGCTAGTACTTGGAGACTTATGACCTAAGGAAATCCAGAAGTTGTCAAGCTTGATGCATTATGCACATTGCTGTTGCAAGAGTCACTTTCCAAAAAAAACAAGACGAGACAGCGTGCTGTTGAATAGGCTTTTATTGCTTCTCAAAGAAAGGGCAGTAATAGCAGCAATGTAGCCACTTCTTATGGTTCTGCTGCGAGTGGCAAAACTTCTGTTCCCAATTCTTCTGATGGCAGCACTTCGTCTGGCAATTCTGGTGATAAGGGCAAAAAGAAGATGCGTTGCCATTATTGTAAAGCTAATGATCACTTGATCAAGAAGTGTCCTAAGTTGAAGGCAAAAGAGGCTAAGAAGAAAGACGGTGGTTCCACTGCAAATGCTGGTTCCACTACAAATGCAGCCATTGTTGAGTCTTCTGTAAAAGGAGACTGTAATGCTGATGTTGATGCAGAATGGGCTTTTAGCGCAGAGTGCACTTACAATCCGGTTGTCCATGATGCATGCTTGTCAGTTGCTGCAGATTCACATGTGTGGTATTTCGATAGTGGTGCTACAAAGCACATTACCTCACATCGTGAATTGTTCACCTCTCTCGAGTCTCTCCCTCATGGGAATTCAGTCACTTGTGCCAACAATGCCTCTTATCCGGTTCAGGGAGTTGGAAAGATTGTACTTACTGCTGCTAATGGCAGTTCTTTCATACTTGTTGATGCACTTTATGTACCTAGGATCAAGAAGAATCTCTTGTTTGTATCCGCACTTGCTAGACTTGGACTCGTAGTCAAATTTGTGGATGACAGATGTACAGTTCATGATCTCATTTTTGGTGATGAAATTGTTGCATCTGGTCTTTTGTGCCATGGGCTGTATAAGCTCACTTTGTATGACAAGTGTGGACAAGATTTTGCAAATGTTGTTGCAGATTCAAGGGCCATTTCAGATGCAGAACTTTCGCATGCTCGTTTTGGTCATCTGAATTTTGCTGCGTTTGTAGAAATCTAATATGGTTACATCGTTTCCGCCTCTTGAAGCACCTGTCAAACATGTTTGTGAAGGCTTTATTTTCGGTAAGATGCAGTGTTGTAAGTTTCCAAAGGATGGTTCAGTTCGGGCCACATGTAGGTTGCAGCTTGTGCATAGTGATGTTTGTGGGCCCATGCAAACTCCGTCCTTGGGCAATTACCTGTACTTTGTGACTTTCATTCATGATTACTCCAGGCATGCATGGGTATTTCCGCTTAAAGCGAAGTCCGAAGTTTTTATGTGCTTCAAACAATTTTTGGCTATGGCTGAAAATGTCTCGAAATGTACTATGAGCACCCTCCATTCCGATCGAAGGGGGGAGTATATGTCTCATGAATTCAATGCATTTCTGGCTAGTCGTGGGATAAACCACCAATGTACAGTGCCTTATACACCTTAGCAAAATGGTGTTGCTGCGAGGAAAAACTGGTCATTTACGGAAATGGCACGATGTATGGTCAAAAGTCCAGCTTTGCCGCATTCTTTTTGGCTTGAGGCCATCATGTGTGTCACTTATGTACTAAACAGGTGTCCTACAAAAGCTTTGTAGTCTATTAATCCATATGAAGCATGGCATGATAGAAAGCCTTCTACTGAGCACATGCGTGTTTTTGGTTGTTTGGCATATGCTTTGGTGCCACAAACACAACGCAAAAAATTGGATGATAAGGCTGTCAAATGTGTTTTTGCTGGTTATAGTGCTGAAAGCAAAGGTTACAGGTTGTATCATCTGCAAACAAAACGTATTCTGGTTTCACGGGATGTAGTGTTTGTGGAAGATTCTATTCAGCCCTTGCTGTCATGTACTAGAGACAGTAATGTAAGCTCACAGGACATTTATGACACTTTGTTGCCTCTTTTCGGTGGTGGAAATACGAATGTAAGTTCCAATGAGGAAAATATACAACCTATGGGGGTTTCTGAAAATGTTACAGATCAGCCTATTACTGATGCAGATGTACATGATGTACTTGATGAGGAAAGGGCTGAAAATGAGCAGGCTAGAGGTATGCCAAAATGGCTGGTGCACACTTTGCGTGATAGTAAATTGGATGCACCTTTGTCTAGTCGTACTCGTTCAGGCTCTCGCCATGCATCTTATGCATCGGATTGTTATGCTTTGGCTGTGTCTAGCTTACATGATGTTGAGGAGCCTCTGTCTTTTGATGAAGCACAAAATTAAGAAAATTGGATGGCTGTCATGCAATCAGAATATGATGCACTTGTAGAAAATGACACATGGACTTCATGTGATTTGCTTCCTGACAAAAAGGCCATTGGTACGAAGTGGGTTTACAAGTTGAAACACAAGCCGGATGGTGAGATCGATCGCCATAAGGCTCGACTTGTTGCAAAGGGTTATGCACAACAAAAAGGCATAGATTATGAAGAGACTTTTGCTCCCACTTGCCGTATGACTACTGTGCATTTTCTATGTGCATTGGAAGCTCATTTTGGTTGGGATGTACATCAATCTGACATTGTTACTACTTTCTTAAATGGTGACATATTTGAGGAAGTTTATGTAACGCAGCCTCGCGGTTTTGTCATAAAAGGACAAGAGGACAAAGTGTGCAGATGTAAGAAGGCTTTGTATGGGTTGAAGCAATCTCCTTGTGCTTGGTATGAGAAAGCTGACACTCATTTGGTCAAACAAGGCTTTCGTAACAGTCCAACAGAAAGCACATTGTATGTAAAGCGTGAGGGTGATGTACTTCTCATTGTGGTTCTTTATGTAGATGACTTGCTGATCACAGGACCAAATGAGAGACATATTGCTGAATTTAAGGCTGATTTGAATGCTACTTCCAAGATGAAAGATTTGGAGATGTTGCATCATTACTTGGTTATACAGTTTAAGTAGTGTGATGGTGGTATTGCCTTGTGTCAAAAAAGTTACAGAGAGACATTGCTATGTAAGTTTGGACTTGAAGATTGCAAACCTATTGCCACTCACATGGAAACAGGCTTGAAGTTGAGTCTACATGATGTTGGCGATCCTGCTGATGTCACTCTTTATCAAACTGTTGTTGGTTTCCTCATTTATGTATGCAACACGAGGCCGGATATTCACCTAAATTGTGTGAAAAAACGGGTCCTGGTTTTCTTTCAAAGTTTTGCAACTATATATACCACTCTAAAAACCATGTTTGTGAGGTTTAGATTGCTAGATGATTAGCTTTAGTATCTCTCAACATGTTCTAATACTTCTAGGGATCGAGAATTGTTAAGTATGGAGCCTGATTTACCCTTGTAATTTTCTGTGGTAAAAGCGCACATTTGTAAGGCCCCCATTATGAGGAGAAGCCATCGTGCGTGAAGGAAAATCACTCACCGAAAACCAAAATTTTCACGGACAAGAATCAGGGGCAACTTTAAAGGCCGCCCCCGAGACTTTTTTTTTTCGTCGGAATATTCTTTTTCGCCGGAATATTATGACCGGACGGCGGCCGAAAAGTGGTCGGAAAACAACCGGTTGGTTGGCCGGTGGCCGGTAGTCAATGGCCGATGGCCGGTGGTCGGAAGTCAATGGCCGGTGGCCGGTGGCCGGTGGCCGGTTGGCCGGTGGTCGGAAGTCAATGGCCGGTGGCCGGCGGACTTGTCTTCTCAAGGGCGGCCACACATGGGTGGATTGGAGGGTCCGATTTGGACTTATTCGCACAAGGGCGGCTACACATGGCTGTCTCTCCTAAGAGAGGGCAGCCCTTTTGGCCTATAAAAGGAGGCCATTTCTACACACATTTCATAGTGTGAAGTTGATGCAACAAGGTGAGTGTGAAGTGGTGAGAGTGAAGCAAGGCGGGAGCTCCATTAAGGGTATAATCCCTTTGTAAACTACTTCTTGTTTTGAAGTACTAAAGCCATTGAGTGGCTGCTTTCCCGTGGACGTAGCCCACATTGGGTGAACCACGTATATCGTGTGTACTCTCTCTCTCTCTCTCTCTACTCTATAATCTCGTGTATATAAGTCTGTCTCTCTCCATTAAGTAATCTACTCAATTATCTATTTAGCTACGTCTTATTTCCTAACAAGAATTACATGTTAAAGTTGAAAGTTATGACCAACTTACAAGAATTGCCTAACGCTATTTTTTGACCAAATTTAGCACTTCTATAAAATTTTTGGTGGCTTTTTTGATATTCAAATGCAATTTTGTAACATAAAGGTGGTCTTTCTTGAGTTTTGGGGCACCTAATACCCTTTTATAGTGTAGTATACAATGATAGTTGACTTTTTCAATTGCAGAAGAGTACGCGACATTCTAGTGAAGCAAGTATAGCTTTCTCAATATTGCTAGTTTCTTAGGCCAATCATGTGAATTTTTGTAGGTAGTAACCATCTAATTATAAACTTCAAATTTTGCTAGATCTCGAGTAGTTTCTATGGGATTCTAGAGGTCATAATGCTAAACCCAATTTTTTCATGTTTGTTGTATTTAGCACTTCATCATTGTCCCTAAGGTTCCATTTGGTAAGAGATCCATTATTCTTTTCACATGCTCCATGGCTCCTTTTGAATCCAAAGGCCCATAGGGAACTAAGAAAACATATATGTAGTATTTGTATTGAGTGTGACTATTGAAACTTTGATGATAGGTCTGCAAAATGGCCAAAATGCAACCTTTTTGTACCTATATTTTTGCACAAAAAAGAAGTAAGGCAAAAGCAACCATAAGTTTTGATCACCACCCCATTGAAGTTAACAAGGAATTTTATCTCGTGTCCTACAAAAATTCCCAGTCTCATTTATATGTAATTAATCGTGAGAAATGGCAGTTTTGGGCAAAATGGATTGGTCCATCCAATTTGGAGGCTTGTTGTGACCAAGAGATGATAAATTTTACAAGTTTCTCATTTTTGCCATGTATAGTAGTCCTTGAACTATAAGCTCATGAAGGATTTTCCAAAATGAGTGAATCTACTATGGTTTTGGAATTTTTTTCCAAAACCCCGTAAGGACACTCTTATATCCTATTAGGTCACCAAACTAATTAGGCCATTTCATATGGATTCTTAAGATCATTTTCATCCCTATCTGTGAGTGACTAGACCAATCTTTGATTTATTTTGACTTTGAGGGCCCTAAAGAAGTGAGCATGGTTGGCCTCCTCTCGCTAGAGAAAGGTTTCTCTGGATAAGATCCTGACCTTCCTCGATCGCCTCCTCAAGTTGGTTATCAATTAAGTCCATTTTAGCGTCTAGCCATCTTTTGTTCTCGTCCTCCGAGGCAAACCCCTTTTTTTGTGGTTAGAAGCTCCACTTCGTTAGTGAGCTGCTTTAAGCGCCTCTCTTGATACTTGTTCCTTCTAGGGCTTGCAGTTTTAATGCTTTTTGCATATTCTTGGCAAAAATATCCGAGGCCCTTGGGCTTCCCGAACCCACATCTTTTCGAAACTTGCTCAAAGCTTTGGAGGTCAAGCTTTTGAAGAGCAACTTCTTGAATCCTTGGGGACAATGATCTTCTTCTTTGGTTTTTTAGAATTTATGCTCAATGGCAGGTGGTCCGACACACACTTTGAGGTTACCACCTTCAATTAAAACCAAGGGGACAACCAATCATCTTGGTGAGAGCAATAGCAACGATCTAATCTAAAAGCTGTACCGACATATTGCAAGCTGGTGTACGTGAACCCATGCGTGTTGCTCCGGGGTTTACCTCCCACAAGTTCATCATACCCATTTCTCACATAGGCTTAACCATTTGGACCTTTTCGGATCTAATCAACATATTTGATGCCCCAAATAATATGAAGTGGGCCCTTTCATTTCCCCGTCAATCCTCCAAAAGATGGCATTTCCCAAAGTTTGAAGACAAAAGGTTGAAAGGCGAAACGATTGAATCATTGAATGAATGTCATGTAGCCTGTAGGTCTTTGACACCAAAAGGATGAGGAGGTCTTTGACACAAAATGAAGCGCATTTGAAAGCTGAAGCACGTGTGCGAAGAGTCGTAGAGACTGTAGAGTAGTTGGATTGAGGCTACCGGTAAAGAGAAATACAGACAAAGCTGGCCAGCCGCCAAAGTCGTACGTAGCTGGATTGAGGAGGCCATGGCATATTATATATAACTATGGCAGTGCAATGCATTATATGACGCTTATACATCACTGCAGCACCTAATTATAATAGCGGCCAGCTTCATATCACAATATCAGCACTCGCCGCATTCTGCAGTTTATATAGCTTTAGAACTATGATTATGGAGAGATTTAGAGCTAATTATTGCATGTGGGGGCTTGCCTTTTTGAGCTTACTGCAGCAATCTATGGTCATGAATATCGTTCCTGCATGCGCAGCCGATCCGGACCCTATTGTAGACCACTGCGTAGCAGATCTTAGCAACACAACCGTCTTCTTCAATGGGCTTCCTTGCAAGAACCCATCCACAGTAAGCTCTGCAGATTTTCATTCCTCTCTATTTAGAGGCACAGGGAATACCTCTAACCCACTGGGATTAGCGGCTACCCTGGCCTCTGCGGCCTCCTTCCCTGCCCTCAATACGCAAGGCCTTGCAATAGTTAAAATAGAATATGCCAGCACGGGAGGCCTTGTTGAGCCTCATGTACACCCCCGTGCGTCAGAGTTGATAGTGGTTGTCCAAGGGACGGTTCTTGCGGGGTTCATTGATACTAGTGGAAACTATTTCTCCGCTACTCTGCAAGCTGGCGATCTCTTTATCTTTCCTCGTGGCCTCATTCATTTCAGCATGAATCTTCCCGACTCTGGCCAAGCTCTCGCCTACGCCTCTTTCAACTCCCAAAATCCTGGCCTCTCTAATGTAGCCCCCGCCTTATTTGCCTCCACCCCCGGCATCCCCAACACCCTGCTTGAGAAAACCTTTGCCATCGCTGAGGCTCAAGTCCTAGCCATCAAGAAGGCCCTTGTCGCACGCTAAGCTAAGCAAGCCAAAAAGCTATCCCCTATTGTAATTCAATAATGCTATTGTCACGTGTGATTGTGCGTAATTTCAATTTCCTTTTCTTTCAAGAAAAAAGTATTATAGATTCTCTCTAGGTCTCAATCTCTATCCCAAAAAAAGTAGTATAAATGCTCTCTCAAGGTCAACTCACATTCTTACACACTAGGTCACACACACATTCATACATATATAGCTTGTCACACATTTTTGGGATGTGTGTGATTTAGTTCTAACGTCCTAAACCAAAGAGTGTAAGCGTGTTTCGACGAAAGGGAAGTCTCTTTGGAGACTTAAATTGACACACATTCTTACACATATGCTTTCTTACACATATGCTCTCTCTCTCTCTCTCTCTCTCTCTCTCTCTCTCTCTCTCTCTCTCGCACATGCGCGCGCGCACACACACACAACGAGCAAAAGGGGATGTTCACATATTACGCTACTCTTTGCATGGCTTGAGTAAACTGGTGATAATCTTAACACCTTTATAGTTTGCATAAGTAGTCAAATATGTCCCACGTTCACTAGATTTCGGTTCTTTGAGGATATCCAACATAAGCCTATGAAAAATGTTAAAAGAAATTTGAGCAATTACTAATTGTTTAGCTTAGCCACCTAACCAAGAACAGATAAGGGATAGATGAAAGTCCACCGACTTTTCGGGGAAGAGTTAGTCTAGATGGTCGAGGATAAACCAGATAGCATGGTCAAACCACATAATGTTGAATTCGCACGATGCTTTAGGGTCAAGAATTTACAAGCACATTTAACATATGGTCGAAAAACATTCCAAATGGATTCTGTGTAGAAATCAGGATTACTTTTAGCGACCTCCATGTTCCCTTTTGTTTGAATGTATAGACCTGTATTGGAAGAGCATTTGGAGTGGTCAATAAGGTTAAGCTTGAAGGGAGCTTTAATGAGTTCTCCTTTGTCTAAGAATTGTCCTCCTTTCAGAATCTTGAGTCTACAATCCTCAATTGTGGAGGTAGGAAGATTAGCTAGATATACCTAAGTTTCACAAAGAATCGGTGTCAAAAAGGCTTTGTTAGGTAGAACCCAGAGCTGATGGCCGTCCACACCAAAAGATTCACTTTTAATTTGTCTAATTGGTAGGAAAGGAAAAACCTTGGATACTTTGGGTACCATTTCTAAGAGGTTAGAGTCATTAAGGAAGAAAAGATTATTCTGCAATTCCTTGACAGCTTTAAGTGCCGCACTGTCTCTACAAAAATACCACCGGTTTGAGGGACAGTTGAAGCAACGGGGGTATTGATAAAAGATGGATTGAGGCCACATAATTTTTTCAAAAAGTTAGATAATTTAGCCCTAGAAGAAGAAAATAGGGCTAGCTCTTGCTGATATTGTACAGAAAGTATAGGTAGTTGGGCTATGTAATGGAAAATCATATTAACCCCATCTTTGGACTCCTTGTCCAAGGTAGCCAAAACCTTGACCCAATCATTAAAAGACAGCATGTGTAAAATACATAGCTTTTTATCTGAGGTAAGAGTCAAATCATCTATTAATTAAGAAGCATCCAAACTGCCAATACATCTGAGGACAAGAGACGTTGCTACAAAGAGGGGCTCAAAAGATAATTCCAAGCCTTGCGAGAGAGTAAGGATCTACAATAGACAAAATTGTTAGTAAGCCATTGATTACTTATGGTAGTATGTAACAAAACATTTGGTTTGTCTAGCCAGAAAAGGTCTAGTTCTAGCAGCTAGGGCTTTTTTTGGAGAATGGTACGGTCCTTCATGTAAACCCTAATTTGTTCTAAAGTCCTTGTATGCTTCTTTGGGTTGTAGTTTACTATCATGCGACTGTCAATTTAAAATGTTTGTGATCTTGAAAGAAAATAAACAACTAGTCATGTAGGTTGGACCTGCAGTCCTTAAACCGGCAAAGCCAGAGACTACAATAGCCGTGAGCAGGTATACAGAACATTAGCCTATGAAGGGCTACCTAACACCAGCCAACCAATCAAGGATTTATAGGCAGTGGGTCCAACTTAGAACTAAGATTCAAGCTAGTTTCTAAAGCCAACGTCCTGGCCTTTTCAAAAATAATGGAGAAACCTTATGTATAGGAAGTGTGTGTAGTTGTTTTTACTTAAATAATAAGACATAAATGAACGTCGCACAAAAATCAGCGTAGATATCGACAAGACAAAGATTCTTTTAAAAGTAAAATGCGATGGAATAAGCATCGAAATGCACGACGGTATCGTATCATCGATATATGCACCGGTGCAGAAACCGTCGGAATGCATACTATTACATGCACCGGAACACACACAGTTACATACACCGATATTTTTTTATATAGCGACGGTTGTTCTGAGGCCCTTATCGGCGCGTGCACCGAATTTTATACCGACGACCAAACCTCCAATTTTTTTTTGGGCAGAGAGGGCTAGGAACTGATGCTGTATGTACTACAACAACAAAAAACAGCCCTCTCTGCCCAAAAGAACAGTGCACAAGCAACCACACTCCACCTACAAGTTGACGCTAAAGAGCGAGTGTATACAGATTAGCAAAACTGTAAAAAGAACAAACCCACAAAATCAAAAGCTTAATCATGACAAGTTCTCAAAAGCATAACCATAATGTCGACTCCCAAACCATAGGCACAATAGTATAAAGATTTTATAGCCATAATTAAAACATGATTTCACTACAAGAGGTTGTGTGCTCTTGTGACGCTTTTAGCGACGGAAATACACTGGGTCTTTATAACCCCCGGCGTCGCTAAGAGCGTCAATACGAGGACGTCGCTATATGTGTCACGATGGCAGTCGCTATAAGCGTCGCTATATAGAGACGTCTATAGCGACACTGCAGGGCCATCAATAGCGACGCATATAGCGACGCTGTAGAGCCTAATATAGCGACGCTCATAGCGACGCCCGAGATAATTTTTTTTTGGTGACAAGGCATTGAATGCCTTGCCACCCATCAACCATATTGAATGTTTCATTTGTCTATTTACTTTTGAAAAAAAGTGCAAAGGTAAATATAGACCCAAAATAGTCACCCACAAGACAATATATTCATTAACTTCATCATCCATAGTACGTATTGTTTGCAAAATAAAGATACAAAAATGACAAGCGTGAATTGATGAAAGTAAATCAATGACAATTATACACAGCAGTAAAATCACTTGATTGTTAATCATTGCAAATGTAATAGTTACAAACCATTGCCATTATTTAAAAAATATACATGGTTTTCAAAAAGACGTATAAAAATCGTTTCATGATACATAATCTATGACAAAAAGAAACTAATGCTATCTAGCTATGGCTAAACTGGCGGTATCTAATCAGACGTCTTATCGCGTCGAAGCATCGTATCTGTCGGATTTTGCAAAAAAAAAAACAATAAGATAGCTTTTTGTAAGTATAAACATATAGCGACGTTTATAAAACAATACAATAAATAGAAAAGAATAAACCCTAATACTAAGCATGCTGCCGCGAGAAGTCAGGATGTCTATAAGGGCGTTGAAGCCCTTCCTGCCTGCGTACTCACGCTCGTACAGTGTGGGATCACGTCCTGTAAACGACCACTGTCAAAACATACAAAGAATCCATTATGTTAGAATTTCAAATCCTATAAACCCTAAACTATCGAACATAGATGCGAAAACACTTACAAAATCGGCCTCAAATGATGCCCACCCGCCGCTCCCCAAGTGGTGCGAGCTCCCTGCTTCTACTCGCGCTCTAGCTGCCTCCTTTTGTTGCTTCCACTTGTCAAATTCGCGAACGTGCTGCAAAGAAACGCGTCTTGTCCGTCGCACAGCATGCTTGCAATGGTTACAAGGACATAAGATCCTCGTTGAGAGATAGGTGTTTCGGTTGGATGGCCCCACATCCTCGTCACTACTCATAATGAGGGCAAAAATCTTATAACCTGGACAAAACATTTAATCTTCTTTTGGCATTCTTCGTCTTTTATCTCTCTCTCTCTCTCTCTCTCTCTCTCCCTCTTTGTTCACACTGTAAACTACCTCACATTCTCTAGTCATGTCCAATCCCCGCACACCTTGGTCTAGAGGTGCACGGAGATCAGAACCACCGGGTTATAATCTCATCTTTATTGGTCAATGCCTATATTTGTAGGTACAAGAAATCTACACACCCACGTCTACATGATACTGCATGTAGTGGACAAAACCCCTTTGCCTCTTCTCTAGCTGTAGCATTTCACAGCATCTTGACATCTTTTAACAGTAGATCTTTGTTTGTAGCATGTAGGTACGCCATTCTTGCATTGTAGCTGATGTCTGCTCAAGGCACTCAATTCTTAATCCAGATTTGATGGGATGTGGTGTGTGTGTGTGTGTGTGTGTGTGTGTGTGTGTGACCCTTGGAATCGTCATCTTGCATCACTAATTTTTGTGTAAGCTCAATTTGCTCTTCCATTAGCTGAACATGACGGCTTATTGTATGGTAGCAGCAGTCGAACATGCAGGTGGAATTGTTGGTCCGCATGGACTGTCGAGGCTATGAGTGTAGGAAATTTGCTCGCCATTTTTTTGCCATTTCTTCTAACCTTATCTTAAACGATTTTCTCGGCATTTCTTCTAACGTTAAATAACATAAATCTAATCTAATATAACATAAATAAATCTAAATTAATAAACCTAAATTTAATCTAATATAACATAAATCTAAATCTAACGTAAATAAACCTAAATCTAATCAAACGTAAATCTAACTAAAAATAAACCTAAATCTAATCAAACGTAAATCTAACTAAAAATAAACCTAAATCTAATCTAATTTAACTTAAATAAACTTAAATCTAATTTAACGTAAGTCTACATCTAACCTAATCTTTAACGTCTTTTGGGATAGTTTCCTACGACGTTAAAACTCTCTTCTTCTTGTGTGTGTGTGTGTGTGTGTGTGCCAATAAAAAGAGAAAAATGGTATAACCTTTCTATCACCCAAGTGTGGTAGATTGGTTATGCCATTTTCCTCTTGAATAACAAGTCTTGAGTTCGACTCCTCGTCGGCTAGATTTTTAGGTCTCTTTAATTAGTTTCCTACGACGTTAAATCAAAGTCTCTTCTTCTTGGGTGTGTGTGTGGGTGTGTGTGTGCACGCCAATAAAAAGAGGAGAAAAATGGTATAACTTTTCTATCACCAAAGTGTGATAGATTGGTTATGCCATTTCCCTTATGAATAACATGTCTTGAGTTCAACTCCTATCGACTAGATCTTTAAGGTCTCTTGGGATAGTTTCCTACGATGTTAAGACTCTCTTCTTCTTCTTCTTTTCTCTCTCTCTATCTCTCTCTCTCTCTCTCTTTGTTTTATCTCTCTCTCTCTCTCTCTCTCTCTCTCTGTCTCTTTTCCTCTCTCAATGTGTGTGTGCATTCTTTGATTATGCATGTGTGTGTGCGCGTTTTTGGTTTATGCATGCTCTCTCTCTCTTTTCCTCTCTCAATGTGTGTGTGCTTTCTTTGTTTATGCATGTGTGTGCATTTTTTGTTTATGCTCGTTCTCTCTCTCTCTCTCTCTCTCTCTCTCTCTCTCAAAAACACAATGTGTGTGTGTGTGTGTGTGTGTGAGAGAGAGAGAGAGAGAGAGAGAGAGAGAGAGAAAGAGGGGAAGGGACCATGAGAGTGAGGAGAGGGAAGGAGCGTACCTGGCTCTCCTTCCTCTCCTCGTGTGTGTGTGTGTGTGTGAGAGAGAGAGAGAGAGAGAGAGAGGGAGAGAGAAAGAGGGGAAGGGAACATGAGAGTGAGGAGAGGGAAGGAGCATACCTAGCTCTCCTTCCTCTCCTCGTGTGTGTGTGTGTGTGTGTGTGTGTGTGTGTAGAGAAGAGAGAGAGAGAGAGAGAGAGAGAGAGAGAGAGAGAGAGAGAGGGAGAGGGAGAGCGTTACGTTGCTTGCTTGAGCGCGCGTCGAAAATTCAGATCTGAGATCTGAGTTTTCGGACGCTCTCGGTTATTTTTTTTAGCCCTGGCGGCATCGCTATATGCGTCGCTATAGGCGTCGCTATGTTACAAGTAACATAGCGACGCTCATAGCGACGCCGTGCTTTTTCATTTTTGAGCGTCGTACTACGAGCGTCGCTACTATTAAGTAGGTCTTGTAGTGTTTGAAAACTGCAAAACTATAAACATAACCCACTTCCCATACCATAACTTGCTTGTCATACCATAACCATAACAACCATGACATCATTGAAAGCCCATAACCATAACCTTAATTTGATTGCCATACCATAGCCATCACATGATTGCCATACCATCATTGCAAAACCATAACCATAACTTGATTGCCAAACCATGACCAAAACCTCTGTGCCATACCATAACCATAACCTCTGTGTCATACCGTGATTGCAAAACCATAACCATAACCTAATTGTCATACCACAATCAAATCGCAAACGGAATGTATTACCATAAACATAAGCACTACAAAACTGTACATCCAAACAATCATTGAGTAAGACTTTATCAAGAAGACCACAACTACAAAAAAGACTATATCAAGAAGACCCTCATGGCAATGCCTCCCAGTCGACGTCCTCTCCCTTCTCCTACAACTAGGTCAAAAGGGCCACAAGTCCATGCTTGTACCCATACTTCTCCTCTCGGTGTATCGAAAGGCGCTTCACGACAACTTCCTGCAAAATTATGGTTTAATCATGAGATAAATCTTCAAATAACATATATATTTTCAACAATGCAAAGCATACATATAATACTTACACTCTCATGTCGAAGTGTACATGTCGTAGCCTCCACTCTCAAGATGTGACGCTCCAGCAGACTCCAACACTACAAGAGGTCACTTAAATTCCGGCGCCAAATTACCGACGTCAATGACAGGCGTCGATATATGTGTAGGTAAGTATGGAGGGAGATGAAGTTTTTCAAAATTTTTATTTTTAAATTTCCAAAGCCTGTTCCGATGTGTCTTCCGATGCTTGTATGATGCACTTTTCAACAGTTGTACGAATACCCTTTTCGATACATGTATCGGTGGACCCTGCAAAAACACAAACCCACGGGCTTTCCCTGTGCATTTATTTCTTATTGTGCCTTTTCTCTTGCTCTCTTCCTCCTTACCTCTTACAAATCTGGTGTTAAACAAGTTATCGGAGGTGCTAATCTTGCTCGTGGACTACTCCATAGCACTAAGGTGAGATTGCTTTCAAGTTTACTTGTACGTTTAGGGTTTAGGGTTGAATATGGTGTGTGTGTGTGTGTGTGTGTGTGTGTGTGTGTGTGTGTGTGTGTGTGTGTGTGCATTTTTGCAGGTTTGAGGACGTTTATAACACCTTTTCTTGCTCAAATAGGCCGCATGTGAGTACTTGAACTTTTAATGCATATTAAATATATTTAATTAATTTGTTTATATTGATAAAAGAAAATTTTATGCTTTAAATTTCAATGCTTTAAAAGAAATTACGGTTTGTGGTGTGAAATATCGTTTTGAATTATTGAAAAATTTCGTTTTGGTTTATGAAAAAATCTTGTTTTGAACAAATTTCCTTTTGAATTATGTTGTTTTTGAAATTATGCGATTGATGAGATTTAGGTTTTAGGTTTCGGTTAGGTTTAGTTTAGGTTATAAGTTAGGTTATGATATATATAGGTTTTATGTTAAGTTATAAGTTAGATTATACGTTAAGTTACGTTAGGTTAGGTTAGCTTATAGGACGTTAATTATGCTAGGTTAGGTTCTATGTTAGGTTTAAATTAAAAGTTAAGTTAAGTTATAAGTTAGGTTATAGGTTATAGGATAGGTTAGCTAGATTATAGGTCAGGTTTAGGCAACAAGTTTGGTTAGGTTAGGTTATAGGTTGTACGTAAAAAGTTAGGTTAGGTTATATGTTAAGTTAACTCATGTTTAGGTTATAGATGGACGTTGCGTTCGGACATTTAGAACTTATGTACTTTTATGTTAATCTAAACACTTATTGGTGAAACGCCCAAACGCGTCTGATCATCTACCAACGTCTAAACCATAACCCTCTAACCTATTAGCAGACTAAAATGGCCAAGCGCTACACTGATTGGGTTTGGAGCGACCAAATCAAAAGTTGCCAAACCTAAGCGGATTTACATAGCCTACCCTAACGCTCCAAATATAGTAATGTATTAGTGGCCAAAATAAAAGTCGCTAATTTAAAGCCGATAATCCTTAGCAGCTATCCCTAAGCAGACTAAATGGCCAAACGATACCCTAACATGTTTTAGAGCACTTTACCTTAGCGGCTTTACGTAGTGTGCCCTAACCGTCCAAACACAGTGCCCTATCTATTAGCGGCCAAACCAGAATCCATAGAACCCTAAGTGGCTAGCCCTAAGCAGATTGAAATGTAAAAACGCTACACTAATCCAATTTGGAGCGGCCAAAACCTAGGCAACTTTACATAGCGCACCCGCGGCTAAACCAACAGTAGTCCTAAGACGCTAACCCTAGGTCGCTAGCCCTAAGAGGATTGAAATGGCTAATTGCTATCCTAATCCAATTTGGAGCAGTCTAACCTAAGTGGCTTTACACACTATACCATAAGTTCTAACTGTCCAAACACAACGTCCATCTATTGGCGGCCAAACGAAGTTGCCTTGTGTACTTTTAAAAACGCAAACGGACTTCGGTTAGGTTAGGTTAGGTTTAGGTTATAGGTTAGGTTAGAGTTAGCGACAAATAGTAGAAAAAACGCAAACGAACTTCAAAGATGACTCTTATACTTCAAAAAATGCAAACGGACTTCGGTTAGGTTAGCCTATAGGTTAGGTTTAGGTTATAGGTTATGTTAGGTTAGGTTACGTTTAAGTTATAGGTTAGGTGAGATTATAGGCTAGGTTAGAGCTAGCGGCAAATAAAAGTAGAAAAAACGCAAACGGACTTCGAAGATGACTCGTGTACTTCTAAGAATGCAAAGGGACTTCGAAGATGACTTGTGTACTTCTAAAAATGCAAACGGACTTCAGTTAGGTTAGGTTATAGGTTAGGTTTAGGTTATAGGTTAGGTTACATTAGGTTAGGTTAGGTTTAGGTTATAGGTTATAGGTTAGATTAGATTATAAGTTAGGTTAGAGCTAGCGACAAATAGTTAGAAAAAACGCAAACAAACTTCAAGAATGATTCGTGTACTTCAAAAAAACGCAAACGGACTTCGGTTAGGTTTTGTTATAGGTGAAGTTATAGGTTAGGTTTTATTTGGTTATATGTTAGGTTATAGTTTAGGCTATAGGTTAGGTTAGGTGCACACAAACTTCTAAAAAACTAATATATAGTCGTTGACCATGTGGTCCTAATCTCTGTGCACCTCTAGACCGAGGTGTGCGGGGATCAGACATGGCTAGAGAATGTGAGATTTTTAGAGCTCGAGCTAGCAGCAAATAGTTGAAAAAACACAATCGGACTTCAAAAGTGCACACAAACTTCAAGAACCTTGGTATATAGTCATTGACCAATAAAGACGAGATTATTACCCTGTGGTCCTAATCTTCGTGCACCTCTAGACCGAGGTGTGCGGGGATCGGGCCTGGCTAGAGAATGTGAGGTTGTTAGAGCTAGCAGAAAATAGTTGAAAAAACGCAATCGAATTTCCAAAGTGCACACAGACTTCAAGAACCTTAATATATAGTCATTGACCAATAAAGACAAGATTATTACCCTATGGTCCTAATCTCCGTGCACCTCTAGACCGAGTTGTGCAGAGATCGGGCCTGGCTAGAGAATGTGAGGTAGTTATAGTAACTAGAGTTTTTTAATAAATTTTTCCATCATTGGTAGATAAAGTATGGACGATAGGATGGCGTGTCCTTGTGCGCATTGCAAGCATCTGATCTTTAGAAAACTAAAAATCTGTGACCAACACACATGCAATCATGGTCTCTTTCCGATAGAGCAACTACAAGACCTACGTTATTGATCTCATGGTCTAGAGACTGAAGGTCAAAGTCCACAAGTAGATATTGCAAGTAGATTTTGAGCGTGGCGAAGGCCACAATGTCACATCGTCGGTCAGAGGCGAGAGACATGTACAATGCCGGCAGTCCAAAGCCGACATGGTTGGACGCAGAGGAGTGGGCGGGGATTGCACGGGAGACACAAGACAATCATGAGAGATTTCAGCAGTAGAGAGATGCGGCCAAAGCATATTTGGCGTCTACTGGAGCGGCACATCTTGGAGTGGTGGCTAAGACACGCTTCGACATGAGTTTGTAAGTATTATACATATGCTTTAAATTATTGAAAATATATATGTAATTTAAATCTCATGATTAAATTAAATCATAAATCATAATTTTGCAGGAAGTTTCCGTGAAGCACCTTCCGACATGCCGAGAGGAGAAGTATGGGTACCAACATGGACTTGTGGCCCTTCTGACCTAGCTGCTGTGCCGGAGGAGGGAGAGGATGTCGACTGGGAGGCATTACCATGAGGGTCTTCTTGATACAGTTTTACCCGGTCATCTTTATACAGTCTTCTTGGTACAATCTTTTTTGTAGTTATGGTCTTCTTGATACAATCTCACTCAATGATTGTTTGCATATGTACAGATTATGGTTTATGGTTATGTTTATGGCATGGCACATATGTTATGGTTAGGGTTTGGCAGTCAAGTGAAGGTTATGGTTTTACTATGATGGTATGGCAATCATGGTTATGGTTATGGTACTACAAGGAGATTATGGTACTGGTTATGATATGGCAAACGGGTTATGTTTATGTTTTTGCAGTTTTCGACTCATGTTTTAATTATGGTTATAAAATCTTTATGCCATTATATATGTCATGATCAAGCTTTTGATTTTGTGGTTATGTTATTCTTACAATTTTGCTAATTGTCATACGCTCGCTCTTTAGCGTCAGCTTGTAGGTGGAGTGTGATTGCTTGTGCACTCTTCCGGACGCGATTTCTGGGCGAGCAATTTTTGGCGAGCGCTTTTTAAGAATCAGGCGAGCGGATTCCCAAAAGAAGGGACAATCTACCCATCTCTCTCTCTCTCTCTCTCTCTCTCTCTCTCTCTCTCTCTTCCTTCAACTAAAATTTGATTGTCGTTTCACGACCAATATACATTCAAACAAAAAACACCATGGAATCATTCAATTCACTATTACACACAGTTACGGTCTATTTCACATAGCAAACCCCAAATCTATGTGTTCCATTGCATCAAAAGTAAATACATATGGGGGGTGATACATCATGGGTGACGTGGAGGAAAGAAGGGCGGTGGGGGGCCATATGCTCTGGGAGGAAACAAAGGTCGTGCCAACGGGGGCAGTGCACCAAATGGTGGGGGAAATCCTCCAAATGGTAGAGGGTACGAACTATATGTGTGTGGGGGGGGGGGGGGGGGGGGGGGGGGTAGGAGGGGGGGGGGGGGTGGAGGCAATGAATCCACTGGGAGATGGTCCAGTTGCATGCCATGCCAAAACTGGGGCCGTGAAAGTGGGATATGGTACTGTTACTGCCCCGCCCTAACTGCTGAGTGGTGTCGGGAACTGTGGGTCAAGCGGATGAAGCTGCTCGAACACCTGCTTCGGTTGCTCAGTTACCTGAGCTCTGACACTCCTATGAAACATCAATGTCGAGCCTAAATCGAAAGGTAGGCGCTAAGCTGGCTCCAGACAAGCACTGAAAACTGCCCAATCCTTCTCACAAGTGATGCAATGTCTACGTAGTAGTAAACATTGTGCTGCCAATGTCCCAACTCCTGCAAAACAATCCAACACAGTATCTCCCATGTCTGTGAAGGTACCTAGTAGCCATCTACAAAAAAAAAGTAACCTTTAGATTTATTATACCTATAATTTTATAGGAACAATAAAAAAAACTTCCAAAAAGTTTCTACCACCTTGCAAACGCTGGACTCCTCTCGACACCTCTACGATAAGGCCGGCTCATATGATCAAACGTCCACTGCGTGGAATCTGAACCTGGTAGCTTCTCCCACAACATGTCGTCATCTGCAGAGAAGCCACGTACATTTGCTGCAATCTCTCCATCCCATTAGGACCAAAAACGACTCAAAAAGGGCTGTGTAAAGAATTGGTTAAATTACTAATTAGCAGAGCCGTTTGTGGTCAAAACGGCTCCAAGTTTGTCCGTTTTGGTCATTTAAAGCATATCTACGCAATCTAAAGCGTATCTAGGTACATATCTCTAAATATTCAAAAAGATATCGTTTTCTTCACATTCCTTTGTGGCTCACCTCGAAATTTGTTTTCATTTACTTCACTTGGCGGCAAATAGTTGTTTCCACTTTTGAATCTCTCTTTTTTCTCTCACCTTTCGTGAGCTTTATCTCTTCTTCTCTGATGCACCTTGTTCTGCTGCTACGTTATTTCCATTATACTTTCTGCTCCTTCATTACTTACAATGACTAATACATCTTTCATTAGTGATACCTGCAAGTTTCACTTGATCATTAAGCTAAGCCAGGAATATGCTACTATGCGGAGTGTCTATCAAAGACCAGATACAAGTGCAAATGAAGCACAACAACTTCGCAACGAGGGAAAGAAACACATTGATATATGGATAGATGGGAGATTGTATCCACCGGATCCTAGCACTGGAAGGTATCCATCTTTTCACACACCTCATGATTTGATGAGACTTGTTGGTGATGGGGTTGATGGCTTTCTAGGATATAGTTCTAGGTTATCTCATTTACACATTGATCATACACATTACATTCAATATCTCAAAACTGTTTTGTCTTCAAATGCAACAAGAATTTTAAAACTTGAAAACCATATAGCATCTCTAAAACAAGAAAATCACCAACTTCAGACTTTAAAAGAAACTCCAATAGGATTAAGAGCACGAGTAAAACGAATGAGAGATGTAGTAAACTTAACAGAAGGTTCTGGACAAAGAAAAAAAAGATTAAAGATTACTAGAGAATATGTGACTAGTCTTTTAAGATTTGATATGTCCAATGGTCAAGAAATGGTGAGATCTTTGAATGAGGTAATGAACAAAAGTGATATTCTTAAACTTTTGAAACTTCCTGAAAATCAAACTCAGAAAAAATTGGTATTTCAAAGTTTACTGAAAGATATGGGTTTACTAGTCCAACCTTCTCAAATGCAAGAAGTTTGTGACACAGTGGG
The DNA here is from genome assembly GCF_014529385.1 of Adiantum capillus-veneris. Taxonomy (NCBI): domain Eukaryota; kingdom Viridiplantae; phylum Streptophyta; class Polypodiopsida; order Polypodiales; family Pteridaceae; genus Adiantum; species Adiantum capillus-veneris. Next base: position 86,552,891 of record NC_140956.1, on the reverse strand, counting down.
GGTGAGTAGAAGGGGTTACAGGGCCATCTCTAAAACCTGCTTTCAGGTTTTAAAGTATTACAAGATTAAAGATTTTGGGTTGCCTAGGCCTCATAATGTTGGGAAAGTTAGGATTCTATTAAACGAAGAAATACCCGAACATTTTGGAGAGTACTATCATATAGAAGGAACGATGCCATATGAAAAACAGAAAAAAAAATCTTCTTTTGAGTATAATGTTTTTAATAACATTTGGATGAGTATAAAAAATGTTCAATCTGCTATGGTGAGATACTATAATATGCAAGAAGTAGATTGTGAAGGAAAACTTATATTTATTCTGAAATTGGATGAAGCTCAAATTCAAAAATGTCAAAAAATGGAAAGAGTATCCATATCCCTTATGAATAGAGCATTGGACTATAGCCAGGGTACGCTTGATTCCCCATACCACAAAACTCAATCAAAAATGGAACTTTGGTGGATCGAAGCAGCTCAAATATCAGTAGAAAATCACGATACATTGAAATGGCTGTTTTTGCAGACCGATATCGCTTTTGTTATACAGGACCAAAATGCAGGTGAAAAACTCTGCATGGGTGATTTTTTTGTAGAATGGCACTTGAGTGCCGACCTTAAAGCATTAAAGTGCATGTTTGGTGTATGTGGAGTGGCCAATACCAAGTATCCATGTCTATATTGCATGGCAAGCACTGGAACAAAAGGATGGCTTGCAGAACACGAGGTTGGAAAAGCACCATCGAGGAATAGTGTTAACGTCATCGACTACCCATCGCCTTCTATGATTTGGGATCCAATTCTAACAATAGATTTAAAAAATGTACATATATGCACAATGCATGCAAAGATTAGAATCTTGGACAAAATGCTTCGACTCCATCTTGACTATGCATATTCTATTAAGCCAACTAAACTTGCAGACGAGTGCATAGAAAAATGCGAGGCTTTGCTCTCTCAAATGGGTTTTCATGGTGGTCAAGTGCATCTAAAAAAAGATCCCACTCTTCCAAAGGAAACGGTGATGTTTTGCAAGATGTTTCAATGGGTGGAGCAAAAGCCAGAAGATTTTTGAGTAACCATGACAACAAACAAGTTGATGCTATGTGGAACTGCTGGAAGGATCTTTGTGTTATAACAACCAATGTCAAAAGTAGACCAGATGTAGCCAACAAACGCATGGAAGTGTGGAAGAAGCTCGAATTTTTTTTGAAAGTTTTGAGACAACACGTTAGCTCTGCTACTTATGCAGATGACTTTAAAAAGACAATAAAGCTTTTAATAACTGCTATTACAGATGTTTGGGGAGCAAAAGACATCACATATTACTTGGTGAGTATTCAATTACTTTCTAAAGTCTGGATAGTATTTTACTTTGCATCCTATTGAGTTCAACTAACTTTTTTTTAAATTTTAAGCATATTCTGTACCTGCATGGACCATATTTTGCAAAACAAGGACCCCTTGCAACATGGAATACTCAGGGAATGGAAAAATCTCACTATCAAGCGAGGACTTCTTTTTTCAAATGTACGAGAAAGGGAGGTGGACAAAGAAGGAGAAATGCACTAAAGGAATTATTCAATTGGTTCTATAGGAGGAAATTACAATGGATGAGATCAAACAACCATGCTGCTCAACCACAGATCTGAGATTAATGCTTCACTTTGAAACTTTGTACTGAATCTTTCTAAAGAGATCCAAATTCAAAAAAGATATTTTCGTGCAAAAAATTGTCAAATTTACATCAGTTTTTGATTTTTTTTTTAATATCTCTAGGCATGTCACCCCTATATCTCAAAAACTTTCTTCTTTTATAGCCCCCAAGAAGGTTGACATTTGTCTCCTTAGCTACTGCTGCATAGCTAGAGTAGCAAAGAAAGTATCCTGCTCTTGAGGCATTGAATCCTGCAGCATATCCAAACATTCGAAGTGCTGTTGTTCTCTCAAGTAGCATGATCTTGTTTGCATTGATTTGAAGGGGAGTGTACCCTAAAAACCGTGACAATATCTTCAGTGAAAACATTGGCAACTCAGGATCTTCAGAATACTGCATGTGGAAAGCACAGAAGGTGGCACTATCCAATGTAGGCATGCAGTGCATGAGAGAGGAGGCATCCATTCTTGAAGAGCCCTCTATTGCTTTCCCTCTCGAGCCTTTAGCTCTCCCAAGAAAATTGTCTTTGTCAAGGAGTTCAATCTGCAAAACAAGACAATGAGTAATTAAAACTAACTTGAAAAAAAAGAAAGATTTCAATAGGGAGATCACCTTTTGCAATTCATCTTTGGCAATGAATTTTTCTTGAAGGAGATTGCATGATCCGGTCATCTCTCTTATGTCAACTTCCTTTCCAATTTTTTTCAGCTTAAAGTCTCTGCCAAAAGATTGGATGCCAAGCTCGACAAGCCTCTTCTCAAAATCCTCATCTTTGAGGGAAGGTTTTTCCTCTTCCACTCTTCTCATGCATAGAGCAAGTGCATAAGGAGCAGGCAAAAAATCTTTATTGGATGTATGAAGATCAAGTGCCAAAAACTCCTCTTTTGACTCTTCTTCTGTGTCAATAAAATCTTTGGCCACCTCAGAAGCTTCAGAAATGGTTGCAATATAGTAGTCCTCCCTCATATTAAGCAAACACTGGATATGATGGAGAGGAATATACTCTTTCCCATTGATAAAGAAGTAGGGAAGGTTTGGAATAGTAAGGGAAGCTTCAGATACCTCTACCTCATCTGTTGGCTCATCAATGACAATACTAGCTCTAAATTGAGCAACATCAAAATTTGCACTCTCCTGCTCCTCAGCTGCAACAACAACTTCCTCCTCTTCTAGAATTTCACTTTTCTCAAGCTGCAAAACTGTGGAAACATTTTTATTTGTTGCCTCATCTGTATCTTTCACTTCATCAGCTTTGCCTTGCATGTCAACTTTAAGGAACAAAAAGAAAAGAAAAGCAACTTCTTTTGGAAAAAGGTTACAAGGTTTTAAATGTAATTGACAAGAAATGGTAGGTGGACAAACAAAGGAAGTCTTCTTAGAAAATCTTCCAAACCTCCTTGTTACTTTGCTCTTCTCAATTGAATTTGTAGTATATTCGGTTAGATGACAATAAGCCTTCCCATCTAAAACCAAACACTTGGCTTTAACTGCTTCTTCAAACTCTTTGAATTCTTCTGCCAAGAAGTCTTTCAAATGGTCAAACAAAGCTGCAAGATCAAACACAGGGTTGAATATTTCATATGCTTTGGTGTACACCTCCATGTCACCACCATCCATCACAGCCACCAATAGTTTCTCACTTGGACTCTCCTCCAAAATCTCCTCCCGGCCTTCAATCATGGTAGAGGAAAAGTCGACAGGTGAAGCTAGGTACAAGGTACGGAAATACGCCAAACCACGCGACACGCGCTGGACCCAAGCTTTGGAACTTGCTCCCTACGCGTTGTGCGGGACAAAACCACAGCAAAACGAACAACCCCGGACCACGCGATACGCGCTAGACCCAGGCTTTGGAAGTGCCTCCCTGCGCGTCGTGCGGGACAAAGCCACACCAAAACATAAAACAACCCCGAACCACACGATAAGCGATGGACCCAGCCTTTGGAACTGCTTCCCTATGCGTCGTACGAGACAAAGCCACATCAAAGCAAACAAGAAGCGATAGGGGGCCGAAAGACGCGATAGGGCCTCGAGGGACCACCGATGTGCAATTGCAAAGGATGAGATCGTGTGGGACGAAAGGATTACACAAAAAAAGATAATATCTTGCGTCGTATGCGACAAGTGAATGTGCAACATTTTTAAAATTGGAGACCAAGCTTTATATAACATCCGAAATATGACCGTTAGTGACACGTGTCAACCATGCACACGTGCCACGTGGCCTGTGCACAACGGTCGTCGTACGGACGGTCTTATGTATATAAAGCCTTGTCACGTGCTCATTTTGTGCTTTCTCCCATACTCGACATTCGAGTCGTGTCGTCCTCAACTACCCGCACTTCGAGTCATCCGTCCACTAAGCCAATCCATGTTTCTTCTCAAACAACGCGACCGGATGTGTTGGGCATGTGGGCGCACCTTCTACCGCTTCCCATACTCTTAGCATCCCTTACGACGCGATAGGCGTAAGTTTCAAAGTCTCGGTGAGCCTCTCATCGCGTCGTACGGGGGTTGCTACTCGGCTAATTAATAGTTTACACAACTCGCATACGACGCTCTATACCATGTCCTAAGGTGTTTGTGTGCCTTCTATCGCATTGTGAAACTCTTGTTTTTTGGAATGCTCATGGCATCCCATACGACGCGATAGGCGTATGTTATAATGGTCAGGTGAGGCTCCTATCACGTCGTGCGGGGGTTTCTGCTCATTTAAAGATTTCACACCTCGCATACGACGCGATACGATGATGTTCTAAGGTGTGGTTGCGCCCTCTATCGCGTCGTACAGGGCGTTTTGTGAGATTTTTTTTAGAGGTTCCGATGATCACATACGATGCGATACGGACCTATTCCAGAGCCTGGGTCACCCTTCTATCGCGTCATGTGTCACCCTTCTCCTCACACACGGTGCCATAGAAACATCCTGAAGGTTGGGTCTTACGCGTTGTGAGCGGGATGAAAACACACACAACGCCTCTATAATGACCCGACACACACTCTTGGGAAGATACACACACACACACACTATGGGGTACCACTCGGCTTACACAACAGTACACCTGGCCGAGACAGGGAACACACCTCTGGAGTGAGAGGAGAGAGACTATCCACTTGCCCACTCCACACACACACACACACACACACACACACACACACACACACACCCCCCCCCAAAAAACTCAGCTCAAAAGAGGATAATTTCTGATGTTTAGATCCAATTGAGCTTGGGCCAACACCAATGGGGCAAATAGCTCACACAATATGGGTAAAATAAGCCAGATACAATCACAAACTAGAGCAGAAACTTCGCTCATAGGAGAAACTTACACAGAAAAACAGCAGGAAAAGAGTGAGGAATTGGCAAAATGGATAGCACCATCACGTCCGGAACGGCCCAAAACCCCAGTCTACAATTGCAAAGTGCTCAAATCCGACCTTGGATGAGCAGTTACGGCCAAAACAAGCTCCAAAATGAGCAAAAACACACCTACGGCTGTTCCTCCTCTCTTCTCCACGTTTTTTCTGGTCTTCTCTCTGTTTTTTCAGTTCCCACACTTAGCTTTATTAGTTGGTCACCCTTGGCCTTTTAGATGATCTCAAACGGACCCCGAACAGGCCAAAAACTGACCTTGCAATGCATAGTTGTCACCTTTTTGCATCATCCGCACACCTGGCACTCATTTCTTTTCAATAATGCGTCTCGCAACCACATGAAGTGGCCCCAAAAAGTGGTCCTAATGATGACCTTTCTGCATAACTCTCACAAGAAAACACCCACGTTGTGTCCGTCCTCATCCGCGTGCAAATATTGACCCCGTTCGCCCTCCTGACGCCACTAGATGCCATCTGACGCACCTGCTTACCTCGTGTCGTCGGCCCGCGGATAGCTTCCTCGAAAAGTTTTACGCGCTATAAACTCCTCATTATTGTAGAAAAAACATACTGGTACTGGTGATAGTGAAAATTGATGCAGTATGTACATGATGTCCTACCTGTACACATGTGGGCCCCACATAACCACCTGGCTCTGGAAAATGGGCAATTCTTTATTTGATGCACCATGCATGTGTATGTACATATGCGCAATCCCTTGCTCCAAAAAACTCCTGACATAATTTTCCCCTCCCCAAGCCTGCTAGATCATTGATGATCAGCAGTAGCAAAGAGAGATATGAGACTCGCCGCATCACAGGTCTCCTCATCCCTCACCAACACTGCTTTATCCACAGACAGCTCATCTTGCTCCACCATCATCAATGTAGCATGATAAAATTTAAGACACAATCCATTTACCCTTGACTTATGTAGAACACCATCCAAGTTAGCCAGCTGATATGTGCCATTTGGAAAACACTCCACTACCTTGAAAGGGCCTTCCCACTTAATTTGAAACTTCTTTTGAAAGGTGTTGTCCAGCTTACTGTTGTAGTGCAAAACCAAGTCATGTTTCTTGATACCCTTACTTTTGACCTTTTCATTTATCTTTGCCAAAGCCTTATCCTGCATCTGCCCATAATGCTCCAATGCGCTCATCCTATCCAACTGGACCTCTTGTAACTGCAAGAGCCTCTCTTTGAATGCATCACTAGGCGGCCCAAGAAACTTCTCTAACATCTTGACCGCAGGCAACTCTACCTCCACAGGCAATAGTGCTTCCTTTCCATACACCAAATGAAATGGAGTAAACCCTGTACCTGTCTTCACCGAAGTACGGTAAGCCCATAATGCACTAGACAATTCCAAATCCCAATTCTTTCCTTGGTGCTCTGTCACTTTAGAAAGAATTTGTACCAACTCAACATTGAATCTTTCATTTAATCCATTACACTGCGGGTAATAAGGAGTGCTATACTGGTGCCTAATCTTTATCTTTGTGCATAAGAAGTCTAGCAATTTAGCTCTAAATCCTGGCCCCTTATCTGAAAGTAGCTCTAATGGCACCCCAAACTTGAAACATATTTCATCATACACAAATTTTGCCACATCCTTTGCAGTGATCTGCTTTACTGCTATAGCCTCTGCCCATCTAGAGAGATAGTACACTGTCGTCAAGATATAGCTTTTGCCCCTGCTTGTGATAGGTAACGGGCCTATTGCATCAATCCCCCACTTTTCAAACACATCAAACGCCATAATGGTTTTTCGTAGCTCTGGCTTCAACACTCTCTTCCCAAATGCTTGACACCTATTGCAAGACCTACACCAATGGTGAACATCCTTGTGCAAACTAGGCCATACATACCCCTCTTGCAAAATCTTATGCAAGGTGATCTTTAGAGCAAAATGGCCACCACATGCGCCTTCATGATTCTCTTCCAACACTCTATAAAGCTCCTCCCTCCATGGTACACGTCTCAACACGAGATCAGCCCCTTTCATGTATAAGACATCACCAATCAATTTGTACTTGTATGCTCTACGCACAAAGCCATACTTCTTAGACTTCTGAATCTCCTTTGGAATGATTCTTGTTAGCAAAAACTCCTCTTCTTGAGCCAAACTTTCCCGGCCATGATAAAGAGGTAAAGTGGTCCTCAACACAAATAGCTCCCCAATCATGCCTTGAGCTGCTTCATGTGCGTCTCCATTTAGAGTACGTTCAATGTGCCTAATGCTCCATGCTTCAAAATTTTTTAACAGGCCTTTAATTCTGAAGCACATTTCCTTCAATGAGGTGTTCTTGCTCTTCCACACACCCATCACTTGCTTCACCACTAACAAGGAATCACGTTTTATGCTCAACCTTCGAACCCCATGCTTCAAACAAATGTGTAATCCGGCTTCCAGAGTAGCATATTCAGCCTCATTGTTACTATGAGCATCCAATTTGAACCCTCTCTTGCATACTAGCTTCCCCTCTGGATCATAAAGTGCTATACCCCCTGAAGCTGCATCATGGCTCTTTCTGTATGAACCATCAAAGAACAACACATGTGCATTGCTGATCTGTGGCACTTCTTCAACTACCTTTCTCACCACCTCTTCCTTAACAATAAGGAGATTCTCCTTGTAGGTCAACAAATCAGCTAGGGTAGCCCTTGTACTATCTTCCACTAGAAAAGAGAACTCAAACTCCTGGAGCTCAATTACCCATTTCTTCACCACATTTGACATGTTAGTGCCATTAATTAACTGTGGCAAAAAGGCATAACTCGTCAAGAAAACAAAAGGTCGTGGTCTACTTCCAAGAATTTTCTCTCTGCTACCAGCTTCACACGGTTTGCACAATACACTGGCCTCATATAATGGGCAAATAGCTCACACAATATGGGTAAAATAAGCCAGATACAATCACAAACTAGAGCAGAAACTTCGCTCATAGGAGAAACTTACACAGAAAAAAAGCAGGAAAAGAGTGAGGAATTTTGAAAAATTAATAGCACCATTGCGTCCAGAACGGCCCAAAACCCCAGTCTACAATGTCAAAGTGCTCAAATCCGACCTCGGATGAGCAGTTTACGGCCAAAACAAGCTCCAAAATGAGCAAAAACACACCTACGGCTGTTCCTCCTCTCTTCTCCATGTTTTTTCTGGTCTTCTCTCTGTTTTTTCAGTTCCCACACTTAGCTTTATTATTTGGGCACCCTTGGCATTTTAGATGACCTCAAACGGACCCCGAACAGGCCAAAAACTGACCTTGCAGTGCATAGTTGTCACCTTTTTGCATCATCCGCACACCTGGCACTCATTTCTTTTCAATAATGTGTCTCGCAACCACGTGAAGTGGCCCGAAAAATTGGTCCTAATGATGACATTTCTGCATAACTCTCACAAGAAAACACCCACGTTGTGTCCGTCCTCATCCGCGTGCAAATATTGACCCCGTTCGCCCTCCTGACGCCATTAGATGCCATCTGACACACCTGCTTACCTCATGTCGTCGGCCCGCGGATAGCTTGCTCGAGAAGTTTTACGCGCTATAAACTCCTCATTATTGTAGAAAAAACATACTGGTATTGGTGATAGTGAAATCGATGCACTATGTACATGCTGTCCTACCTGTACGCATGTGGGCCCCACGTAACCACCTGGCTCTGGAAAATGGGCACTTCTTTATTTGATGCACCATGCATGTGTATGTACATATGCGCAATCCCTTGCTCCAAAAAACTCCTGACAACGTCTGTCTCGTGGTGTGTTCTCTTACCCAAATGGCGAGGACTAAGCAAACTGCAAGGAAGGTCTACCAAGCCCCAACTCATCCAGAAATAGGTGATGCTGAGAAAGATGCTGAGAAAGCACCCCCTCCACTACCTCGTCAGAGGCCCAATGCCAGAAAAAGATTGAATTATCAGGTGAAGTCCCTAAGATAAATAAGAAAAGCACAAAAGTCTACTTGTCTACTGATTCCAAAGCTCTCTTTCATGAGTTGTCAAGGAGATATCTGATAGACTTGGAAGCATGATGAATATCAAAACTTTTGTCTCAGTAAGGTGGCAATCTCAAGCTGTGATGTGCCTTCAGGAAGCTGTTGAGGATTTTCTCATAGACTTTATGAATGATAGCTACATTGTAGCTGCATTTGCTCACAGGGTCACACTTATGAGCAAAGATTTTGTGCTTGTGTCAAGGCTTAGGTACAAGTTTGATAAGGCTCTTGAGCTCATTCCTAGTGAGGATCTTAGAGCCTTCCAAATTTTAAACATCCCTCCTTCCAGGCAGCAGAAAGATTCTGGGGTTGTCATTGAGGATGTTACACATGAGTACGAGACAAGAAAGTCCCAGGATATTAAAGCAGGAAAGGAAGTTGAGAGGGAGCAAGACATGATATCCGAGGATGCTATCCTTAAAGAGAAAGCTGAAATTTTAAGAGCATCCAACTCTCTTCTTTATGAAAAAGTCACAGGCCAAATGGTGGTGGATGTCTCCTTGTTTGGAGATACTGAGGCATATTTGGACATATTCCCTCAAGACACAAGTATGCTTGTAAATTCCAACATTGAGCTTGGTGACACTGTGCTCTATATCTGTCTCAGGTATGTGTTGCTTTGCTAATTATTAGTGCATGTGCAAGGCAGACAGGCACAAGGGGCTCATTGGGGCTTGTGTTTCCTTTTCCAGGTGTCTTATGAGGGATCTTCCAGAGGCTCTAGCTATGCAAATTGCCATACTTGACCCTCTAGTGACACAGTGCCTTTTCAACAAGCAAGGAACCCTTTCAAGTGTTTTTGATGATTTTAACATGCTGACCTGCAATTACATATTATACCCCTATGTTGAAGGGTAATTCTTAACTCCTTACATGTTATTTTTAACATTTTGTGGTATTCTTAGCTAATTGTTTTTTATTTTGTAGAGGACATTGGAGTCTTATTATCTTCAATCTTTTGGAGAAAGATATTATATTTATGAATTCTTCGTCAAGTATCCATGGGAAAAGTAAACTGAAAGTATGAAGCAAATGCATGGAGATATCTTGAGTCAAGGTGCCGAATGACTACACTCACTGTAAGTGTGGTTCATGTATTTATTTTGATGTTTTATGTATGTATGTCATGTCCTTTAGTTCCTTTTTCTATTTTTTTCAGTTGCATGACTATCCAGAGTCTTGGGTCACGTGGGTGAGAGAGAAGGCTGTTTCTATGGTTTTGGAAAGATCAATAAATCCAAATGATCCAGATTCTCCTTTGCCACCAAAGAAAGGTAGAACCACCAAAGGTTTGGATGCAAAGAAAATGGATCAAAAGAAGAAAAGTCCTGCAAAGAAGATCCATACAAAGAAAAAGGATCACAAGAAGAGTCCTGCCAAGGGGAAGAGTCCCACGAAGAAGAAGATCCTTGCCAAGGGGAAGAGTCCTACCAAAAAGAAGATCCCTGCCAAGGGAAAGAGTCCCACTAAGAAGACTGCCAAGGGAAAGAGTCCCACTAAGAGCCCTGCAAAAAAAGAGCAGATACAAAGGGCCATCCAGTCCACTCACCATTGAAATTCAAGGTTCAAAAGAGTCGTACACTTAAAAACAATAAGGGGGAGGCACCTAGCTCACCTTTCAAGCTACCATTCATGTTGTCAAAGAAAGCTGCCAAATCACCGAAGCCAGCCAGTCCTAAGGAGCCCAAAGCACCAACCCCTGCCAAGTCACGCGTGCCAAGCCCTAAGGGGTCCAAAGCACCAAACCCTGCCAAGTCACCACCACCACCCACTCCTGAACTTTCACCCCCTTCTGAACACAAAAGGAAAAGGGTATCTGAGGATGCAGAATCCTCTTAGGCAAAAAGAAAAGTGGAATTTCATGATTGAATAGTCCACAAAAGCTATGTACACTTTTGTGCATTTTGTCCATATGAACATATATATATACCCTTTGGTGATTCATAATTTTGTACTTCAAATACTTAATACCAACTGTCGATTCTTGAATGTGTATCATGATGTCATGTAAGTTTAAAACAACATAAGTAGAGAAAAGATAAATATATTTGCAAAATGATTACAATATTGAACTTGTTTTTTCAAGTCCTTGCAAGTGGCTCAAATACAACTCTTTTTGGGGGAAGGCATGTGATGCAAGAGGTTGAATTCTCCATCCTTGTGCTCACCACAATTTCATCCACTTTGAATCTAAACTCGGGAGATGTTTCATCAAGAAACTCAAAAGATTCTCTAACATCATTGGTCTCCAATTTGTTGTTACTATCAGGTTTCTATACTCGGTGTGTGGATGGACTGTGACCTTTAGTTCAAACTCTGGACAATTTTCCTCAGAGTCGAGAGGAACCCAGCTACCTAATTTGCTTCTCCATCTCCTATAGTCGTAGCCCAGAACTAATGATTGACGACATAGTTGATATGAGATAGACATAGAATTTGGGCTTACTCTACAACTAATATTGTCACCAATATGGAAAGTTTCTTTGGTGCTCCATCCGTCTCCATGAAAATTATCCAGTTTAGTCATAGAAAGTCTTCTATTAAGCCACATCGTCTTTGTCCTCTGCAAATCCATTGTTTTGAAACATGCCACAAAGACATGTATAGGCAAGAACCATTGAACTTTAATCCTTCTTGATATCCTGCCCAGAGACATAGCTTTAAGGATGTCTTCTTTGATCTTGGATTTGAAGCTTGATATAGTACATGCATCAGGAGCTTCCCAATCAAGTGAACTTATGGTGGGAACGGGTAACTGATGTAGTTCTCCATATGCACCTTCTCGTGATGGAACTTTGTATTCTGCAAAATAGACAAACAAATCCATTGTTTTGTAAAAGGAAGGTGGCTTGTCAGCATACATAGCATCTGCAATCCCTTTATGCATTGCTTTGAACGTCCCACTTAGACTCTCCATAGGCTGCCATTCCACAGCTGTTGAAGGAAATATATCTGGAATGGAATCAAAAAATGAGAAAAACAATGGGATAATGAAAAATTTCACTCTATCAAATAGGTTTTTTTGTACTTACAGTAAGAATGCAGTGTGGGATGTTCTTCCCAGTCTAAAACCATATCCTTGGCCATGTACACATGTTGAACCTTAGCTAGCCAGCCATTGTCGGTTACTTTGAAAGCAAGAACACGACCTTTCCAATGGTTTTTTACTTTATCCCGTTTAGTTCTCTTCACTCTGTGTACACCTTTGCATGAAGGAAGCATTGTTACCCAGTCATTCACACGAAAAGATATGGACTTCCAAAGACCATCCTCTCTAACGTTATGAAAGTCACAAGAAGTTATGTTATGTGAAGGGCGACGTGCAAAAGATGCCATGGAAACTCAGAGATTAGAGAAGAAAGAAAGTATAGACGGAAAGACTTAAAACCTCTCACAAACTAGAGAGCGAGAAAGGCACGACATGTCGCCACAATCATGCCATCAACCAAAAGAAACTCGGATGCCAGAAGGAATGCAACATCCACAAGCTCACTATCCCATTGGTTCCATAAAGGAACCCCACCCGTGCTAGCTGCATCTGGCCTAGTGTGTAAGGGAAAGGCCATGCACACCAAACGTACGCCACCCAATCTCAAATTGGGGTTCATCTGCCCTGTTCCTAATAGAGAGCCCAAGAATCTACGTAGTGACTGCATAGAACTGCATGCAATCTTTGTTAGCACTAAAATTGTGCACATAACTATGATTGTAAATAAGCGTGGCTTACCTGTCATTGCACAACACATTTGGAATAGCTTTTGCCAACTCTTTGGCACTAACATGCACTGCAAGGTGGCGTGGCTCTACATGCATATCTGTATGTAGCAACATAAGATCAAATATATCTTTCAAGCAATGCTAAAGAGAACAACACAACATTAACCATTTTTACGTACCTAGATGGTTATCTCCCACAACTCTGGCCGTGTCTGATAGGTCCTCTGCAGCCCTGCCATGTGATGGTGAACATGGAGGGGACTCCTGGATGCCCCCCACTAGTCTTGGAGTGAAGGATAGTGTCGGTACACTGTGGCTCATAGCACCAAGGCTATGAGCACTGTCGCTGACTTCTACAGAATACTCCGCAACCACATGCCCGCTCTCACTATCACTGGAAACTACAGCCCTCTTCTTTCTCTTCCCACGTTGCTTGTCAGCCGATTGTGATTGCGAGTCTGTCTTTGAGGTCTGTTTCTTCTTCTCCGGTTTCTTTGATGTGCTGGGAGATAGAGCATCCTCTATCACAACCGCTTTCTTCCATGACGCACTATGCTCCGCTATTAATTAAAAAAAGAAGAGATATTGAGCCCATATTCTATTGCTTCATGGCAAAGGTAAAAACTATATAGAGGCATACCTATGTATAGCTCTTCCTCTTCGGGTGGGTACTCCTTGTCTGGGTAGTCCAGCCACCAGGGGCACTTGAGCCATGCTCCCTTTGGCCGCAAGTCGTCTATCCACTCGTCAGGATATAAGCCTGTCTCTTCTCTCTCCGACCTGCACCATGCATCACTGGGGTGCTCGGGAATGGGAAAGACAAGAGCATCTCTCCACCATCTACAAAACAGACCACAATGTTTTCATTTGCATAGAACAAGATTAGTGTGTCATACTATATTCTTAATTTTTCAATTAGAGATGTCAAACCTGTACAACAAGCGTCGTGCTGTACAAGCAAAATGGGGTTGCTCTTCGGGATCCTGTGTGGACTTGATCCGAGCACTCCACTTCTTGAAGGCCTTCTCAAAGTGCTTGCGTCTGTATCTCTGTAATGTGTGGGCAAGTGTGCAACCATGCCTACCTTCAGCCTTCTCATGTTGGATAGCAACATCATGATTCTCGGCCATCACAAGCACTCTCCTAAAGCAGCAGCAAATAATAAGTCACAAGTTACATTATCAACAAATTGCTAGCTGGTGTAGATAATCACTAAATCTAACCTTTCCAATTGCCACCAGTACACGTTGTCATGAGTTTTTTCGAGCAAGGGATTGCGCATATGTACATACACATGCATGGTGCATCGAATAAAGGATTGCCCATTTTCCATAGCCAGGTGGTTACGTGGGGCCCACATGTGTACAGGATGTACATAGTGCATCGATTTTCACTATTACTTGCAATATGGTCAATATACATAGTGCGTCGAATATGGTCAATACTTGCACGCGGAGAAGTACGGACACAACGTGGGTGTTTTCTTCTGATAATTATGCAGAAAGGTCATCATGAGGACCATATTTTGGTGCCGTTTCACGTGGTGGCGAGACGCATTATTGGAAAAAGCTGAGTGACAGGTGTGCGGGTGATGCAAAAAGGTGACAACTATGCACTGCGAGGTCAGGTTTTGGCCTGTTTGGGGTCCGTTTGAGGTCATCTAAAACGCCAAGGGTGCCCAACTAATAAAGCTAAGTGTGGGAACTGGAAAAACAGAGAGAAGACCAGAAAAAATGTGGAGAAGAGAGGAGGAACAGCCGCAGGTGTGTTTTTGGGGTTTTTGGAGCTTGTTTTGGCCGTAAACTACTCATCCGACGTCGGATTTGAGCACTTTGACATTGTAGACTGGGGTTTTGCGCCGTTCTGGACGCGATGGCGCTGTCCATTTTGCCAAATTCCTCACTCTTTTTTTGCTTTTTTGGCTGTGTAAGTTTCTCCTATGAGCGAAGCTTCTGGTCCAATTTGTGATTGTATATGGTATCTTTTACCCATATTGTGTGAGCTATTTGCCCCATTGGTGTTGGCCCAAGCTCAATTGTATCTAAACATTAGAAATTCTTCTCTTTTGAGCTGAGTTTTTTGGGGGTGTGTGTGTGTGTGTGTGTGTGTGTGGAGTGGGCAAGTGGATAGTCTCTCTCCTCTCACTCCAGAGGTGTGTTCCCTGTCTCGGCCAGGTGTGTTGTGTAAGCCGAGTGGTGCCCCATAGTATGTGTGTGTGTATCATTCCAAGAGTGTGTGTCGGGTCGTTATAGAGGTGTTGTGTGTGTTTTCATCCCGCTCACATTCTTTTGGTGCCTAGGATCTTCTTCGAGTACCTTCTGCTTCGAGCTTCAAGCTTCTAGATTCGGGATTACAGGTTGCAGATTACAGGTTACAGGTTACATGTTACAAGTTACAGGGAGAGGTACAGGGAGAGGTGATTCACACATGTACAGGTAGCTGGAGTACAGTGATATACTAGCAGTGGTGTCACTTGCAGTTGTTGTGGGTATGCATCATTTGGCGCCTGTTTGAGCGCATTGTCTGTTGGATTGTACGTTACTTGTGGAAAATGCCATTGTACGCCTTTGTGGAGCCATATTTGGTTTTATTTGGCAGTCCCAGCCATTTCTGAGACTTGGTCTGGAAGATAGTCATTTCTGAGACTTGACTATACGAGATTTGCATAAGCCTTCGTGTGAGGGTCGATAGCGTGAGGTTTTATTGAGCTAGGGGATTCTCAAATGTGGAGATCCTTTCGGTGATATAGGTAGCTGGAGCACCCTTTTCGTGACCTCGCCATAGGCTATGTACTACTGAGTCCTATTTGATGCTCGGGTTCTATTGTTGACAGTTTATGCATACATATACAGTCTATATTTTGGGTTCTTACTACTCTACTTGTGGGAAACTCTGTCAAAATTTTTCCAAATTGTGATGGTTGGTTTTTTGGTCTTTTGAGCCATTTATGCTGTTATGCTGCTGAAATTTTGGCAAAATCAGAGGATAAGACTGGTGTGCTTTCTTGGGAGCTTCATGGTTGGCTTTAATGGATGATCAAAATGGACCTCAATTCACTCCTTTTCATTTAACTCAAAGAATCCAGATAAATGTTCATGTGTCTAGAAAGATTTTTTTCCAGCAGCGCATAGTCTTTATGTTCGGGCCAAGAAGATTAAGAGAGATCCTGGAATGCCCTTTGCCTGATGTAATTCCGATGATCAACTATGAAAACTCATTTGATGTGCATGTGTTTGTCCTTATCTAAAGTCAAGCTCCATTGAAGTTTGTATAGGTTGAGTCAGTGAAAAATTTTGGGTTCTTGCATGTGTGTTCGAAGGGGTTCTCAAAGCATAGTAACTTGGGTAGCCATGGCTTCCTCTTATCCAGAGTTTCATGGAAGAAGTGATGAAGATGTGGAAGATTTTTTGGAAAAGATGGAGGTTGCTTGCATTAGCAACCAGATTCATGACCCTGCGCAGATGTTACGTCTTCTCCAAATTTGTTTGAAGAGTGATGCACGAGTCTGGTCAAAAACATTTGAAGAGGAGTTGCGTGTAGCGGATCCACCTGTAAGATTGAGTTGGGACAATCTAAGGCATGGGTTGAAAGTGGAGTTTGTGAAGATAGAAGATCCTGACAAAGTGTGGCAAGAAGTATAAGGTTTGGTGCAAAAGGAAGGTGAGCCAGTGGATGCGTGCATATGAAAGTTTTCATTTGCATGGGAGAGAATGTGCAAGGCCTTAGCACCACAAGTACCCCCGCCTGACATGATGAAGAAGGATAGGTTTTTGGCTGGTCATTGGGAGAATATACGTTGGAGAGTGGAGCTAAAGAAGCGTAGGACATATGAAGATGCACTAGAGGTAGCAAGGAACAAAGAGTGGAAGTTGAGGAAAATGAGCCAGTTAGGGGTGGAGTCTTCGCCCATGAGGTCTCAATTTCAGCCTATAGAGTCTTCCAAGGTCGCATGTCAGGGGTTCATCATGAACCAGTGGTTCCTGTTACTACTCAGGTTATGCCAGCAGTGGTGACTACATCGGTGCAAGATGATGGGCTAAGGCAAGACATGAGGCAAGTGGTAGATTTAATGAAGAATCTCAGCCTAAACATGCTAGGTCAGGTGGGAAATAATCAAGGTCGAGGGAGGTTTGCAAATAAGCCAGGAGGTGAAGAAAGACCTAGGAATGGTGTTGGAGAAAGTAATGGTAGGTTTTGGAGGCAGATGCCCACATGTTATAATTGTGGAGAGTCGGGCCACATCAGCTCGCAATGTGGTAAGCCACCAAGGATGGGGGGAGACATGTATCCATTGCCAAGACAGGTGCTAACTAGGTCAAGTGATTATGGCATCGAAATTAAGGGAGATGAAGGAACCACTGGATTAACCGAGGAGGAAAAGGGAAAGACAAAAGTGTTAAGTGTGGTTACCTTAGAGAAGGCATCAAAGCTAGAAAATACATTAGTGATGCCTATTGGGAAGAGGACGAAAGAGGACAAGGAAGGAAGAAATGCCCCAGGTCCTAGTAAGAAGAAGGGAAAGAGTCATGAAGGTGAGGATGTCAAGGCCAAGAGGAAAAGGAGATCTCGTCGAAAGTTTCATGTTTCAGATTTTCGACTAGGGGATGGACAATTAAGCTATGACTTGAAGGAGTATCTGACGAGCAGGAAGGCAAATGTTACTTTTTGGGCAGCTTATAGAAATGGTGCCTAAGCTAAAGCGACAGTGGAAGAGGATGGTTAACCCAATGGAGAAAGAGCCAGAGAGAGGTTCAGTGACTCGATGTTGGCAATGGATGAGCTACCAAACATTTCTCCAATAGTAGATGTGTGGCACAAAAAAAAATATCTAGGACAAGGTTATGTTGATGGCGGAGCCCAAATATGCGTCATAACACACTCATGCATTGAGAAGATGGGTCTTACAGTGACTGGAGTGTCAGGTTTCCAGATTAGATTGGCCAACCATCAGAAAGTAAAATGTTTGGGTGTTGTAAAGAGCTTAGAAGTGGAAGCATATGATGCAAAGGCAGTGGTTGATTTTCATGTGATGCCAGCGGGGTTGGGAGCATATCCGATTATATTGGGCGTCTAGACCATGGTTACGTGCAGTGGGAGCTGTTCAAGATTGGAGACATGGTACGATTAGCCTCTATGGAAAGACAGGTGCCAAGAAGCTTTATAATATGGACACAAGGAAACGATTGGAGGAGCTTTATGAGGATGAGGACGAGTCTAGTGATGAAGGCTATTCCACAGTGTCTGATGAGGATAGTGATAGTACTGCTAGCAGTGATGAGGATGCTGAGGTTGCATCTCTTTTGATGGTGGACAAAGAAATCTAGGAGGATGGTTTAGTTGCATTTGCAAATGAGGTTGAAGATGAAAGTGAAGGGCCTTATGAAGTGATTGAAGGGCTGATGCAAACCAAGGGTGAATTGTCGAAGAAGCAAGAATGGATGACACAAATGATCAATGGAGACCTCTCAGCTATGGAGAAGGAGATATATTTGCTCATGATTGATGGTTTTCGTGATGTAAAGTTGATATATGGAATCTCTACGGGTTTTCCTTGGGAACCAGGTGGAAGCTTGATTAAGTTTTTGATGCAAGGAATGCAAAGTGTTTTTGTGTGGGATCTAGGCTGCGAGTCTCATATCTCTCGCGGAGAAGTATGGACACAACGTGGGTGTTTTCTTGTGATAATTATGCAGAAAGGCCATCATGAGGACCATATTTTGGGGCCACTTCATGTGGTGGCGAGACGCATTATTGGAAAAAGCTGAGTGACAAGTGTGCGGGTGATGCAAAAAGGTGACAACTATGCACTGCGAGGTCAGGTTTTGGCCTGTTCGGGGTCCGTTTGAGGTCATTTAAAACGCCAAGGGTGCCCGAATAATAAAGCTACTTGTGGGAATTGAAAAAACAGAGAGAAGACCAGAAAAAACGTGGAGAAGAGAGGAGGAACAACCGCAGGTGTGTTTTTGGGGTTTTTGGAGCCTGTTTTGGCCATAAACTACTCATCCGAGGTCGGATTTGAGCACTTTGACATTGTAGACTGGGGTTTTGGGCCGTTCCGGACGCGATGGCGCTGTCCATTTTGCCAAATTCCTCACTCTTTTTTTTCTATTTTGGCTGTGTAAGTTTCTCCTATGAGCGAAGCTTCTCCTCCAATTTGTGATTGTATCTGGTATCTTTTACCCATATTGTGTGAGCTATTTGCCCCATTGGTTTTGGCCCAAGCTCAATTGTATCTAAACATTAGAAATTCTCCTCTTTTGAGATGAGTTTTTTGGGTGTGTGTGTGTGTGTGTGTGTGTGTGGAGTGGGCAAGTGGATAGTCTCTCTCCTCTCACTCTAGAGGTGTGTTCCCTGTCTCGGCCAGGTGTGTTGTGTAAGCCGAGTGGTGCCCCATAGTGTGTGTGTGTGTGTGTGTATCATTCCAAGAGTGTGTGTTGGGTCGTTATAGAGGCGCTGTGTGTGTTTTCATCCCGCTCAACGTGATATCGAAGCCACTGGATCCAGGCCTTCTCCGTCAACCCGATGCCCTTCTCCTTCAAGGATGCATCACCGCCTTGGAGCAAATCAAGCAAGCGGCACTTCCTATCAAAGGAAAAGCGAGATTTAATTTTGATTGCTACATAATAAACAGAGAAATATATCCAATGATTTAAATGACTTTTACTTACTTTGCCGGGCTAATGCGTGCACGCGCAACCTCTGCCTCTCTCGAGGGTGTCATTTTCGTGGTCTTCTCGTCCCAACCTGTAAATGATGTACATTTCTGGAAAAAATCGATGCTATTCTCTGGATTTGCAATGGTGGCTATCTCAAGCCCTTTGCGCATAAAGTATTGCTCCGTTTGAGATAGCGCTAGATTGATGCTTTCCTCGTATGCGTCAGGTGCCAACTCGTAGTCAAAACTCCCTTTTGATGGCAGCCCTTCCATTTTACTACTAAACATATGATCGAACTCTTCCTATCATTTTCCAAGGACTCAATCAAAATACACATAATAAGATTTCACAATCAAAACATATTCTCATTTAGCATTGGTTTAAAGCATACCTTCCAAAGTAGTTGCGCAAGGACATCCATTGGCAATTTTAGCCACTTTGACTTGTTTGGACCTCTAAAATTCAAAGCCCTTTCTGCTGCCAAACGCGCTCTTTCGGGGAATTTTTGCAAAAGGGAAGTAAGGTCCGCCAACCCTAGCTTTCTCATCATGAAAATATCATGAGCAGTTGTGTGAGACACTGAAACCCTCGTGGCCCTGTTTAACACTAGATTGTGATTTATATAGTGTAAAAATAAGATGCATTTACATTCGCAAAAAAAAAGGGCTCACCTATTGATCATACCCAAAACAATAGAAACTCCGCTATCTCATGGGGCTGAAAATCAACTAGAACGCACTCCACCTTTGGTGCCTTCTCAATTGGAATGTCATTCTCGTTCATCCACCGCATCCATGCCTCCAGTCGGTGATTACCATCCCAAACCACAAAGTACCTCTCGACCATGCGACTAAGCTCGGGGATTAGGCGAAGCTCCTCATCCAAATCATATGACATTGCAAGATCCCTCGCAGCGTGACCACGACGAGTAAGTTATTTGTGATCCTCCCCAGGAATCCATTCACTAACAATAAATCTTCCCATGGTTGGTTGGTAGCATTTGTTTGCAATGGAGAGTTGCAAATCGGCCACATGGTCATCATGCATGCGGATGGCGGGGTTTGAAAGAAATCGACATAGAGGCAAGCGTGGAAGTTTGCCATCGTATGGTACTCTATGAGAATCCACCCAGCCCAATGAAATGTGCTTAACGATAATGTTTCCAAACGCTTCATCCCTTACATCTTCAATTGCGGTACCTGTTTCCACACGATGACTGGGTCCGACGCTTGATTGTGATGTTCCATCCACCCAATTACGATGGAGACAATGCGATCTAAAGAACTCAAGGCTTGGGATTGTTAGGTATCCTGTGTGCATAACGGAGGTACTTCTTGTGACGTAGTAAGATCAATCTCATCCACGACACCAGTATTTTTGGTTTGATTTCTTGTTCTCATGCTTGCGCTAAAGAAGATAGATATAGGATAACTTATGAGAAATATATATAGGATGATTTATGAGAAATTGTAGGTAAGAGTTTGAGATTTGAACAAGAGGAAACTTGACAGAGAGAAAGAAAGATATCTGTGCAATAAAAGAAAATAGAGAAGAAGAAAGTGAAAAGAGAAGATCAATGCACTTTATAAAGCTTTCATATTTTTTATTAATTTTAATTATATTATTTTGTCCTTGTGTGTGTGTGTTGGCATGTACGTGTGTGTGTGTGTGTGCGCGCGAGTCTGGGCGTGTGCGTGTGTGTGTGCCTATGCGTGCGCGTGCATGTGTGTGTGTGCACGTGCACACGTGTACATGTGCGTGTGTGTACACACACACACGCAGGCGCTATCGTTTGTGTGTGTGTGTGCGCACACACACACACACACGCGTTGCACACAGCCACGTGTGTGTGGTGCACACACACACATGCCAGCGTGTGTGTGTACACACATACGTGCACGCGTGCATGTGTGTGCCTTTGTGTGTGTGTGTGTGTGTGGACACACACACACGTGGCAGTCCACGTGGACACGCTGGCCATGTGGACCGTCGCGTGTCCACATGGCAGTCCACGTGGACACGCTGGCCACGTCGACCGTCACGTGTCGACATGGACTCGCCACGTGTATCGTCGTCGACCGACAGTACACGTGGCAGGCCACCTGGACAAGAGCGCCGCCATGAAGGTTGCGCGCGGCCACGTGTACTATCGCTGGGCAATAGTACACGTGGCACTGTACGTGACATATTTTTAGGCGCCACGTGTATTGTGGACGATCGGTAGTACACATGGCAGGCCACATGGCCGCGCGCTACCTGCGTGGCAGTGCGCGTGGCCACGTGTACTATCGGTTGACGATGATACACGTGGCGAGTCCATGTGGACACGCGATGGCCGGCGTGTCCACGTGGACTGCCACGGATGTGTGTACTCTTCCTCTGGCCATGCGTTGGCCAGAGGCAGAGTACACACACGTGTCACACGCACCCATGGCTAGCGGGTTGGCCATGGGCGGGCATTCGCCCTCGTGTGGGAGCGTGTGCCCCGCCCTTGCGTTAGTGCCCCGCCCCCGCCCATGCAAAACGCTCCGGCCCGCCCGCTCGCCTCCGCCCCCCTTGCCCCCCGCCCCCCTCGATAGATAGCGCCCCCGCCTCTGCCCCAAGTGGCGGCTCTGCACGCAAAGCCCGCCCAGCCCTGCCCCTCCTCTCCTTACCCCGCCTCCACCAACGCACACATCCCCCACCCCCCTACCTCGTCACCTGAATGGCGTGGGAGGGGGTGGGGAGTACTATCTCCTAAACGTTTTTCAACTTACAATATCTTGCTCCTCTATCCTTAGCACACCCGATTACTCACACATTCCTTTACACAAACATTTAAAAAAGAAATTAAAATAAATAAATTCACGTGATCACATAGTCACAAACAAATATTTAAATATTTGGTATTTTTTTACATTAACTTCAAAATAATAAAATAATATTAATTTTAAATTTATAACGGCTATATTATTAGACGTGAGTATATAAACAATTAGTTTTAGT
The DNA here is from genome assembly GCF_014529385.1 of Adiantum capillus-veneris. Classification (NCBI taxonomy): domain Eukaryota; kingdom Viridiplantae; phylum Streptophyta; class Polypodiopsida; order Polypodiales; family Pteridaceae; genus Adiantum; species Adiantum capillus-veneris. The sequence continues at coordinate 86,530,507 of NC_140956.1, read as the reverse complement.
TTATACAATGTGATCTTCTGCTTAATTATTTGCTTAGCATATTATTATGGCTTGCTCTTTATTTTTCTTGGACAAAGAGTTTTCTTATCCTTTTTACAATGGTAAATTTATAATATCTGAATCATTTCTTTTAGAATTAGTTTCTCCAATGCAATTTACAACTTTAGATGCAGTTATCGAAGTAGGTGATATTGAAATGAATTTGCCTCTTGAGAGGACGCTCAACAATTTGGGGGAATTCATCTATGTACTGGATGAGCAGCTTTCACGTAAATATAAAGTCAACGTATCCCATCAAACATAATATGCCGGCTCACCTAGCATGATTCCCATTGCCATTGTGGATAGTGCGTCAAAGATGTAATTCGGTCGAAAGGAGTTAATAGATCTATGTACCCCCCTCGAGTGTTGGTGCCCTCAAACAGCTTCAAAAGGAGTACAAGACAAAAACTCTTACAGGCCGAAAAGAAGGGCACATTGACAAAGCTTTTAATGCAAATACAACAAGTGGAACAAGTTACAGAGATTCCAAGGTCTTACAATGGAGATCCCGTTCTAAAATTTCCACTTACCATGGGAAAGTTGCACCATATGGATGCGATGGAGCATAAGTATGATTCTCATTTGTGGTCAAAGCCTACTACATCCAATATTGTTTTTCCAGGTGTAGTGTGTCTTAGTCATTGCAAAGGATCTCTCAAGTGCATGAATGAACAATGTGTCTGCTTGGTTAATTATCATATTCCCAATACAAGTCATTTCAACGGGTACATACAAAAGGCAACTGCACCTGGGCAATATTGTAAGATTGGAGATAAGAGCCTTCCATGCCACTTTTGTAAGGCAATTGCTTTCTGTATTGCAACATGTGATTGTGTAGTATACTATGTCATGCCATCCGATGAGACTGCCACTAGAGTCATGATTCATTGTGGCACACATCCACACGATGTACGCAGCGGCACATCCAAAGCACTAACGGACAACCCCAAGCTGATGGTGCAAAGGATTTTGACTGTTGACCCACACGCAGGAGCCAGGAAGGTTCAAATTTGTTTGGCAAAAGAAATTATAAGTACAACACTTCTTTGCAACAACACCAACAAAGGTATTTTAGGCGAGCAATAGCTATTTGCAATCGCGGAGGAGTTGGGGCCATTGGTGCAAGATAATTGGGATGAGCATTTCCTAGATTCTTGTTTCGATGCAAAACTCTATGCTAAATTATTTTTTTATCTAAACACTTTCAACATTGACTGGTTTCGGAGGTCACTATCTATTTTACGTAGAGGGGTTGACAAAGAATCTTTTGGCATTGATGCACTCCTAAAATGGAAGCGAGACTGCACATATGAGTTTTTCCATGGAAGCCGGTTTCCTGGTCAAGGTATGGAGGGGGAGAAATGTTATGTCTTCAAATTGTCCACAATTGGTCCAGCATCTGGTGTGGACCTAGTGAACTGAATGAGACAAGATCGGGATGGCGATCTTCGACGTGCGTGGATCCAGTTTGATCACACCAGACGTGTTAACGAATGGGTGACTATGGCTTGTCATGTCTATGATCCAAGGTACATGGCGCACCTTAAGAGCTTTGTGGCTTGCCTTTTACTCTCTCTAAAACAATTTGTTTGCAGCATCCAGGACCTTTTGACTATTGCAACTTGTGAAATGAAACAGGAAGACATGGAAACGCAATGTTTGTTTTGGGAGTGCCTCAATGATGTAATGATATCGTGTGGGTGTGACAAAGCTAATTTCTTTGGCTACATGGTGGATGAAGCTCAAGCAAATTGGAATGCAGTTCGAATTGTTTTCAATGGTGGTGACAAAACCAATACAATGAGCGGTCGAGAGCGTTCTTGTCTTTTCCATTGGAAGCAAATCTTGAATCAACACACAATGAAGTATGTGGTGCAAGCTTCTCAACACACACACAAAGAAATGTGTGAGAAGTGGAGGCAAGCACCAACAAAAGAGGCTGTAGCAGCAGAGGCTCGTCTGATACACCAATTGTGGCGTAACGGTCATTGCATAACCGCAACGTTCCATACATGGATTCATGTTTTAGTTGGTGGGAAATTCATATAGCACATTGGGGTGGCCATATGCCGAACCCCACAAGGTAGTAGGGTCACATGTAGCGGGACGCCAAGAGGAGGACGCAGGTGTGGATGCAATATAGTAGGTTCTAGCCTTGGTATATTTGCCTCATCGTTTGAAGGATATCAAAAACATCCAAATGGTGTGGTGCGTCAATGGTTTTGGTTTTGTCTGGATCATGTCTTGCATTGCCATATAGTAGACTAGAACATTGAGCCGCAGCCCGCAGCATCCACCACACACTTGGCCCGTGCATGTGGGCACCAACCTATTGGAGGATGAGGTGCAAATATTGCATGAAGGGGGGTATCAAGTGGAGCTAAGCAAAGAAGGAGTATCTAATGTAATGCCAGCTGCTCAAGAACAAAATATGACAAACTCTCCTTGCAAGTCAAAAGATGCATCCACTCCTGAAGGCAGTGCAAGAGCCACAGTGCGAGATGGTTTGCGTGTACGGTATCGGACGTCCATTTTCGAGGATGCTACTCGCAAGATCAGTTTAGCACTAGCCCTGAGAGCGAAGGTCGTAGAAGAGATATGTGCAGCAGATGGTGTTAGTGAGGTCTTCAAAGTAGAGACGAAAAGTGAAGATGGTCATGGCGGGATGTACAAAGTTTGTATTAGCAACCAGCCATTGTGCACATTTCCAGACTTCATGGAACGGGTGTCAAAGCAAAAACCATATCTTGCATGTAAACATTTGTATTTTATTTATCTGCGTGTGCTAGGGCTAAGCCAAAATGAGAACATGTTTATCCATCAACCAATCCTGGCAGATGCTGATATCTTCAGGGCACTGAGCCGAAGCCGGACTTATCCAGACATGGATGCATAGCATTTGTCAATGCTCACTTTTTATTAGTATGCTTTACCTTGACAACTGTACTCCTTTCTAATTTTATCTTATGATGGCCACATTTGGATACATTCATTTGCGGCTATTTTTCATATTTGAGTACTGGTTGTTTATGTGTCAAATCGTGTAAAAAGTAATATAATATTACCACAGTGGCTATAAATTAGCATAGCTTGAGTTATTTTTGTGAAAGCATCCACTAGCTTCCTAGCACACCTCTCTTTCTTTTCACAATGTTCGACGATCTTGAGAGTAAAATCAAGTCTGCGTGGGAGGCCAAGGAAGCCATTCCCAATGGAGAGGCATTGTATGGAGCCGACTGGTTTAGGGAGGCTCTAAAGGCAACCATCAATGTGTATCGCCTCTATCGATGCCGCAAGGAACTCAATATGCGGAGCTTAATCAATTTGAATGAGACAAGACAATTTGCTTTCTCTTGCTAGAAGAAGATGGGGCTCATCACAGAGGAGGATGAGGAGGAGATGATGCAGCAGCTAGGGAATGTGGTGAATCTTAATTTGCCAATCGAATGGAGCACATCAACTCCTAAAACCGGGCCTTCCAGAAGATGATCACTTCTTGCTTATGTAATGCAAGTTTAATAAAATGTAACTTTTTTATTATTAATGGGTTTTCTTGTTTTAAGTACCCTTGTCTGTATTTTTTTTGAAACAATTTGTTTAGCTTCCATATCTTTGACTATGTCTCAACTCTTTCTCTCTCTCTCTCTCTCTCTCTCTCTCTCTCTCTCTCTCTCTCTCTATGTGGCTCTCTCTCTCTCTCTCTCTCTCTCTCTCTCTCTCTCTCTCTCTCTCTCTCTCAGAGTGATAGAGATATGAAAAAGACGAAAGAGTCGACAAGGAGGAAGAGAGAATCTTTTTAGGAATCTTCTCACCTGATTCCTAAAAAGTGCACACCAAAAAGTGCTCCCCTGGCAATATCCCCCCACTCTTCCTTTGGGCAGAGACGACTGTTTTTTTTGTTGCAGTACATGCAGCATCAGTTCCCAGACCTCTCTGCCCAAAAAAAAAATACAGGTTTGGTCGTCGGTACAGAGTACGGTATAAGCATCGGTATACACTTCGAAAGAAGCGTCAAAATATGCTATATAATTATCGACGTATATACGAACGCTGGTTTAGACGCTTATTTCATAAGATATTCTGACGCCACATATACCGATGCTTATATCGACACTGCGAGACCGGCGTCTTTTCCAATTTCTATTTCAGCACTTTTTAGTTTTAAAACTAACTTTGTCTCGTCGATATCTACATCGGTTTCTGTGCGACGTGTTTAGTGCAAACGTGCTCTGCTGCATCTCTCTGCTATTGAAATTTGTCAGGATTGTCTTGTGTCTCTCGTGCAATCCCCGCCCACTCCTTTGCATCCAAACATGCCGGATTTGGACTGTCGACATTGTATTTGTCTCTCGCCTCTAATCGATGGTGTGACATTGTGGCCTTCGCCACGCCCAAAATCCAACAATTCAAGACTGCATTGTACCCCTCTGTCAGCTTGTACTCTCTGTGAATGGCTTCGACGATGTAACTCTTTCTTTCATCGTCGAGATTATCCCAAATCTCCATCAAAGAGTGACCAAACTAACTATACAGAGCTGCCAAACCCTCTGTCGCATAGCCTTTTCGACCCTATCCACCACAACAGCCCCATCCATGTTCTTGTACACCTTGCTAGGATCATGCTCATGTGATCCCCAAGGTGTACACGGTGTGCCAATCGGTGAACTATCTACTAAAGAGAGTGGTTGACACTCTGTTAGTGGTGTGGACGCATCGGTAGAACCGCTACCATAGCAACCACCACCTCCAGAATGACACCTACCTCGTCTCAAGGATGAACCACCTGTCGGTGTAGGGGGCACACTCGACTGAGGTGTGGGACCGGTCGGTGTAAGGGACACACTAGTCCTAGGCGTAGGGGCAGTTGTAGTAGCTCTAGATGAACCAACTTCCCAAAGGTTCTATGTGTATCTAATCGACTTTGGTGAGAGCAGTGTCAAAATGGAGCCCATTTGCTCGGGTGACATGTCGGCCGGAGTGATAGGAACACTAAAACTAGGAGAGTATGTATCATCGTCATTGGCCATGGTTACACAAATAACACCCACAAAATACATTAGTTTACAGAAGAAACGCTTAATCAATATAAATAAAAAATAAATGAATCTGCAATGCAAATGAATGAATCTAAAGTGTATTGTAGACTAATAGAAAGAGTTTTACAAAAAAGTTCTTAGCAAAAATCATTAGTTAATCTCTCATCTTCTATGAGATCTAATGCACCAAAGATGTTTATCTCAATATGTACTTCTATATCTTCGTCATCAAACTCTACTTCTTTGTCGCTCTCCGCATCAGCTTCAGTCTTGACACCTCATCTCTAGGTTCAGGCATATGCTCACCACTAACCTCTATCTCAAAATCTCGTTGAGCAACCTGTTGTTACATGAACAAGTCAACCCCTTGATCACATTATTGAATTGTAATTTGCACTTTATCATGCTTAGGATACAATGTATTTACATGAGAATCTATGTGACGGAGGCATCAGACCATCCATAGATAGATTGCAAATTAAGCATTGCCAAAGCGGTATAGAGAACTGAGATTTTTGCACCATCGTAAAGTGGCATGCATGCAAGAGTTTGCATCATCTTTCCCTCTTTATCGTTGTTATCGTGCTATCGATATGGACGGGATGGTTGAGGTTGGTTGGTAGTATTGCCTTGAATGTTGTCGTCTTCTATGTTTTCAACGATGGGATCCATATCAAAGAACGTGTCTAGCATCTGCTCCATCTCTGCTTCTTGAAATGCCACATTAAGGATTGGTTGGGAGGACTCAGTTGATGGTTGTCGTTTGAAAATTGTCTTCTCTGGGATGAAGGTGGAGCAATATCTACTTGCGGAGTTTGATCTATTGTCTCTGGACCATGAGATTGATAACGCGGGTCTTGTAGTTGCTCTATCAGAAAGAGATCATGATTGGCACTACAAGAGGATATGTGCACTTGTGACGCTTTTACTGACGGAAATATATTGGGTTTTTATACTCCCCGGTGTCGCTAAGACCGTCGTTGACAGCATTGCTAAGGGAACGTCGCTAAAAGCATCACTATATGCGTCGCTATAGGTGTTGCTATATAGCGGCTGGAATAGCGACAGTTATAGTCATTCTGTAGCGATGTAGCAGAACCTTATATAGAGACGCTTATAGCGATGCCCAAGAGTAAAAGATTTTGAGTGGCATTGAATGCCCTGCCACCCATCAACCATATTGAATGTTTCCAGAATAGAGTAAGCCTAAATGAATCCAAGATAACCCAGATTCACCTTTGAAAAAAAGTGCAAGGTATAGACCCAAAGTAGTCACCCACAAGACAATATAACCATTAATTCCATCATGCATAGTATTGTTTGCAGAATAAAGATACAAAACTGACAAAATTAATTGGATGAAAGTAAATTGACAAAAGTAAATCAATGACAATTATATACATCATAGGCAAAATCACTTGATTGTTAAACTTTGCAAATGTAATAGTTACAACACAATTGTCATTATTGAGAAAATACATGGTTTTCCAATAGTCACCTAAAGACGTATACACGTCATCTTAATATTGAATGGAGAAAAAAACATGGACAAGTTATAATCTATACTATAGATAATAGGGAGTGGGATTCCTGTAGAGAGAGAGAGAGAGAGAGAGAGAGAGAGAGAGAGAGAGAGAGACAAAGAGAGGACTCACAGAGGGGGAGGGATTCCTGTGTAGAGAGATTCCTATCTCTTGTGTGCATTCTACGTATCTTGTAAAACCTCCGTCTATTCTCTCTCTCTCTCTCTCTCTCTCTCTTAATCTTCTATTGGCATCCTCCGTCTTTTCTCTCTCTCTCTCTCTCTCTCTCTCTCTCTCTCTCTCTCTCTCTCTCTCTCTCTCTCTCTCTCTCTCTTTGTTCACACTGTAAACTACCTCACATTCTCTAGTCATGTCCAATCCCCGCACACCTCGATCGGTCTAGAGGTGCATGGAGATCAGAACCACAGGGCTATAATCTCGTCTTTATTTGTCAATGCCTATATTTGTGGGTACAAAAAATCTACATACCTACGTCTACATGATAGTGTATGTAGTGGACAAAACCCCTTTGCCTCTTCTCTAGCTGTAGCAATTCAGAGCATCTTAACATCTCTTCACAGCATATCTTTGTTCGAGGGATTACTTAGCACATTACATGTTGGCCTCCAATCTGAGTATCATGCCATTGAAAGCTTTCCAACTTAAGGTCGCATCCATAGAGAGGAAGAGAGGGATCACCGTTCTCCTAACTCTAATTTTTTACCGTAATCCCGAAGGTAGACTTTAATATAAAAACTAAATCCAAAATCTAATCTTAAATCTAACCTAATTGAACATGTGGTGATTCGCGGCTAATTGAATATGGTTAGTGTGTGAGTTAATAGGTGTCAGATTCTGATGGGAATATACATATTGTTGTGCAACTAGTGTTTGCTCTTTGGGCAAAGTGCGCCTTCATTGACATGCACTAAAATCTAACCTAAATCTAATCTAATTTTAAATCGAACATAAACCTAGATCTAATTTAATCTTAAACTCAAAATAAACCTAAATCTAATCTAATCTTAAATCTATCCTAAACCTAAATGTAGTTTAACTTAAATCTAAATTTAATCTAGTTAATTTTAAATCTTGTCTTAATCCTAAATCTAAATCTAATCTAATCTTAAACTCAACATAAACCTAGATCCAATCCAATCTTCAATCCTAAACCTAAATGTAATCTAACTTAAATCTAACATAGCTAGCTAATCTTAAATCTTGCCCTAATTTTAAATCTAACATAAATCTAAATCTAACTTAATCTTAAATTCAACATAAACATAAATCTAAATGTAATCTAACCTAATCTTAAATTTAATTTCAATCTTAACCTAATCTCTCTCTCTCTCTCTTTGTTTTCTCCCCTTACCTCTCTCTTTCATCTTCTCCCCCTCTCTCTCTCTCTTTGGTTTTTTATTCTCTCTCTCTCTCTCTCTCTCTCTCTCTTTCTCTTTCTCTTTCTCTTTGTTCTCTCCTCTCTCATTCTCTCTCTTTACTTTATCTCTCTCTCTCTCTCTCTCTCTCTCTCTCTCTCTCTCTCTCTCTTTCAAAGACACCATGTGTATGTGTGTGTGAGAGAGAGAGAGAGAGGGAGAGAGAGAAAGAGGGGAAGGGAACATTAGAGATAGGAGAGGGAAGGAGCATACCTAGCTCTCCTTCCTCTCTTCGTGTGTGTGTGTGTGTGTGTGTGTGGGGGGGGGGGGGGGGGGGAAGAAAAAGAGAGAGAGGGAGAGCACGGGTTACCTCTTTCGCTTGAGCGCTGAAAACTCAGATCTGAAATTTAAGTTTTTGGTGCTCTCGGTTTATTTTTACCCATGTCGACGTCGCTATGGGCATCACTATGCAACAAATAGAATAGCGACGCCCATAGCGACACTCATAGCGACACCATGGATTTTCACTTTTGAGCATCGCACTGCAATCATCGCTAATGTGAAGCCATACAAAATGTTTGTGCTTGTCATCTTTTACAATTTGATACAAATGCTTTCAACCCTTTCTTAATCATACATGTTATCCCTCCTTGTCATTTTTGTTTCTTGAGATTCTTTGACCACATCAATGAAGGTACACTATATTCCTTCAATCCATTGATCCTTTGTGCATTATGCTCTCAATTTCAACAAGAAGTACAACATCGGCTTTGAAAGTTAGTTCATCTATGCCAATCCCTGCACTCCATGGGTATACATTGCAATTTCAAAAGCATACTTTCAATTGTAACTCAACCTCATAGGTCACTTGTTCCTATTTACTCGAGGGACTTGCATCCTCCTTTATTTTCTTCATGAGGCATGTCCTTGTTTTTTCTTACCATATCCTCATATGCATTGCGACACACATTTTGTTACATAATGGTGAGATCTTCACATACGAAACATTTTGTATCCCTGAAATACATCCAGCTACTATCAAGGATAATCTTTTATCCAGCATGGTGCATACAATTGGCCATTCTTTTGAGCGAAGAGATCCTTGTTTACCCACTCTATGTGCCCCATAAACTGTAACTCCTGACATGTCAAAATGAGTATTGAAGAAATCCTCAGTAACAATAGCAAGAGAAGGAGGTATTTCTGGCTTCTCCTTGCAAATTACACGAATAACAATGTTCTTGAAATGTTGCTCCTGTTACTTCAACTCCTCTACATCCACATTCTCAAAATTCTTTGTTTGGGTTATAATGTGCATGAGAGAGGCATCGAAAACCACATTCTATCACAAATATCAGCCCAAAAAAAATTTATTCATACATTTTCTATCTTGCATACATCACAACCCATGGTGTCAAATTTCTCCACTTTCAATCCATGGTCATACTCCACTTTGCTCATGCGCTCCTTCAAAGTGTTCAAATCCACAAGAGAGAGTTTACATTATTTGACTTCCTCTTCAAGTTGCATCAAACGTGTTGTTTGCATCTTAGGGTTCCTCTTGAGATGCTCATTCTAACCAACAAGAACCCTCTACACAAGCACGTCCGCTGTCGAGAAATTAGTGGTCTTGCCGGGAAAGCACTGGGCTTATGGCTGTGAGAGTTTGTGAGAGAACTCAACAAAAACTATATGAAGGAATTAAACCATAGATGCCATGAAGACTAGGGTTTGGAAAGAAGTGCAATCAAAGAAGACCCACTCTTTCTCTCTTGCACTCACACACACAAAGAAAGAACACAAAAGAGAATGTCAAAACAACACAAAGATGAAAACATCAAGGCTATGGTCATATTGTATCATAGGTAGTATGAAAAGGTTAATAGATGAGTTAATGGCATTCAATCTTGGCTGACCAAATAGGCTACGAATTGTTCTTTGGAATTGTACCTTTGTGCTTACCGTAGTATATATATTTTGTCTAGTGATTGGGATTAATTGTGTGTACAAATCCTCTTGGTTCATAGCAAGATAACTACGCTTACATCAAAAGAAAAAGTATAGTCTATGAGAGGTAGTATGATGGGATCCGGTGATAGAAGTATTTCATTGAGCCTTTCTGGACCAAAGCTATACGTTGTTGAAAGTGTATTTTACGGCTAATCCATACGTTAATTCTAATAGATTGTACAAAGTGAAAGCGATAGAAATTATCATCATGTGGGTTATTCATCTAAGATAGTATGTGAGAAATGTAGATATGAGAGAAGTGAAGAGATGAGAAGTTTCCCTCCCAAGCCCTATTCTTGCCCGTAGGCAATAAGGATACTGCGGGGAGAGATGTACCTGTAGCAAAGAGAACCTAAAATTTGTAGAGAGGATGAATTACTAAGAGTGAGAGAGATAGATTTGGTTAAGGAGATAATATTAGATATATATATATATATATATATATATATATGTTGGATTAGAGATGAAAAAGAAAACAACAAGACATCAAGAAAACATCAATGTAGAACATATCTTACTTGACAAACCCTTTGGCACCATTATTGATGGAGAGAGAAGAAGAGGGGAGAACTCCACTTTGATTGATACTCCAGTGCAAGACCTTCTTTGATTAGTGTTGATCTTCCAAGGATAGCGTACAAGAATGGCTAGTCTTCCTCTAGGAGAAAGTGTAGGCTTGGGCTTATGTTAATGGCTAAGTACAATTAGGCATTACTACTCACTCCCTCAAGAATTCCTCTCATCAATGGCTTGAATGCTTGAGTTCTTTTCAAAGAAGAAAAGGTCTCCTTTTATAGGTGAAGGGAACCCCCAAGGGTTTACACAAGAAGAGAGGAGCCAATATAAACAGGAATTGGAAAAGTTGGAAATGAGCTGTCCCTGCATGACGTGGGCAGACTGGGGTCCAGTATTTTGATCATATCTCCTCAACCGTGGCTTCAAATGAAAAAGTAAAAATATGGGCAAAAAATTCAGCTCATTAGCTACGATTTTCACTTTAAAATCGTTTTCCAATTCGGATTGGAACCTTGTGTAAAAAATTCATCAAAATAGGATCCATTTCTCGCAACAAAAGTCTTCTTGTGGTCCCCTTAGCCTAGACTTTCATTTGTTTGCAAAGGACACCTCATGCCATATGAAAGCATGACATTGCTTCTTGAATAAGTTTTGTAATCATACTTGCAATAATGCATTAAATTAAGTGTATCTTTGAAATCATGCCACCTAGTGTCCCACTAGGATTTGATTCCCTCCTAGTAGCTATTTAAAAAGAAATATAAGAAAAATATGAAAAATACATAGAATATATATATATATTGGAGTTTACCCTAGATATAGGATCTAGCTAGGGTGTGAGATGATAATAAGATAGTAGAAATAAAGAATCAATGCTTTTTGCCCCAAGTTAAAGAGGCGGAGCTATTGACGCTGTCAGGAGTTTTTTGGAGCAAGGGATTGCGCATATGTACATACACATGCATGGTGCATCAAGTAAAGAATTGCCCATTTTCCAGAGCCAGGTGGTTACGTGGGGCCCACATGTGTACAGGTAGGACAACATGTACATAGTGCATCGATTTTCACTATCACCAGTACCAGTATGTTTTTTCTACAATAGTGAGGAGTTTATAGTGCGTAAAACTTCTCAAGGAAGCTATCCGCGGGCCGACGACATGAGGTAAGCAGGTGCGTCAGATGGCATCTAGTGGCGTGAGGAGGGCGAACGGGGTCAATATTTGCACGCGGATGAGGACGGATACAACGTGGGTGTTTTCTTGTGAGAGTTATGCAGAAAGGTCATCATTAGGACCACTTTTTGGGGCCACTTCATGTGGTTGCGAGACACATTATTGAAAAGAAATGAGTGCCAGGTGTGCGGATGATGCAAAAAGGTGACAACTATGCACTGCAAGGTCAGTTTTTGGCCTGTTCGGGGTTCGTTTGAGGTCATCTAAAAGGCCAACGGTGCCCAACTAATAAAGCTAAGTGTGGGAACTGAAAAAATAGAGAGAAGACCAGAAAAAACGTGGAGAAGAGAGGAGGAACAGTCGCAGGTGTGTTTTTGCTCATTTTGGAGCTTGTTTTGGCCGTAAACTGCTCATCCGAGGTCGGATTTGAGCACTTTGACATTGTAGACTAGGGTTTTGGGCCGTTTCGGACGCGATGGTGCTATCCATTTTGACAAATTCCTCACTCTTTTCTTGCTTTTTTTCTGTGTAAGTTTCTCCTATGAGCGAAGTTTCTGCTCTAGTTTGTGATTGTATCTGGCTTATTTTACCCATATTGTGTGAGCTATTTGCCCCATTGGTGTTGGCCCAAGCTCAATTGTATCTAAACATCAGAAATCATCCTCTTTTGAGCTGAGTTTTTTGGGTGTGTGTGTGTGTGTGTCTGTGTGGAGTGGGCAAGTGGATAGTCTCTCTCCTCTCACTCTAGAGGTGTGTTCCCAATCTCGGCCAGGTGTGTTGTCTGAGCCGAGTGGAGCCCAATACTGTGTGTGTGTATCATTCCAAGAGTGTGTGTCGGGTCATTATAGAGGCGTTGTGTGTGTTTTCATCCCGCTCACATTCTTTTGGCGCCCCCACGGAGGATCTTCTTTGAGTACCTACTGCTTCGAGCTTCAAGCTTCGAGATTCGAGATTACACGTTACAGGTTACAGGTTACAGGTTACAGGGACAGGTACAGGTACATGTGATTCACACAGGTATAGGTAGCTGGAGTATAGTGATATGCTAGTAGTGATGTCAGTTGCAGTTGTTGTGGGTATGCATCACTTGGCACCTATTTGAGCGCATTGTCTGGTGGATTGTACGTTACTTGTGGAAACTGTCATTGTACGCATTTGTGGAGCCATACTTGGTTGTATTTGGCAGTCCCAGCCATTTCTGAGACTTGGTCTGGAAGATAGTCATTTCTGAGACTTGACTATACGCGATTTGCATTAGCCTTCGTGTGAGGGTCGATAGCGTGAGGTTTTTATTGAGCTGGGGGATTCTCAAATGTAGAGATCCTTTCGGTGATATAGGTAGCTGGAGCACCCTTTTTTTGACCTCGCCATAGGCTATGTACTAGTGAGTCCTACTTGATGCTCGGGTTCTATTGTTGACAGTTTATGCATACATATACAGTCTATATCTTGGGTTCCTACTGCTCTATTTCTGGGGAAACTCTGCCAAAATTCTTCCAAGTTATGATGGCTGTTTTTTTGGTCTTTTGAGCCATTTATGTTGTTATGCTGCTGAAATTTAAGCAAAATCAAAGGTTAAGTCAGGTGTGCCTTCTTGGGAGCTTCATGGTTGGCTTTAATGGATGATCAAAATGGCCCTCAATTCACTCCATTTCATTTAACTCAAAGAATCCAGATAAATGTTCATGTGTCCAAGAAGATTTTTTTCTAGCAGCGCATAGTCTTTATGTTCGGGCCAAGAAGATTACGAGAGATCTTGGAATTTCCTTTGCCTGTTGTAATTCCGATGATCAACTATGAAAACTCATTTGATGTGCATGTGTTTGTTCTTATCTATAGTTGAGCTCCATTGAAGTTTCTGGGGATTGGGTAGTCAAAAGTTTTGGGTTCTTGCACGTGTGTTCAAAGGGGTTCTCAAAGCATTGAAACTTGGGTAGCCATGGCTTTCTCTTATCCGGAGTTTCATGGAAGTGATGAAGATGTGGAAGATTTTTTGGAAAAGATGGAGGTTGCCTGCATTAGCAACCAGATTCATGAACCTGCGCAGATGTTACGTCTTCTCCAAATTTGTTTGAAGAGTGATGCACGAGTCTGGTCCAAAACATTTGAAGAGGAGTTGCGTGCAGTGGATCCACCTATAAGATTGAGTTGGGACAATCTAAGGCATGGGTTGGAAGTGGAGTTTGTGAAGATAGAAGATCCTGACAAAGTGTGGCAAGAAGTACAAGGTTTGGTGCAAAAGGAAGGTGAGCCAATAGATGCGTACATACGTAATTTCTCATTGGCATGGGAGCGCATGTGCAAGGTCTTAGCACCACAGGTACCCCCGCCTGACATGATGAAGAAGGACAGGCTCTCGGCTGGTCTTTGGGAGAATATACGTTGGAGAGTGGAGCTAAAGAAGCCTAGGACATATGAAGATGCACTAGAGGTAGCAAGGAACAAAGAGTGGAAGTTGAGGAAAATGAGTCAGTTAGGGGTGGAGTCTTTGCCCATGAGGTCTGAATTTCAGCCTATAGAGTCTTTACAAGGTCGCATGTCAAGGGTTCATCATGAACCAGTGCCTTCCTGTTACTACTCAGGTTATGCCAGCAGTGGTCACTACATCGGTGCAAGATGATGGGCTAAGGCAAGACATGAGGCAAGTGGTAGATTTGATGAAGAATCTCAGCCTAAACATGCTAGGTCAAGTGGGAAATAATCGAGGTCGAGGGAGGTTTGCAAATCAGCTAGGAGGTGAAGAAAGGCCTAGGAATGGTGTTGGACAAAGCAATGGTAGGTTTTGGAGGCAGACGCCCACATGTTATAATTGTGGAGAGTTGGGTCACATCAGCCCGCAATGTGATAAGCCACCAAGGATGGGGGGAGACATGTATCCATTGCCAAGACAGGTGCTAACTAGGTCAAATGATTATGGCATCGAAATTAAGGGAGACGAAGGAACCGGTGGACTGACCCAGGAGGAAAAGGGAAAGACAAAAGTGCTAAGTGTAGTCACCTTGGAGAAGGCATCAAAGCTAGAGGATACATTAGTGATGCCTATTGGGAAGAGGACTACAGAGGATAAGGAAGGAAGAAGTGCCCCAGGTCCTAGGAAGAAGAAAGGAAAGAGCCATGAAGGTGAGGATGTCAAGGCCAAGAGGAAAAGGAGAGCTCGTCAAAAGTTTCATGTTTCAGATTTTCCACTACGGGATGGGCAATTAAGCTATGACTTGAAGGAGGATCTGACGAGCAGGAAGGCAGATGTTACTTTTGGGCAGCTTATAGAGATGGTGCCTAAGCTAAAGCGACAGTGGAAGAGGATGGTTAGCCAAAGAGCGGTTCAGTAAAGGTGTTGGCAATGGATGAGCTACCAGACATTTGTCCAATAGTAGATGTGTGGCATAAATGGAAAAATTTGGGACAAGGTTATGTGGATGGCGGAGCCCAAATATGCATCATAACACACTCATGCGTTGAGAAGATGGGTCTCACAATGGCTAGGGTGTCAGGTTTTCGGATCAGATTGACAAACCATCAAAAAGTAAAATGCTTGGGTGTTGTAAAGAGCCTAGAAGTGAAGGCATATGATGCAAAGGCAGTGGTTGATTTTTATGTGATGCCAGCAGGCTTGGGAGCATATCCTATTATACTGGGCAGACCATGGTTACGTGCAGTGGGAGCTGTTCAAGATTGGCGACATGGTACGATTAGCCTCTATGGAAAGACAGGTACCAAGAAGCTTTATAATATGGACACAAGGAAACGATTAGAGGAGCTTTATGAAGATGAGGATGAGTCTAGTGATGAAGACTCTTCCACGGTGACAGATGAGGACAGTGATAGCACTACCAGCAGTGATGAGGATGCTGATGTTGCATTTCTTTTGATGGACAAAGAAATCTAGGAGTTTGGTTTAGTTGCATTTGCGAATGAGGTTGAAGATGAAAGTGAAGGGCCTTATGAAGTGATTGAAGGGCTGATGCAAATCAAGGTTGAGTTGTCAAAGAAGCAGGAATTGATGACACAAATGATCAGTGGAGACCTCTTAGCTATGGAGAAGGATATATATATGCACATGCTGGCTAGTTTTCCTGATTTGTTAATTACTTCATATGAAGAGATCAGAGGGTTCAAGGGCGAAGAGATGCATATAGAGCTGAAAGAAGGTGCTAAACTAGTGCGGCAAAGGCTAAGAAGGATGGGTCAAGAGCAAATGGAAGCCTTGTGAGAAGAGGTGGACAAGTTGTTGAAGGCAGGGTTCATAGTCCCTGTGGAGACCACAAAATGGGTGAGTCCAGTTGTAGTCAGTCCAAAGAAGGATGGGAAGTGGAGAATTTGTGTAGATTTTAAGCCCTTAAATGAAGCCACTAAGAAGAACCCATATCCTCTTCCATTCATCGATCAGATCTTGGATTCAATGGCAGGTTATGAGAGGTACAGTGTGTGTGATGGTTTTTCAGTCTATTTTCAATTGAAGATTGCTCTTAAAGACCGCACAAAGACCACTTTTATTACGCCATGGGGCTGCTATTGCTACACAGTATTGCCATTTGGGTTGTCAAATGGGCCTTCCTTCTATCAAGAGAGAGCAAATTGGGTGTTGGAACCATTCATTGGTAGTTGTGTTAAAGCTTTTATGGATGACTTCTGTGTTTATAGCAGTAGGGCTGAACACCATGAGAAGCTGCAGATGGTATTGGCTCGATATGATGAATGTGGAGGACAACTAAATCCAAAGAAATGTCATCTAGCACAGTCAAGGGTGAAGTTATTGGGCCATATGGTGTCAGAAAATGGCATTGAGGCTGATCCAGACAAGGTTAAGTCTATTATTCTTCTTCCATCACCTACGAGTACGAAGCAATTGGCAACCTTTATACACAAAGTGAAGTACATGGCAAGGTTTATTCCATTGTCTTCTCAGATTCTTTATCCATTACAACAAGTGGCAAAGCATGATCCATTGCAATAGGATGAAAACTACGAAGAAGTGTTTCAAGAGGTGAAAGAGGTGTTAGGGGGGTTGTCAGCCATGCAGGCTCCTGATTGGGAGCAAGTGTTTTATGTAAATCCATCAGTAGGGGAGGATGCCATTGGAGCCATGGTATTGCAAAAGGGGAAGGGCAGCCATTATATGAGGCCAGTGTATTGTGCAAGCTGTGTGAAGCTGGTAGCAGAGAGAAAATTCTTGGAAGTAGACCATGACCTTTTGTTTTCTTGACGAGTTATGCCTTTTTGCCACAGTTAATTAATGGCACTAACATGTCAAATGTGGTGAAGAAATGGGTAATTGAGCTGCAGGAGTTTGAGTTCTCTTTTCTAGTGGAAGATAGTACAAGGGCTACCCTAGATGATTTGTTGACCTACAAGGAGAATCTCCTTATTGTTAAGGAAGAGGTGGTGAGAAAGGTAGTTGAAGAAGTGCCACAGATCAGCAATGCACATGTGTTGTTCTTTGATGGTTCATACAGAAAGAGCCATGATGCAGCTTCAGGGGGTATAGCACTTTATGATCCAGAGGGGAAGCTAGTATGCAACAGACGGTTCAAATTGGATGCTCATAGTAACAATGAGGCTGAATATGCTACTCTGGAAGCCGGATTACACATTTTTTTGAAGCATGGGGTTCGAAGGTTGAGCATAAAAGGTGATGCCTTGTTAGTGGTGAAGCAAGTGCTGGGTGTGTGGAAGAGCAAGAACACCTCATTGAAGGAAATGTGCTTCAGAATTAAAGGCCTAATAAAAAATTTTGAAGCATGGAGCATTAGACACATTGAACGTGCTCTAAATGGAGAGGCACATGAAGCAGCTCAAGGCATGATTGGGGAGCTATTTGTGTTAAGGACCACTTTACCTCTTTATCATGGCAGGGAAAGTTTGGCTCAAGAAGAGGAGTTTTTGCTAACAGGAATCATTCCAAAGGAGATTCAGAAGTCTAAGAAGTATGGCTTTGTGCGTAGAGCATCCAGGTACAAATTGATTGGTGATGTCTTATACATGAAAGGGGCTGATCTCGTGTTAAGACGTGTACCATGGAGGGAGGAGCTTTATAGAGTGTTGGAAGAGAATCATGAAGGCGCATGTGGTGGCCATTTTGCTCTAAAGATCACCTTGCATAAGATTTTGCAAGAGGGGTATGTATGGCCTAGTTTGCACAAGGATGTTCACCATTGGTGTAGGTCTTGCAATAGGTGTCAAGCATTTGGGAAGAGAGTGTTGAAGCCAGAGCTACGAAAAACCATTATGGCGTTTGATGTGTTTGAAAAGTGGGGGATTGATGCAATAGGCCCGTTACCTATCACAAGCAGGGGCAAAAGCTATATCTTGACGGCAGTGGACTCTCTCTCTCGATGGGCAGAGGCTATAGCAGTAAAACAGATCACTGCAAAGGATGTGGAAAAATTTATGTATGATGAAATATGTTGCAAGTTTGGGGTGCCATTAGAGCTACTTTCAGATAAGGGGCCAGGATTTAGAGCTAAACTACTAGACTTCTTATGCACAAAGATGAAGATTAGGCACCAGCATACAACTCCTTATTACCCGCAGTGTAATGGCTTAAATGAAAGATTCAATGGTGAGTTGGTACAAATTCTTTCTAAAGTGACAGAGCACCAAGGAAAGAATTGGGATTTGGAATTGCCTAGTGCATTATGGGCTTATCGTACTTCGGTGAAGACAGGTACAGGGTTTACTCCATTTCATTTGGTGTATGGAAAGGAAGCACTATTGCCTGTGGAGGTAGAGTTGCATGTGGTCAAGATGTTAGAGAAGTTGCTTGGGCCGCCTAGTGATGCATTCAAAGAGAGGCTCTTGCAATTACAAGAGGTCCAGTTGGATAGGATGAGCGCATTGGAGCATTATGGGCAGATGCAGGATAAGGCTTTGGTAAAGATAAATGAAAAGGTCAAAAGTAAGGGTATCAAGAAACATGACTTGGTTTTGCACTACAACAGTAAGCTGGACAACACCTTCCAAAAGAAGTTTCAAATTAAGTGGGAAGGCCCTTTCAAGGTAGTGGAGTGTTTTCCAAATGGCACATATCAGCTGGCTAACCTGGATGGTGTTCTACATAAGTCAAGGGTAAATGGATTGCGTCTTAAATTGTATCATGCTAGATTGATGATGGTGGAGCAAGATGAGCTGTCTATGGATAAAGCAGTGTTGGTGAGGGATGAGGAGACCTGTGATGCGGCGAGTCTCATATCTCTCTTTGCTGCTGCTGATCATGAATGATCTAGCAAGCTAGGGGAGGGGCAAATTATGTTAGGAGTTTTTTGGAGCAAGGGATTGCGCATATGTACATACACATGCATGGTGCATCAAATAAAGAATTGCCCATTTTCCAGAGCCAGGTGCTTACGTGGGGCCCACATGTGTACAGGTAGGACAGCATGTACATAGTGCATCGATTTCACTATCACCAATACCAGTATGTTTTTTCTACAATAATGAGGAGTTTATAGCGCGTAAAAATTCTCGAGGAAGCTATCCGCGGGCCGACGACATGAGGTAAGCAGGTGCGTCAGATGGCATCTAGTGGAGTAAGGAGGGCGAACGGGGTCAATATTTGCACGCGGATGAGGACGGACACAACCTGGGTTTTTTCTTGTGAGAGTTAGGCAGAAAGGTCATCATTAGGACCACTTTTTGGGGCCACTTCATGTGGTTGCGAGACGCATTATTGAAAAGAAATGAGTGCCAGGTGTGCGGATGATGCAAAAAGGTGACAACTATGCACTGCAAGGTCAGTTTTTGGCCTGTTCGGGGTCCGTTTGAGGTCATCTAAAAGGCCAAGGGTGCCCAGCTAATAAAGCTAAACGTGGGAACTGAAAAAATAGAGAGAAGACCAGAAAAAACGTGGAGAAGAGAGGAGGAACAGCCGCAGGTGTGTTTTTGCTCATTTTGGAGCTTGTTTTGGCCGCAAACTGCTCATCCAAGGTCGGATTTGAGCACTTTGACATTGTAGACTGGGGTTTTGGGCCGTTCCGGACGCAATGGTGCTATCCATTTTGCCAAATTCCTCACTCTTTTCCTACTTTTTTTCTGTGTAAGTTTCTCCTATGAGCGAAGTTTCTGCTCTAGTTTGTGATTGTATCTGGCTTATTTTACCCATATTGTGTGAGCTATTTGCCCCATTGGTGTTGGCCCAAGCTCAATTGTATCTAAACATCAGAAATTATCCTCTTTTGAGCTGAGTTTTTTGGGTGTGTGTGTGTGTGTCTGTGTGGAGTGGGCAAGTGAATAGTCTCTCTCCTCTCACTCCAGAGGTGTGTTCCCTGTCTCGGCCAGGTGTGTTGTGTAAGCCGAGTGGTACCCTAAGTGTGTGTGTGTATCTTGCCAAGAGTGTGTGTCGGGTCATTATAGAGGCGTTGTGTGTGTTTTCATCCCGCTCACAACGCGTAAGCCCCAACCTTCAAGATGTTTCTATGGCACCGTGTGTGAGGAGAAGGGTGACACACGACGCGATAGAAGGGTGACCCAGGCTCTAGAATAGGTCCGTATCGCGTCGTATGTGATCATCGGAACCTCTAAAAAAAATCTCACAAAACGCCCTGTACGACGCGATAGAGGGCGCAACCACACCTTAGAACATCACCGTATCGCGTCGTATGCGAGGTGTGAAATCTTTAAGTAAGCCGAGCAGAAACCCCCGCACGACGTGTTGTGAGCCTCACCTGACCATTACAACATACGCCTATCGTGTCGTATGGGATGTCATGAGCATTCCAAAAAACAAGAGTTTCACAATGCGATAGAAGGCACACAAACACCTTAGGACATGGTATAGAGTGTCGTATGCGAGTTGTGTAAACTTTTAATTAGCCGAGTAGCAACCCCCGTACGACGCGATGAGAGGCTCACCGAGACTTTGAAACTTACGCCTATCGCATCGTAAGGGATGCTAAGAGTATGGGAAGCGGTAGAAGGTGCGCCCACATGCCCAACACATCCGGTCGCGTTGTTTGAGAAGAAACATGGATTGGCTTAGTGGACGGATGACTCGAAGTGCGGGTAGTTGAGGACGACACGATGCGAATGTCGAGTATGGGAGAAAGCACAAAATGAGCACATGACAAGGCTTTATATACATAAGACCGTCCGTACAACGACCGTTGTGCGCAGGCCACGTGGCACGTGTGCATGGTTGACACATGTCACTAACGGTCATATTTCGGATGTTATATAAAGCTTGGTCTCGAATTTTAAAAATGTTGCACGTTCACTTGTCGCATACGACGCGAGATATTATCTTTTTTTGTGTAATCCTTTCGTCCCGCACGATCTCATCCTTTGCAATTGCACATCGGTGGTCCCTCGAGGCCCTATCGTGTCTTTCGGCCCCCTATCGCTTCTTGTTTTCTTTGTTGTGGCTTTGTCTCGTACGACGCGCAGGGAAGCAGTTCCAAAGGCTGGGTCCAACGCCTATCGCGTGGTTCGGGGTTGTTTTATGTTTTGGTGTGGCTTTGTCCCGCACGACGCGCAGGGAGGCACTTCCAAAGCCTGGGTCGAGCGCGTATCGCGTGGTCCGGGGTTGTTCTTTTTGCTGTGGTTTTATCCCGCACAACGCGTAGGGAGCAAGTTCCAAAGCTTGGGTCTAGTGCGTATCGCGTGGTTCGGCGTATTTTCGTACCTTGTACCTAGCTTCAGCTGTCGACTTTTCCTCTACCATGATTGAAGGCCGGGAGGAGATTTTGGAGGAGAGTCCAAGTGAGAAACTATTGGTGGCTGTGATGGATGGTGGCAGAAGAATTCAAAGAGTTTGAAGAAGCAGTTAAAGGCAAGTGTTTGGTTTTAGATGGGAAGGCTTATTGTCATCTAACCGAATATACTACAAATTCAATTGAGAAGAGCAAAGTAACAAGGAGGTTTGGAAGATTTTCAAAGAAGACTTCCTTTGTTTGTCCACCTACCATTTCTTGTCAATTACATTTAAAACCTTGTAACCTTGCTCCAAAAGAATTTGCTTTTCTTTTCTTTTTGTTCCTTAAAGTTGACGTGGAAGGCAAAGCTGATGAAGTGAAAGATACAGATGAGGCAACAAATAAAAATGTTTCCACAGTTTTGCAGCTTGAGAAAAGTGAAATTCTAGAAGAGGAGGAAGTTGATGTTGCAACTGAGGAGCAGGAGAGTGCAAATTTTGATGTTGCTCAATTTAGAGCTAGTACTATCATTGATGAGCCAACAGATGAGGTAGAGGTATCTGAAGCTTCCCTTACTATTCCAAACCTTCCCTACTTCTTTATCAATGGGAAAGAGTATATTCCTCTCCATCATATCCAGTGTTTGCTTAATATGAGGGAGGACTACTATATTGCAACCATTTCTGAAGCTTCTGAGGTGGCCAAAGATTTTATTGACACAGAAGAAGAGTCAAAAGAGGAGTTTTTGGCACTTGATCTTCATACATCCAATAAAGATTTTTTGCCTGCTCCTGATGCACTTGCTCTATGCATGAGAAGAGTGGAAGAGGAAAAACCTTCCCTCAAAGATGAGGATTTTGAGAAGAGGCTTGTCGAGCTTGGCATCCAATCTTTTGGCAGAGACTTTAAGCTGAAAAAAATTGGAAAGGAAGTTGACATAAGAGAGATGACCGGATCATGCAATCTCCTTCAAGAAAAAGTCATTGCCGAAGATGAATTGCAAAAGGTGATCTCCCTACTGAAATCTGTCTTTTTTTTCAAGTTAGTTTTAATTACTCATTGTCTTGTTTTGCAGATTGAACTCCTTGACAAAGACAATTTTCTTGGGAGAGCTAAAGGCTCGAGAGGGAAAGCAATAGAGGGCTGTTCAAGAAGGGATGCCTCCTCTCTCATGCACTACATGCCTACATTGGATAGTGCCACCTTCTGTGCTTTCCACATGCAGTATTCTGAAGATCCTGAGTTGCCAATGTTTTCATCCCGCTCACAACGCTTTTCCCATAGTATTTTTTTATGGTAAAGTAAGAATAGGTTACCCTTGAGATAAATAATAGGATGAGATAGAAAGCTTATTATTATACTTAAATATGCATATGTACATTATAGGAAAGATAATTATGTATCTAAAAAATTACAAGATAACTCTTGTAGGATGCGTTCCCACTATGTACGTGTCACAACACGACATCCACCCCCTCTAAACCTGCACATCCTCCGGCATGTGCCAACCTCATGGTAACTTGTGAAAGCAACTGTATCCCCTGTCATCCCATGACCTCCTCCAGGATCATATGGGTAACTCAAAAACTTGTATTGTACTAAGCATTGAGATTCTCCGCATGTTTTAATTCCTCTCGGATCAGAAGGAATTGTTATATACATCTGTCTCCAAAACATTTGTAACAAATCTCCATTATGGGCAAAATCTTCATGAAGTAGAGACATAAGTTCCTCATCCTCCTCTTCAAAAAACACTTCCAGGCTTTCGGTAATATACTTGAAAGATTTTTGAAACTGTACTTTAACCTTCTCACCAACCTCTAAATCCATATATACCTCTTTCGCATAGAAGTCTGAATCTGCATCTTCATTCTCAAAAGAATCCTCTAGATAGCCTTTCTCAACATCGAGAGAAACCTCAAAAATATGCATGGTAAACCTCTCATCAATTCTCTTACCTTTTACCAAATACCTCTCCAGCTTTACATCATAAAACTTTGCATACCTCTCAAATATGGTGTTTAATTCCCTCTCCAAATCATCCTGGTAGGTATGCTCCCGGTCACTTGTAACCGACTGCTCAAAAACCTCCTTGGAGTTAGTCTCTGACACAATATCTTCACCCCTTCTTCCTTTTTGACCCATCGCTAAATTATCTTCAACTGAATCATGTCTCCACTTATATAGGGAGAACACTTCTTCATTACATGACTCTGGTGTCAGCATAGAGCTAGCATCCTCTTCTTGCTTCAAGGCATCACCATGTATACCCTTCCTATCCATAGCAGATAGATGCTCACAAACCTGCTTGCAATTTATACCCTGTGACACAAGACCTAAATCCCTTTTATGCCTCAGATATTGTTTGCATACCTGTAGGAAACCGAAATTCTTAGAACCCTGTATAGTAGGCACTTTATGGCAAGCATCTTTATTTGCATCTTCACACAGATAAGAAATATCACCCCAATCATAGACCATATCCCAAGAGGTTTCTTGCTCTTCTACTCTATCCTCTGATGTCACTTCAACCTGTATAGCATAACCAAACACTTCTCTATCTTTGATTTGTGAATCTTGAAGATTCATAGCTTCATCCGCAGAACCCCAATCTTCATGCAGAGAATCTACATCTGTCATTCCTTCCTCTACCATGGAATTGTGAAAGCTTGCTGCATCTAGCTCTAAATAAGGCACAATTTCATGAGTCATCTGCATCACATCTGCTACCCCATATATACAAGACATACATATTACTCTGTCAATGCACTCCTCTTCTTCCACCTCGTCTAGCTGAGGTACTTCACAATCCGCAATGCTACTAGCAGAGCTATACTCACAAAGGAAGATATTTTCAGTCACCCCCTCTAAATTAGCACTTTCGCAGCTAAGCATATCCATTTGGGTAGTACAACATGCATCAAACTCGCATAGGAAAGCATTGATAATGACTTCTTCATCCTGGTATATGTCTTCAGCATAGGCATCCGGCTCTTCTAAACTTGGTAAAAGTTCCTGGATCTGCTCAAAAGTAGATTGTAGCACATCAATAATATAACCGTCTTCCACCTGTTTTCCCTTCACATCCTCTGTCAAAACCATAGCATCCTCATCCTTGTATATACACTCATGTGCATCTTCAAACGAATCAAAAGGAGCGTCCAAATCATCTATCATAGCCTACGAGTTTGCATCATCCTCTAAGTCGCTTTGAGCCATTTCAAGCGCTTGGATAGCATCATGAGAGTCATTATCTTGAGATACGAAGGTTACAAGACCCAAACGTGCATAAATAGCTTCCACTATGTCTGCTTCATCTGCATACAATAAATTTGCATCTTGCAAAAGATATGTATCTATTACTGCTTCTAAATTA
Source organism: Adiantum capillus-veneris (assembly GCF_014529385.1). Taxonomy (NCBI): domain Eukaryota; kingdom Viridiplantae; phylum Streptophyta; class Polypodiopsida; order Polypodiales; family Pteridaceae; genus Adiantum; species Adiantum capillus-veneris. The sequence continues at coordinate 86,505,830 of NC_140956.1, read as the reverse complement.
GCGTGTATGGATGTGTTGACACTTGCATGGCTTACACGAGACATCAACTCTAGCTGGTCACATCCACTTCCACTCTGCTCCATCTCTTGGTCTTGATGTTCCAAGCATACCTGTGTTATAGCTGTAGAAAACTCACCCCAGTTGCTTGTATATACATTTGCATAGTCTTGAACTTGGTGCTTGAAATCATCACTCACAAGTTCAACAAATGCTGCAATAATCCAAGATTCTGGAATTGCTTGAAGCCTCATCTCTGTCACATAGCACTCAAGATATCCTTCTGGATCATAGCCTTCGAATATATTAAGCTCATTATATACGGATTGCATAGCGCTTTCAATCGCTTTTTGAATCCGGTCTTCTTCTTCAAGCCATTTGCATCTGTCTGCAAGCTCTTTCATTTCAGCATATAGCTGCTCCACTTTGCTAGCCATCTTTATGTACTCTCACCCCAGCTTGTTCGCGTCGGGTTCACCAAAAATATGTCGAGAAATTAGCGGTCTTGCCGGGAAAGCACCGGGCTTATGGCTGTGAGAGTTTGTGAGAGAACTCAACAAAAACTATATGAAGGAATTAAACCATAGATGCCATGAAGACTAGGGTTTGGAAAGAACTGAAATCAAAGAAGACCCACTCTTTCTCTCTTGCACTCACACACACAAAGAAAGAACACAAAAGAGAATGTCAAAACAACACAAAGATGAAAACATCAAGGCTATGGTCATATTGTATCATAGGTAGTATGAAAGGGTTAATAGATGAGTTAATGGCATTCAATCTTGGCTGACCAAATAGGCTACGAATTGTTCTTTGGAATTGTACCTTTGTGCTTACCGTAGTATATATATTTTGTCTAGTGATTGGGATTAATTGTGTGTACAAATCCTCTTGGTTCATAGCAAGATAACTACGCTTACATCAAAAGAAAAATTATAGTCTATGAGAGGTAGTATGATGGGATCCCGTGATAGAAGTATTTCATTGAGCCTTTTTGGGCCAAAGAGAAACACTATACGTTGTTGAAAGTGTATTTTACGGCTAATCCATACGTTAATTCTAATAGATTGTACAAAGTGAAAGCGATAGAAATTATCATCATGTGGGTTATTCATCTAGGATAGTATGTGAGAAATGTAGATATGAGAGAAGTGAAGAGATGAGAAGTTTCCCTCCCAAGCCCTATTCTTGCCCATAGGCAATAAGGATACTGCGGGGAGAGATGTACCTGTAGCAAAGAGAACCTAAAATTTGTAGAGAGGATGAATTACTAAGAGTGAGAGAGATAGATTTGGTTAAGGAGATAATATTATATATATATATATATATATATATAGATATATATATATATATATATATATATATATATATATATATATATATATATATATATATATATATAGATATATATATATGTTGGATTAGAGATGAAAAAAAAAACAACAAGAAATCAAGAAAACATCAATGTAGAACACATCTTACTTGACAAACCCTTTGGCACCATTATTGATGGAGAGAGAAGAAGAGGGGAGAACTCCACTTTGATTGATACGCCAAGTGCAAGACCTTCTTTGATTAGAGTTGATTTTCCAAGGATAGTGTAGAAGAATGGTTAGTCTTCCTCTAGGAGAAAGTGTAGGCTTGGGCTTATGTTAATGGCTAAGTACAATTAGGCATTACTACTCACTCCCTCAAGAATTCCTCTCATCAATGGCTTGAATGCTTGAGTTCTTTTCAAAGAAGAAAAGGTCCCCTTTTATAGGTGAAGGGAACCCCCAAGGGTTTACACAAGAAGAGAGGAGCCAGTGTGAACAGGAATTGGAAAAGTTGGAAATGAGCTGTCCCTGCATGATGTGGGCAGATTGGGGTCCAGTATTTTGATCATATCTCCTCAACCATGGCTCCAAATAAAAAAGTAAAAATATGGACAGAAAATTCAGCTCATTAGCTACGATTTTCATTTTAAAATTGTTTTCCAATTTGGATTGGAACCTTGTGTAAAAAATTCATCAAAATAGGGTCCATTTCTGGCAGAAAAAGTCTTCTTGTGGTCCCCTTAGCCTAGACTTTCATTTGATTTCGAAGGACACCTCATGCCATATGAAAGCATGACATTGCTCCTTGATAAAGTTTTGTAATCATGCTTGCAATAATGCATTAAAATAAGTGTATCTTTGAAATCATGCCACCTAGTGTCCCACTAGGATTTGATTCTCTCCTAGTAGCTATTTAAAAAGAAATATAAGAAAAATACATAGAATATATATATATTGGAGTTTACCCTAGATATAGGATCTAGCTAGGGTGTGAGATGATAATGAGATAGTAGAAATAAAGAATCAATGCTTTTTGCCCCAAGTTAAAGAGGCGGAGCTATTGACGCTTTTCCCATAGTATTTTTTTATGGTAAAGTAAGAATAGGTTACCCTTGAGATAAATAATAGGATGAGATAGAAAGCTTATTATTATACTTAAATATTCATATGTACATTATAGGAAAGATAATTATGTATCTAAAAAATTACAAGATAACTCTTGTAGGATGCGTTCCCACTATGTACGTGTCACAACACGACACTGCGGCCTCATTCGCCCCACAGATTTTTAGCAACAGGTTTGTAGCAGGTCGTGGCTTGTTCGGGAGTAGGTCCGCAGTAGGTCATGGCATGTTCAAGTTTGCAAGAGTGGCTTCTGTCAGCCCACATGCAGGCCTGAAGGCTTGACCTACAATAGGTCTTGCTCGACACAGCATCCGGATAATGCTCCCATGAGCCAATCCAAATGGTATTTGCATTTTTTGCTTTGTTTTTCTCTTCTTGAACCTCGAGTGGTTCACTATTCAGTACCCCCTATATAACCTGCATTCACAGGGTATTAAAATAACCCCTCTTTTAACATGTTTGAATGAATAAAATGCCTCCTTATTTTAGGATTTTTTTCCAAATTGAATATAAAAACCCCTTATTTTAATGTATCTCTGTTAAATTGCCTAAAATTTTTGAACTTTAAAACCCCTCATTTTGAACTCACGTTAAACATTAACATGATTACATAGTGCACCCCCCGAGTCTTGAACCTGTCTATGGTTCCTGTAGGGTTTTTCTTAAGTTCTTCTTGGATCTGCATACCATCCCAAGCATAGGGATGAATACCCCAAAGACGCATGCGAGAACACGATCGAGTTTTGCAGCGGTGCTAGCAGCCCCCCTAGCAAACTCGGTCGCATTACTCAGCTTCAAGCAGCTCTTGATTGAGTCATGGAAGAGAATTTTGACCTCAAAAATCACCTTAGTAAGTTAGAAGAACGCTTCAATTCCATGGTTGACCTTGCCACAGACAAGGTAAAAGAAGTTGAGGCAAAGGTTAGCCAAGCTCACTCAGAAACCATCACCCAAGTGAAGACTTGTGTAACAAATAATCTCTGCAAACAAAGACTTCAAGAAGATAATTCCCTAAAGGTCCACATCGATGGGCTTCCCTCGCTGTGGTGCACTATTGAGGACACCCTTGAAGAAGCAATTACCAAGCTCAACGACATTCTTCAACCAATCAACATCAAGCCAGAGGCCGTCGCTTGGATCAATGACACACAAAGATGAGTGGTTGAAGTTTGTACGTCAATCCCATCTCCTCAAAGGAACAAAGATGAGTGGTTGAAGTTTCTACATCAATCCCATCTCCTCAAAGGAACAAAACTCTGGATTGATGATGATTTGACAAGGAATCAACTCAAAATTAAAAAAGGCGAGCTCAAGAAGATGTTTGAAGCTTGCAAACAAGGTAAATGGGCAGTCTACCAAGGCGGTAAACTATCATTCAGGAGTTTCGAACTTCAAAAGGGGCTCTCCCCTCAAGTACTCCCCCTTAGGTTTTTGTTCCCTTTCTTTTACCCTCCCGATGGACCCTCAATCCTTAATTGATATATATCTCATGTCTTCACGTACAAGCATGCCGTTGTAATGTTTTGCATCCGGTCCCATGGATCATATTTGACCTCTGTGGACAATAATACAATCTCTCTCTCTCTCTCTCTCTCTCTCTCTCTCTCTCTCTCACACACACACACACACACACACACACACACACGTCTTGATAAGAGGAGAATTTAACATGTTGTAGGAATGATCCAATGAGATATCAAAGATCTATTCGATGGTCTCAAGTTCAAGACCTTAGAGAGATAAAGAGAGTGAGTGAGAGAGAGAAAAATCGTAACCGTCTATACTTTTCTTTAAAGAGGTTGAGAAAAAGGAGACTACTTGTTATGTACTTGCATCAACCTGGGTGGTCTTTTGAACGCAACACCAATTTGTCAACTACTATGCCACAATGGCAAGTCATATGTTTATGCACACATGAGCTCCAGTCAAGCTGATATCCACCCACCACATATAGGGGTGTGTGTGTGTGTTTAAGATTGAGTTATCTACTGTACAAACTATTGAACCATACAATGGGACTAGAGACCAGATAATGTGTTTATAAAAGCTAAAAAAACATGCATTTATAGTAACCAAGAAGTAACCTATAGACTTGATAAAGATAAGTTTACAATTTACATTTAATCATATAGTATGACACACTTTGTATTACAAGTATCAAAGAGGTGTATACAAGGGCTATCTATCAATGATAAAAAATAAACAAACGCTGGATGATCTCCTGCTACTGCTGCAATTTTTGTCATAATTCCAAGGAAGGAGCATCTTACCTGCCACCATCCAAAAATTCCAAGTCCATCAGTATTGGCATTAATTGGGAAGACATGTGTCAAAGACCCCTCCCCCTTGTTATCGCTGTCAAAAATTAAAATAAAGACTAACAACCTAGCATTGATCAAGTATTTTTCTTTGACTTTGAATCATTTTTTTACTATAATGTTTGTATTCCAAAATTTTTGATAATATCTCCTTTGCAATTTGGATAAATTTTCAAAAGTCTAGTCCAATGTCATCTCATCCGAGACCCTCACATGAGGATTAAGTCTCTTTTAGAAACAATGGAAAATACTCTTATTTCAAGAATTTTGCACATAATTCCTAACAAAGGAAAGTATCAAAAAATAGCTTGGGGTTTCTAACTCACCAATGTATACTTACCTTGATTGGGGTTGACATATCCATTGTATTAGGCATTCATCTACATTATCTAATGTAGACTATCTACCAAAAAGGATTATAAACTCCATGTATCTACATATCAACAAGAGCTACCAATATTCATGTTTCACCCAGATGAAACACCATGTGAAACAATTAGCCATGCATATCTACTTGATTTTTGAATATTGATCCAACACATTTCCTCCATAAAAATCTTTTAAACTTCAGCCCCTATAAAATGCTATTTGCAGCTCAAAATCCATGAAATCTTGATCCACAAGAATGTAAACTTCTATGTCAAAGAAAAACATGAGTGTTCAACTTATAAACTAGTAAAATTTCAACTCTAATTCTGCAGTTATTTTTAACAATTGAAGAAAGGTAGCACCATGTTGCATAACTCTAGCTTCTAGCATTAAAGCTCTCTAAAAAGTGAAAATTTGGGCCGCATCTCCCACTACAAGAGGTTTTGTGCACTTGTGATGCTTTTAGCAACGGAAATACATTGGGTTTTTTTACTCGTCGGCGTCGCTAAAAGCGTCACTACGGGAACGTTGCTATAGGCATCACTATATGTGTCGCTAAATAATGACGCCTATAGCGACGATTGCAGTCCTTCTGTAGCAACGCTCATAGCAACATTGCAGAACCTTATATAGAGACACTTATAGCGACGCCCGAGAGTAAAATTTTTTGGGTGGCAGAGCATTGAATGCCTTGCCACCCATCAACCATATTGATTGTTTCCATAATAAAGTATACCTAAATGAATCCAAGATAAGCACAGATTCACCTTTGAAAGAAAGTGCAAGGTATAGACCCAAAGTTGTCACCCACAAGACAATATAACCATTAACTCCATCATGCATAGCATTGTTTGCAGAATAAAGATACAAAATTGACAAAAGTAAATCAATGACAAAATTATACACATCATAGGAAAAATCACTTGATTGTTAAGCTTTGAAAATGTAATAGTTACAACACAATTGTCATTGGTTTGAGAAAATACATTGTTTTTCAATAGTTACAAAAAGATGTACACACGTCATCTCATTATACATGCTATGACCAAAGAAAACTAGTGCTATCTTGCTACGGCTAGACTGATATCGTCTAATCAGACGTCTCATCGCGTCCAAGCGGCGTATCTGTCAGATTCTGCAGAAAAAAACAATAAGACTTATAAACATATAATTACAAAACAATTTATTTTCTCAGCTTATCATTCAAATACAACAAATGTAAAAGAGTAGAGTGAAATATTAACCATGCCGCCGTGAGAACTGAGAATGTCCATCAGGGTGTTTAAGCCCTTTCTGCCCACACGGGTGGGGTTACGTCCTATCATCGACCACTGTTTAAAACATACAAAGAATACATTATGTTAGAATTTAAAAGTACAAATAGATGTAACTACTAAACCTAAAGAGCAATGCAAAAACACTTACAAAATCGGCCTCAACCGATGCCCACCCGCCGCTCCTCAAGTGGTGCGAGCTCCCTGCCTCTACTCGCGCTTTGGCTACCTCTTTTTGTTGCTTCCACTTGTCAAGATTCTCATGCACTGCGCGCTTTGCATTCTTCCAATCTTCTTTGGCCAGCCAATCTGGTTTGTTCCACCCATGCTTTATTGCTTTTTGTACTATAGAACGCTTGTGCTTGCACTATTCGCACATTCAAACCTTCATCAGGACTTCATTGAAGCGCTCATCCCGACTTGACACGGGAAACTCGTCATGCAGCATGCTGATGACTCTGTCTTTTAATTCATTTGGCACTTCACTCCAAATGTTTAGTATGCAATGTTGAAACACCTGAGAGCAAAGATTGTGCATGCATGAGATCACCTTCTTGCCTTCATCATCCAAGATGATGCCGCCACTAATGTCGATCGAGTATAGTAAGTCCTCTCGCCTGTGACGCGTGAACCTCGGTGTCTCGGCAGGGGTCTCGAGTGGTGTCTCTAGGGGCAGCTCGATGGGGGTATGGATGCCAGGTGTCTCCACTGGAGTCTGGGCCCCAAAGCGAGGAGTTTCGACTGGGGTGACTCTCGGAGGAGTAGCTAGTGGTGTGTAGCCAGGAACGGCCGATAGCCGCGCAAAACCTGGTGTAGATGGCGATGCCATGGCTGGTGTGGGGACGGGCAAAGAAGGGGGTAAGGAGCCTCGTTGAACATGAGGTGTTGTCGAGGCATCAGCGACGGCATCCCCACAGTAACTGCCGCCGCCACCACTAGAGTGATGGTGCCTAGAAGAGTGTGAAGATTGTCTCGTCAACACCGAAGTCTCAGAGCGCGTTGAATTCTTTGAAACAGAGGGAGATGCTGAAGGATTGGAACGACATGATGGTGCTCCAGAGCGATGACACTCCTCTACCACCTCCTCTGCTGGGGTGACAAAGAAGAAAGAACCTCATCATCATCCATACCTGCATTAAACACACATACATTTAATCTTAATTTTAAATGAGAAGAAAATATGGACAAGTTATAATGTATACTATAGATAATAGGGGAAGGGATTCCTATGTAGAGAGAGAGAGAGAGAGAGAGAGAGAGAGAGAGAGAGAGAGAGAGAGAGAGAGAGAGGACTTATGAAGGGGGAGGGATTCCTGTGACGAGGAATACAATTTGGCTTCAAATTAAACCTTAGCGAGTAGCGATGCATGCTTCCTGCTTCTTCATAAGAAGAGCAAGATCTACCTGTCCTTTGAGGACTCCTTCGGCTTGGAGTGGAAGCGATGAGGATTAAACACAATTTAAATTTCTCAAGTATAGCATATAGACACGAATGGACAAAAAGCCACGTGAATACAACATATATTATAAAATGGAGCAAAATTGTTCAAATACAGTGTTTATGGATTTAAGAGGTCTCTCTCTCATCCTCGCATAGCTCAGCATAACTCCCTATGTTTATATAGAGCTCTCTGTTTAGGCAGATGTCCTCCATTTCATTGTGTAGATCCTCTGCATGCACCCCATAGAGAGTAGTAGCTTGATGCTCGTCTGGCACAATCTCAGTGGCTTCTGACTGAGCATCCTCTCCAATCTCCTCCATTAATGCCACTGTGATTCACACACGGTAGCTCTCATCCATCCATGCACTATAAGGGGCTACCTCTATGACATACCACCAATTTGATGCAGACTTTGTAGGATGAAATACCACCTACCAAATCCACATAACTTACATGAGTGCTTCCAGGCACATAACTTCTAAAATTGGATGTTAAATAATTACAGACTTACTTTTTCACAATGCTCAGGTAGTACGAAAGTGTCTCTTAGGTCGGTCCATTTTTTAGTTGAATCCACCTCAAGGAAACTAGACTCTCCTCTGCACAGTAGCTGCAACCCTCCATGTTTATCTTGAACCATTGCACGTCGAACAAGTCCACAAAAAATCCTCTATAATCGATCCTCAAAATCTCTTGTAGCGTGCTGAAGTAAGTGAATTCCTCCACCACAAGATCTGCATCAGAGGACCATCGTCGACTAGATTGTTCAAATTTTTCCATGATACTTAAAACACTTTTTGTCGATCCGTTCCACCATAAAATGTCGATCTCTACACCATGTTGTTGTGTATGACTTATACTACAACCAAAAAAGATTATGAGTGGCCGTTCAAACATCTAGAAAGCCACGAATCATACGTTGCAAACTTACCTTGGTCGTGCAACCCCGAGAGTACTCCCACTCCTCCTCAATCACTTCTTCACCGCACTGTTGTGCACTTTTCAATTGGTTGTGCAACCATATTAAGCTCATGAATGTCGGTAGGCTCTCCAAACCCATCGGATAATGCTCGGTGGTCATCTACCCATCTCCACTTGATCCGCATCCTTTGTTGCTCTTGCTTTGCATCCTCGTATTGTGAAATCCACTTTTGCATCACTGGATTGTGAAGCATGAAAAATTGATTGACTTTAGCCTCTAGATCTTCTGTCATCTTCTTCTCAACACCGAGATTACACATGACAATCCCAGATATGTGCTCATCATCTATGGTTTGCCATAGCGTGTCTCAAGCTTTATCAAATCCATCTAGCCACTCTCCAATGTAGACTAGGGACTCTAATACCAACCAACCTTCTGCCATGCTACCCTCCGAATGTGCCTTCTGATGCACATATCCCTTGAGCGTTTTCATGAAACGTTCTAAAAAGAACATCCATCTGGAATGTAGTGTGCCAACTATTTCCACCTCATCAACTATGTGCAAGAAGATGCACTTGAATGGTTAGCATGGTAGTCGGAAAGTGTTTCTCAAACATGCACACAACCTCCACAGTGTTTAGTTTGGAAAATAATACGGAGTCTACATGGATCTCCTTTTGTGAGATCCATAGCACCAACTTTGCAAGTTTGTGGATTGTGATACGGACCTCAGGAGACAAACATCCCTCAATGGCCACCGGTAAAGTAAACTGCAAAACATGTCTAGCAGTGATATTAAAGTCCACACACGAATTTGTTACACAATTCCCACTATGATATATTCCACTTCAAACATACCTGACACATTTTATGCCAGTCGTGTGACTTCAAACCAGTAAGCTTCCCTTCTTTAGTGAAACACGTTCGGAGTGAGTGCATTATGCCAGTGGGGGTCCGCACAGATTGAATGGTCTCTTTTACTTTGCGTTCTTGGGCTCCTGTCAAAATCCATGGCGCTTTAGGGAGTTTTATTGATCCCATGGGGTGGTGTCTGTGGTCAATATTGCTCCATACGATTTACATTTCTAAGGTCAACTCTGGCTCCTAAAGTATCATTCTTTCCGATTAGATGGTCCCACAGCAGGTTACCCACATTCTTGAATATGTGCATTGGATTGAGCAAGTGATTGATCATGAGTCTGGGCCAATATGGTAACTCCTACCATAGAGAGAGTCTCTTCATCCCTGGGTAAACCGTCATCACACATCTCCTTCAGCTCTAACCATGCTTGTGTAGACATCCTCGGTGGCTCTCTTCCCAAAAAACCATCGCGTAACTCATGATTCTCTATAAAGATGTGCTTGATGACCTTCGTAGATTTGCTTCTTCAGTGAGGGCACCCGACGTGCATTAAGTCTAGTTCCACATGTGACACATGCTCCGTATCCCCTTGTTTGAGGCCCTGCATGTATACACATGACAATAGATAAGCTTGAGAAAAACCAAGATTTATAGTGTTTGAGTTTGAGTATAAATCACCTGAGCATTCTGTTAGTCTGGGATAGTCATGCATGGTCAACATTAGAATGCCTCTGATCCAAGCATTGCGTCGACCTATGTGTCGGCTCATATCCACCACTTCTATGCCAATCCACAATTATTGTAGCTCTTCCAATAGTGGACGAAGATACACATCAATATTCTTCACTTTATACCGCCCCGGCACTATCAAGCTTAGAAACAGGTGCCCTTTCTTGGTAGTCAACCACGGGGGAATGTTGTAGTTGACGATGACAATGGGCCATACACTGTAAGATGTTGACCTCTGACCAAATGGATTTACGCCATCCATAGCCAAGCCTATGCACAAATTTTGAGCTTCCCTAACAAAATCCGGCCATGTGTTGTCTATATGTTTCCAAGCTGCACAATCTGTAGGAATCCGTAGCACACCATCCAAAGATCTATTCTCCTCCTGCCATGATGCTAGGGCGGCCATGGACTTACATTCAAAGAAATGCTTGATGCGAGGAAGTAGAGGAAAGTGTCACAACACCTTTTGTGGAATTTTTTGTCCATGGAGATCTACTCCATATCTCTCAGAATCACATTTCGGACACTTCTTCATGTCTATGTATTCCCCTCTGAAAAGAATGCAGTCATTAGCACAAGCGTAAATTGAATTGTAATCCATCTCCAAGTTTCACAAGATCTTTCTTGATTTCTCTCTGGAATCTGGCATCACATTATTAGTTGGCAATATGTGCTCTTTGAGCATCTACACAGCGAAAAAAATGTGATACACGTATAAGTAATCTATCATATCATTATACATCTAAAGTTTTTTATTGTAGTACTAAACAAACTGTAATAGATCACCTAAAAAGCATTGTGACACTAGTGTCACTCCATCCAAACTTTGCCTGCATGTTGAGAAGAACTTGAAGCACCTTCAATCTAGACACACGTGCTCCATCATACAATGGCGTATTGGCTTCACTTTACATATAATAATAGATAAGCCTTTCTGAATCCATGATCGTCTCGATCATTCCATCAATCTCAGGCTCAAACATAGCCTCATTGGGAATGTGGTCTGCATGATCATCCTCCAAGCTGTCAGAGGCTACATCTTGTGGCTCACGTATGCTACTTGACCAAAGCACCTGCGAATACGACTATTGGGATGCAAGATTGTTGCCTATTGGTCACTGTCAGAGTCCAACGAGTTATAATTGGCAAAAACTTGATCTATAATAGATGGATCAAACTCGCCAAATTGGCGAACATGCTGCAAAGAAACACGTCTCGTCAGTCACCAAGCATGTTTGCATTGATTACAAGGACATAAGATCCTTGTTGAGAGATAGGTGTTTCAGTTGGACGGCCCCACATCGGCGTCACTACTCATAATGAATGTAAAAACCTTTTAACCTGGACATAATCTTCTATTGGCATCCTCCGTCTTTTATCTCTCTCTCTCTCTCTCTCTCTCTCTCTCTCTCTCTCTCTCTCTTTGATCACATTGTAAACTATCTCACATTCTCTAGTCATGTCCAATCCCCGCACACCTCGGTCTAGAGGTGCACGGAGATCAGAACCACCGGGTTATAATCTCGTCTTTATTGGTGAATGCCTATATTTGTGGGTACGAGAAATCTACACACCCACGTCTACATGGCAATGCTTGCATGTAGTGGAAAAAAACCCTTTGCCTCTTCTTTAGCTGTAGCAATTCACAGCATCTTAATATCTCTCCACAGCAAATCCTTGTTCGAGGGATTACTGTGCACATTACATGTTGGCCTCCAATCTGAGTATCATGTTGTTGAAAGATTTCCAGCTTAAGGTCGCATCCGTAGAGAGGAAGAGAGGGATCACTGTTGGCCTAACTCCAAAAAAATTTCGTAATCCCGAAGGTAGACTTTAATATAAAAACTAAATCCAACATCTAATCTTAAATCTAACCTAATTGAACATATGGTGATTCTGAGCGAATTGAACATGGTTAGTGGGTGAGTTAATAGGTGTCAGATTCTGATGGGATAGTTCATTGCATTATGTACCTAGTGTTTTCTCTTTGGACAAAGCCTTGAGCTTAGCTGGAACTCCCCCTTCATTGACATACCCTAAAATCTAATCTAATCTTAAATCTAAACTAGCTAATCTTAAATCTAACATAAATCTAAATCTAATCTAATCTTAAACTCACCATAAATCTAAATCTAATCTAACATAATTTTAAATTTAGCATAAATTATAGATATAAGTTAAATGTAGTCTAACCTAATCTTAGATCTTAATGTAACCTAACCTTAAATGTAATTTTAAATCTAACCTAACCCTAAATCTTAATATAACATTTCATTACTTCATATTTTCTCTACTTTTTATCTCTCTCTCTCTCTCTGTCTCTCTCTCTCTCTCTCTCTCTCTCTCTCTCTCTTTCTCTTTGTTTTCTCCTCTTATCTCTCTCTCTCTCTCTCTCTCTCATATATTCTCTCTCTTTACTTTATCTCTCTCTCTCTCTCTCTCTCTCTCTTTGCTTTATATATATCTCTCTCTCATATATTCTCTCTCTTTACTTTATCTCTCTCTCTCTCTCTCTCGCTCTCTCTCTCTCTCTCTCTCTCTCTCTCTCTCTCTCTCTTTTCTTCTCTCAATGTGTGTGTGTATGCATTCTTTGTTTATGCATGTGTGTGTAATTTTTTGTATATTCAATATGTGTGTGTGTGTTTTGTTTATGCATGTGTTTACATTCTCTCTCTCTCTCTCTCTCTCTCTCTCTCTCTCTCTCTCTCTCTCTCTCTTAAAGACACAATGTGTGTGTGTGTGTGAGAGAGAGAGAGAGAGAGAAAGAGGGGAAGGAAGGAGAATACCTGGATCTCCTTCCTCTCCTCTCTTCGTGTGTGTGTGTGTGTGTGTGTGTGTGTGTGTGTTGGGGGGGGGGGGGGGGGGGGGGCATACCTGGATCTCCTTCCTCTCCTCTCTTCGTGTGTGTGTGTGTGTGTGTGTGTTGGGGGGGAGGGGAGGGGGGGGGGGGGGGGGGGGGGGGGGGGGGGGGGGGGGGGGGGGGGGGGGGGGGGGGGGGGGGGGGGGGGGGGAAGAGAGAGAGAGAGAGAGAGAGAGGCGTGGGTTTACCCGTTTCGCTAGAGCGTCGAAACTCAGATATGAGATCTGCATTTTTGGAGCTCTCGGTTTATTTTGTACCCCTGTCGGCGTTGCTATGCTCGTTGTTATGAGCATCGCTATGCAACAAAGACTATAGCGACACATATAGCGACAAGCATAGGACGAGCATAGCGATGGCGTGGATTTTAACATATGAGCATCGCACTGCTAGCGTCGCTAATATGAAGAACCTCTTGTAGTGTCCTTTGTACAATGAATAATTTTCAAATTTTCAGCCTTTGCCATCTCTGTTGAGACCCTCACATAAGGTTTAAGGCTCTAGCAACCATTCAAAAGTTAAAAAAAAACTTTTCCTATAATCTACATATATCCATTACCTCTACGTAAGTGTCAAAGTTTATCTTGCTACTATTTTTTGTCATTGTCAGACGTCAAAAGTGCAATGGCCAGATTTTAGTATGTTTTTTGTTATAATAGTTCTAATCTGTTGAAGAAACCATAGAAGAAAAGTTAAAAGACATCAATACAAACCAGTCAGAGTGATTATTCAGGTATGGGTAAGGGATTGCCCAGTAGTGGAAAGTTAAGAGTTAGCATTACAAACCAGTAGGTCTTTGATTTAGTAATACTAAAATTATTGTATTACCTAGTATTTGTATGGAGTCTTATATCCCACCAGGCTCGGGATCAAAATAATCACCTATGTTACACTAAACATCATGAATCAAATGCCTTAGCTAGATCAAATGTAAAAACCAAATCTTCTTGCACAAGGGCCTTGCAGACTCTCAATAACGTTTTCATTTTCCAAGTACTAACAAGACAAAAAATGAATTCAAAAACCTATGTTTAATATCAATCTTGAAAGGAAATTTTGAGTTTAAACTCTCAAACAATTTTTTAACTGATGACTATAAGTAATGTCATTTTTTTCATATGTAGAAAGACTCAAAATTGTTACCATATACATGTGGTAGTGATGTGTGTGAACACACTAGGACCGTCGGGGCATTTTTTCCCTCTTTAGGAGGTTTTTTCCCCCGTGCATTGTATATACACCCATTCATTCTAGGGCTATCTATCTTTCCGTTGCACAGTAAGTAACATACTCTCAGTTGTGTGCCTTGAGCTTCCTTCATCTTCTCCAAGCTGTGTGCGTTTCTCTACAACCCTAATTCCAACAATTGGTATCAGAGCAGGTTGCGTCCTCCCGGGCTTAGTCGCCAGCAGCTCAAGCACACGCCTGCTCACTTTCTCTGATTTTAGTAAGAGCATTCGCAGGTCGACAAAACTTTTGGGTAAGCTTGTAGAGCTTAATCTGCTCAGATTTCTGATTCAGGCTCATTTCGATCTCTGTTTGCACTACAGGCAGGTCTGGACAGGCAATTTCGTCATTTAGTGCAAATTTTTTGTCAGTGCCATTTTTTGCATAACAAGTCCTATACATTCTACTGTGGGTTGTGTTATATAGCATGTGCTAGTCTCACTCAGTTTCTCCTCATTTTGAGCAATTTTCACATCAGGTGCAGACATTTTCCATGGCTGACGACAACACAGATCTGTTCAAGATGTTTGTTGCTGAGGACAGGTTGGATGGGGACAATTACCCTATGTGGGCTTACATGATGCAACATGTTCTTGTGTGAAAGGGCATTTGGAATATTGTGCAAGGCATTGATGTACGTCTTGGTTTTGAGGATGTAGGCGATATTGAGGATGTTGCAGGTCTTGCTACAAGGATTGCGTCTGTTAGAGTTGTTTTGCCTACGACGCCTACGGCAAAACAAGCTCGTTGGGATGCACAAGCTCATGAGTTGATTGCGTTGTCTATAAAGCACCATTACTCCTCACATTTGTTCAGCGAAATCTACAAAACAAGCTTGGGATATTCTAGCAGGTCTTTATGCAAGCCGCAATGAGGCTAAAATTGATTTGCTGCGTAAAGAGCTGGAATCAAAGATTATCATGAGGAAGATGATATGGACACTTTCCTTGCTGGTGTCAAGGATATCAATGAGCAACTTATTTTTGTAGGTAAAGTCATTTCAAACAGTTCCCTTGTGCAGGCTGTTCTTTATGCCTTACCAGATTCATACCATACTTTTGCTAGTACTTGGAGACTGATGACCCAAGGAAATCCTGAAGTTGTCAAACATTGATGTTGCAAGAGTCACTTTCCTAAAAAATTAGGACTAGGCAGCATGCAATTGAACAGGCTTTTATTGCTTCTCAAAGAAAGGGTGGTAGCAGCAATACGACCACTTCTTATGGTTCTGTTGCGAGTGGCAAAACTTCTATTTCTAATGCTTCTGCTGGTAGCAATTCATCTGGAAATTCTGGTGGTAAGGGCAAAAAGAAGATGTGTTGCCATTATTGTAAAGCTAATGATCACTTGATCAAGCAGTGTCCTAAGTTGAAGGCCAAAGAGGCTAAGAAGAAACAGGGTGGTTCCACTACAAAAGCAGCCATTGTTGAGTCTCCTGTAAAAGGAGATTGTAATGCTGATGTTAATGCAGAATGGGTCTTTAGTGAAGAGTGCACTTACAATCCTGCTATCCATGATGCATGCTTGTCAGTTGCTATAGATTCACATGTGTGGTATTTCGACAATGGTGCTACAAACCACATTACCTCACATCGTGAATTGTTCACCTCTCTTGAGTCTGTCCCTCATGGGAATTCAGTCACTTCTGCCAACAATGCCTCTTATCCGGTTCAGGGAGTTGGAAAGATTGTGCGCACTACTACAAATGGAAGTTCTTTTACACTTGTTGATGCACTTTATGTACCTGGGATCAAGAAGAATCTTTTGTCTGTATCTTCACGTGCTAGACTTGGACTTGTAGTCAAATTTGTAAATGATAGGTGTACAGTTCATGATCTCAGTTTTGGTGATGAAATTGTTGCATCTGGCCTTTTGTGCCATGGGCTATATAAGCTCACTTTGTATGACAAGTGTGGACAAAATTTTGCAAATGCAGTTGCATATTCAAGGACTGTTCCAGATGCAAAACTGTGGCATGCACGTTTTGGGCATCTGAATTTTGCCAATTTGCTGCATTTGCAAAAATCTGTTATCGTTGCTTCTTTGCTGCCTCTTGAAGCACCTGTCAAACATGTTTGTGAAGGCTGTATTTTGGGCAAAATGCAGCATTCTAAGTTTCCAAAGGATGGTTCAGTTAGGTCCACATGCAGGTAGCAGCTTGTGCATAGTGATGTTTGTGGGCCCATGCAAACTTCGTCCTTGGAAATTATGTGTACTTCGTGACTTTCGTCGATGATTACTACAGGCATGCATGGGTATTTCCGCTTAAAGCGAAGTCTAAAGTTTTTATGTGCTTCAAATTTTTTTTGGCTATGGCTGAAAATGTCTCAAAATGTAATATGGGCACCCTCCATTCTGATCGAGGGGGAGTATATCTCTCATGAATTTAATGCATTTCTGGCTAGTCGTGGTAAAACACCAATGTACAGTGCCTTATACGCCTCAGCAAAATGGTGTAACTGAGAGGAAAAACAGGTCACTTACAAAAATGGCACGATGTATGGTCAAAAGTCAAGATTTGCCGCGTTCTTTTTGGCTTGAGGTCATCATGTGTGCCACTTATGTACTTAATAGGTGTCCTACAAAAGCTTTGCAGTCTATTACTCCATATGAAGCATGGCATGATAGAAAGCCTTCTATTGAGCACATGCGTGTTTTTGGCTGTTTGGCATATGCTTTGGTGCCACAAACACATCACAAAAAATTGGATGATAAGGCTGTCAAATGTATTTTTGTTGGTTATAATGTTGAAAGCAAAGGTTATAGATTGTATCATCCGCAAACAAAGCGTATTCTAGTTTCACGGGATGTAGTGTTTGTGGAAGATTTTGTTTAGCCCTTGGTGTCATGTGCTAGAGACAGTAATGTAAGCTCACAGGAAATTTATGACACTTTGTTGCCTCTTTTCAATGGTGGAAGTTTGAATGTAAATTCCAATGAGGCAAATGTACAGCCTATGGGGGTTTTTGAAAATGTTATAGATCAGCCTATTACTGATGCAGATGTACATGATGTACTTGATGAGGAAAGGGGCTGAAAATGAGCACGCTAGAGGTATGCCAAAATGGTTGGTGCATACATTGCGTGATAGTAAATTGGATGCACCTTTGTCTAGTCATACTCGTTCAGGCTCTCGCCATGCATCTTATGCATCGGATTGTTATGCTTTGGTTGTGTATAGCTTACATGATGTTGATGAACCTCTCTCTTTTGATGAAGCACAGAATTCAAAAAATTGGATGGATGCCATGCAATCAGAATATGATTCACTTATAGAAAATGACACATGGACTTTATGTGATTTGCCTCCTAGCAAAAAGGCCATTGGTACAAAGTGGGTTTACAAGTTGAAATGCAAGTTGGATGGTGAGGTTGATTGCCATAAGGCTCAACTTGTTGCAAAAGGCTATGCACAACAAAAAGGCATAGATTATGAAGAAACATTTGCTCCCACTTGTCGTATGACTACTATTCGTTTTCTATGTGCATTGATAGCTCATTTTGGTTGGATTGTACATCAATCAGACATTGTTACTGCTTTCTTGTATGGTGACATATTTGAGGAAGTTTATGTAACACAGCCTCACGGTTTTGTCATGAAAGGACAAGAGGACAAGTGTGCAGATGTAAGAAGGCTTTGCATGGGTTGAAGCAATCTCCTCGTGCTTGGTATGAGAAATTTTTCACTCATTTGGTCAAACGAGGCTTTCATAATAGTCCAATAGAAAGCACATTGTATGTAAAGCATGAGGGTGATGCACGTCTCATTGTGGTTCTTTATGTAGATGATTTGCTGATCGCTGGACCAAATAAGACACATATTGCTGAATTTAAGGCTGATTTGAATGCTACTTTCAAGATGAAAGATTTGGGGTTGTTGCATCATTACTTGGGTATACAATTTAAGCAGTGTGATGGTGGTATTTCCTTGTGTCAGAAAAGATACCTTGCTATGTAAGTTTGGACTTGAGGATTGCAAACCTATTGCCACTCCCATGGAAACAGGTTACAAATTGAGTCTTCATGACGTTGGTGATACTGCTGATGTCACTCTTTACCAAAATGCTGTTGGATGCCTCATTTATGTATGCAACACGAGGCCAATTATTCAGTTTGCAGTCTCACAAGTTAGCAGATTTATGCATAGCCCAGGGTCTAAGCATTGGCAGGCTATCAAGAGTATTTTCCGCTACCTTAGCGGCCTTTACATCTTGTCTTGTTTTATCCCAAGGGGGGATCATTGCCGCCAGACTTACATGCTTTTTCGGACTCAGATTGGGTTGGTTGTCTTGACACGCGAGTGTCCACAAGTAGTTTTTGTTTCCTGCTTGGCAGTTCATGTATATCATGGTTGAGCAAGAAGCAACCTACTGTGGCCACTTGGAGTTGTGAAGCTGAGTACAGGGCAGTCTTCATAGCTATGGTTGAGTGTGTATGGCTCAGATGCCTTATGGCTGGTTTTGGTGTTGGACAGGACACTGCCAGAACTATCTACACTAACAATCAGAGCGCATTGGCATTTGTGAAGAACCTAGTTTTTCATGCTCTCACAAAGCACATTGAGGTGCATTACCATTATGTCAGATAGAGGCTCTCAGCAGGAAAGATCAGCTTGGCTTATGTGCCAACACAGGACAACCTTGCAGATCTTTTCGCAAAGGCATTGTCTTGTGAGAAGTTTGAAGCTTTCTGCAAAGCTTTGGGCTTCCTCCCCTTTGTGGACTCATCATCATGTCCTCAGGGCATGGCACTTCCCTTTACTCATGTGCCAGCTCTCGTTCACCGCATCACTCCCGGGGGGATTTGTTACCATATACATGTGGTAGTGATGTGTGTGAACACACTAGGACCGCCGGGGCATTTTTTTCCCTTTTTAGGATGTTTTTCCCCCCGTACATTGTATATATGCCCATTCATTCTAGGGCTATCTATCTTTCCATTGCACACTAAGTAACATACTCTCAGTTGTGTGCCTTGAGCTTCCTTCGTCTTTTCCAAGCCGTGTTTGTTTCTCTGCAACCCTAATTCCAACAAAAATCATTTTCTAGATTTGAAAAGACATCTGATATATTGCCCTATCAGATGCACACAACACAAACATGTTTCATGCCCTTAATCAATTTCGTCAACACTTCTTAGTAAATTTCAGTTATCTCTATTACTCAAGGTCACATATCACAATATCCTCATATGTAGACATGGTCAATTATAAATCAAAAAGACAATTAGAAAACAGATTTGAGATGAGGAGTTCATTTGAACCGAAAAACTAAAACTTTCTATACATAGTAGAACTCAAGTTTTCTTGTCAATTCATTCTAGTGTGTTTTAGTCTGAATGCAAAACACTTACCCTATTCATTGTTCTCCAATACATATTATTAGAAAGCACTGTTTCTAGGTCCAATTTAATTCTTGTTTAAAAATCTCAAAATCAACCAAGGTTTTATTGAGTAGGTGCAAGTGCACCTACCTGTCCTGTTGTTGTCGATAGAACAGTCAACTGGATAGTAAGTGAAGTATTTAGAGAATCTTCTAACACCATTTAGCTTGATGAGGTCGAGACTATGCTATATGGCCATCGATTGCAACTTCCTGCATCTGTTGTATCGAGTGGTCCGAAGAACAACGGTTAGCTTCCAAGTTGTAAATGTCTGTGATCACGAATGCATGTATGGGGCCAGAGTGAGTAAGACCAAGATTGCATATGACGGGCATGCCTAGCATTTAAGGCATGCATTTCACGCTAGATTCATAGTGTATGTGTGTGTGTGTGTGTGTGTGTGTGTGTGTGTGTGTGTGAATGATAATGTCTGAGTGTGAGTGTGAGTGTGTGCGAGTGTGTGTGTTTGTGTTTGAAAATCCCTTCATATCTGAGCCATCCTTAGACAATTGCATTAAATAAAACATTAAATAATAGTACCTTATCATAACATAAAAGTGTGTACACAATTTGTACATAAAATCTTGTCCCACTTTTGTCAATATATCAAACTGCATCTACTAGCCAATATATTCATCTAGATTCAAACTTTGGTCTTTGGCCATTACAAAATAGGATTTTTTCTCTGTGTTCGTCCTTTGGGATGAGACTCCACTACACCTACAAGGAGAAGGATCCAGTTGTTACCTGCATCCATACAAAAACATTCATTTACAGCTTACCCTCATGATTGAGCATTAAGTTAAACTTTAAGGTAAGATAACCTATGAGTGTAGAGTCATATGTATCCCAGTATTCACTGAGTTTCCCCAAAGAAATGATGTTGGTGTCTACCCCTATATACGATGCAAAGACTTATGTATTTTTGGGTTAGCAATTATTGTAGACCACTTGATGAAAAATCGGGCAGCATCTCCACTATAATTTGATTAATTTTTCAAAAACTCGGCTCATGCCATCGCTCCACAAGACCCTCCACGGAAGGTTTACGGCTTTGTTGAAAAACATGTATGTAATGTATCAAAACTAGCGATAATTCGCATGTTATTAGCTTGTATAACCATCTTGATAAAAGTCTGGTAGCATCTTGTTTGTATTTCAACAAAGGACTATAAAAATTCATTACACACACCAATTTACTACATGTTATGTACTCACAACCAATCCCAAGATTTAATTTAAACAAAAACCCAAAGTGTTGTATCATATAAAAGTGTCAAATTTGATGTGCATATTAACTGCGAATTGGAAACTACATTTGTTCATTATAGTTTTGTACCAAGAACAACCATCACCAAGTATCCAGTAAGGGGGAGGGATTAGAAGACATCCAAACCAGCTACAATCCTGATAAAAACACTGAGAATTTTCATCAATCGTGAAATCAATTCACCGCCTTTTAATGAGTCAACGAGGGCAATTCCATAAAAATTTCACTAGCATCCTGTTTGTTTACTAAGATTTTAAAAAAACCTTAATCATAACACCAACTCTATGCTCAAATAAGCCAGATCATTATCTTTTCACTTCATTATCCAATATTCTGTAATCACTGTCTTAAAAAGGTAAGAAAATTTCATGTTCCTATGTTATCTATACCATTGTCATCATAAGCCACAAATTCACTGCATCTGACAATGAAAGAATTCAACATTTCTATTTTTCCAAATCGGTTGAATCAAAATTAGTCAAATATCCCAGTAGGCCTTAGAGCCTACCTGATTGTTTGGGGTGGTTGCCATCCTAGGATGAATTTGCAAGTTTGAGAGTTTGTTGGTATGTCCAGCAAAGCACGTGCCGAATGTGGGCGAAATCATGATGTGTGTGTGTGTGTGTGTGTGTGTGTGTGTGTGTGTGTGTGTGTGTGTGTGCCGCTTCATGCTCCCATATATCTCAACTCCCAAGTGGTCTTGCTGCTCAAATTTTTTGTCATTGATCCCTCCAACTTGTGGATTGTAGAACATACACTATGCAGTCAAAAAGCTAGCATATAAGTTTCACATGTAGACAAGTCCAGACCATGCCAAGAGGGACACCAGCAAAGTTGAGACCATGCCAAGATAAGTTTCTCTTCTAAGCAAGCCGATACCATGCCAAGAGGCACACCAGCAAAGGTGTGGCATCACATACGGGTGCTTGTGTGTGTGTGTGTGTGTGTGTGTGTGTGTGTGTGTGTGTGTGTGTGTGTGTGTGTGTGTGTGTGTGTGTGTGTGTGTGTGTGAGAGAGAGAGAGAGAGAGAGAGAGAGAGAGAGAGAGAGAGAGAGAGAGCATACACAAGCGTAGAGCAAAATACACAAAGAAAGATAACAATCGAAGAAGATTGGTAGCGAAAATTGATGAGCATGGGATTAACTCACACAAATAAACCCCAACACGGACCTGCAAGCAAAGAGAGAAGAGAGAAGAGCATATCCCGTCAATCTGCAAACTGCAATAGCAATTGTGTGTGTGTGTGTGTGTGTGTGTGTGTGTGTGTGTGTGTGTGTGTGTGTGTGTGTGTGTGTGTATGTATTTCATACTATATCATGCATGATGAATAGAGATAGCGAGAAGAAACCGAACCAGATGGGCTACCGAGTGTGGCCGACCTTCGGCATAGCCTGCAGAGAAGATCCAATTGCAATAGCAAGGGGAGTAATCAACTATTGGTAGTGTGTGTGTGAAATTAGGACCAACAAGAACATGGGCGATCTAGATGGGCTACTAAGCATGGATGTGTTCCAAAGGGGTGCATGTACCAACATACGCCATGGTTGTCAAAGAAAGGATGAGCAGAAAATGGACCAAAGTGGCAAAAAAATGACCTACAAAGTATGCGAGTAAAAAGCCACAGGGATCCAAGTAATGCCTCATTGATAATTGCTTAATTTTATCAAAGACTGGGTTTATTCATATCTATCCATTGCTCTATACTTTACTCATGTGCTCCAAGTTCAATGATACACCCACTGCAAGTTAGGTGCATGTATGGTGAACATATGTTCCCATCTACTATACATGTAATCACATCAACTGGCAAATTGAATCCATGAAGTTTCTCACGATCTTGGCTAAAATGTGAGAAAAGCAAGTTTATGTGATCAAAGATAAGCACTCAACTAGGGTAAGATGCTCATACTCTCAAATTATCAAAAGACATAATATGCATACAAAACGAGGTTGTCCTACACTACCTCAATGCACCCGGTCTCACATTTAAGGGAGTGGGAGCTAAGCCAAATGGTTTGTAAGGTATAGATTCTGCGTAAGGGAATAGGCTCAAGCATGTAAATGGTTGAATATAGTTTTCTCTCTCAAAGAGGAACATGCTTTTGTAATTTGGGGAGAGAGGGATAGAGAGATTAATGACATGCATGATTTTAGGTCATAGCCTCAATTTTGTAACACGTCCTTCATTTTAGCATAATGGCCAGTATTCCTACAAAAATAAACAACTAAGAGACCTTAGTTTGCCTCATTTTTATCACATTCTAAGGTAAACATGGTGCATAAGTGTACATGAGCAAATCGTGTGAACCTTATAGTACTAACCTCCTTATACATTATTGCGATTAGGTGATGATGTACACTACTATTATCATACTTGTGCACAAAACATAGATAGAGATGCAAGCAAGTGAGTGAGGTATCTTTAGAGAAACATAGATGGAAGGGTCAATCACGTTCTTGATATTAAAAGAAATCCAACTCATCACTTGAATACCTCCTACAACATTGGAGATGATCTCAAAACTATGAGCCCTAATCTTTTCACGACTCCACTCTTAGAGATGAAAATATTTACACATTGTAGCATTTATGAGCCTTTATATTTTAAAACTTACTTCTCCACTTGGCAATACATTTGTCTACCCTAGGTAGACCAAGGGGAAGACGTCCTTCCTACTATATAGTAGGTTATGATGTGCACTACTACCATGTCTCGCTCACAAGAAAAATGCAAGTATAGAAACTCGAGGGGTTTGCTTTGTGTAAACTACCATATCACGTGCGTTCAAAACATGTTTGTAAAACCCCTTATCTGTGAATTTTTTAAGGATTATGATGTACCATTTTCTTTTAAAATTTGTAAGTCTTTTTCAATTTTAAAAAGTTACTATCCTTCTGTATATATATTTCTGTAAGTTTCAAGAGCTTTAAATACCCTTCTATTGAGCTCACATGATGGCTAACATTTTTCTTAGGTGACCTCCCTGAGGATAAAAACATGTAAGAGAGTGGAGCAGAGACATTGAATTTAATTGTGTTCCCATTGTTGAAACCAATTCTAGAACCCACTCCATTCCCAAACAAAGTTTTATGATTACATTGACTTCTCTTAGCTTTTCAATTCTTCACACCATGCTAACTTATTTGATATGTATAATCAAGCTTGGTAGCATTTATAAACTAAAATAGACCAAAAGGAGCTCTCTCTCTCTCTCTCTCTCTCTCTCTCTCTCTCACACACACACACACACACACACACAATAGAAGTAGAGCACTCCTAAGTTTGTTGAAAAAAGGCTAACTCTCTCTCTCTCTCTAGAAGTAGAACACTCCTGAGTTTGTTGAATAAAAGCTAATAGCTCACAAAAAATAATGTCTATGAGAATCTTCAAGCTTGGTATCAAAGAAGAATTTGCAACCTCTTACATATATTCATGTTTGTTAGAATTTATCAAAGAGGTTGTGTCTTGCATCACTTTTAGAAATCTATCAAGAGGTTCTGTCATGAGCTCAAGAGGGTCACTATGTATAAATTCTATTTATCGCATGCGTTCAAGGACTATTTATAAAACTCCTCATCTATGAATTTTTGACAAATAAAATACACCCTTTTTGTATTCCATCTGTAATTTTTTTCCCAATTCTATTTTATGGTACCCTTTTGTATGTGAAAATGTGAGAAAAAAAGAAATTTTATAACCCCTTTTGTTGCACTCACATGATTATTGAACCCCCCCCCCCCCCCCCCCCCCCCCCCAAAGGTCATGAATCTATCAAGAGAGGTTGTGTCATGCATCACTAAGAAATCTATCAAGAGTTTGTGTCATGAATCTATCATGCGATTGTGTCATGTGTCACTTTTAGAAATGCATTAGACTATACATGTAGAAAGAGAGTATGGAAAGTGTTCCATTTGGCAGAGAAGATAGCCCTATCCATGCAATGTCTCTTTGGCCGCAGTAACACGCGGGTTACATACTAGTATGGCATGAAAAGGTAAGTCCAATCAATACAATAGAAATAATTATTGGCTCATATGTTTTTCAATTTATAGAATTTTTAACCACTTTCCCTTACTCATGAGATTCCTCCTAAGGTTGAAGGTTCCTTGAAATCGAGATTCTGGATTTTAAAATAGCTATGAAATTCAAATGCAAGAGATCCAAAGTAACATTTTTGAATGGCTTGCATAACCCTCGTTCTACCAAGCAGCTCTACAATGCTCACCTCAAGTAGGTAAAGGGTTTTATTCCCCTCCCCTACTTCCTTGAGCCCTACGAGGGGTGGAACACCCCCCCCCCCCCAACCTTGCGTATTCTTGACATCCTGCACAAGGGCCTCACTATGTTTGAGTGAAGCTGGCACCAAAGTCTCGAGTTCCAACTACCCACCTGTCGCCCTCATTCGTAGGTATCCTCAACTAAGGAATATTTCGTTTTCTATCAACATTTATAAATAAAAATCAACAAGGTCTCCCTACTTTTATGGCTCTCTTTCAAATTATTGAGAACTAATCTCTTGATATTTCTTTTTGTGTTGTTCAAGGCCTCATAATTCCTTATTACTAAGTAAAAAGAGTGGTATCAAGACTCAAACCCGTATAGTTTAACTCAAAGATAGATCCTCTAAACCGCTCTTGGGCAGTGCCTAATGGATGCTTTGTTGTGCACTGCATCCATTTATTAAAAAAAGAAAGCATGAGCAATGCCTCTTCATTGGCATTGTTGTTGTCTATGCCCTCCACTTGGATACCTCCTTTTGTGGTTTTGAAGGCACCCACCCCACCTCCCCTCCTGCCATTTTTCAATTTACTCACTCAACACATCCCTTCTACTGCTTCCCAATTGGCTGAAGTTGCAACTTTTCTCGCTTGTATCTCCCATCCTTGCACACTTTGCTCGCTCATATCTCCTGTCAGGCGATGGACATCTTCTAAAAACTTATGGTTTACATGGTAATTTCCACAATTTGATACCCCTACACATGATTACTTATGCCTACTAGCTCATGTTATTAAAAATTCCATTACTTAGTTTTTGAGATTCTCTCCTCCATTAAGTCAAAACTAAGGTTCGCTTCCCCTGGCCATCACCACTGGTGGGGACAACACTGCAATGCAGTCCCTAAACGGCCCCATCGTGAGCACCTCCATGCTCCTTACCTTCTGCTCAGTCTTCCTTCATCCTCAGCCTGTGTGCCCCCTCCTACCTTGCTCCTCTTGCCTCCTCCTCTTCTCGCCCTTTCCTACCCCTTCGACTTTCACCTCCTCACCCTGCCCAAATACACACACTTTCCTCCCTCCTGCAACCTACACCTTCTCACCTTGCGCAAATACACACTTTCCTCCCTCCTGCAACCTACACCTCCTCACCCTACGCAAATACACACAAATGAGTTCTTAGGTAGAGAAGAAAGAAAATAAAGCTCTAATCACTAATTATTGATCTCTACACTCTCTTTATAGAGACGTAGAGAGGGGCAGGACGAGGGCAATAGAGTAGAGAGCGAGCAATGGGAGATTTATCTACTCCCATTTAACTCTCTCTACTCTCTTTCTCTCTCCTCCTCCGTTCCCTCTCTCTCTCTCTCTCTCTCTCTCTCTCTCCCTCTCCCTCTCTCTCTCTCTCTCCCTCTCCCTCCCTCCCTCCCGATCTCTCTCTCTCTCTCTCTCTCTCTCTCTCTCTCTCTCTCTCTCCCTCCCTCCCTCCCGATCTCTCTATCTCTACTCTCCTTTTGCTATCTCTATCTCTTTCTCCCTCTCCCTCTCTATATTTCACCCTCTTTCTCCCTCTCTACTCTCCCTCTCTTATCTCTTTCCCTCTCCCTCTCTCTCTCTCTCTCTCTCTCTCTCTCTCTCTCTCTCCCCCCCCCTCCCTCTTTCTCTATCTCTATCTCTCTCTCTCTCTCTCTCTCTCTCTCTCTCTCTCTCTCTCTCTCTCTCCCCCCCCCCCCCTCTTTCTCTATCTCTATCTCTCACTCTATCTCTCTCCCTCCTTCCCTCTCTATCTCTGTCCCTATCTCTCTCCCTCTCCTCCTCTATCTCTCGCTCTATCTCTCTCCCTCTTTCCTTCTCTATCTCTCCCTCTATCTATCTCTCTCCCTCTCTATCCCTCTCTATCTCTATCTCTCTTGGTTCACGTGGTTGAGGAGATCGCTATATGTGGAGTAGTGCATGCACGATGGGTGTTCTTTTTAGAGAGGTTTTTAAAGACTCTCAAAGAGTTTGTGGGGCTACGATCCAAGCCAGAGGCATGTATGGACGCAGGGTGGATTGTGCAAGAGGCATTTGTTTACATATAAGAGTATTTGGCACAAGTTGATCCCATTCGAGGAGAATGCAAGGATGACTTCACACTTGCCAAGTGGAAAGGAAAAATTATTTATCATGGATATGAATCTATCCCCAATGGTCTCAATAACTTTTGTATCCTCAATGCAAAGGTTATGACCAAGTGGGTGGACTTGTGGACAGTGGCAAAGGCAAGGCGTTTGCATGAGAGGGAAACATGGAAACAAGCGCATGGAGGAATGAGGGCACCCCCAAGGCCTAGACACCTTGCATGTTTCCCATACCTCATTAGTGCTGAGCGGATTCATGAGAGAGTGACCAAAGCAAAAGTACGCGGAGAAGACATTACCGACAAAGAATGGGAGTATGCACGAGGTTGCGTACGAAAGGTAGAGTACCTTATACTTAAACCATATTGTATAGTTTTTTTTAATTTGTAACCAATAAAAGATATTTTCTTATTTTGTAGTGTCTTTCCTTTAACTCTATGTGGTCAAAGGGTCGATACTTTCGTACACGCCACATTGACGAGTGACGGACCACCATGGTCTGTGGTATCATGGGCAACTTTGACACAGGTGGCGATGAAACCAGGTACTATGGGACTTTTGAAAGGATACTAAATTTTAATTTTAGAGCCATTCATACCTTCATCTTCGAGTGCAAGTGGTTTGCAAATGTGTTTAGACGGCATGAGACTGGCCTCTACAAGGTGGACTCTAGTGTGCATCACATAAGAGGTATGACAATTTAGTTTTGCCATGCAATTGTGAGTGGGTGAGTGACTATCTTCTTTACCCTTATTTGGTTGAACATTAATTATACCAATTAATGTTACTTATTTTGAGCTTCTCTTCTATAGGTTATCTATATCCTAACAATCCACCAACCAAAACTTTGGTTCGTAGTTCCCATAACACCTTGGGGAAGAACCATTTTTGCCACTAATGAAGTGGAGACCATGTTCGACCCTCTTCCACCTACTACTTTGGATGAAAGAGAGACAGAGGAGAGAGAGATCGATTGATTCAAGTCCCATGTTCACAAGTCTTAGCGAGGATGACTGCCATGATGATGATGATGATGAAATGGAGGATGACGAATTCAAAGATAATGAAGCCAACACATCCACAAACGACAATTCTATTTCTCTCTTTATTGATTTAGGAGCCATGTTTTAGAATTGGATGATGCTTCTTGTAGAGATATTTTTAAAGATGATTCATAAACATTTTGTATACTTTAAGTTAAAAAAAGTTATTGTTGTGTCGTCCATTCATCTCTCTCCTCCCCCCGTCTTTCTTTCTCTAATTTTGTGAAGAACGCTAAATTAAGTTAATCAACTAGAAGTGATTAATTTAATAGATAACAAAATATCTATAATTTTTTGAGGCAAGTATTTATGAAATAAAGCATTATGGGTGCAAGCGGAGCTAGCGTTTTGTGTTGTGCGCAGTGCTAGGGTGCTATGAAGAAGAGCTTCAAGAAACTATCATAAGTGCTACCATCTAGTAAAATGTGGGCACACTTCAATCTATCATCCCCATGCCTTGACAAAAGATGTTGTCCATGTTTGGCTTCAAGCACGTTGTTACAAGATAGTGCTTCAAGAAACAAACATAGGTGCTACCATCTGGTAAAATGTGGGCACACTTCAATTTATCATCCCCATGCTTTGACAGAAGATGTCGTCCATGTTTGGCTTCTCATCTTTGATAGTGCTTGCTTTACATGGAGGCACGTGCATAACTTTAGGATGGATCAGGCTCTTCGTAGTTTCATATTTATCCCCATAGCTATTGTTTCATGTTTTAATATCATTTTTTTGAAAGTTTATATAGCGTACTTTAAACTTTTTCCTCAAGCGAAACAGGGGGAAACACCAAAATTTGAACGTTTAAGTGCCTAATATGGGTTCGATAATGCACATGGTAATAACAAAGGTTACACCCGTGATAATATTTTAAATACAAATCCCCCCTCTCCCCTTCGTCCTCCTCGCTCTTCCCTGTGCATCCCATTTTGAACTCTCTCTCTACAAAACGTGGTAAATGGGCGCGGTAAACGGTTTAAGATTTTCATAGTGAGAGAGAGTCGAGCAGCCTTTTCGATAGCAAGCAGAGAGAGAGAGAGAGAGAGAGAGAGAGAGAGAGAGAGAGAGAGAGAGAGAGAGAGAGAGAGATAGAGAGAGATGAAAACAGAAAGAAGGCACTTGGCCTCTGTTTAGTCTAACCCTCTCTTTTTCAGAGACGCTTCCCTTCCTTTTTCCTTTGGATGTAAGCCCTTCCCCTTTCCTTTCCACACCAGGCTGGGTTTGGAAGAGGCCGGAAGGAAATAAGCCTAGTGCAAGTCTACCGCCACCTCGTCTCAAAGATGCTAGAAGAGGAAGAGCAAAAAGAGAGAGAGGTTGAGAGAGGTAGTAGTTCTTGTGGGGGGAGCGGGGGGGCTACTAGAAACAATATATTTCAAATGTCCTCCTAATTCTCTAGTAGAAAGTCGTAGCTTTACCCTGTAAAAGTTCACAATTATTGCAAAGTGAAAATTTGTATTTAATAGCAGCAGACGTTTTTGAAAAGGACGTAGAAGAAGCCTAGTAATAGGATTGGACATGCACCCCAAAATTTCAAAGAATTCTGGATTGGACATGCACCCCAGGATTGGACTTGAAATTCTAGGGTGCATGTCCAATCCTAACGCTGCCTACCATGGACATGCACCCCAGAATTTCAAGTGACATGTAATTCTGGAGCTTGCCAATCGCGTTGGAATGGCATTTTGTTTTGTTCCGAGTCCATAGAAACTTTCACTTTTTTGCTGCGAGTCTAAGCTTGTTTATTCTACACAAATGAAATTTTTTTAAAAGAACACTAACAACAATTGATTTAAATTCAATAGAAACACAACACGTTCAAGACTCGCGCTCTAATAAAATCATCGCAAGATGCAAAGTCAAATATCCAATGAGGACCAGTTAAATCACAGCCTCTTGCATTACAGCACTACTTCAAAGACACAACCAAGAGATTTACCGGCAACTAGGATTTAAGAACAAAAATTATCAAAGCAAGAAACCAATCTATGTCGTCGTCACTAATCGAGCTCTCCTATCCTTCATACCCTTCCAAGCCTCATAACAGTCACCCCAAAGCACTTCTTCAGGCTTCTCCACCTTTGAGGTATTTAAGCCCACAAACATCAACAAACTCAAGCTATCGAAAAAAAGCTGATTTCGAAACTTATCCTTTATCTTGTTCATCTTGGAAAAACCTCTCTCGCAAGAGCAACCGATGATATAGGCAAAACCAATAAAGCACGCCACATTTTCATAGTCTGCGGAAAAGACTGCTCATAAAAATCATGATTGTTACATTCTTGCCAAGCACTTTGCATACTTTTTCCCTTGAAACAATTCCTCATCCTTGTAACAAAGGATCTACTTTCTCTCATGCATTCTTTCTCACAAATGAGTGGCTTTTATCCTTTTCCAAAGTGGCTACACAAAACTTGCAACCATTCTTTAGAAATAACCTCAAGCTTCTCCAAATTATCGTCATAATCCTTAGGAGAGAAATACTTCGATGCCTCAAATACATCAAAATCACTGCTGAATCGATTCCACAATGCATGCATCACAGTTTGGAGATAGCTTTTACAAATAAAATAATGAGAGTGTTCACTGTATCAAATGTCTCACGAGGATCAGCCACATCTCCTTCATACATAGGTCTCGAGTGCAAGTAATGGCTATGGACCACATTAGCATTATCTTTGAAAATCATCAACCCCATTTGAGCAGACACCTTTTTCAAAAAATCTTCCATATAGCGTGTATCAGCAGCAAATATATCTCCAAAAAAGGAAAGACAAAGACTTTCCATAACTGACTTAATATGACAACCAATGCTTGCAATATCCGGATGTTCCTCTTGGAAATTAGAATTCAATACATTTAGCTCACCAAGAACATCGGCAAAGAAGTGAAACAAAAATTGGACCTTGTAGTTTGTCAAATAACCATACAAGGTAGCATCTTCACTTTTAAGTACGGTCAACAATGCAGGCATAATTCTCACAATGCTCACCATAACCTGTCCCTTTGAAAGCCAACGAACATCATGCATTTTTAACACTCTCAATTTGCCTCTTCTTCCAATGCCAACATCTCTTACAGCCTCACCTAAAAATGCATGTCTCTTAGCCGATCTAGAGGTCCATTCATAGACCTTTCTTGCAAGTTTATCAACATACTTAAACTCCTTGTTTGTTTTGAATGCATCCCCAGCAGCAAGAGCTTGACGATGAGCTATACAGTGAAAGCTAATAAGGTGTGGCACCTTTTCTCTCAACCTAGTGACCAACCATGTGTGTTGGCCAGCCATCACAGTGGCTCCATCAGTGGCAATTCCAACCAACTTTTGCATTGGCAAGTCCACAAGCTTTAGGTAGCTCACTAATGCATCAAACAAAGACTCCGCAGAAGCACTTTCTAGACGTAAGGGATCAATAAACTTTGTGCGTATTTCTCCATTGCCCGCATTCTCAATGTAAGTTACATAGAGAATCATATACTGCATAGTACTTACACCACTACTTTCATCAACTTGCAATGCATACCATGGACTCTTGGAAATATCACTTTTCAACTTTTCCAAGTAAACATGGCGAACTGCCTTTCCAAATTCTTTCGCAGCATCCTTGCTTACATAAGAAGAGTATTCATTCACAATTGGCATGTTCGGAGTACCCATAAACTTCTGAAAACCACATTGCTTTGCATACTCTTCTATGGGCATAAATCTTCTCAATACATACCAAGCGATTTGCATGCATGTCACAATTCTTTCCATCTCGGCATCATGCATTTCTGCTATGTGTTTAGAAAGTGGAACCATGCTTCTCTTTTCCTGTTCTTTCCACATAGCCTTTGCCTCGCGATGCTCATCGGAGTTCTCATGAACCTGCAAGGCAGTCTTCTGCAAAGATTTTGATCCTTCTGCATACGCAAAATGTGTCTTTTTGTTTGCAGAAGTGCAACACTTACATTTGGACCTCTCTTTCCCCTTGCTATTGATTATGCAATAGGCCCATGGATGATCAATTTTCCATGATTCAAGAAACACTCTTTGATGTCTCTTTCTCTCGGACACCTCTCCTTGGCCAATTGCCGGGTCAGATGATTCCAGTGTGTCACCTTGCCTCTCTTTAGGCAAGGCATGCAACCCCATGGACTTTTCAAGTCTTTGTCTTCTTCAAAGGGCGAGAAGAAGCCATGATGGAAGCTACACCACTAGTTGTATAAAGAGAATGTCAATGAAAACATCTTACAAACTTTACAAAGCAAAAACTAAAACCTAGCCAAGCAGCTTAAATTAACAACGAATGGGTGCAAAGTTGAATAACAAACACAAAGTAAGAGCAAATAAATACCTGGAATGCATAGCGTAGATATTGTGTATCGATATCAAGATGTAATAGAAAGACCAGGTATATTATTGCTTTGAATCACGTTTTTGAAGGAGTGCTGTTCATTAAGCCTAAACCATACAATTTCATGTCAAGCTTGAGAGCCAAGACCCATTGAAAACATGCCAGTCGCTACAACAGCTTGATAATAAACATTGAAGCTTCAACTCGAAACAGAGGCTTAAGAACCTTACCTTACTATCTCCCAGGTCACGACTCGCAGGTGTGCAAAAACCCAAGTATATACTTTGTAGACAGTAGCTCGCAAGTGTGGAGAGCCTAGACAGTAGGTCGCTTTCCTGCAAGTGTGCAAAAACAAAGGTCACGAGTGACAACTCACTTTGAGTCTCTGAGGATCGAGACTCCGGCTCACAACTTACAAATGCACGCAGCAGGAGGCCGTAGGTTGACTCGTAGCCTATACAGTGTAGGCACGCTGACTCCTGAGCACTGAGCGGTGAGGACTCACCAGGTTGAGATTCACGGATTCCCGACTCTAATTCTCGACTCCCAAGGGCCAGGGACCAGGGTGCGCTCAGTCAGCGAGTCAGTAGGCTGCATAGTGCAATGCCCTAGAACTTTGGAAGGCTGGAGGCTGGTTCCCAATTCAAAGTTAGCACGCTACCTCTGCAGAAGTTCGCATGCGCTCGCCGATAACGACTCGTTATCCTGTTTCTGTGAGCCTATAAGTTATAACCAGAGAGCAAAAACTTAGAAATCGACTTTCTGAAAACGTAAATTTGCTCAGTGCTCACTGCTCAGTGCTCACTGCTCAGTGCTCACTGCTCAGTGCTCACTGCTTAGTGCTATTTCGAAAGTTGTAACTTGTAACCACTCAAACTAGGTTTTACATTGTCCGACCGGGCAAATATCTAGGCTTGGAGTCTTGGACGCTTGGAGCTTATTGGAAGTTGGCCGCTTCAGTGTTCACACTTGTAAAATTGGTAATAGGCATGAACAGTGATGAATCATCTATATCAAATCTACCTAATTTCAAAATTTTGTTTTGGATGGGCAAATCGAGCAAATGCCAGTCCATGGACAATTTTCCAAATTGCTCACATGTCGTGATGGACATGCGCTTTTTAGCTTTGTCGTGCCATTGACATCTTCCCCGTTCCCGTGCCGGTCGTGTGACACTTTCAAAGCCTCTGGAATGGTGGATGGCCATCAAATCCTATCCTTGCCTCAACACATGTAAAGGGCTCCCCCTTCCACCACATTATGATTACATAGATATAGATGAAAGTTATATCGCTGACCGCCTGAGGGCGCCGACTTGTAGGAGGTGGAGGTGGCCTACCAATGTGTTGACATATCCGAGGTTGAGCTTGGAGGGAGAGAGAGAGAGAGAGAGAGAGAGAGAGAGATATGATATGATATGATATATTAACGTCTTCAAAAGGCCAAAATGACCTATGAGACCATCAGATACAAAGTGGTGAATCTAATACAATGTTTGAAGTACAAGTACTGAAAGAACAAAAAATGAAAACTGAAAATGAAGTGTGAGATATGAAATGTGAAATGTGAAAATGTAGAAAGTGTAGAAAAGGCCCTCAATGGCAATCTGGGTGTCATGCTAGAATGCCTCTGATCCTCTGCTGGAGTCTCCGTCCATGGAGTGTGCTCCTGTGTCTCGGTCGTGGTCGTCTCGATCTCTCGAGCTCAGTCGCCCTGTCAATGAGGGTGCCTCTGGTATGAATGCGGGTACAACCCTGTGCTGGTGGTTGGTCTCTTGGCTCCCTCGATCCAAAGAAGTCTGTGATCTTTCTCTGCGACTGTCGTACTCCATGTCTCCCCAACAGACTATCTCTATGTCTGTTGGGGAGACATGGATTGAGGGGAGACATAGGCAAGTAGATATAAGCCAAGGCATCTCTGGTCCTGATACCTCATGACTCTATCTAGGGGTCCAAAACCCTCCCTGAATAAGCAATGGAAGCGCCCTCGTATCTCATAATACACAATGTAGTGGCATATGTAGTGTAGCTCTGTCTCTGGCTCTCTACTGCATAGTTGACATATCCTAGACTCTGGTGGTATCCCTCTGAATCTACCTGTCTCAATCTCCAGCTGGTGTGAGGATGTGCGAATCTGACCAATAGCACATCGCAGACCATGAGATAAATGAGTGTCCATGTAGTTCGGACGAGTCACAAACCCATCTCTTGAAAGTTGGAGAAGGTGCTCTTTGTAGAAAGCCATCTTCGTGCCCAACTCCTGCATCGGCTCTACCCATGTCCTCCTGGTGTCCAACTGTATAAGATCCTGACGAATGAGTCTAGTGAGCTCCGTCCGTGTGACTGGCAGGGAGGGTGCATCCAGGGAGTACTGAAAGGGAGGCAATCTATCCAAGTACTGAAAGGGAGGCAATCTATCCATGCATCAGACCATGCCTCTGAAACCATGAGGTCATCTATCCAAGTACTGAAAGGGAGGCAATCTATCCATGCATGAGACCATGCCTCTGAAACCATGAGGTCATCTGTGCATACCAACATGATGTATCTCCCTGCATCGCTAACTGTCTAGAGAGAGTGCCGTTGATTGGCTCCATGTCCACTAAAATTTCAAGCGCAGCCTGGGCACAACTAACGTGTGAGAGAAAGAGTGAGTGAGAGACTCCAACAGCAACATCTCCGTAGCTCCAACAGCCGCCCATCACCCATTTATCAATGACAAGTCTCTCGAGGACGACGAGGCCATGTTCAAAGGCGACTTTTACATGTTAATGCTGTCTTTGTGTCCAGGTTTTAACACCTCTTTCAGCAAGCACTTGGAGATTCTTGATGGTCTCCTCTAATGAAGTAATCCAGAAAGAGGAATTTGGTAGAAAAGGCAGCCATGAGGGCACAACCTTTCGAACCTACCTTGTACTCCAAGAAGGCCTCTTCAAGCTGTTTGGGAACTGTTGGCTCAATCTTGCGACCCATAATGGATGGCTCAATGCCACCAACACTCCACCATCTTCTCGGCAAGTTTCTGTAACCAACAAATCATTGTTGTAGCTCTTGGGCTCTACAGCAGGGTGCAACTCCTTGCTAGAGGACTACCACCCTGCGCAGGTTGCAGCTTCTTGCTAACCAACCCCCAAGCACTACAAGTACAGCTCACCGCGCTAAACTCAAACCCAAGAGTGTATGTAGATTCCAGCTTAGCACCTCAAAGCTTTTTCGCTATCAAGAATTACTAATTTATGTTCCAAGTTTTGATATGTAAGCTGTGTAGAGCTTATGTCGCTATTTAGAAGTTATGTTGGTCTTGATATGTTTCTATTATTTTGGAGTGACGATGAGGGTACACTGTATCACAATGTATGCCAAGGTTTTCTGGATGCTTGAGATGTTTTCTGATTTAGTAGCCAACTTTTGTAATAATGTGGATATTTTTAGCAGAGCATTATAGATTGTGTTAGCTAATCAGAGGTATGTTCTCTTTATTTTTTCTTCATCCAAGTTCATTTTGATTTCTTGATTGAATATGGAGCTGATGATTGTATCGTATTTGCGGATGACTAATTTCATAACTTGCATTTCACATTGGGTGATTTTTGAGCGGATACGAAGTAAGGGTGTCTCCCTAGATACAATCACATATGCTATAGGCTGTTTTCAGCTAATGCGAAGAGAGGGTGTCTCTCATGGAGTGCATCGATTGCGGGATATACGCAACAGGGTCAAGGCCAAGAAGCTCTGGGTTGTTTATGATAGATGCGAAGCGAGGATATCTCTCCAGATGCAATCACATACACTTGCACCCTGAAGGCATGTAGCATTACACAAGATGCTGATATGGGAAAAATAATTCATTGGTTGTAGAATATACCCATTTTGGTTATGGCCAAATAGCTCTGGGTGTTTTTGAGTGGACATGTAGCAAGGGTGTCTCTCCATATGCAATCACATATGCTCTAGGCTGTTTTCAGCTAATGCGAAGGGAGGGTGTCTCTCTAGGTGCATGTCATCTCATGGAGTGCATCGATTGCATGATACACCAAACAAGGTCAAGGCCAAGAAGCTCTGGGCTGTTTTCGATGGATGCGAAGCAAGGGAGTCTCTCTAGATGCAATCGCATACGCTTTCATCTTAAAGCCCTGGGCTGTTTTCAACCGATGCAAAGCGAGGGTGTCTTACCATACGCTTGGCAAAGAAGCTCTCTGTTGTTTTTGACGGATGCAAAGCGAGAGTGTCTCTCCAAATGAACTAAGTCGGGGCTATGTCGAGAACTGCTTTTGGTAGCAGATGCGAAGCGAGGGTGTCTCTCCAGATGCAATCATATACGCTTGCATCTTGAAGGAAAGGGTCCGAGTCAGGAAGCTCTCGGTTGTTTTCAGCAGATGCAAAGAAAGGGCATCTCTCCAAATGCAATCACGTACACTTGCATCTTGAAGGCATGTGGCATTATACACAAGATGCCGATATGGGCAAGAGAATTCACGATGATATTGTTAGGAATTTCGGGTTGAAAGAAAACGTCGTGCTTTTGGCACTGCCTTGGTCGCCATGTATGCTAGATATGGTGCACTTCATAAAGCACAAAAAGTGATTGAGGAGCTTCCTGTTTGGGATGTTGTTTCTTGGAATGCATTGGTTGCCGGATACTCCCAGGCAGGGCCAAGAAGCTCTGTGCTGTTTTCGGTGGATGCGAAGCAAGGGTGTCTCCATATATGCAATCACATATGTTCTGGACTGTTTTCAACTGATGTGAAGTGAGGGTGTCTCTCCTGATGCAATGTTGTCTCAAGGAGTGCAGTGGTTGCTAGATATGTCCAACACGGTGAGGTCAGGAAGAGAGAGCTGTTTCCACCAAATGCAGAAAGACGAAATCTCTCCAAATGCAATGATGTACATTTGCACCTTGAAGGCATGTGGCATTACACAAGATACTGATATGGGCAAAAGAATTCATAAAGCACAGAAAGTACTTGAGGGGCTTCGTGTCTGGGATGTTGTCTCTTGGAATGCACTGATTCCAGGATATGCCCAACTTGGTTAGGTCCAAGGAGCTTTGGGCGTTTTTTAGTAGATGCGAAACGAGGGTGTCTCTTTAAATGCACTCACATGTGCTCTAGGTTGTTTCAGCTGATGCGAAGGGAGAGTGTCTCTCCAGATGCATGTTGTCTCATGGAGTGCACTGATTGCGGAATATGCCCAATAGGGTCAGGTTCTTGAAGCTTTGGGCGGTGTTCGGTGAGGGTGTTTCTCTATATGCTTGGCCAAGAAGCTTTGGGCTTTATTCGGCAGATTCAAAGCGAGTGTGTCTCTCCATATGCAATCACATATGCTCTGGGCTGTTTTTGGTGGATGAGAAGCGAGTGTGTCTCTCGAGATGCAATGTTGTCTCAAGGAGTGCATTGGTTGCAGGATATGTCTATGGTTGAGGCTTCTAATATCTACGGTTTTGTGTCTGTGTCCTACATTTTGCATATATCAAATATCAATGTGGCTTCTCAGCGTTTGAAGGATAATGACATGTGTGAGGGTCGATTTGAGGATGGATTGTTTGAGTGTGGATGGATGAATTCCAAAGCGAAGTTGCTTGCAAAGCGAGGGTGTCTCTCTAGATGTAATCACATACGCTTGCATCTTGAATCTTTGGGCTGTTTTGGGCAGATGCGAAGCGAGGGTGTCTCTCTAGATGTAATCACATACGCTTGCATCTTGAATCTTTGGGTTGTTTTGGGCGGATGCAAAGCGAGGGTGTCTCTCCATATGCAATCACATATCCTCTTCGCTGTTTTCAGCTGATGCAAAGCGAGTGCATTGATTACAGGATATGTTCAATAGGGTCAGGTCAGGAAGAGAGAGGTATTTTGAGCAGATGCAAAAAGCGGGCATCTCTCCAAATGCAATGATGTACACTTGCACCGTGAAGACATGTGGCATTACACAAGATGTTGATATGAGCAAAAGATTTCATAAAGCACAAAAAGTGTTTGAGGATCTTCGTGTTTGGGATGCAGTCTCTTGAAATGCATTGATTGCAGGATATGCCCAACTTGGTTAGGGCCAAGGAGCTCTGGGCGTTTTTGAGCGGATGCGAAGCGAGGATCTCTCTAGATGCAAACACATACGCTCTAGGTTGCTTTAGCTGATGCGAAGGGAGTGTGTCTCTCTAGATGCATGTTGTCTCATGGAGTGCACCGATTGCAGAACATGCTCAATAGGGTCAAGTTCAAGAAGCTTTGGGCTATTTTTGACGGGTGCGAAGCGAGGGTGTCTCTCTAGATGCAATCACATATGCTTGCATCATGAAGTTTTGGGCAGGTGCAAAGCGAGGGTGTTTCTCCATACGCTTGGCCAAGAAGCTCTGTGCTGTTTTCGGCGGATGCAAAGGGAGGGTGTCTCTCTAGATGCAATCACATATGCTCTTGGCTATTTTCAGCTGATGCGAAACAAGGTTATGTTGTCTCAAGTAGTGCATTGATTGCAAGATATGTTCAATAGAGTCAGGTCAGGAAGAGAGAGGTATTTTCAGCAAATGCAAAGAGAGGGCATCTCTCCAAATGCAATGATGTAGACCTGCACCTTGAAGGCATGTGGCAGTACACAAGATGCTGATATGGACAAAAGAATTCATAAAGCACAAAAAGTGCTCGAGGATATTTGTGTCTGGGATGTCGTCTATTGGAATGCACTAATTGCAAGATATGCGCAACATGGTTAGGGCCAAGGAGCTCTGGGCATTTTTCAGTGGATGCGAAGCGAGGGTGTCTCTCCAAATGGCTGTTTTGAGTTGATGCAAAGCAAAGGTGTTTCAAATGAGGGTGTCTCTCCATACGCTTGGCCAAGGATGTTTTTGGCAGATGCAAAGCGAGGGTATCTCTCCAAATGCAATCACATATGCTCTGGGCTGTTTTCAGTGGATTTGAAGCGAGCGTGTCTCTCGAGATGCAACGTTGTCTCAAGGAGTGCATTGGTTGCAGGATATGTCTACGGTTGTGTGTGTGTGTCCTACATTTTGCATGTATCAAATATCAATGTGGCTGTTTAGTGCTTGAAGGGTAATGACATGTGTGAGGGTCGGTTTGAGTGGGTGGATGAATGCCAAAGCAAAGAAGTAGCTTGCAATGTGTGTGTGTGTGAGAGAGAGAGAGAGAGAGAGGGTTTGAGTGGGTGGATGAATGCCAAAGCAAAGAAGTAGCTTGCAATGTGTGTGTGTGTGTGAGAGAGAGAGAGAGAGAGAGAGAGAGAGAGAGAGAGAGAGAGAGAGAGAGAGACATTCGAAAGCGATAATAGAGAAATGAGTGAGGTATGTGTACTCATGAGGGAGCTTGAAAACTGTATAAGATTGCCATTTGTGCTTGGGAGGAGAGAGAAATGGAATGATGATATATTAACGTCTACAAAAGGCCAAAATGACCTATGAGACCAACTGATTACAATGATGAGTCTAGTACCAAGTCTGGGTACAAACAAAGAAAACTACAAACTAAAAACTGAGATAGGAGTGCTACCGACTCCTATGGGCGGCTGGTAGGTTGAGCAATGGTATCATGCCACAAAGGTACAAAGTGGGGTTAAGTGTCACCATGATACAATATAGTAGTAGCATGAAGCCTATCCTGATCGACACTCTGGGTGTCATGCTAGAATCCTGTGGATCCTTTGCCGCAATCTCCGCCGGTGCTGTGTGGCTCCCCTCCTGAGTCGCGGTCGTCTCGATCTCCCCAACTCTATAGCTCGGTCAATGAGAGTACCGCTGGTGTGTGTATGGGTGGGAACCGAGCTCTGTGATGGTGGTGTCCCCTTTGCCTCTGTGGTACTCGGACTGAAGAAATCTGAGATGTGTCTCTGGGGCTGTCTTTGTCTATGCCCTCTCAATAGAGAGTCTCTATGTCTGTGTATCTCACCTAGAAATAATCCGAGACATCTCTGATCCTGATATCTCATGACTCTATCTAACGAGTCAAAACCATGTCTGAATAAACAATGAAAGCGTCCCTGTTGCCAAATTGGCTTTATCTGACAGAAAAATAATTCTAAATGAATTATTGGATTTATAAGTGAGAGGGTTTTCTCGCTGGGAACACCAAGGAAAAATAATTCTAAATGAATTATTGGAATTTTAAGTGAGAGGGTTTTTCTCACTGGAG
The DNA here is from genome assembly GCF_014529385.1 of Adiantum capillus-veneris. Classification (NCBI taxonomy): domain Eukaryota; kingdom Viridiplantae; phylum Streptophyta; class Polypodiopsida; order Polypodiales; family Pteridaceae; genus Adiantum; species Adiantum capillus-veneris. The sequence continues at coordinate 86,464,887 of NC_140956.1, read as the reverse complement.
ACATCCGAGTACAGAATATTCCTAGTGCGTCATTCAGAGTAATGACGGGAGCATTGTGAAAGGGAATATCTGTAAGGCCACCAGGAACGGGTACTTCTGATGCGTCACATCAGACGGGTGACAGGGAGCATCAGGAAGAAGTATCTGACCATCCGGGAACGGACATCTCTGATGCGTCATAGGATGGGTGACATAGAGCATCGTGAAGGAGATTGTACCGTAAGTTCGGTAGGAAAGGACTAGGTGATGGGTATTCTTGATGCGTCACAAGGTGGGTGACGGGTGCATCTTAAAGGGAATATCCATAGTCGGGAGGAAATTCCGAACTGTGTTGGAATTATGCACAAGGAAAAGCAAGCACTTGAATGAAGATGGGTTGAGAGGAAACTTTGAGGAAAAACAGATGCTTTTTGAGAAAGCGGGATTGCCTTTTGGGAAAGCAGATGCTTTCTCGCAAGGAAGTCTATGTCTGCATTGCAACTGTGCATGTGATTGCATCCAGGGACGCCTGGGAAGTGCTGTGAAAGCATTGTTTTTAACTTATAAGGTTTTATTGAGTTTTTGGACAGATTCATACCATTTTTAAAGGTGACCGACCGCCCACTTAATAAGTGGGCAGCCATCTGATAAATAAGGTAATAGATCAGCCAACGTTTTCTCTCTCTTTTTCTGGCAGAGCAACGAAAAAAAAAATGAAAATTTTGAAAAAAAAAAAAAACGGGCAGTGATCTCTACATGAGCAGCTATTTGTGCCTGTGGCTAGGAGCTATAAAAGCATCACATGCCCTTACTCAGGAAGAGGACCAATCTTTGCAAGGAGGAGATGCTGCTGCAGATTTCAGCCGTAAAGAAGACGTTGCCGGTGATGTCCATGGCTGCCCCAAGTGTACCAGATGTCGCCAAGACCCAGTGCGTGAGCTCCCTCGCGAAGAAGTGCCTACGGAGCGTGTTTCCATCGCGAGAAGTTGCTTGTTTTCTCTGTTTTCAGCCCATAAACGTCGTAGACGGGGCTGATCTACGAGAAGGAACCCGAGAACACACCTCTTCTGTGTGTAAGATTGGAAGAGAGGATTTTCTATGTAGAGATCTCTTCCGGGGAATTGTTTTTCGAGAACCGAGTTGCGTTTCGAACATCGAGACTTTGAAGGTAACGTTTTCATGTTATGATCTCTGAGTATTTGATTGCAGGTGTACTTCCTCTTCGTGAGGGAGTAGGAGCAGAGGAAGGCATGAGCCTCTCCACGAGAAAAGCGCTCTGAGGAACTAGAGCCAAATCAGCCCAAGGGTTTCGTACCCAAGTTTGGGAAGCAGATCCACGGATCGAAGAGAGGTAGACTCTCGAGATGCAATCCAGAAGTTGAAATTCCCAAGGGAAGGACTTCGTGTCCAGGAAAGCGGAGTTAATTTGTAGGAAGAGGACTCTGGAAACAGAGTTAGAAAAGAGCTGCAGGGATGTCATGCCCTGAGTCTGGAAGGTGAGATCCAGAGGCGAGAACCTTGGTTCTCAAGGATTTGGAATAAGGAACGGAAGTTCCTTGGAAATTTGGAATAGGGTTTTGCCCTAGGAATCGGAAGCTAAGGCTTCCAGGAACCATCAAGTCTTATTCTAGAACGAACGTGGTAATACGTTCGGTTCAAGTGCTTGTATAGACTTCTCCTCAGCAATAAAGATACTATTACGGGGGGGGACCAGCCCATCTTCTGGTCCCCAGTATTGTGTCGATCTTCTCACTCTCTATCTCTCTCTCTCTATCTATTTCTCTTTGTATCATTTGGCTTCAGCAATAAGTGATAAAATCTATTTATCCGAATGTATTTTATATTGTTATGCGCTCCCGTTTGTGACAGCCCCCGTATCTCATAGTAGACTGTGCAGTGACATATGTAGTGAAACTCTCTCTGGCTCTGCATGGCATAACTTGACATATCCTACTGTCTGCTGGTATGCCTCTGAATCTACCTGTCTTAATCCCAATCTGGTGTGAAGATGTGCGAATCTGGCCTATGGCACATCGTAACCTATGAGATGGATGTGTGTCCATGTAGCTGGGTCGTGTGACAAATCCGTCTATTGCGAGTTGGAGAAGATGCTCTCTATAGAAAGCCCTCTTCGTACCCAACCCCCGTCATGTTCTCCTGCTATCAACCTGGATAAGATCTTGTCAATGAGTCTAGTAATCTCCATCCGTGTAAGAGCCAAAGATGGTGCATCAAGAAAATACTGGAAAGGGGGTAGCCTGTTCATGATGGAACCATGCCTCTGAAACCATGAGCTCATCTGTGCATACCAACATGATGTATCTCCCTGTAATGCCAGCTGTCTGGATGACTCAAGAGCAAGCCTAGCATATCTGTCCCTGGTGGTGTCCCATAAGCTGTGTACAAATGATACTGATTTGGTAAGTGCCTCAACCTCCATAGGTGGGGCAGCCAGCTCCGCTCGTATGATGTCATGTGGAACTGAGGCCTTGGCTCTAATCAGCCTAGAAATCATAGATACCAAGGGCCTCTCCATATTACTCCATCCAGCACTGTCAATAGACAGTCCCCAAACCTGAACCCCGTAGTGCATAACTGAAGCGACCAAAGTGCCGAAGAGCCAGAGCTTTGTTTGAGGTTCCTGGAACTGAACCTGCGAACAAGTCCTCTCTAAACCGCCTAGGGTTGCATATGCATGAGTCAATCTAGTGTCTGCTGCCACTTTCAGTGTGAACCTCGGTCCACTAAAGACCACCCCAAGATATGTGTATGCATCAGTCTACGCCATACTGTCCTGACCATATGTGAATGTAGGTGTGATCTCCTAACCCACTGTGGCATGGTATTAAATACCATGACCTTGGTTTTACCAAGGTTGACAGACAATCCACTATCCCCTACAAAACTATGCAATGCGTCCAAATGTCTCTGCATACCCTCTGGTGAGTCTGATATCAACACGATATCGTCAACATACAATAAAAGAGGGATCCATGTCCCTGCAAGCTGAGCACCTCTATCTCCTCCTCTTTCAATATAATTAGAGACCTCATCAACATACATATCAAATAAAGTAGAGGACAATGGGCATCCCTGTTTCACTCCAATAGTGGAGTGAACTATGTCAGATATCCCCTCTAATGTGCGTACATGACCCATCACTGAGCTGTACAATGCCATAGTCCCCCATATCAGCTATGTGGGTACCCCCAATTCCATAAGTCGGCGCATCAATCTGGCCCTCAGTACTGTGTCAAAAGCTTTGCGGAAGTCCACAAAGCTGCAATATATCCGTCTACCATGTGCTCGACCCTCCTCAATGATAGCTCTGAGTGTAAAGACATGATCCAGTGTGGAGAAACCCCTCCTGAAACCAGCCTGCCCAAGTGCCCGTATGCGCATAACTCTGCCCAACTGCTCAACCTATGCTCAAGGATGGATGCATACAACCGTGCCAATGTGTGTCCTGCCATGATAGTACGTACGGTAATTCCCCGGCACTATGGGGTCTCCTGTCTTGAAGATAGGTCCAAGACTCAGGAAAACCCTCACACATGACACGGTTGAATAACCGTGCAAGCATCTCTGCCAACAAGTCCCTAGCATGCATAATGTGCTCTACTACCAAACCCTCATGATCCTGTGCCCGTCTGGTCTTCATCTTGTCAATGGCCTCCTTTACCATCTCAGTGGTAAAGAAGGTGCTCGTAGCCGGACATGGTTGTGGTGGATCTGGTAGTGGTGGCTGTCCAAGTACAGTGTATAAAGATGTTGCATACTGCCCCCATATCTCTGTGGAAGTAATCACTGGTGGGGGAGATTGCTCATGGAATAGACGCCAAGCCTCTCTTGAATCTCTACTAAGGAAGAGTTGAGATAAATTTTGCTCCATCTGGACCAAGAAAGCTCGCTTCTTCCGTCGAACTAGTCATTGTGTAGCAATACGAGACTGTCTATAGGTGATCACTCCCAATGCAAGCTCCCGTTGTATCTGAGCTCTCCTCTGTCGACACTCCTCATCATACCAGCTGTTCTGAGGCATGTGCCCAGAACGACGTCTCTGACCAGGCTGAGTGTGTGGGTATGCCTCTGTGGCTGCCCCATGTAATGTCACTGTCAGCATAGATGTGATCTCCTCCACTGTGTATACTAGCTCTGATGCGCATAAAAGCCTACGTATCTCCTCTGCATAGACTGAGTCAGTCTCTAGTGTAAAAGTATAGCATGGATGTCTACCACCCCGTGAGGCCTGAGATGTATTGTACTCAAACGAGGCCCCACTGTGAAATCCTGAATGTGAGAGATAAAGCTCGGATGTGTCAGAACATAGTCTACAGTACTAGACCCATGTTTGTGTGGAAAACAAGTAAAACCTGTAGACGATGGGAAAGTCGGTAAGCCATTCAGTATGGCTAAACTGTGAGTAGTCGTCATCTCCCTTAGGTATCTCTCATACTCTGTATGCTCTTTGTCGTGTGAGCATCTCTCAAGCTCCATCTCCTCTGGCTCTAGCTCTCTGAGTATCTCCTCTGAGGTGCCATAGAAAACCGTCTGTGAATTGCCTGTATGGGCATTGAAATCCCCCAAAAGTATGATGTCTCCATCTCTGGAGAAATCCCAGATATCATCATCAAGTACAGAGTAAGGAGACTGTCCTCTGGGTGAAGCATATACTAAAGTGCTGGGAGGAAAATAGCATATGGCGATGTACAAGAAACGTCCAGTCTCTGCCCTCAGCCTCACCCACAAGTATCTGGCCTGATCATCTCTCCGAACTATGTGCAGTAGTGGCTGGAGCTCCTCTCTGAAAAGAACTGCTACACCTCCTGATCCTCTAGTCCCATGCTCAGATCTGGTGCATGTCCGGCAAGCTGTCTCCCATCTGTATCATGATATATGCGGCATCAACTGTCCTGGAGCTTGATTGTTGAAGCAGGTGGGCTTCACCAGGTGGAAGAGAAGGTGAAAGAGTGCAGGTTTGTGCACACTGAGCATAGGCGAAAGAGGGAGAGAGAGGTGGCAATGGAAATCGAAAATACACACAGAGAGAGAGGCTCGTATGATTTGGGGGAATTCGCTAGTGAGGTTCTTGAGGCCTCACTTGTTCCCTTTATTAACTTTGGACCTTTTAAAAGGTATTAAAAATTGACCTTAGGCCATGTTCAAATGTGAACATGGCCAAAGCTGAAAATATGACTTTATACATTGTAAAATGTACAAAGAGGGTGGCATTAGGGCCTTTAACCCAACAACCTCTGACTTAAAGGCATAAGTGGCGCCTTTAAGTTATCCAACTCCCACCATCTGTATGCAATGCTCATGCTGAGCTTTAGCAAGGCTCTTGGTGAGAACATTTGCAGGGTTATCAGGTGTGTAAATCTTAGTCAAGGTGACTAGACCATCCTCCAATACCTGTCGTATGAAGTGGTATTGCACATCAATGTGCTTTGTCCGTGCATGAAACATGGCATTCTTGGCCAAATAGACAGCACTCTGGCTATCACATCCCAAGACAGGAGTACTAGCAGGCATACCAAGCTCTTTGACAAGTTTGCCCAACCATATGGCCTCTTTAGAAGCCTCAGTGACTGAAATATATTCAGCCTCAGTAGTACTCAATGCCACAATTTTTTGCAGTCGTGAACACCAAGAGAGAGCACCACCAGCAATAGCAAACACATAGCCACTAGTGGACTTCCTGGTATCCAAGTCACCTGCCATATCTGCATCACAATAGCCCTGCAACTTCAGGTCACTTTTGCCATAGCATATACACCTAGATTGTGTACCTGACAAGGATCTCAGAATGCATTTCACAGCTTCCCAATGTGCTTTGCCGGGATTGGACATGTATCTACTAACAACTCCCACCGCATGGGCAATGTCAGGACGAGTGGCAACCATAGCATACATAAGAGAACCACAAGCTGATGCATAAGGGATTCCCTTCATAGCATTCACTACCACGTCATCCTTTGGGCAATCGGCTCTGCTAAGTTTTGTGTGTGGAGGTAAAGGTACTCCAAGTGACTTAGCTTCAGCCATGTTAAACCTATCAAGTACTTTAGCAATGTACTTTTCTTGAGATAAGAAGAGCAATTTCAGCTTTCTATCTCTCTTGATTCTCATGCCCAAGATGTGCTCAGCATCACCTAAATCCTTCATTGCAAAAGCTGAATTCAGCTAACGTTTAAGAGAATCAATGGTAGACTTATGCTTCCTAGCAATCAACATATCATCTACATATAGCACAAGGATTATAGGACTTCCATCATTATCCTTCTTTGTATACAAACAATGGTCTGAATGGCTGCGTTTAAAGCCTTGAGACAGCATAAAAGTATCAAACTTTTTGTACCACTGACGTGATGACTGCCTCAAACCATACAGTGCCCTTCTTAGTTTGCATACAAGTTCCTTTCTATCAGGAACTACAAAACCCTCAGTTTGCTTCATGTAGATATCTTCTTCAATGTCACCATGAAGAAAAGCTGTTTTTACATCCATTTGATTTAATTCTAAGTCAAGCATTGCAGCGAGAGCAAAAAGGACACGCAATGTCGTAAGCTTTACAACAGGAGAAAAGATCTCTTGAAAGTCAATCCCCTCTTTCTGTGCATACCCTTTAGCAACTAACCTTGCTTTATACTTAAGCTTTCCATCAACACATTTGACCTTGTAAACCCATTTGTTAGGAAGAGCCTTTCTTCCTTTAGGCAATGGCACAAGATCCCAAGTATTATTTGCATGCAAAGATTTGATTTCCTCTTGCATCGCCTTTCTTGCTCTTTCTTGAAATACCTGGAATCTGGCTTCTTATGGCCTTTTCTGCCACACTGATAACAAGTCACATCCTTATCCCTAGACTTGCTTTTGCTCCTGTTTTGAGTCTTGGTACCTGTATTTTGCTTCTGACTTCTGCCTCTCGCATTGTAAGCAGAACTGCCACCTTCCCCACTACTAGACTTGCGTCTAATTTCCTCATTTAAGATGGAGCCTCTCACTCCATCATATGTGAGGTTGGGGCTATTACTCAAAGAAACCACAAGCGTTTCCCAAGAGTCTGGCAAAGTCATCAACAAAAATATGGCTTTCAACTTGTCATCAAAAGGTTGAAGCCGAGTATCCTGTACTAGCTGACTCATAACACAGGTGAAAGCACTTAAGTACTGAAAAGCCGACTTGGCTTCGTCAAGCATCATGTTCACCAGTTTGCGCATCAAATGCACCTGATTCACAGGGGTGGCATTCTCATAAGTGGCCTTCAACTTATGCCAAATTGCATGTGCACTGTCCAAGCCCTTTATGTCCACCAGAATGTCATCGGTCACAGCCATTTTGATGTAGGCCTTTGCCCTCTTGTTGAGCTTGGCCCAATCCTCATCCGGCATATCCTCAGGCTTTACAGCCAAAAGGGCGTCCTCACAATCCTTGAGGAACAAAATCCCATGCATCCTGTCCTGCCATAGGTAGAAACCTGTACCGTCAAATCGCTTGATTTCCATGAAGCTCTTGGTATCAGACGACGAGGAAGTAGAGGCCATTTGCATGGATAAAAATGCAACAGAAAAGTGTTTTCTAGTGATCACAATGTACCGCACGTTGCATACAATGTGCTGAAAATTTCAGCAATTAACAAGTATCCCCAATGCGTACTTGCATAAACCCACAAAAGGCGTACATAAACCTCAATTTGTGTACATAAAAACAGTCCAATTCTGAATTTTCTGCAAATTTACTGTTTTGGCGCATCAATTTGCATCAAATGGACCTGTTTTGAGTGGGAAAAGCAAGGGGCATTCACGGGAATCGATTTAGAACACCTGCATTTTTGCTGTTTTGGCCTGTAATTTTCTGGTTTTTACCCGTTTTGACCTAATTTTAGCCTGTTTTAGGCTGTTTTGGGAACCCTAATCACTCTAGGTGACACCGGAAGCAAGGGGCTTCGCGATGAAAGCGAGAATTTGATGCGAGAGAAGCCTTTTGCTTGCTGTCCAGCCACCTGCGCAAAGCTTTTGAAACCCTAATTTGGCTCTGATACCAGTTGTTGAAGCAGGTGGGCTTCACCAGGTGGAAGAGAAGGTGAAAGAGTGCAGGTTTGTGCACACTGAGCATAGACGAAAGAGGGAGAGAGAGGTGGCGATGAAAATCGAAAATACACACACAGAGAGAGAGAGAGAGAGAGAGAGAGAGAGAGAGAGAGAGAGAGAGAGAGAGAGAGAGGCTCGTACGATTTGGGGGAATTCGCTAGTGAGGTTCTTGAGGCCTCACTTGTTCCCTTTTTTAACTTTGGACCTTTTAAAAGGTCTTAAAAAATGACCTTAGGCCATGTTCAAATGTGAACATGGCCAAAGTTGAAAATATGACTTTATACATTGTTAAATGTACAAAGAGGGCGGCATTAGGCCTTTAACCCAACACTGATGAGTCTCTGAGTAGAAAACAATGTCTCTGTCTCTGAAGCTGTCCTCAAAGGCCCCCACATCAAGTCTATACGAACCATTATAGTTCCAAACCGCCATCCTGAGAGTGGTCCCATAGGTCTCGCACCGTCATGTAGAGCGGTGCTCTGTAATCACTACTCGCCCATTTCTGTAGAAGGCTAACTTTCCCTTCTCCCTTGCTGCTATAATCTCCGGCATGACCTCTCTCATATGTGCAAGTTGTGAGAGGGTAAGGTCATCTCCTAAAAGGATACCTGTTTTCTTGAGGGTTGGCCTCTTCTTTAAAAAGTCTTTCTTTTCTTCCATGGAGGGAAAGCGCAAAATGAGAGCCCGTTCTTTTGAACTCTCCCCATTACTTTCACTCTTCTTGCCCACTCTCCAAGCTTGTGTGTGCGAGGGCTTCTCCACCCCCATCATTGACATGAGGCTCTTCACCTCTTGGTCCACCTTATTAGAATCTTTTAGGCCAGTCACTCTCACGTGTAGAGCGTGTACCCTTCTTCGTTGCTCCTCTTCAAGTGTCTTGTTGATGATGTCGGGTGTAGCCGGAATGTCCTTGCCCTTCCCCTTCTTGACAACTTCAATCCACTTTTCAGCCTCTTCCACCTTCTTTTGCGTTTTGGAGAGAACCTCCACCCATGAGGTCTTCTTTTCTCCTTCCTCCTTTATTTCTTTGACTTGTGCTCGTATACTATTCAACTCATCTATCATTGATGGCTGAATTTCTCCATCTTCAAGGCGTCCTCTCTCTTTGGTTTCGGCGAGTTCCTCCGAAGGGCTGAGATGCTACCTTTTAGAGCTTGAATTTCAGCCCGGAACTCCTTGCGCTCTAGTTCCCTCGCCTGTTTCTCCCTCTTTTTCCATTCAAGAAGTGAGTTCTTCTCCTTCTTCCACTCATCCATGTGAGCTTTGCATTCTTTCAACTCTCTTTCAATGGCTGAAGAAGAGAGAGAGAGAGAGAGAGAGAGAGAGAGAGAGAGAGAGAGAGAGAGAGAGAGAGAGAGAGAAGAAGAAGAGAGTTTTAACGTCGTAGGAAACTGTCCCAAGAGACCTTAAAGATCTAGCCGACGAGGAATTGAACTGAAAAGAAATCGGAAGTTGCTCCTGGTAGCGACGCAACTATGATCATCGAATTTGTTTCAAAGTCAAAGTGTTGAAGTTGTGGCTCATCATCCTCATGTTGCAAGTGATTGGCTCATTGCTGTGAGGTCTTCTTTGCGCAGATGATGACCTTCAAAGTGGAGCGAGCACGCAAATGATGACCTTCAGATACAATAAACACCAGTGCAACAGAAAACGAGATCAAGGAGGTTGCTAGAGAGATGCAGGAGAGAGAGAGCGTGAAAAGCCTGCGCCTCTGCCTCTGCTTTGCCCTACGCGCGAGACAGCCTGCGTCTCTGCCTCTGCCTTGCCCTACGTGCGAGACAGCTTGTGTGAGTTCTGCCATGCGCGTCCCCTGCTCCCTACCGCCCTGTTGTGACTCGTGCTGCTGTTGTATCAAAGAAAGAGATGCTGCGCGTCCCCTGCTCGCTGCTACTGTAGAGAGAGAGAGAGAGAGAGAGAGAGAGAGAGAGAGAGAGAGAGAGAGAGAGAGAGAGAGAGAGAGATGATGATGAAATGAAATGTTATATTAACGTCTTCAAAAGACCAAAGTGACCTATGAGACCAGAAAGTTACAATGTAAGATGACAAAATGACAAAATAAAATACTATGGAATCCTAAATTGCTAGGTGTGAACTAAGCAGCTAAACATCTAGCTGGGATAGCTAGATCACAGGAGATCCAGCATCGGTCGCTTGCGGATCTCATCAATCTCCTCCATGGTCAGTAGTCTGACTAGGCGTCGTGCATGTCGAGCCAAAGTGATTCGAATCCTTTGATGCAGCCTCCGTCGATGCTGTGTAGTCCTCCGCAATCGTGGGCATCTGGATCTCCCTAGCTCAGTCGCTCGGTCGATCAGTGTGCCTCAGGTGTAAGGCGACGAGCTCTGCTGTGGTAGTAACTCCTCCGGGTGTCCAGTGGCAGCTCTAAAGAAGTCTGTGATCTGTCTTTGAGACTGGCTAGCCTCTCCTCTCATCAGGCTCTCTCTGTGTCTGAGCAGCTCGAGCAAAAACAGACCCAGGTATCTCTGATCCTCGTACCGCATGACTCTAGAGAATGGTCCAAAGCCCTCTCTGAACAAGCAATGGAAGCGGCCTCGTATCTCGTAGTAGACGGGGCAGTGGCATGTGTAGTACAACTCTGTCTCGGGCTCGATGTCACACAGGGAGCATGTCCCGGCCTCTGCTGGTACTCCGCTGGAGAGAGAGAGAGAGAGAGAGAGAGAGAGAGAGAGAGAGAGAGAGAGAGAGAGAGAGAGAGAGAGAGAGAGAGAGAGAGAGAGTATTGATGCTGTTTCTGTATCTTTTGCTTGCAGCTCCTCTTTTGCTCGCTGCTGCGGGAGAGAGAGAGAGAGAGAGAGAGAGAGAGAGAGAGAGAGAGAGAGATGCGAAAAAGTGCAATGTGGGGGGTGGCTATTGTTAGAGGTGGTCAGCTTTTATTTGAAAGCGCAACATCGTCAACTCAGCGCTCTCTCTCTTATGTGAAACTATGCTAAAATGGCATGTTGGTTTTGCGAGACTCGAGCCAGTGTGATGTCTTGCTCCACGTTGGAGTTTAAACTTTGAAGCTAGGTCCCCCCCCATCCCCTCTTCCCCCCCCCCCCCCCCGCCCCCCCCCCCCTCTCTCATGCGCGTGCCAAAGACGGAGTGGGACACTGGCATTTGAGCATGCATAAACAATTCTCCATTGTGTGTGTGTGTGCATGCATGTGATGGGGAGATTTATAAACACACACACACACACACACACACATATACCAATGGTAAGAGCGAGCGAGACCCGCTGGTAGGCGGGTCGCACGAGCTAGTTGGTCTCTACCGCCTTCGTCAGCCATATGGGCTCGGTCGAGCTCTCTGCTGCCTCTTTGGACACTTCGTTTGCCGTTGTCACCGGTTATAGCGTTGCTTGTTTATTCAGAACATATTTCTTCTCCAGGCTATGTGTTGGATTGCAGTGGCATGCTTTGAACGTAGCATCGCATATATTGTACTTATTTTCATGCTCTTCAATGTGTGTGCTTTGTCCTTATTTCAGTGTGTTTGTGTGTGTCCATGTGCCTGCGCGCACGCATGCGCCTTTAAATGGAAATGGCATCATTTGTGCATGGAAACTCTAAAGGTTTTTTTTGAACTGCTCTTCCATCATTTCATTATTGCCATTGTTAGATTTCAAGAGAGATTTTTGATTAACAGAATCATGCATTTATTCATCATTTCCAAGGTCTTAGAAAAAAGTTTTATTGTTATCTTCCTGGAGAGATGAACTTGATTATGTGTGGTGCTCATTTGAAAAGCTAATGCACAGAGTTGATGTGCTTGGCTTGGAGCTGATACAAAAACTGGTCTAGTCCTTGAAAATCATTAATACTCTGAGCTTCAAAGCAAAGTCATGAAAGCAAACAACGTGCTGGAAAGGTTTGCCTCAGCTTAGCCTAGAGTCAGTTCAGAATTCAGATTAGCAGGTTTCAAATGAGAATAAGAGGAAAAAAAACCAGGAAAAAAACAAGGAAATAGTTCATAAATCCTGCAAATTTGCAAAATTCCAGTTTGCATCTTACCGGAAAAAAGAATCACCGGCACACTGAGAGCTATACTTGTCATAGAATTATGTGTCACTTCATGTGAAAGACTTACTGTGCTTTTTTCTTTCTGTATCAAGAGAGATGAGGGCCTTGTCATGATTTTCTGATAGGGCAGATGGGAACGAGTGGTGCGTTAGAGACGCCATGTGGGCAGTCATTTGGAGCCAGAGGCTACAAGATGTTGGGAGTCTACATGCAAAGAATGATGATAGTGCTAAATGCACTTTCAATCTTGTGAATCTTCATTGAGCAAATATTTGGTGCACTAGGACAAGACACACAACGTGCCAGCAAAGCGGGAACCTACGGACAATGGCTCATTCCCGCCTTATTTGCCATTGCATTTTATATGCCCATCATGAAGTTCTTGCAAACTCAGAGCATCGTCATACCAGTATTTGTTTGCCTCACGATCACTTTGATGCTTCATGTGCCCATCTGCTGGGTCTTGGTCTTCCAGTCTAGCCTTGGCTACAAAGGCGCTGCCCTTGCAAACAGCATTATCCATGCCGATTATTGTCCTTTCTCTCTCTCTTTATGTGACATTTTCAACGACTTGTGCAGCTTGCCAGGCGCCTTTTCTGCTGCTCCGCATGATTTGAATAGCCTCATTCAAGTTGCTATCCCCTCTGCCTTGATGACCTGGTAAGAATGTGTGTTTTTGCGTGCGCACGTGTGTGTGTGTGTGTGTGTGTGTGTGTGTGTGTGTGTGTGTGTGTGTGTGTAAACCATTGAACATTGCATTTGTAGGGCCAGATTTATAGCAGTGATGCGGAGGTGGTTGCGGCTATAGCATCCTTTGTCCCCTTTTTTGCAACCTCATCAGCCTTTGATGCTCTGCAAGCAGTGCTCCCTGGTGTGGAAGCTTTTCTAGATAGCTGAATATTATGTTTGAAACAAAACCTAGGTTTAGTGTAATCCCACCTACAACTTGTAAACTACAAATCTGAAGGTTAAGTAACCCACAAAATCTAGATAAATTTAGTGTAAAAACCTTCAAATTTAGTCAATTTACCTCTAAATTTTGTCTCTAAAAGTGTTTTCTTTTTGAAAGCAGTGATGCTCACCGATGTATGTGCAAGAGTCATAAGGGGTGCGGAATGGCAGAAAGCCGGACTACCGACAGGTTATCTTCTCGCGTTTGCAGCTCATCTTCAAGGAAAGGTCCGTCTCTGCAAACTCTGGCTTGTTGTTTTGAAGTTGAACATGAGCATAATAAGGTCTTACTCGGATGCAAGGTTGTATTTGAACACATTGTTCAACATTTTGCTTCTATTCGATGTCTGGAATGCGACTTTTAGAAACATTTTGTCAGTTAATTGGTAAATCCTCTGTCTTTTGCAAAAGATCAGCAAACTCTAGCTTTCCTCATGTTAAGCTATTGCATAAAAAGACAGCCTTACTACAATTTATGTCCTTATCAGAACTGCAACTTTGCTAGAGGATTCTACAAGTCATTGACACTTTGTATATAAGCAAAGTGCTGCTTTTGCTGTCTTTGGGCATTTGTCTTTTGTGATCATGCATTTTCTAGCTATGTCTATTTTTGAGGGACCAGGGCTGGTCATGTAGTATTAGGCTATGTTGAAAGATGACTTTACAATTGTACTCCTTTATTCTTAAAAAATGCCATTGAGAGAGGGAGAAAAGGAAAAATCCTGCCTAGATTTTGAGAAAAATAGTGTAAAGATAGATGATTTTCTTCCCGACATACGCATGTCCGAAAATGAGGCATTGTTTGAGGTGCATGTGGGAGTCTGAGTCAGGCATTCAAGCAAAACACAAAAAAAAGAAGAAAGAAATGGTGTGAGTGGCTGTTTTTGCTTATCCTACTGCTTTTGTGCGTGCGCATGGCTATGGTTGTAAGTTTTTTATATGGAGCATTGGTGGGATCATGTGCCTTTGGCCCATGTGCAACTGGGACTGAAGTTGTTTTATCATGTTTAGGGGCTTTGGGTGGGTTTGATTGTGGGCATAGTTGTGCAAGTTGTTGGTTACCTCGGCCTCTTGTACTTTATGGATTGGGAGACGGAGGTATGCAATTCTTGGGATGGATTTCAAAGAGGTGTGGATTTGCAGGCCAAGAGCGCTGCTGAACGAGTAGGTGATTGTTCATCAGCATCAGAACCCTTGCTGCCCTGTGTGTTTAAGGAGACTAGCTGTGAAAAGTGAAGCTGCTACAATGCCAAGTGAAGTATATATTGGAAGTGTGTGTGTGTGTGTGTGTGTGTGAGAGAGAGAGAGAGAGAGAGAGAGAGAGAGAGAGAGAGATCGACACTACAACGGTTTGCGCTCTTCTTTATGTGGGTGAGATACTGGGCTTATTGGACCCTATGGAGTCAGCGTAATGCCTGCATGTTTCGTTATACTCATGCAGACCCGTTCCCACTCTTCAAGCTTTCCCTTAGGCAATCGTTACGATTTGCTTTGGAAGTTGGTGATATCACCACAAAGATACATCAGAGATACATCGGCTTTCCTATGACTGTTTCTAGCTACTCTGTACAGCTGAGTAGTTCTGTGTTCTTCACATTGTACATTACCCTTTCGGTGGGTTTTTGAGGTTTCCCACTAGTAAATTAATCAATTAGATTTACAAAAGTGTGTGTGTGTGTGTGTGTGTGTGTGTGTGTGTGTGTGTGTGTGAGAGAGAGAGAGAGAGAGAGAGAGATTCCTCGTTGGGGTTATGGCTTACTTTATGTCTTGCACATTTATGCATGAGCAAGGCAATTCTTCCGTGGGTTATGACAAATCATTATTTCTTGCACATTTATGCACACATACCATAATACTCTCTCCAATATTCGGTAAAAGGTATTTTTGCAACCATATACAATTTTTATTTGGGATTATATTAAAGGGAAAATTGAAAATTTGAGCTAGTTCTTTTTGGTTTCACACTATTTTTCTCAAAAACTAGGTGAAAACTTTCTATTCTTGCCACCCTTAAAACGGTACAATTGTAAGCTGAGACACTTTTCTCAAACAAATGCCCTCTCTCTCTCTCTCTCTCTCTCTCTCTCTCTCTCTCATATTGGTCATGCAAGGGGAGTTAAGATAAACCTTTGACAGGTGGAGATAAAGTCTTATATGTAGATTCAAAAGGCCATAGATACTTGATGAGCAGAACTATGGTACAAAAAAAACTTTGCAAGCCTTTTAATTGCTAGGCGAAAGGGTTAGCTTTTCTACTTTCAAGATGATGCATTAGAATGTGATATTCGAGAATATTTGACAAGTTGATTAGAAGTTGCCATGTCTTTTGGAATAGCTTCATGTTGTTAATAAGCTTGAACTGATAAAATGAGGCTTTTCACAATTTTGACCTAGAAATGAGGGTTTCAAAAGCTTTACTTTTCTTTGCTCATGCTTTGCAATGAAGGCAAGAAGTTCAATATTTCTACATTCAACTTGGTGCATAGGTAGACAAAACACATAGGGTTATTTGTACCATCTAAATGATATATATGCTAAATACTTGGCAACCTGATTTCATATGAATGAGATGGGCTAAGAAATGTGCATGTCAAACGTCAATGAGGGATAAACATGTGCCCAAGGACCTTGTTTATCAAGGGGTGGAATGGAAATTGATTGCATTGCTCTCAAGAGTAATTGTGTGTCCACCGAGCCTGCTGATTAAACGTTGGAATGATTATGCTCATAACATGTGTACAATGAAATGTAATGTGAGAAATTTGGAAGCAAATGATGAAAGGATCTAGAATGTTGTCTTTGGTCATGCAAATGAGGCAATCATGTGAAAGGAACTTATGTTACACCTTATGGTGACAAGCATATCGTAAACAATGTATAATTTTGACAAATTTAGTGCAGATCTTTTTCATCAGAGTATCCTAGACACATGGGTCATAAATTGAATACAAAAGAGTTATGAAAATGTACGATATACAAAGCAAAGAATATTGATGTGGACACCTTTGCTTGAAAGTTGTTGAGTTGTAGAGTAAGAACGTATATTCCTCGCTTCTATGAATCCATTCTTTGGTCTAAGTTTTACATTTATATGGTGAAATTTTATTGGAGTTGGTGAAGGGGTAGGGAATGGACACATAGTGTCCATTCCTCATAATACATGTGACCTTTTGGTGACTGGCGGAGGCCAGAGCCATGGGGGAGTAGGCATTATGGGGGAATGGATACTAAGTGTCCATTCTCGACCGTCAAGAGTCCGGGGGAGGGCGACCAGTACCATTTGTGAGGGAGTAGACAGCACAACAGTGACCAGTGAGCAGTGCTGGGAGAGAAGCTTGCAGCTTTGCAGGTGCACTTAGTCGCTTGCAAGTGCGCACAAGTGAGATTACAGAGCCGTGATTGCATGGGTAATCATTATGCATTATGCATGCTGAGGTGTCAGCAGGAGGTAGCATTTCGACTGCAAAGCTAGTGCATTCTGAGTGGTCCTCACGTGCAACTTTTCTGTGTGCTGACTTGGCAAAGATCCCACGGCTGCAGCTGTGCATTCTACATAAGAAAATGTAGTAGATAGACGGTGCAGATGCTCAGCCCCCCGACCCCATACCTTGACGGTAGGGAGGAGATAACCAAAGAAGAGCTCAAGTTAGGAAGGAGAGGAAGCATTGGACAATGGAGTCTTTGGAAGGATAGAGCACATGCAAGCACACATAATCAAATTATTGACACTCAAAATTTGTTAAGATGAGGGAAAAAAGGGTTACTAAGTGTAGGTATAAACTGGTGGAATGGAAACCTTGTGCATTGATAGAGGTCACAATCAAACATAATGACTAGGAAAAGAAGAGACACATCTTTAATAGCTTCATGGACGCAAGCATTCTATTTGCAAGCCATATTACTCAACTCATTTTTGGATATTTTACCCATTTTTTACTTGTGAAATTATAGGAAATACTCTCAATCACCATGAAAAACATAAAATCTTTGTAAAATATTGAAAGACCATAGGTGCCTATAAAAAATGAAGTTTGAGTGAAGGAAACCAAGATACATGTACCATTCTTACCAATTGCGCCGTTTACAACTCTTGTGGACTCATCAGCTCGGGGCGTGTATTTGTAATCATGTTAATGTATAATGTGAGTTCGAAAGTAGGGGTTTTTAAAATACAAAAACTTTAAGCAATTTAACAGAGATGCATTAAAATAAGGGGTTTTCATATTCAATTTTGAAAAAAATTCTTAAAATAAGGGGTCATTTATTCAAACATGTTAAAAGAGTGGTTTTTTTAATACCCCACGAACGCACGTTATATAAGGGGGTATTGAATGGTGAACCCCCCAAGCTCATCACATGCCAACTACAAGTAGACTACGTGAACTCATGCATGCATCAAATGATTGGCAACAAGAGATTACTTCCATCCACATATAAGTTCAAGAAAATACCACACATGTGGATATGGAGGAATCAATGGTGTTGGTCTAGCAAGAGTGTAGACATTGGCACATTTGAAGCACTTAGGCCTCGTTTTTCTAAACAAAGTTAAGTCCTTATTGTTGCCCCGGCCACTGAACACGAAGATCCTCAAAGCAAGTCGAGCGTTGTCACCATCTAGAAAGGACTTTCCATGCCCAAGCCGCATGCCGATCGGCACAAGAGAAAACCAACCAATATTTTCTCCCCATGGGGAGGTGGGAGCTCTTTACTATTTCTTGTCAAAACTCAAACCTTTTCTCCAAAAAGCACATGGCTAAGTAGAAATTTTGTAAGCTCTTATCAGATTTCAAATCTCCACAATCTCTTGTATTGCTTGTTTACAAAAAAATTTAGCTTGTGATGTCTTTGCAGTACTCAATGATATTAGAGATTTAAACTCTAGGAGAACAAATTTTTAAGAACCTTGGAGAGATGGCACAACCTACTGCAAACAACCAAAATACCATCACAATTTCGAGGGCTAAGCAGTGTAGAATATTAGAAAAATGGAGCATCCTCTCTTTCTATATTGCTAGACTACCAATTGCCTTTTAAATTTTGTATCTAGTATCTCAAGAAAGGTTTGTCTCTACAAACTCTACTTGTTGATTATGAGCTAAGTAACATCTTCCTCAGATATAAAACCATAATTGGAACCATTGCTTTAAAAAAAGCACACACACACAATTTTGTTGCCTTGTTTTTTAAGGGAAAGCTAGTCAAACAATCGGGGATTTCTACCAAACTTCAGGGTATTTACCAAGATTTATAACTAAAATGCCCAAGTTTTTAAAAATTATGATAAAGTGGAATTACAATTTGATTTTTTCATTTTAAATTGGAAAATCTACACTACAAATTGGGATATGTGATCAATAATTGGAACATTGTTCTACAATTTGTTTGCTTTTCTTTTCTATGTTTTATGAAATTTGTAAGTTTAACGACATGAAATCTTCTTTGTTTTTGGAAAAACAAAAAAAAATGTTCTACTATTTCACGTAAAGATTGCCTTACAATAATTTATGTTCTTATTTGATCTACACTTCGGTGAAGGATCCTCTAAATCAGTAACCCTTGAATGTGAGAAAATCTTGTAGGAGGACATGCCTGCTCAACATGATCCAGAGAGGCAAAAAGAATTACATGGTTTCAAAGTTGAAAAATATCAAAGTTTGCATAATACCCAAATTCAGCATCGGAGTGCAATAACAAGTTGAGAAGGGAGCTACCCTGCCAAAGGAAACATACCAAATCATGGTTGCAAAGCCAAAATCCTAGCCGAGCATTAAGGACTTTATTTCCTTGTCGTTTTTAACCAACTTTGTGAGACTATGCTACATACACTTCCTCATGCAAATCAAACTAAAAAAATTGCAATCTTTAGGTGCAATTGATGGATATTCCAATCATTATGAGCTACGAATCCGTAAATTCTATGAATGCTAGCCACATGATAAATAAAGTCCCATCAAAAGTAATATCCTTTCTTTGAGCCTTGTTTCCAATTGGAAAATCATACAAAGACTATGTGTCATTTTTCATAAAGCATCATACTCTGGGCGATTGACCATGGAAAGCTTACCCTGCCAAGCAAGTATAGAGGAAAGGGCTTTTTGAAAAAATTCCAAGAAAGGATAGAGTCTTCACTTGCATCCATTCAAACAAGACAATAGATATGTTAGCCTTGAATGCATTTTATAAGTGTCAATGGACTTTATTAGTTGTTATTCATATCCATCTTACAATCTTTTTAACTTAAAACCATTGCCCAAACATGTACTTTAGTTTTTGAAAAAAGTTTAAAGGTGGAGTTTTTTTTTGTTCTTTTAAAAACTTGTAATAAAAAAGGTGATCATTCCTTTAAGATCCAAATGTGTTGATATAGGTTATAAATAAGGTTATTACATACCGCATTTTTTTATTCTCTTTTTTATTAGCTTAAAATAGCTACAATTCTGATCAAAAGGCCACCACCCCTTCTGATCCAAGTGTTTTAAAGCCTGTTTTTTCTTATAAAGCATTTTGTGTCATTTTTTTAACCCAAAGTTTTTCGTCCGTACAAAGTCAAAGGGCACCAAAAATTACCCAAAAACTATGTATAATCCATTCACAAAACAACTTTATAAAATGCACGATTAAAACCAATCAGTCATCACGACATAATGTAATTTACCCAAGAGCAAAAATAAACGAAGTAAAGCCTCAAAACCTACTTGCTAATACAACCATGGCATCAGTTGTGTACGGCGAGAAAAACCTTTTAAGCTTACAAATCAAGAGGAGGGGTGGTTAGAAAGATAGTAGTGTCAGATCCCCCAAATACCAAACAGCACGATGTGCTAAACATGTCAGTATCACAATTCAAGGCTACATCAGATTATCGTGCAGCAGAACAAATAGTTCGGTACCTACTACATATCATGTACAGAAAAAAATCACATTAGCTCATTGTGTTGTAATAAAAAAAAATGCTACCATAACTAGAGCCCTAGGGGCAAGAAACCAAACACCCATGGTGTTGCAACTGCCCATAACTATTACTCTTACAACGAATACCTAAAAATCTCATTAGAAACAAGCCAGAACAAACATTACCCATCTCGGATGGTGCCACATTCCTCACCATACTATCATATAGATGCTAACCAATGTAAGTCACCTTTATAAGGTGATGGTGAACAAAACTAGATGCATTTCCTCACAAGAAGTCTTATCAAACCCATATGTGAAGATCAGGGTCATCATCCAAACGTCATGGTTTTTTCCCAAACCAACAGAAACATAGGTGTTTTTTAAAAAGAAAACTTTTTACTCTTTTCAACAATCATGTACCTGTTAGCAATGAAAAAAATATAAAACCTCGGTTACTGTGTTCCTTTCGATACTTACAGATGCAATAAAGAAAAGAGGTTCTCTTTTGACAGATAACAGTAATGCGATAACAAACCCAAGCCAAATAGTACTACAAACCTGCAAAGGTTGCTCCATGAGTTCCATTTCCATACAATAAATGGCCACGATCACACACCTCTCTTTCAAATACACACACTGAAAACACACACAAGGCTAATTGAGGGGGGAAAAGCACCCTCACCTTCTTAAATAGAAGCAGTTTGAGGATGAATCATTATAACGAGAATCCATCAATATTTCCCACCATAACCAGCACGATTTAGCAAGGCACCATTCCTTATGGGTCACAAATGCTGCCGCCTCAGAGGAGGCTACGATTATGCTGCTTTAGGTTAGGGTGCACAGGGCGACCTTAGAGTAGGAAATGCGGCTGAGGGGGAAAGGAGAGAGGAGACAAAAACAAAGGCGTGAGGCTGACTTTGCTAAAAGTGGGAAACTAACCCTCCACGCTCTACCACACTATCACGAGGTTAAATTTACAAAGCACCCTTAACAAGGGTAACTTCCCGCTAGGAAAATAACCCATGGGTAGCCAAGTGTAAAAAGAAAGAGAATAACCCTTCTTGAGGAGGTAGGTATCCACTCAACTCTTTGTTGGGTCAATTCTAGACCTGTTATAGCCATGAGAGTTAAAGCCCAAAGGTGACCCGAGGAGGATATAATAAGTAAAAATTCCTTGTTTTGACCTTTGAGAGCAACTAGCAATACGAGAGAGAGAGAGAGAGAGAGAGAGAGAGAGAGAGAGAGAGAGAGAGAGAGTCGATGTTGCATTGACAAAGGAGAGAAGAAGAAAAAGGAGAACTTATAACATTGTACAAGCAACTAAGAGACCTTGAATAACAAAATGATACTGACAAAGAGAGAGAGAGAGAGAGAGAGAGAGAGAGAGAGAGAGAGAGAGGAGTACACAGAGATTTGGTGGAGCACAAGCACATGAGTCATGTAACTCCTTATTGTCTATTATCCACAAAGTATCAAGTAATGTGTTAGTGACGTATTAGTAAGGGGATGGACAATCGACTATGTTTGGCCGCCCAACAATAGTGGCCTTTTTTTCCAACAACCTCCCACTTAAAGGCCGATGTGCCCCTAAGTGATAAAATATAAGTAATATCTACGAAACTTGTACAAGTGTGAAGCATGCGAGTGGCTTCCCCCCACACCCATCAAGTCATTGAAATGTGCAAACCACTCTGACGCTTGGCTTTTTGTAAGAGCATCTGCAGGGTTTTCATTGATATGAACTTTGACTAGTTCAATATGCTTGTCTACCTGAAATCCCAAATGAAGTGATACCTCATATCAATGAGTTTTATTTTTGCATAAAACACAGGATTCTTTGTTTAAAAAATGGTACTTTGATCACTAGAGGATGACCTTTGATCTAAGTTGCATTGCATAGTATACGTTTTACTTATAATACATTTTAATCGTGCGCATTATACGACACCTCAAATGTAACAAACGTATTATACGATGCCACATCAACAAAAGCACCATTTCGTATAATTTCCTAACAATTTGATCTAAATATGGTTTGATCAAAAAATTTATTTCAAATAAAATATTATTGTGATCAACATATAGTTCGATCAAAATATGTACTTCTATATCAAAGGGCATCCGTGTGCCTCTCACCATTGTGGGCATCTTTTTGAAAGATTTTCCTTCAGCTCACAACAAAGGTGAACTTCTAAAACCCAAGAAACAAAAAAACATTATTTTTTGTAGTCATGAGATTTAAATTAGAAATAAAGATTTGATTTAAGTAAAAAATGAAAAGTTAAAAGCTCTTCATTTTAAAGTGTGATAGGTAGAAACAATGTAGTGAATAGAAAATATGGTTCATAGAGCCTTGTGTAGAATTTTACTGACACTTGGAAGTAAGTTAATCGTAGTAGATTTAGTGATTGCTTTTACTATGTGTAAAAAAAAATCACACTTGAAAGTGATTTAATTTAGCTTAAATTAGTAGTTACTTCTTTGTGTAGGGCCATGCTCACACATAAAAGTAACTCACGTAAATTTGTTTCTCCAATGCTTACTGTTAAGTATGGAGCCTGATTTACCCTTGTAATTTTCTGTGGTAAAAGCGTACATTTGTAAGGCCCCCATTATGAGGAGAAGCCATCATGCGTGAAGGAAAATCACTCACCGGAAACCAAAATTTTCACGGACAAGAATCAGGGGCAACTTTAAAGGCCTCGGGGGCGGAGGCCCCCGCGATTTTTTTTTTCAACGGAATATTATGGCCGGACGGCGGCCGGAAAGTGGTCGGAAAACAACCGGTCAGTTGGCCGGTGGCCGGTAGTCAATGGCCGATGGCCGGTGGTCGGAAGTCAATGGCCGGTGGCCGGTGGCCGAATTCAAAAGCGGACTTGTCTTCTCGAGGGCGGCCACACATGGGCGGATTGGAGGGTCCGATTTGGACTTATTCGCACAAGGGCGGCTACACATGGCTGTCTCTCATAAGAGAGGGCAGCCCTTTTGGCCTATAAAAGGAGGCCATTTCTACACACATTTGATAGTGTGAAGTTGATGCAACAAGGTGAGTGTGAGGTGGTGAGAGTGAAGCAAGGCGGGAGCTCCATTAAGGGTATAATCCCTTTGTAAACTACTTCTTGTTTTGAAGTACTAAACCCATTGAGTGGCTGCTTTCCCGTGGACGTAGCCCACATTGGGTGAACCACGTATATCGTGTGTACTCTCTCTCTCTCTCTCTCTACTCTATAATCTCGTGTATATAAATCTGTCTCTCTCCATTAAGTAATCTACTCAATTATCTATTTAGCTACGTCTTATTTCCTAACAACTGGTATCAGAGCAAGGTTTGCTCGTAGCTAAATTATCTCAAGGAAAGGATTCCTTGAATTGAGTGGGAGTTATGGCAGAGGAAGGGAAGCTCAAGATTGAGAAGTTCAACGGCAAAAACTACCAACATTGGAAGATGCAGATTGAAGACTATCTCTACCAGAAGGACCTCTATTTGCCAGTAGGCGGTCTTGCGAAGAAGCCCGCAACAATGGTAGATGAAGCATGGATTGTCCTTGATCGAAAGGCACTAGGAACAATCCGGTTAAGCTTGGCATCAATGGTGGCCTTCAATGTTTCGGAGATGAAGACCACGGAGGACTTGATGAAGTCACTTGACGACTTCTACGAGAAACCATCGGCATCCAATAAGGTATTTCTTATGAAGCGCTTGTTCAATCTAAAGATGGCAGAGAATGGTTCAGTTGCAGAACACCTAAATGACTTTAACACAAACATAAGTCAACTTTGATCAGTGAAAATCAATTTCGATGACGAAGTACGATCTCTCCTTATACTATCATCTCTACCGGATAGTTGGGACAGCCTTGTGATGGCTGTAAGTAATTCTATCTCTGGCACAAATACTCTTAAGTTTGATGATGTTGTGGGTGTTCTCCTAAGTGAGGAAATGCGAAGGAGAAGCACAGGAGAATCATCAAGTGCTGCACTATCAGTGGAAACAAGAGGAAGGCTTAAGGAGAGGTTCAAAAACCAAAAGGGTCGTGATCGCTCAAGGCGGAGCAAGTCACGCACAAAGTTAGTTCTTGAATGTTGGAACTGCCGCAAGAAGGGCCACGTCAAGAAGGATTGCTGGTCCAAGAAGAAGAAGGAGACAGAGTCTCAAGACAACAAGCCAACATCGGAGGCCAATGTGGCAGGTAAAGTAGAGCAAGATGCTCTAATTCTCTCATTAGACAATGTGTCTAATTCCTGGATAGTAGATTCCGGGGCTTCATTCCATGCGACACCACACAAGCAACATTTCCAAGACTACACCAAAGGTAATTTTGGGTATGTATACTTGGGAGATAATGAAGCTTGTGAGATTGTCGGCAAAGGTACAGTTTCTGTCAAAACTGCTAACGGAAATGAATGGAAGCTTAAAGATGTTAGGCATGTTCCTTCTCTTCGCAAAAATTTGATCTCTACAGGACAATTAGACGATGAAGGTCACAACATTGCATTCGGAAACAAACGGTGGAAGATCTCAAAGGGATCTTTGGTGGTTGCCAAGGGTGAAAAAGTCGGTACACTTTACTTGTGTACTGTTAGCACGCAACCTTCAGCTTGTGCAGCAACTACAGAAGTTTACAGTGCGGTGTGGCACTACCGACTTGGACATATGAGTGCCAAAGGAATGCAAATCCTTCAAACAAAGAAGCTTCTACCAGGTTTGAAAGAAGTGGACTTAGAGTTCTGTGAAGATTGTGTTTATGGTAAACAAAAGAGGGTAAAATTTCAAAAATCAGGAAATGAAAGAAAAAAATAAAAAACTTGAGTTGGTTCATTATGATGTTTGGGGTCCTGCAAGTACACCATCACTTGGTGGCTCATTGTACTATGTAACATTCATAGACGATGCGACTAGAAAAACATGGGTTTATGTCATGAAGAATAAATCCGATGTATTTTCCATATTTCAAAGGTGGAAAGCCTTTGTGGAGAATGAAACAGGTACCAAGGTTAAATGCCTCAGATCCGACAATGGAGGCGAATATTGCAGCCAAGCTTTTGAAAGCTTTTGTGCTAGCAATGGCATTCGGAGGCAAAGGACAACCCCAAGGACACCTCAACAAAATGGGATTTCGGAAAGGATGAACAGGACAATCATGGAACGAGCACAAAGCATGCGGCTACATGCAGGCCTACCGCTTGAGCTTTGGGCAGAAGCTGTAAGTACGTCTGTGTACTTAATCAATCGGTCACCCTCAACGGCATTGGATGGGGGAGTTCCAGAAGAGGCATGGACAGGTAAACCGGTGAATTATGCATTTCTCAAAGTGTTTGGGTGTGAGGCTTTCATGCACATAGATAGAAGCCTAAGATCAAAGTTAGATGCAAAGTCCAAAAAGTGTTTCTTCATTGGCTATGGAGAAGGAGACTTTGGGTATCGCCTATGGAATCCTGAAGATGGTAAAATCTTAAGGAGTAGGGATGTAATTTTTAACGAACAAAATATGTACAAAGATTACTTGGAAAGAAAACAAACAAAAGAAACAGGTGATGAGTACATGGAGCTTGAGGACGGTGAAGACTCAAGGACTGCAAACGGTGACAATGTGCAACAACGTCAACCAAATGAGGAGCCTCAACCTATTCCCCGAAGATCTACAAGAGCAAGTAGACCTCCAGAAAGGTTTGTTCCTTCCTTCAACCATCTCTTGATCTTAGATTCTGGAGAGCCGGAATCATATGAAGAAGCTATGCAACATGAATCCAAAGAAGAATGGACGAAGAGCATGCAAGTGGAGATGGACTCACTACATCGCAACCAAACATGGGAGTTGGTTGAGTTGCCTAAAGGTAAGCGGGCACTTCAAAACAAATGGGTGTACAAGCTAAAGGAAGAAGAAGGTGGGAAGGAAAGGTACAAGTCTAGGCTTGTGGTAAAAGGTTTTTCTCAAAAGAAAGGTATTGACTTCAATGAAATATTTTCTCCTGTTGTAAAAATGAACTCAATTAGGCTTGTCTTAAGCCTTGTGGCTGCTCATGATCTAAATCTCGAGCAAATGGATGTAAATACAGCATTCCCTCACGGTGACTTAGAGGAGGAAATCTACATGCTTCAACCAAAGGGGTATGAAGTAAAAGGTAAGGAGAAAATGGTTTGCAGATTAAAGAAGAGCTTGTATGGTTTAAAGCAAGCATCAAGACAATGGTACTTGAAGTTTGATCGATGGATGTTGGATCATGGATTCACAAGATGCAACTCGGATCACTGCGTCTACACGGAGAATTTGGGAGATGGGAAATTCATCATCCTAATGTTGTATGTTGATGACATGTTGATTGCAAGTGCTAACATGCAGGACATCAAAGACCTAAAAGAGGAGCTGTCCAAATCTTTTTCAATGAAAGATTTAGGTGCTGCAAAGAGGATACTTGGTATGAAAATATCAAGGGACAGGACGAAGAAGACAATAAAGCTATCTCAAGAAGATTACATCAAGAAGGTACTAGAAAGGTTTGCAATGCAAAATGCAAAACGAGTTTCTATACCTTTGGCTGGTCATTTAAACTAACGAAGGATATGTGTCCAAAGACACAAGAGGAGATAGCCTATATGTCTAAAGTTCCATATGCTGCAGCGGTAGGTTCTCTAATGTATGCTATGGTCTGGACAAGGCCACACATTGCACATGCAGTGGGAGTTGTGAGTAGGTTCATGGACAACCCAGGTAAAGAGCATTGGCAAGCTGTGAAGTGGATACTTAGGTATCTAAAAGGGACAACAACAAATGCTTTGTATTTTGGAGGAACTGATATTTTTCTAGAAGGGTATGTTGATGCAGATATGGCAGGTGACAAAGATACTCGAAGGAGCACTACTGCCTATGTGTTCACGGTTGGAGGCACAACAATAAGCTGGGCTTCAAAGCTGCAAAAAGTGGTTTCACTTTCTACCACGGAAGCAGAGTATGTAGCAATGACGGAGGCAAGCAAAGAAATTCTGTGGCTTCACAGATTCTTAGAAGAGCTTGGATTCAAACAAGACAATTGTGTCTTGTATAGTGATAGACAAAGCGCTATCCATCTTGCGAAGAACTCAGCCTTTCATTCAAGGACAAAGCACATTGAGGTGAGATATCACTTCATACGCACTCTTTTGGAAGAGGGACAACTAAAGCTAGGAAAGGTGCATACAAGTGAAAATCCTGCAGACATGTTTACAAAGGTGGTCAACAAGGAGAAGTTGAGCTTTTGCTCATCTTCAATCGGCATTCAAGGATAAGAAGCCAGAATGGAAAGCAGTCACAGGTTTGGTTTGGAGATCAGTCTCCAAGTGGGAGATTGTTAAGTATGGAGACTTGATTTACCCTTGTAATTTTCTGTGGTAAAAGCGCACATTTGTAAGGCCCCCATTATGAGGAGGAGCCACTTTTTTTGCCGGAATATTCTTTTTCGCCGGAATATTATGGCCGGACGGCGGCCGGAAACTGATCGAAAAATAACCGGTCGGTTGGCCGGTGCCCGGCAGTCAATGGCCGATGGCCGGTGGTCGGAAGTCAATGGCCGGTGGCCGGTGGCCGAATTCAAAAGCGGACTTGTCTTCTCAAGGGCGGCCACACATGGACGGATTGGAGAGTCCGATTTGGACTTATTCGCACAAGGGCGGCTACACATGGCTGTCTCTCATAAGAGAGGGCAGCCCTTTTGGCCTATAAAAGGAGGCCATTTCTACACACATTTCATAGTGTGAAGTTGATGCAACAAGGTGAGTGTGAGGTGGTGAGAGTGAAGCAAGGCGGGAGCTCCATTAAGGGTATAATCCCTTTGTAAACTACTTCTTGTTTTGAAGTACTAAAGCCATTGAGTGGCTGCTTTCCCGTGGACGTAGCCCACATTGGGTGAACCATGTATATCGTGTGTACTCTCTCTCTCTCTCTCTCTCTCTCTCTCTCTCTACTCTATAATCTCGTGTATATGAATCTGTCTCTCTCCATTAAGTAATCTACTCAATTATCTATTTAGCTACGTCTTATTTCCTAACACCTACCAAGTGTACAAAGTGTCCACCAAGTGTCTACCAAGTGCCTACCAAGTGTACAAAGTGTCTACCAAGTGTCTACCAAGTGTGATAGGTAGAAACAATGTAGTGAATAGAAAATATGGTTAATAGAGCCTTGTGTAGAATTTTACTCACACTTGGAAGTAAGTTAATCGTAGTAGATTTAGTGATTGCTTTTACTATGTGTACAAAAAAAATCACACTTGAAAGTGATTTAATTTAGCTTAAATTAGTAGTTACTTCTTTGTGTAGGGCCATGCTCACACATAAAAGTAACTCAGGTAAATTTGTTTCTCCATTGCCTACCAAGTGTTGATGAGAAATGCTCACAATGGAGGTGATTTAGGTGGGTAGAATATTAATCTCTTGCCTTGTGTAGAGTTTGACTCACATTTGGAAATGATTTAGGTAGAGTAAATAGAAACTACCTATCATGCGTAGAGTTTGACTCACACTTGGAGGTCATTTAAGTAGGTTTGAGAAGTTAATAATTGCTTGTCATGTGAAGAGTTTACTCACATTTGAAGGCTATATAGATATAAATTAGGTGATTCCTCGTCATGTGTAGAGTGAAAGCTCACACTTGAAAGATGACTTTTTAAGGTTTATATAACAATATGTTATGAAACAAAACTCAAGAACAAAGATTTAAAATTTAGGAAATTATAGAATTGTTGATAATTATGTTTGTAGACACCGTAAATGATTGTTGATCTTTAAATAATATAGCAATGATAATAGTATAATTTTTAAATAAAATAGTAATGATTGGTATAGATTGAAACTAATTATGTTGATAGATAGTTTTGTTGATGTTCATAGATCCCTTTACAATATTGTGAAAGGATATGAGTGAAGCTATGTAGATGAATTAATAGTAGGAAATACTTCATCGAGGTTGAGGTGCAAATCTTGTGGCCATAAATTTAGTGGGAATGCACAAAGGATAAAAGGACATGTGTTCAAAATTCCTTGAAATATGCTAGCTTGGAAAAACTCTCCCAAAGGTATCCATGAAAAATTTCCTGAATAGGTGCTCAAGGCAAAGAGAGTACTTGATGAAGGGTAAAGAAAGACCGATCAAAAATTGATGTATTTACCTATTGAGAGGGATGTGGAGATGAATTTCAAAGATGAAGTAAGCAAACCTTCCCCACTACTATTGCATACAATCAGGGGTCTAGTAGCTCCAACCCCATACGGGCCCCATACCTTCCACTTCTCATTTAAAAGGATGCGGTGTAGCATTGGCTGGTGGTCAACATACACATAGTGGATCTGCTTTGTATCAAAATTTGGTTGACAAGCAATGGTTGCTTGAGCTACATATCAAGTAGACCCAAGCTTTTGTCGCATGTGGAATTCCCTTTAAGGTTATCCATAATCCTATCTTCAAGGATGCTTTGATGAGAACAGAAAAAAGGGTTTGTGGCACTTGATCACAACAAGATGCGTACAAAATATTAAGATTAAGCGAAAGCTTCATCAGAGAGTATTATGAAGCATACAGCCCTTGAGTACGTGCCACAATATGGATGTACAATTGCTCTTAATGGATGGATAAATTGTATTAAAAAAAACTTTGATAAATGTGTTGCTAATTTGTCGAGGAGGATCCATTTTTATTGAAGCAATTGACACAGAAAAAACACAAAATATTCTAGCAGCCATATATGAGCGTTCAATTCAAAAAGTTGGTTGACCCAAAAATGTCACTGCTATTGTCGCAAACAATACATCTAACTACAAAGGTGCAAGGCGTGCAATCAAAATCAAGTATCGTGAGATTACCTCGGTTCCATGTGCTACCCACACTTTGAATTTGCTTCTTAAAGACTTTGGGAAATTGTCTTCAATGGGGTAGATGTTGGAAATAGGGTTGCAAGGAAACAAACACAGCTTGGAGAAGACGAACAAGCTCAAGGCACACAACGGAGAGTTGTATTACTTAGTGTGAGATGAAAGATAAGTTAGCCATAGAGTGATGGGAATATGTGCAATGCAAGGGGAGAAAAACCTCCTGTTGAGGGAAAAAATGCCTCGACAGTCCAAAGTGTGCTCACACACATCACTACCATATATGTATCGTAACAACAAACTCTAATAGATGCTAATCATGTCGTCAAGTTCATTAGACAGCATGATTTTACTTATGCTCTATTAAAACTAAATCACCCAGCAAGAATTTATAGATCTTTTGTGAGACGCAGTTTGCAACTGCGTACTACGTTCCAGAAATGTTGCAGGAGGTTAAGCAGCCCTTTGTGAAACAGTTCGTAGGCAAGCAATGGGATATTTTGATTCACACGTATCCTCACTATGATGTTGCAGCCACCAAGTGCTATCACCTTATAAACTCTCTAGTGTTCTGGAGAAATTTGGAAAAAAATGGATTCACAAGTATCCCCACAATGAGGCTATAGCCACCAACTTGTAAACTCTCCAGTGTTGTGGAGAAATGTGGAAAACATTGTCACTGTTATTGAGCCTTGTGTGCATCTAATGCACTTGGTTGCTAAATATGGGTTCATATTTGGGTGGGTCTATTGGTACATGCATGAGGCTGTTTGCAAGTTAAAGGAGAGAACATCCTTTGTAGCATGAGAGAAAAACGTGATGATGTCCTTTACTGAGAAACATTGGGATCAATTACACACCCCTTTACATGGGGTAGGATTTGTGTTGGATCAAAAGTTTCAAATGCACAATCAATCTTCTAATAATGAGGTCATAAATAATTTTAAGAAAGTGCGTGTATAGTTATTAGGTGATACAGATGGCAAGGTAGCTTATATGTAAAAGATAGCCTACACCAATAGCGAAGGAAGTTTGGGTATCCATGGTATATAGATGCAATTAAGACATTGAGTGAACCTATTTGGTGGAAAAAATATGGAGGGGAGAAAGTGGAGCTATAACATGTGGCTATCAGGTTCTTATCTCAGTAATTGTCTGTAGTGGAAGCTGTGAGCAAAATTGGTCATCTTTTCATTTTGTGCACACAAAGAAAAGAATAGATTGAGTCCAAAATGAGTTGTATACTTAGATTACGTCTTTTGCAATATGCGACTAATGCACAAGCTAGCAAGGATAACCACACAAGGTATAGAGCAAAGCTTTTGATGCTTATAGACCCATACAACAACTGCAAGTGAATCCCACTCTGCTAACAAAATTGAGTGGGATTCAAAAGATGTGGATCCAGACTGTTTGCACGCGGAGGAAGTGGATGATATGGTGCCTGTGATTGATGCTCCAAATGATGTATAAGCACTCCGTTTGTGTAATGACTAGCACTTTTGTATATGATGGTTTAGAGACGTACTGCATTTTTGTATAATGACTATAGAGCCATGTGTGGGTGAGAAATACAAGGAATCCCAAACCTCAAGTAGTTTTTCACGAGCGATCCCAAAAATTGAGAAAAACAGGGGAAAGTAATAATAAGAAAATTACAAAGCATTGAGATATTTACGCTACTTGTGAGTACTATAATGAGAGGGTGAAAGTATGTGTTTCTATATGGTTCAAACATCGTAATATCATGTTATACTTTCAATGGTGCCATTACAATGTGTATGAAGCTTTGCTACAATTATGCATTATATCTAAACTTTTATTTGTGTTTGATATGGCTTCTCTACCTTTTAAATCAATAATCATGTGGAGAGAAAAATATCTTTTAAAAATTAACTTGTCAAATTTATGGTAATGATGTCAAAAATTAGTGGTTGTTGCTAGCCCTATTTGAGAGGCTTTATTGGAGGTGTGTTTTGCATCGTTCAAAACGCTACCTTCTTGATCTTCTCTCTCTCTCTCTCTCTCTCTCTCTCTCTCTCTCTCTCTCTCTCTCTCTCTCCCTCCTTCCTTTGCATTGGCAATATGGAGTGCTAGAGAGTTCACATTTAAATACAACAATTTGATAGAACTTGCCTCCTGCATTACTCAATACTCAATGTGGCTGCTCCCTCTTCTCTCCCTCTTCTCTCTCTCTTGTTGGGGTATAAAGCCCAATGTGGTCGCCCAGGTAAGTGGGCGGGCCGCCAGGTATGTACACATATTCTTTTGTAAAAACCTAATCAAAACTCACTATGCTCTACACATTACAGTAGAGCGAGTTCACCATATCGTCGTGATCTTCTTCTCGCACTCTCTCTCGCATCGCACTTCCGCTCGTACTCCTTCAACTGGTATCAGAGCTCAGATCGAGGCTCGGGGCAGCACTGCAGGAGGCTAGAGTCACCAGCTCAGATTGGAGTGAAATTCGACAGGCAAAGACACGGCCCCAAATCTCGTGGGTGAGCACGAAGGGCTCGGTGTTGTTAGAAATTCATTCTGAGGTCATCTCGGCCACCGTTCGGCTTCGACAAAGGTCTACGCAGGCCATTTTCGACTACGTGGTCTCGACGGGTGCAGATCCGACTCTGCAAATTTGGGGTTTTTGGCCTACGACTGCAGGTGCTGAGGATATCGACACTCCCAGAGTGTTGATTTGTGACTGTCTACACATCGAAGGACGGCTCACAGTTCTTGGAGGCGTGTCGCATACAACATGGGCGCATCTATACACAGACTGTAGGCGACATCCACTAGTTCATCAGGTAGCTTGTGTTTGCTGCTTGATATTCCAGATTTCATCCTGACATTGCAGGTACTTCCACATGGGATGTATTGTCAGAGATGATGTATGTCTGTTGAGGGTTTGTTGGCTGTGAGTCACGCAACAAACAACCGCCGCAGCGGTTACAGCATACAGTGGGAAATTTGTGGATGTATGACTTTGTGGGAAGTCTATGTACTGTCAGATTTACTGCAGCCTTTGTTGAGGGTCGAGTGAGGTTTTATTGAGCTGGGGGATTCTCAAATGTTGAGATCCTTTCGGTGATACAGGTCTTGGAGCGATCCCTCGAGCACCCTTAGATAGGCAGCTAGGATGTATTGACTGTGAGTTAGACAGTTGGGATTGCATCTTTGCTTTACTGCCGTTGAGGCATTGTCATATTCTATGCTTATAGGACAAGAACAGGACAGTCAGAGACAGTACAGGTGCAGGACAGGTTTACCCGCAGCTTACAGTGTCAGAGAGACACTGTTTTTTTAGCTGTTTTTTGGTCTGTTTTTAGTACACCAGAGCCATTTTACAAAGGAGACTCTGCCAAAATTTATGCAGAATCTGAAGCTTTCTTGGTTCATTTGACAGGTTGATATTGATTCAGAGGTCAGTTTACAGGGGAAACTCTGCTGAATTTTTCCCAAGAAAGTAAACCACTGTGAAGCGTAGCTATGGCTGGATCACAGGACACTGCTCTTTACAATATCAAGAAGCTGGATGGAACCAATTTCCCATTGTGGAAGAAGCAGATTTGGCACGTGTTGGTACAAAAGAAGCAGATAAAACCTATAAAGCTCAAGGGGATAAAACCAGAAGATATGGACGAAGATGAATGGAGCGAAATGGATGAATTGGCACTTTCTACCATTATGCTGACTTTGGCAGAAAGCGTTTACTTCAATGTAGCAGACGAGATGTCGGCTTATCAAGCATGGTTAAAGCTGAGTGATCTTTATGAGAAGCAGAGTGCAGCCTCACAGGTATACTGGCTTAAGAAGCTTGTTGACTTGAAGATGAAAGAAGGGACACCTATGTCCAATCATCTGAATGAAGTCAACACAATCTATAGTCAGTTGTCAGCTCAAGGTATCAAGTTTGATGAACCTGTTAGAGCTATGTTCCTGTTGATCACCTTGCCGGAAAGTTGGGACACTTTTCGCACAGCTTTGAGTAATTCTGCACCTCCAGATGGTTTGAACATAGCAGGTGTAGAAGGAAGTCTTCTTACTGAAGAAACCAATAGAAAGACAATGGACAAAGGCAAAGGAACAGCCTTAGTTGTCAGGGGAAGGACCAAAGAAAAGTACAAAGGTGGAAAGAGGAATCAGTCTCGTAGCAAGTCCCGCAGTGCTAAAGGCAAGAGTGACATAGAATGCTACCATTGTGGCAAGAAGGGTCACATGAAAAGAGACTGCAGAGAATGGAAAGCAGAAAAAGGCAAAGAGAAAGCTGAAGACCATGGTGAGAAGAACAAGTCCTCAGTGAAGATTCAAGAAATAAATGTGACAAACACTATTGCAGAGGATGCAGTCTAGTGTCAGGAGACATCTACTTCTTGAAGAATACAATGGACTCAGCTCTTCTTACAACATTTGATGGAAATGCACTCAGTGACTGGATTATAGACTCAGGGGCATCACTTCATGTGTCTCCAAACAAGGAGTGGTTTACTTCTTATGTGACCACTAAAGATCATGTTCGGCTAGGCAATGGGCAGACATGTGAGATCTTAGGTGTTGGAGATGTTCAATTGAAGTTTCAGAATGGCTCTTCTTTCACGCTGAAGAATGTGAGGCATGTTCCCGCAATTACGAAGAGCTTGATCAGCACAGGTTTACTTGATGATGCTGGCTACGTCACCACTTTTGGACAGAACATGTGGAAGATATCCAAGGGTTCTATGACAGTAGCACATGGAGTAAAGTCTGGAGGACTTTACATGATTTATGTATCAAATGTCTCTAAAAATGTAATCAATGTAACCGAGCAGCCGAACGTTTCTTTGTGGCATAGCCGGTTAGGACATATGTCCAAGAAGGGAATGGAAATCTTGTCTCATTCTGGTTATTTGCCTGGCTTTTCATTTAATGATTTTGAATTCTATGAACATTGTCTGTATGGTAAGCAAACACAGTGGCCACATAAGCATAGAAGCAGTAGAAGAGATACACAGTTGGCACTTGTTCATAGTGATTTGTGTGGACCTATGCCTAACCTATCTCTAGGGGGAGCTTCTTACTTTATGACATTTATAGATGATTACTCGAGGAAAGTATGGGTTTACTTTCTCAAGCACAAGGATGAAGCGTTTAGTGTTTTCAAAACGTTTGTGACACTTGTGGAGAATCAGAGTGGCAAGAAGCTTAAATGCTTACGCACTGACAATGGTGGAGAGTATGTTTCAAAGGCCTTTCAAGACTTTTGTGAGTCAAAAGGTATAAAACGTGAACTTACTGCTCCTTACAATCCTCCTCAAAATGGTGTTGCTGAGAGGATGAATAGGACCATACAAGAGAAGGTCAGAAGTATGTTGTCTAATGCACAGCTGCCAAATGGGTTTTGGGCTGAAGCTGTATCAACAGCTGTTCATCTTGTAAATAGATCTCCTAGCAAGGTTTTGCAGAAGGATTCAGTGCCAGAGATGGTATGGTCAGGCAAAATGCCCTCATACAAGCATCTCAGAGTCTTTGGTTGTGAGGCATATACTCACGTTCCAAAGGAATTTAGGAACAAACTTGAGCCAAAGAGTAGAAAGTGCATCTTTCTAGGCTATGGTAATTCTGGTGAGATGGGGTACAGACTTTGGGATCCCGAATCCAGAAAGGTTGTCCGCAACAATGATGTTCACTTTAATGAATCCAAATATCATTATAAACCAGAGAGGGTTGAGGAGATTAGAAGAGTTGTCTTCCAAGAATATGGACCTGCACGTGCAAGAAAAAATGTCAGGGCTCAAGAGGAGCAAGGACAGGATAGAGTGGAACCACAGGTTGTGGCTGAGCCTGAGCCACCTATTGTGCGTAGATTTGGACGTGTCACACGACCTCCTGATAGGTTTGTTCCATCTATGAACTATGTCATGTTGACTGATTGCAATGAGCCTTCATGTTACAAGGAGCAGTGCAAATGAAGGACTCCGGGAATTGGCAATTGTCCATGCAGTCAGAGATGACAGCTCTGCATAAAAACAAGACATGGAAGCTAGTTAAATTACCACAAGGCAAAAAGGCTCTACCTTGTAAATGGGTTTACAGGTATAAGATCACCGCTCATGATAGTCAGCCAAAGTACAAAGCAAGGCTTGTCACCAAGGGCTTTAAGCAAGAACAAGGCATTGACTTTGATGAACTCTTCTCTCCGGTGGTCAAGATGACTACATTGAGATGATTTCTTGCATTGGTTGCCATATTAGATTTGGTGTTGCACCAAATGGATGTCAAGACAGCGTTCTTGCATGGTGATTTAGATGTGGAAATTTACATGCAGCAGCCAGAAGGGTTTGTTGAGAAAGGCAAGGAAGATTGGGTATGCCAGTTGTTAAAGAGTCTTTATGGCTTAAAACAATCACCGAGGGCATGGTACCATAAATTCCACAAGTTTATGCTTTCTCAAGGCTACACACGTAGTGAGTTCGATCATTGTCTATATACAAAGAAGGCTAAGGATGGCAGTTGGCTGATCCTTATTTTGTATGTGGATGACATGTTGATTGCTGGCAAGCACTTGGAAGAAATTTCAGCTTTGAAGTCAAAGATGGCAAAATCGTTTGACATGAAAGACATGGGTGAGGCAAGTCATATACTTGGTATGCGCATTGAGAGAGACAGATCAAAGAATTTGATTTGGTTATCTCAAACAGAGTATATTGACAAGGTTTTGCAACGTTTCAATATGGAGAAGGGAAAGGCATTGAGTGTTCCATTGCCACCATATTTGAAACTTAGCAAACAAGATTGTCCTGTGTCTGAGGAAGAACAGGCTGAAATGGATAAGATTCCATATGCGTCTGCAGTGGGTAGTTTGATGTATGCAATGATTGCTACTCGCCCAGACATTGCATTTGCAGTGGGAGTAGTAAGTCGATACATGTCAAACCCAGGCAAGAAACATTGGGAGGCAGTGAAAGGAATATTGAGATACCTGAAAGCTACAAAGAGTATGCGTATATGCTATGGGAGTCAGGAGCTAAGTGTAAAGGGTTTTACAGACTCAGATTATGCAGGTGACTTAGACAACCGAAGGTCTATGTCAGGGTATGTCTTTACATTGGCTGGTGGAGCAGTATCATGGCGTTCTAGATTACAAGATTGTGTTACTCAGTCTACTACAGAGGCTGAATATGTTGCAGCATCAGAGGCATGCAAAGAATCAATTTGGCTTAATCGACTAGTAACAGATTTGGGAATCAAAGAAGAGATGACTGTGTTATATTGTGATAGTCAAAGTGCTATACAATTGGCTCGCAATCCAGTTTATCACTCAAAGACAAAGCATGTGGATGTGAAGTATCATTTCATCAGGGAAATGCTCGAGGATAAGCAACCTCATCTTGTCAAAGTTCACACCACAGAAAATCCTGCTGATCTACTTACAAAAGGACTTCCCTCAAGGAGCTTTGCGCATTTTCGCAAGCAGTTAGCTGTAGGGTAGTACATCAAAGATCTACATCTCTACATCTCTTGTATATTAGCTTGTATAGTAGGTTCTCTCACACTTAAAGTACCACATTGGACTTTAAGTGGGAGGTTGTTGGGGTATAAAGCCCAATGTGGTCGCACAGGTAAGTGGGCGGGCCGCCAGGTATGTACACATATTCTTTTGTACAAACCTAATAAGAACTCACTATGCTCTACACATTACAGTAGAGCGAGTTCACCATATCGTCGTGCTCTTCCTCTCGCACTCTCTCTCGCGTGGCACTTCCGCTCGTACTCCTTCATCTCTCTCTCTCTCTCTCTCTCTCTCTCTCTCTCTCTCTCTCTCACACACACACACACACACACACACACACACACACACACATACACACAAACAAATCTCTCAGGAGCATTCCTGTGATCGAACTTGCCTCCCAAATTATTCAACATTCAATGTGTTCTCTCTCTCTCTCTCTCTCTCTCTCTCTCTCTCTCTCTCTCTCTCTCTCTCTCTCTCTCTCTCAAAAAACGCAGCCGTTTTTTGACCTAGTAGACAGCAGTCCACTCTTTTGATCATAACTTCTTCATCCGAACTCCGATTTGGGTGATCTATAGCCTCAATCGAAGAGCACGAAGTCCTCTACGCATTGATGTAAAGACAGAAATTTTCAGAGTTATGGAAGGCATTTATGTAGCAGCATTTCCGAAGTGAAGAGGTTCAACAAAATTGATTCTCATCTCCTATTTTACATACAATGTCTTCCGGCACTCGCAAGGGTTCTTCTTCTTCAACAAGGTCCACAACCATTGTGGAAAATGATCCAAAATCTCCTAAGTGTGGAGATAGCAACACAACCACCCAACCAACGACATCGGAAACCATGATCATGGCGTACTTGGTATCATTGCAAGAGACCGTAAACAAACAAGGCGAAGACTTACGAGCACTGGCAATGGAGCATGGCACACTAAGGGTACTTGTGGTTGAGAATGAGAATCTCAAGAGGACACTTGAGATGCAAACAACACGTTTGATGCAACTTGAAGAGGAAGTCAAGGAATGTAAACGCTCTCTTGTGGACTTGAATGCTTTGAAGGAGCGGATGAGAAAAGTAGAGCATGAACATGTATTGAAAGAGGAGAAATTTGACACTATGAGCCGGGATGTATGCGACATGAAAAATGTATGCACAAACAAGTCTTGGGCTGATGTATGTGGTAGCAATGTGGTTTTTAATTCCTCACTCATGCAAGCTATGGTTCAAACAAAGAATGTTGAGAATGTGGATGTGGAGGAGTTGAAGGAACGGGAGCGACGTTCCAAGAACATTGTTATTCGTGGAATTCCCGAAGAGAAGTTAGAGACACCTCCTTCTCTTGCCATTGTTATTGAAGATTTCTTCAAAACCCACTTTGGCATGTCCGGAGTTATGGTCTATGGAGCACATAGAGTGGGGAAGCAAGGAGCTCCTCGCTTGGGAGAACAGCCAATTGTATGCACCATGCCGGATGAGACCAAGCGAAAGATTATCCTTGATAATAGTTGGATCTATTTGAGGGATACAAAATGTTTTGTATGTGAAGATCGCACTATTAAGCAACAAAATATGCGTCGCAAGGCATATGAGGAAAAGAATAATAAAAACAAGGAGATCTCTCATGAAGAAAATGTGTCCAAGGAGGAGGCAAGTCTCTCAAGCAAATAGGGATGCGTGACCTATGAGACCGAGTTACAATTGAAAATATGCTTTTGAAATTGTAATGGATACCCATGGAATGCGGGAGTTGGCATTGATGAACTAACAAGCAAAGCTGATGTTGTACTTCTTGTTGAAACTTGGGAGCATGATACACAAAGGATTAACGGCTTGGAGGATTACAATGTACATTCATTGATGTGGTCAAAGAATCTCAAGCAACGAAGAGGACAAGGAGGGTTAGCATGTATGGTTAAGAAAGGATTGGAAGATTTTGTATCAATTGTGAAAGATGACAAGTACAAACGTTATGTATGGCTGAAAATTATGACACCAAAAAGAGCACCCATTTTTGTAGCCGGTTGCTACATTCCTCATCATGATTCTCCCTTTTATGCTTGCATGGATAGAGATCAACCATTTTCTGATTTGGAAGAGGACATTGCTTATTTCAAAGGTGAAGGTGATGTTATTGTATTTGGGGATATAAAAGCTCGCACAAAAACATTGCAACATGATACTCAACAATTTGATATGCCATACATTTCAAGGGAGTTGGAGGAAGTTCACTTGTATGATCGTACTTCAATGCATGAGAAAGAGCCGGATCACTATGGAAAGTTACTTTTACACATGTGTAATAGCACGGGTATGCTCATTGCCAATGGTGTATCTTTGTGGAGTGGAACCAATGGATTTACATGTAGGAGACATAATGGGGATAGTGTGATTGACTATATGCTACTCTCTGAAGCCATCATGTATCGCATAAAGAGTTTTATGTTTGGTCAATGGACCCCGGAATCCGACCATCGCACCTTATGTATTGACCTTTCATGTGGAGAAGCAACTAAGCATGATAATCTCAGCCAAAGGAAAGAGAAGTTATCACTATGTATGGATTTCAAACGGGCACTAATATACATTGAAATGGTTGAGCAAAAATTATGGATGATAAAGCTTCAATGTGATACACCATTGGAAACTAAATGGGAAGCTTTCAAGAAAGCAATTTGTTCTTGTGCGAAAGAATGCTTTGCCATAAAGCATCTCCATGGTATCAACAAAGATAGATCACGCAAAAGGTGGTTTGATAAAGAATGTCAAGATACTCGAAAGTCCTTGATAAAGCTTGATGCAACTATGGACAAAGACAACTATTAAAGTCATTTGCATACATACAAGGCATTGATTCAAAAGAAGAGAAGAAGATGGGAAGTAAAGCAACAAGAATTTCAAGTCCAAGAAAAGGCACATGCATGTGGAAGATTTTGGAGAAACTTGAGAGGCAAGCGGGTTGAGAATTTTGGTAACTTGAGTCTAGTGGATATGTACACACATTGTAGGCAATTATATGAGCAAGCAAATACTGAAAAAATGCCATTTTATGGTTCACTCCCATGTATGCCGTCTTTTTTTACTATTGAGGATGTATGCAGTGGGCTTGAAAAGTTGGCCACTCGCAAAGTGGGAGATCTTCAAGGTATCAAGCCGGAGATGATCAAATGGACGGGAGATTTTACCCATGAGTGGATGTGTGATATGTTCAACCTTGCACTTCAACATGGTATGCCTTATGATTGGAGTACTAATTGGGATTCTTTGTGTTCCTTGTGACCTAGGTGAAGCAATGAAGATGGAAAGCTTCATGCATCACCATCATAGCATCACCTAAACTTGAAGAAAGCTTTAACTATACCAAGCCTCAGTCCCAAGACCTCAAACACCTTCGAAGGTGGAGAGAGCTAGCAGGGAATGAGGGTAGGGAAGAGGAAGAAGAAACATTTCATACGAGAAAGAGCTAGTTCCTCACTTATCATAACTCTTGAGCTAGCATACATAATAGCATAGTAATGAAGAAGAAGGAGATGACAAGCTCAAGCATTGAAGCATGGCTCTTGGTTGGATTTGCACTCCATAGCCAAGAGTGTTGGTGTAGGCTCTCAACCTCTACTTGCTTGGAGAGGGAGCTCTTGCACTTTGCATATCACACCATGAGAGTGTTTGTGAGTGTGTGTGGGTGAGTATACCCCCTAAGCACCCCCCTAGCTTGCTTGGATCGACCCCCCCTTGTAGCTCATTCTTGAAGCTCATTGGACCCCTCCAGGCCTAGCCAATCACAAGCAGGAGCCATTACAAGCAACAGGGGTAGCCTTGGGACAAGTGTCCCCCTTTCCCCTTTGAGAGAGAGGACTTGATAAATGCAAAATCAATTAATTAAATATCCTAAATTATCATTGGACCCCTTGGGTGGCCAACCAATAGGCTTCAGGCACACCATAAGGGCGACATGAGGAGGAACTTGACAAGTGTCCTTGCTGCCTCTTCAAGCTGGGGCTTCCCTTGTGTGTGTGTGTGTGTGTGTGTGTTCTCTCTCATCCCCCCCCCCCCCCCCCTTGTAGTCTCTCCCCCCTACTTGTAGGGATCTTTTTGACTTTAGGAGCTCAAGCACCTTAGTCATCAAGCATGACAAAGCACTTGGACTAGGGGGTATTCCCACAAGCATGTCAAGGCACCTCAAGCACCTTAATCAAGCGGCAAGTCAAGCACCTCAAGCATGGAGTAAGTCAAGCACCTCAAGCAGGACAAACACCTCGAGCTTGGGCCGGGTTCCCACCTCAAGCTCAGCCCTAGCTTACCTAAGGTCAAAGGACTTTTCACACATTATTGGAGGTCTTCAATGAAGCTAACCCTAAGGTCTTATGCTCCATTGGTTAGCCTTGCTCTTGATAGACCATCTCCCATTTGGGCCCCTTTACTATTGGCCCCGTGTTGAGATAGATCTATAAGCACATATCTATATCTTAACACTTGTTCCCGTTTATTCTCCCACATTAAGTGATCAATATTATATGAGAAAATCATTTGGGTTGGTTAGATATTAGATTTTATGACATTACCTCTCTCTTGAAATCATAGTCGTCCTCGACTATGAGGTAGAAGAGATAAAGGCTTAGTCATTAGTCAATCGTACTTAGCGGGTAGAGGGTCCCTTTTTTACCCTACGACATCTTTCCAAGATGGATGACTAATCCATTTGGTGCTTGGGAGACATAGCTGCCGCAAGCATGTCTGCTCTTTAGTCCATTTCATTCTCCCAAAGTAGAGTGACAAATTCTACTTGGTGTTTGAGAGACGTCGTCATCACAAACATGATTCTAAGCATGCAAACTAGTTAAATTTGTGCACAATTAAAAATAGGATTAGTCTTATAAGACAAAAACATGAGTCATTAAAAGAGAGTTGTACATTTGCTTACTCTAATGTAGCATTGTAAGCATTGACAAGGTTCATACTATCCTTAAGTTGTACTCCTTGCATCCATTTAGCATCTTCAAAAGGATAATTTTTGAACTTAATAAGATACCGTCGGATTATCTTACCATGTCGTAGTACCTTGTCTTCATGCCGAAGGACAGCTTCGGGTTGTAGCACCTCTTCTTGGTCTTCAACTTTGGGAGGGTCTTCAATAATTGGTTCAGTTGGTGGCTCTCCTTTGTAGGGCTTAAGTAGGCTTACATGAAAGGCATTGTGTATAAGCCAATGGTTGGGCA
Organism: Adiantum capillus-veneris; assembly: GCF_014529385.1. Classification (NCBI taxonomy): domain Eukaryota; kingdom Viridiplantae; phylum Streptophyta; class Polypodiopsida; order Polypodiales; family Pteridaceae; genus Adiantum; species Adiantum capillus-veneris. The sequence goes on along the minus strand of NC_140956.1, from coordinate 86,422,404 downwards.
ACTTGAGTTGATAAGCCGTCTCATTGATAGGCTTCAAGATTTGGAAAGGACCATAGTATCTTTTTGCTAGTTTAGCATAATACTTTTGATGGCCCGTAGGATTTTTGCCCGTCGTTTGCCTTAATTGAGCCTTAGGAAACTTGAGTAAGACCCAATCATTTTCTTTGAACATTAAGGCTCTTCTGTGCTTATCAGCAGCAGCTTTTTGTCTTTGTTGAGAGATGGCTATAGCCTCCCTAATCTTTTGAAAAGATTCTTGTAGGTCACGGCTATGCTCATCGGCGACGAAGATCTTCCCATGTACTTTCAGTAGCAAGGGACTTTTAGGTCTTCCCTCTATGATCTCGAAAGGTGCTTTCCCCGTAGAAGTATGTACAGTATTATTGTAGGCATACTCTACTAGCGGTAAATACTTTTCCCATTGTGAGCGTTGATCTACTTCGGTAACATAAGTTTTGAGTAGATCGAGTATCGTAAACTGGCTATCTCACTTTGGCCATCCGTTTGTGGGTGATAGGCTGAAGAGAAATTCAATCTTGTTCCTAGATTTTCAAAGAGACCTTTCCAGAAATTACTGGTCATTCTAGGATCTCTATCTGACACGATGGATGTGGGTAATCCATGGTGCTTGAAAATCTGAGATATGAAGAGAGTTGCCATTTGATGTGCCTTAATAGTCTTTTTGACAGGAATAAAATGTGCTTGCTTGCTAAACCTGTCGACTATTGTCCATATTCCTGTATTCCCATGGATAGACTTGGGTAATCCAAAGATGAAATCCATGGATATACTCTCCCATGGTGAATTTGGAATAGGCAATGGCTGGAGTAATCCAGGTTGCTTCCCTCTATCATACTTGGTCTTTTGGCATACTACACATTTTGAAACATACTCTTGTATGTCCACTTTCATAGTAGGCCAATAGAAATACGCCTCTACTCCTCGGAGAGTAGGTTGAATACCTCTATGCCCTGCATATGGAGGAGCATGGGATTCATACATAACCTTCTCACGAAGGGAATGGGTAACACATAGCCTATTGCCGTGGAGAAGATAACCATCCTGCAAGGTGACTGGAAACTCGTAGAGTTTTCCATGTCTTTGGGGCTTCTCCATTGCCACGAAGGCTAGCCCACCATTGACGAGCTGATTTTTGGAAGTGCATAGCTACATGGCGTAGCTTGGAGGACTCTGTGAAGCCCTCGTCCCCAAAGGCCGCATCAAATTGCTGGATGAAGGCCAACACTTTGTCGGTAGCACCAAAGGTGCCATCGTAGGTGGGAAAAGAGATACTCTTTCCTCCCTCCTTGAACTTCTTTAGCTTTTGTGACCTTCGCCATGCAGGAAATAATTTGCGATGTCCTCCCCTCTTGTATTCTCTAGGAGAATAGCCATAACTTTCATCGGAAGAGGAGGAAGGTGAAGAAGAAGGAGAAGAGGGTGACCTCTTCCTAGCCCTTTTCTTCCTTTGTTTCCTCTCTTGCCTTTCAGAGTGATGAGGAGAAGGACTATAGGTTTCTCTTTTCCTCTTGGGAGGAGTAGGAGATCGTCTAGACCGCCGTCTTCGTGAAGCCACATCTTCAGAAGAACTTAGACTGTCATTGCTTTCTTTCTCTTTGTATTCCTCCTCTTGCATGGGAGAGAATCTTCTTTTGGGGGTCTCTTCAAGAGGCCTCCTAAGCTCTCTCTCCTCTGGGAGAGGAAGGGAAATTCCATAAGCATGAAGTTTTTGAGTAACTTCGGTTTGCAAAACAGGGTTGCCCATAGCTTGTTGCAACCTAGTGACGAGATAATTCACAAACATGGGAGCATCATCATTAGCACCTTCATGTGCAAAATCAAAGCTATCAATGTTCATTCTACTCTCTTGATTATTGTCAGCCATGTTAACAAAATTTATGTTTATACTTAGTGTATGCTTTGGCAATACAAAACCTTAGTTCCCACTCCTCTTAGCCTTTGAAAATCAGCTCTTAAGTATCTACACCCACGGCTCAAAGTGGTTAATTATAGAGAGTAGAGGAGTAGGTCTAACATAGCAGAGTTGCCAAGGGCTAGCTCCTTTCGGACTTCTTATGGCTCAATAATGGTAAAGCCATAGGCAAGTCTAAAAAGACTCCATTATTAAGTCCAAAGCTCCCGAGGTGTGCACCATCCCCCACATAGTGGGCTTAACAAAACCGATATTAGATCCCAGTTCCACTTACTCTATTATAATTAACAACATCAACCATTTATAGGCTACTTAAGGACCTCTCTTCTTAAGCAAGAAAAGAGAAACCAAATGCTCTGATACCAATGTAATGGAATTTGCCTATTCAATTTGAGAGTAGTAGAATTTAATGAGAATACTTTCAAGAAATGATTTTGTGAGCATAGCGGGTAGACATAATTGAAGATAGCAACATAATCATAGCAATTAGTTAACTTGGCATAGACAATACTTTTGCAAGAGAGAGAATTTAGAGAACATGACAACAGTTGAGGAACGGATTTATGTGGAGCCGGTCCCCCCTCCAATAGGCATTTGTATTATGATTTCTCCCATAAAGAGAGACTTGTTACAATACATTCTTTGTGTTCCTTGTGACCTAGGTGAAGCAATGAAGATGGAAAGCTTCATGCATCACCATCATAGCATAACCTAAACTTGAAGAAATCTTTAACTATACCAAGCCTCAGTCCCAAGACCTCAAACACCTTCGAAGGTGGAGAGAGCTAGCAGGGAATGAGGGTAGGGAAGAGGAAGAAGAAACATTTCATACGAGAAAGAGCTAGTTCCTCACTTATCATAACTCTTGAGCTAGCATACATAATAGCATAGTAATGAAGAAGAAGGAGATGACAAGCTCAAGCATTGAAGCATGGCTCTTGGTTGGATTTGCACTCCATAGCCAAGAGTGTTGGTGTAGGCTCTCAACCTCTACTTGCTTGGAGAGGGAGCTCTTTCACTTTGCATAGCACACCATGAGAGTGTTTGTGAGTGTGTGTGGGTGAGTATACCCCCTAAGCACCCCCCTAGCTTGCTTGGATCGACCCCCCCTTGTAGCTCATGCTTGAAGCTCATTGGACCCCTCCAGGCCTAGCCAATCACAAGCAGGAGCCATTACAAGCAACAGGGGTAGCCTTGGGACAAGTGTCCCCCTTTCCCCTTTGAGAGAGAGGACTTGATAAATGCAAAATCAATTAATTAAATATCCTAAATTATCATTGGACCCCTTGGGTGGCCAACCAATAGGCTTCAGGCACACCATGAGGGCAACATGAGGAGGAACTTGACAAGTGTCCTTGCTGCCTCTTCAAGCTGGGGCTTCCCTTGTGTGTGTGTGTGTGTGTGTTCTCTCTCATCCCCCCCCCCCCCCTTGTAGGCTCTCCCCCCTCCTTGTAGGGATCTTTTTGACTTTAGGAGCTCAAGCACCTTAGTCATCAAGCATGACAAAGCACTTGGACTAGGGGGTATTCCCACAAGCATCTCAGGCAAGCATGTCAAGGCACCTCAAGCACCTTAATCAAGCGGCAAGTCAAGCACCTCAAGTATGGAGTAAGTCAAGCACCTCAAGCACCTTAATCAAGCACCTCAAGCAGGACAAACACCTCAAGCACGACAAACACCTCGAGCTTGGGCCGGGTTCCCACCTCAACCTCAGCCCTAGCTTACCTAAGGTCAAAGGACTTTTACACACATTATTGGAGGTATTCAATGAAGCTAACCCTAAGGTCTTATGCTCCATTGGTTAGCCTTGCTCTTGATAGACCATCTCCCATTTGGGCCCCTTTACTATTGGCCCCGTGTTGAGATAGATCTATAAGCACATATCTATATCTTAACACTTGTTCCCGTTTATTCTCCCACATTAAGTGATCAATTTAATATGAGAAAATCATTTGGGTTGGTTAGATATTAGATTCTATGACACCAAATTTGAGAGCTCAAAGACGAGAATGCCAAACTCAAGGCACATCTAGCAGCCCTTGAGACTCGCCTCTCCTCCTTGTTGTCCCAAAAGCAAGTCGACAACGAGCAACTTCTTACCAAAGCAAACGACATCGAGCACACCCTCACCGCAAGCGTGGCCAACCTTGCCACCCAAGTTCAACAAGCAACGATCACCGTCTCCTCCAAAGTAGAAGAATGTATGCAAGAATGCAGCCAACGGGAAGGACTGGCACTCTCTATCCGAATTGGTGGCTTGCCCTCCACTTGGTGGGGAGAGAGCGACGACTACACCTCGACACTAGACAAGATCAACCAAGCCATTCACCCAACCAAGTTTGACCCCAACACAATTGAAAAGGTGCACCACCACAACAATCGCACCAACCAAGGCATCCTTGTCTTAAAAATCAAAGAGGCACACATAGCACTTCTACACCAAGGACGACTTCTCAAGGGCAGCAAAGTATGGATCAGTGAGGCTTTGACCCTTGCCCAACTCAAAGTCAACAAACAAGAACTCCAAAAGGTTCAAGAAGTGCGAGCAGTTGGCAAATGGGATGTCTACCAAGGCGGCAAGGCTATCGTCGAGGACTTTCGGTCTCCAAAAACTCCCAAGCCACTTCCTCCCTTTTCCCCCCCTAAGTGACATATGTCACAGTTTTTGTTGTATCCACAATAGTCATGATTCTCCATGTATTTGAGATCCAGTCATGTATGTATTCTTGGTCCCATAGGTCATATTTGACCTCTGAGGACGATAATGAAATCTCTCTCTCTCTCTCTCTCTCTCTCTCTCTCTCTCTCTCTCTCTCTCTCTCTCTCTCTCTCTCTCACTCACAGCCGTTTTTTGACCTAGTAGGCAGCAGTTCACTCTTTTGACCATAACTTGCTCATCCGAACTCCGATTTAGGTGATCTATAGCCTCAATCGAAGAGCACGAAGCCCTCTACGCATTGATGTAAAGACAGAATTTTTCTGTGTAATGAAAGGCTTTGCTGTAACAGCATCTCAGAACTGAAAAAACTGTCAAAACTTTGCGTTTTTGTTGCCAACTTGAAGGCAATGTCAGACAAAACTCGCAAGGGTGGAAAAGCCACACTCGCCATGGAGAATGATGCAAAATCTCCAAGGAATTTGGATGCTAATCCAACCACATCGTCTACAACAACGGAAGCAATGATCATGGCTTACTTGATCTCCTTACAAGAAACCGTCAACAAGCAAGGTGAAGAGTTGCGCGCACTTGCAATGGAGAATGGTACTTTAAGAGTTCTCGTTGTGGAGAATGAGCACCTCAAGAAGGTTCTTGAAATGCAAACAACACGCTTGATGCATCTTGAGAATGAAGTTCAAGAATGTAAACGCTCTCTTGTGGACATGAATGTAGTGAAAGAGCGCTTGAGCAAAGTTGAGAGTGATCATGTATTGAAAGAGGAAACGATAGATACAATACGACATGATGTATGTGAGATGAGAAATGCATCCAAATCATGGGCTGATATATGTAAGGATAATGTGGTTTCTACATCTCCTATCACGCAAGCCGTTGTCCAAGCAAAGAATGTAGAGAATGTGGACACTCAAGAATTGCAAGAACGACAAAAACGCTCAAAGAACATCGTCATTCGTGGAATCAAGGAGGAAAGCATGGAAACACCCCAATCTCTTGCGGTTGCTATTGAAGAGTTTTTTGCTACACACTTTGGCATGTCAGGAATCATGGCTTATGGTGCACATCGAGTTGGAAAACAAGGAGTCCCTCGCTCGGGAGAAAGACCTATTGTATGTACCATGGCTGATGAGGTAAAGAGAAAGATCATCCTTGACAATGGTTGGATCTACCTCAAAGGAACGGGTTGTAATGTATATGAGGATCGCACTCTTATGCAACAAAATGTACGTCGCAAAGCATACGAGGAAAGAAGCAAGAAGGTTAAGGTATCATCTCAAGAAGAAAAGTCACTTGAGGAGGATGCAAGTCCACCCAACAAATAGGGACACATGATCTATGAGACCAACTCACGCTTGCGAATAAGCTTTTGGAATTGTAATGGGTATCCATGGAATGCGGGAATTGGCATTGATGAGCTTACCAATGACTCCGATGTGATACTTCTTGTCGAAACATGGGAGCATGATGCGCAACGAATTCTTGGATTTGACAAATACGATGTACATTCTTTGATGTGGGCCAAAAATGCAAAGCAACGAAGAGGCCAAGGAGGCGTAGCATGTATGACCAAAAAGGGTTTGAAAGATGTTTCCATTGTCAAAGAAGATAAGTATAAACGCTACTTATGGCTGAAAATCAGCCCACCAAATGGTCAAGTCATGTTTGTGGCCGGCTGCTACATTCCTCACTATGACTCCAACTTTTATGCTCGCTTGAATATGGATAGAGATCAGCCCTTTGTTGAACTAGAGGAAGACATTGCTCATTACAAGGATCAAGGTGAAGTCATTGTTTTTGGAGACATGAATGCTCGCACAAATATGTTACAACACGACACACAACAAGTCGACATGCCGCATGTATCAAGAAGAGTGGATGACTCATACATGTATAATCGAAGTTCTAATGATGTAAAAGAAGTGGATCACTATGGAAATTCACTTCTACATATGTGCAATAGTACCGGAATGCTCATTGCAAATGGTGTATCTCTATGGCAAGGCACCAAACTTTACATGTAGAAAGCACAATGGTGCTAGCGTGATTGACTATATGTTGTTCTCAGAAGCCACTCTAGAATGCATACAAAGCTTTACACTTGGTGAATGGAATCCGGAATCGGATCATAGGATGTTATGTATTGACCTCAAGTGTGGTAAACGGCCCGAGCATGTAGCCTCCAATCATGATGTGAATCATTTGTACCTACGTCTAGACTTCAAACGAGCACTTATATATGCTGATATGGTGGACCAAATGTTAAGCATGATAGAGCATCAAGGGAGCCCAACATTAGAATGCAAGTGGAAAGTTTTCAAAGAAGTAATTTTCTCTTGTGCGAAGGAATGCTTTTCGGTGAAACACATGTCTTGCAAAAGGTCTAAGAAGGGTAGCACCAAGAAGAAATGGTTTGACATGGAATGTAGTCAAGCCCGAAAACACTTGCTAAGATTGGATGCAATCAAAGACAAGGAAGTTTACTTGGAATGTTCACACACATACAAAGCACTTGTTCAAAAGAAGAGGAGAAGGTGGGAAGTCGAAAAACAACTTCTTTTAGCACAAGAGAAAGCACATGCATGTGGCAAGTTTTGGCAAAATCTAAAAGGCAAGCGCGTTGAGAGCTTTGGTGACTTGACTCTTGAGGATATGTATATGCATTGTAAGAACCTCTATGAGCAACCCAATGTTGATAAGATGGAGGGTTGTAGCTCCCTTCCATTTATGTCTCCCTTCTTTACCATTGAAGATGTATGCCGCGCGCTTGAGAAACTTGCTACTCGCAAGGCAGGTGACCTTCAAGGTGTCAAGGCTGAAATGATTAAATGGACAAGCAAGAAAACACGATATTGGATATGCGATATGTTTAACCTTGCACTTCAGTATGGCATGCCTCATGATTGGAGTGCAAATTGGATCAAACCTTTGCACAAAGGAGGAGATGTAAACAATGTGAACAACTATCGCACTATAATGGTTGGTTCTTTGATGGCAAAGTTATTTGGATGTATCATGGAGATGAAGATAAGTGAATGGGCTGAAAAGAATGGCAAACGTGCGCTTGGCCAAGCAGGTTTTCGAAAGCATCATAGCACTATTGATCACCTTGTCACTCTTCGAGTTCTTATGGAAGCGTCTCGATTGAAAGGAAAAAAGTTGTATTGTTGCTTTGTGGATTTCAAGAAAGCTTTTGACATGGTACCGCGAGGAAATCTTTGGAGACGTATGCAAAGCCTTCAAGTGCCGAGAGAATTTATGCAAGCAGTCTTTCGCATCTACCAAAAAGTGATATGTCGATTACGTATGGGAGATGGAATTTCAGAATTTTTTGCAAGCACTATTGGTGTCAAACAAGGATGCCCACTTTCCCCAACCCTCTTTGGGCTACTCATTGATGAATTGGAATACATGGTTCTTGATTTTATGCAGCAAGAAGGCATAGAAGAGGTTAAGATTGGAAATGCGGTGATCATGCTTTTGCTTTATGCCGATGATGTAGTGCTCTTGGCACATACCTTAGAAGATGCACAAAAGCTTATGAGTGTCTTGGAACGCTTTTGCCTACATAGCGGGCTGATCGTGAATGGATCCAAAACCAAGGTTATGCTTGTAAAGACCCTCAATGACGAAAATCCATGCATTGTATACAACAATGAGAAACTTGAAGTGGTAGATCACTTCAAGTACCTTGGCCTTGAGGTTCCATCCAATCATAAATGGAAGGATTGTGCAATGCGTCGCTTGGAAGCCGGAAAGAGGGCTTATTATGCATTTGAGAACATGTGCAATGCAGGAGAGATCAAGTGTTGGGATCTCAAAAAGTACCTCTTTGACACATTGGTGACACCGGTGCTTCTTTATGGAGTGGAGGTGTGGGGTGGAAGCATCGGGAAGTCTACTTGGAAAGAGTTTGAGAATGTCCAAAAGCGTTTTCTCACCAACTTTCTCCAAGTCAAAACACAAACACCCTACATGCTCTTACTTCTTGAGTCCGGATCGCTTCCCATTGAGGTCTTGGGCATGGAAAGGGTTGTGGAGTACATGCGTAAGACACAACGTAGCCCTTTGCATCGACTTCCTAGAATCGCATATGAAGCAAGTCAAAAGGTTCAAAAGACATGCAAGAGCAAAATACTAAGTTCGGGGTGGATGCTTGATATTAAGAAATGGTTTGGAAGATGGGATGCATGTCACTTGGTCAAGGATGCGTCGATCGACTCCCAAGTTAATGAGGCCTTCTTACAACGCCAATGTATCATGGATTGGGAGAAATCCGGAGGTTCTCGCTTCAGCCATTACACCACACACGTTGCCCCAAACTACAAATCTCTCTTCTTCTCGGAACGAGGTAACCGAACCCATTCCTACATCCTTGAGCCCATCCCGTTGAGTGCGATCCGCACCATTGCCTCCATTCGTCTTAGCTCCCATTCTCTACGCTGCGAGACAGGACGTTGGGGCACTGGCGAGGAGTGTCATCGACTTTGCACCTTATGCCCTCGTCAAGTGCGAGAGAGTGAGTACCACACACTACTTGAGTGCTCAGCTTTTGACCACATTAGGTCCTCTTTTCCCCATATATTCAGCCATGAGCTCTCCCTACATACCTTCCTCTCCCAACCACGATGTGGACTCTCTATTGCGACGCTCATTTCAGCCATTTTTGAGCATCGAGAGTCACTTATGAACTCCACTCACACCACGTGACATGTTCATTTGGTCCCATAGGTCATATTTGACCTCCCAGGACGATAATAGAACTAACTATCTATCTATCTATCTCTCTCTCTCTCTCTCTCTCTCTCTCTCTCTCTCTCTCTCACACACACACACACACACACACACACACACACACACACACACAAACAAATCTCTTGGGAGTGTTCCTGCGACGTTAAATTTTTTCTCACTCTTCTTCTTCTCTCTCTAGGTAATTGTTCTTGCGGTCAATAGTTCAAATACAAACCATCAATCATAAGAAATCAAACTCTCTGCAGCAGTCTACGTCGACGAGGACCGCTAGAGATAAATTCTCTCTCTCTCTCTCTCTCTCTCTCTCTCTCTCTCTCTCTCTCTCTCTCTCTCTCTCTCTCTCTCTCTCTCTCTCTCTCTCTCTCTCTCTCTCTCTCTCTCTCTCTCTCTCTCTCTCTCTCTCTCTCTCTCTCTCTCTCTCTCTCTCTCTCTCTCTCTCTCTCTCTCTCTCTCTCTCTCTCTCTCTCTCTCTCTCTCTCTCTCTCTCTCTCTCTCTCTCTCTCTCTCCCTCCCTCTGTGTGTGTGTGTGTGTGTGTGTGTGTGTGTGTGTGTGTGCGCGCGCGCAGTGGTAACTTTCTGCTCGGCGAACCCTAAACAGACCCTGTAGATGCTGGGTGCGAGGGCGACACCTAGCCCTCCATGGCTGCCTCACAAGCCCTGCCCTCCCCTCTGAGGAAACCCCCCCGTCTGTAGACACATGACACAGGGGCTCATACCCGAGCCCGTCTCTATCGTGCACCTCGTTGACCTGCTCACGACCAAGCAGCTTATACCCGAGCCGGAGCCCGTCTCTGTCACATGCATCACGCCAAACGACACGTCGACCTGCTCACGACCAAGCAGCTCATACCCGAGCCCGAGCCCGTCTCTTTCGGATGCAAATCTTGAGCCCGTCTCTGTGGGATGCAGCACCTTTTAAGCCTCGGGAAGTCCCCTGCTTGACATCAGTTCCCACTCACTCTTGAGCCCATCTCTATCCCTGCCTGCAAATATTCACTGTCTGGCTCTTAGGCTTCGGACAGTGCATTGCTTGACAGCAGTTCCCTCTCCTGAGCCCATCTCTATCGACCTATACACTTGCAAGTCTTACTCGACAGGCAGCAAGCCAATCAACTCCCGAGCCCGAACGATGGCCAAAACCAACGATGTCAAGAACATTGGTGGTGCACCCTCAACACCAAGAAAGACCAGATCGTTCGTGGCGACCCCCAAGATAGACCCGCTCGACCGCCTCCAAGCCCAAGTCAAGGAGCTGAAGAACGAGTATGACGAACTCAAAACGCGTCTGACTGCCCTCGAAGCGCGCCTCCAATTGCTCGAATCTCAGAAGGTAGTGGACATTGACCTCATCCTAGCAAAGGCCAAATAAGCAGAGCACACATTCACTCAGAATGTGGCTTCATTAGCCACCCAAATTCAAGCAAATGCTGCTACCATCCCCTTCAAAGTGGAGGAGTGCCTACAAGAACGTTGTCGTAGGGAAGGCCTTGCTTTGACTCTACGCATCGGTGGCTTACCCTCCTCTTGGTGGAAGGAAACTGACGATTTTCCTACTACCTTAACCAAGCTCAACAATGCTATCCAACCATTCAAGTTTGACATTCCCACCATCGATTTCATCGATCGGGACCCCTGCACCAACCAAGGAAGCCTTGTTTTCAAGACAAAAGAGGACCGCACGGCACTCTTGAAGCAAATGCATCTTCTCAAGGGCATAACCATATGGATTAGTGAGGCTCTAACCCCCGCCCAACTCAAGATAAAGAAGCAAGAGCTGTAGAAGGTATGAGATGCACGGGCCGCAGGTAAGTATGCCATCTATCGTGGTGGTAGAGCCATAATCGAGGAGTTTCACACACAAAAACCACCCGACATCCACCTCCTCCCCCTTAACCATCCCTGTCCCCCTAAGCAACATTTGTTGCAATTTTGTTGTATCACCCCCCCCCCCCCCTCCCCACACACACACACACATCTACATGGGTTATTGCAGCCATTGTACCCTCTTAGATAGAGGAGCCTTTCTTGTACACGTTTTATTGGTCCCATAGGTCATATTTGACCTCCAAGGACGATAATGTAATCTCTCTCTCTCTCTCTCTCTCTCTCTCTCTCTCTCTCTCTCTCTCTCTCTACAAATCCGCTATAATAACCTCTACTTCAACTCCTGGCTCAATGATGATAGATTTAATCTACTTCACCACCTCAAAGGAGCTGTGAAGGTCAATAACCCTCCTTTGCACTCGCAGTTCAAATCAGTCCCCCATGTGTACGAGACTTGGAGGTGGTGATGTGCATCACTTTGGTGGGCATTTTCATAGTTCCTTTAACTTTTACCTTCTTCTCTTTTTCACCTCGAGCAAGATCGGCACACATTTTTTCAAGATTCTTGACAATATTTGATGACAAGTTAACTCGGATTCTATGAATAGGTACTAGCGCTTTCTGAAGACCGGACGTATCAGCCTTCATGGGATTCATCATCATTGCCATTATGTTGGGACAAATAGCAGCACCTCTGTTGATTGCTTGTTGAGGGGATGATGCTCACACACTTTTTTCTAGTTTTGTTCTCTATGCCGAAAAGCGTTTTCTCACCAACTTTCTCCAAGTCAAGACACCAACACCCTACATGCTCTTACTTCTTGAGTCCAGATCGCTTCCTATTGAGGTCTTGGGCATGCAAAGGGTTGTGGAGTACATGCTTAAGACACAACGTAGCCCTTTGTATCCACTTCCTAGAATCGCATATGAAGCAAGTCAAAAGGTCCAAAAGACATGCAAGAGGAAAATAATAAGTTCAGGGTGGATGCTTGACATCAAGAAATGGTTTGGAAGATGCGATGCATGTCACTTGGTCCAGGATGCGTCGATCAACTCCCAAGTTAATGAGGCCTTCTTACAATGCCAATGTATCACGGCTTGGGAGGTTCTCGCTTCAGCCATTACAAAACACACGTTTCCCCACACTACAAATCTCTCTTCTTCTCTGAACGAGGTAACCGAACCCATCCCAACATCCTTGAGCCCATCCCATTGAGTGTGATCCGCACCATTGCCTCCATTCGTCTTAGCTCTCATTCTCTACATTGCGAGACAGGATGGAGGGGCACTGGCAAGGAGTCTCATCGACTTTGCACCTTATGCCCTCGTCAAGTGCGAGAGAGTGACTACCACACACTACTTGACTGCTCAGCTTTTGACCACATTAGGTCCTCTTTTCCCCATATATTCAGCCATGAGCTCTCCCTACATACCTTCCTCTCCCGACCATGATGTGGAATCTCTATTGCGACGCTCATTTCAATCATTTTTGAGCATCAAGAGTCACTTATGACCTCCACTCACACCACGTGACATGTTCATTTGGTCCCATAGGTCATATTTGACCTTCGAGGACGATAATAGAACTATCTCTCTCTCTCTCTCTCTCTCTCTCTCTCTCTCTCTCTCTCTCTCTCTCTCTCTTATAGACCTACACACTTTCCTCTCCCAACCAAAGTGTGGGCTCTCCATTGTGACTCTCATCACTACAATTTTTGGAGCATCGAGAGTCACTCATCAGCCATACACATACTACATCACATGTAACTTTGGTCCCATAGGTCATATTTGACCTCCGAGGACGATAATAAAATCTCTCTCTCTCTCTCTCTCTCTCTCTCTCTCTCTCTCTCTCTCTCTCTCTCTCACTTACTCACTAGGAGCGCACGTCGACATGGACTACCACACTCACTAGGAGCTCACGTCGACATGGACTACCACAAGTAAGGAGCGCACGTCGACATTGACTACCACACTCACTAGGAGCTCATGTCGACATGGACTGCCACACTCACTAGGAGCTCATGTCGACATGGACTGCCACAAAGAGAGAGAGAGAGAGAGAGAGAGAGAGAGAGAGAGAGAGAGAGAGAATAATTTTTGAAAAAGACATTTCAACTCAAACCTATGCGACAAGGATCCACAAAACCAACATTGTACAATATTAGGCTCACTATCGTTTCAACTCAAACCTATGTGACAAGGATCCACAAAACCAACATTGTACAAGATTAGGCTCACTCGATAATAGTGAGCTCGTCAGTTACTACTAAAATCTCTCTCTCTCTCTCTCTCTCTCTCTCTCTCTCTCTCTCACACACACACACACACACACACACACACACACACACACACATATCTCTTGACTTCTGAGTAGGTGTGACAACTTTTAGAAATGTAGGACATGGTGAGATGCCCAAAAAAATATACACATTAATCATGCTCTACACGAAACAACACTCTACAGGAAACAACCCATCACATGCTAGGTAACAATCTTTCATTGTACATCTTGTTAAAGAGGGGTCTCAACTATGGCCTTCACAAATGGCCCTTGTTGTTTGCTACCCCAAAGCCAAAAAAGAAACACGGGAAACCAGCTTTCCATGCTCATAACAATTTGGGAATTCAAAAGACTCATAAACATCTTTTGCTCTCTTCATATTCAATATTTTTTACTTTCCAGTCCCACCGCACATATCACAAAGAACACCTCCAGAGCCACCACAATTTTTACATACGTCCTTTAGAGGCATATTTTTTGCATATCTAGATGTTGTATTGCTCTTGTTCTAGCACCCAAGCATATGGAGCAAAGAAACCCCCAATGTGTAAAATAAGGAAACCCCATTCTCTTGCTAGTCCCACCAGCCCATAAGGATCATTGATATGCTGCAAGGAAAAGCATCTCTAGGTTCATCAGCTTTCAAGCTAGTGGGTTCTGTAGGAATGGAGGCATGAACAATGGTGTAGGGTGCATTGCGCAAAGAGAGGCAAAGGAAGAAGTAAATGAGGGTGAGCGATATGAGTGTCTCTGAGGGAAAAGTTTAAAGAGACTCTCTCTCTCTCTCTCTCTCTCTCTCTCTCTCTCTCTCTCTCTCTCTCTACCAGTGCGCACTGGTAGAGAGAGAGAGAGAGAGAGAAGAGAGAGCCATTTACAAGGCCTGATATTTACAATGTAAAATCTTTTTTTTTGTTATGCTCTCTCTCTCTCTCTCTCTCTCTCTCTCTCTCTCTCTAACAACGCACAGCGACATGTGGTGCTAGAGAGAGAGAGAGAGAGAGAGAGAGAGGGAGGGAGCTAAAATCAAAGATGGGAGGAGGATGAGTAGTGGGTCATGCAATGCATATCTATGTTGTGTTGACAAGAGGCCTCGTGTTATCAATTTGCTATTGTGAGACGGGTGGCAGCTACAAGTTCCAACGATTGTGTTGAGATGGGACATTTCGACTCTGCATCGCCTCCTTGCTCAAGCCAACTCAGATCCTCCTCTGTTTCATTTTCGCAAGATGTTGCCTGTAGTTTTCATGCTGAAACTAAGAGAGGCAATGTAATGGAATTGGCTTATTAACTTGAGAGTAGCGAAAATTAGAGAGAGTACTTTTGTGAAATTACTTTGTGAGCATAGCAGGTGAAAATAATTGATGGTAGCAACATAAACGTAGAATTTAGTTAACTTGGCATGAACAATACTTTTGCAAGAGAGAGAATTTAAAGAACATGACAACAATTGGGGACCGGATTTATGTGGAGCCGCGGTCCCCCGTTCAATAGGCATTTGTATTATGATTTCTTCCATCAAGAGAGAATTGTTACAATACAATCTTTGTGTTCCTTGTGACCTAGGTGATGCAATGAAGATGGAAAGCTTCATGCATCACCAACAAAACATAAACTTTGAGGAAAGGATTTACTATCCCAAGCCTCAATCCCAAGACCTCAAACACCTTTAAAGGTGGAGAGAGCTAGCAGGGAATGAGGGTAGGGAAGAGGAAGAAGAAACATTTCATAGGAGAAAGAAATAACTCCTCACTTATTATCACTCTTCTTGCTAGCATACATAATAGCATAGTAATGAAGATGGAGAAGATGGAAAGCTTAAGCATTGAATCATGGCTCTTGGTTGGATTTGCACTCCATAGCCAAGAGTGTTGGTGTAGGCTCTCAACCTCTCTACTTGCTTGGAGAAGGAGAGGGAGCTCTTGCACTTTGCACTTCACACAATGAGAGTGTTTGTGAGTGTGTGTGGGAGAGTATACCCCCTAAGCAAGCCCCTAGCTTCCTTAATCGACCCCCCTTGTAGCTCATGCTTGAAGCTCTTTGGACCCCTCCACGCCTAGCCAATCACAAGCAGGAGGTAAATCAAGTAACAAGGGTAGCAAGTGTCCCCCTTTCCCCTTTGAGAGAGAGGACTTCATTAATGTAAAAACAATTAATTAAATCTTCTAGTTATCATTGGACCCCTTGGGTGGCCAACCGATAGGCTTCAGGTACACCACGAGGGCAACATGAGGAGGAACTTGACAAGTGTCCCATTTGCTTTCTTTGTACCAAGCATGCCTTGTGTGAGTGTGAGCGTGTGTGTATTCTCTCTCATCCCCCCTCTTGTAGGGCTCGCCCCCTCCTTGTAGGGATTAGATTTACTTTTGTGCCACCTCAAGCCCCTCAACCTTGGGCCTAGTTCTCACCACAAGCTTGGCCCTTAAGCCCCTCAAGCTTGGGATTGGTTGTCACCTCAAGTACAGTCCTAGCATCTCAAGCATGACAAGCACCTCAAGCATCTCAAGCATCTGAGTCATCATGCACCTCAAGAACCTCAAGCACCTTAGTCATCAAGCACGACAAGCATTTTAAGCACCTCAAGCTTGAGCCGGGTTCCCACATCAAGCTTAGCTTACCTAAGGTCAAAGGACTTTTAAACTAATTATTGGAGGTCTTCAATGAAGCTAACCCTAAGGTCTTATGCTCCATTGTTTAGCCTTGCTCTTTGATTAACCATCTCTCATTTGTATCATTGGCCCCGTGTTGAGATAGATCTATAATCACATATCTATATCTTAACCCTTGTTCCCATTTATTCTCCCACATTAAATGATCAACTTAATATGGAAAAATCATTTGGGTTGGTTAGATATTAGATTTTATGACATTATCTCTCTCTTGAAATCATAGTCGTCCTTGACTATGATGTAGAATAGATAAAACCTTAGTCATTAGTCAATCTTATTTAGCGGGTAGAGGATCCCTTTTTACCCTACGACATCTTTCCAAGATGGATGACTAATCCATTTGGTGCTTGGGAGACATAGTTGCCGTGAGCATGTGTGCTCTCGAGTTCATTTCATTCTCCCAAAGTAGAGTGACAAATTCTACTTGGTGTTTGAGAGATGTCGTCATCTCACAAGCATGATTCTAAGCATGCATACTATTTAAATTTGTGCACTATTAAAAAGAGAACTAGTCTTATAAGACAAAAACATGGGTCATTTAAAAGAAATTTGTACATTTGCTTACTCTAATATAGCATTGTAAGCATTGACAAGGTTCATTCTATCCTTAAGCTGGATTCCTTGCATCCATCTAGCATCTTCAAAAGGATAATTTTTGAACTTAATAAGATACCGTTGGATAATCTTACCATGTCGTAGTACCTTGTCTCATGCCAAAGAATAGTTTCGAGTTGTAACACCTCTTCTTGGTCTTCAACTTCAGGAGGGTCTTCAATAATTGGTTCACTTGGTGGCTCTCCTTTGTAGGGCTTGAGTAGGCTCACATGAAAAGCATTGTGTATGAGCCAATGGTTGGGCAACTTGAGTTGGTAAGCCATCTCATTGATAGGTTTCAAGATTTGGAAAGAACCATAGTATCTTTTTGCTAGCTTAGCATAATACTTTTGATGGCCTGTAGGATTTTTGCGTATTGTTTGCCTTAATCGAGCCTTAGGAAACTTAAGTAAGACCCAATAATTTTCTTTGAACATTAAGGCCCTTCTGTGCTTGTCAGCATCAACTTTTTGCCTTTGTTGAGAGATGGATATAGCCTCCTTAATCTTTTGAAAAGATTCTTGTAGGTCACGACTATACTCATTGGTAGCAGCGAAGATCTTCCCATGTAATTTGAGTAGCAAGGGACTTTTAGGTCTTCCCTCAATGATCTCAAAAGGTGCTTTTCCCATAGAAGTATATACAATATTATTGTAGGCATACTCTACAAGAGGTGAGTACTTTTTCCATTGTGAGTGTTGATCTACTTTAATAACATAAGTCTTGAGTAGATCGAGTATCATAAGATTGGCTATCTCACTTTGGCCATCTGTTTGTGGGTGATAGGCCGAAGAGAACTTCAACTTTGTTCCTAGATTTTGAAAGAGACCTTTCCAGAAATTACTCTTGGGAGGTGCACTATGTAATCACGTTAATGTATAATGTGAGTTCAAAGGGAGAGATTTTAAAATACAAAAAAGTTAGGCAATTTAACAAAGATACATTAAAATAAGGGGATTTTATATTCAATTTTGGAAAAAATTCCTAAAATAAGGGGTCATTTTATTTATTCATGTTAAATATGGAGCCTGATTTACCTTGTAATCTTCTATGGTAAAAGTGCACATTTGTAAGGCCCCCATTATTAGGAGAAGCCATCGTGCGTGAAGGAAAATCACTCGCTGGAAACCATAATTTTCACGGTCAAAAATCAAGGGCAACTTTAGGGGCCCGCCCCCGATACTTTTTTTTCCCTTCGCCGGAATATTATGGCCGGACGGCGGCCGGAAAGTGGTCGGAAAACAATCGGTCAGTTGGCCGGTGGCTGGTAGTCAATGGCCGGTGGCCGGTGGTCGGAAGTCAATGGCTGGTTGCTGGTGGCCGAATTCAAAAGCGGACTTGTCTTCTTAAGGGCGGCCACACATGGGCGGAATGAAGGGTCCGATCTGGACTTATCTACACAAGGGCGGCTACACATGGCTGCCTCTCATGAGAGAGGGCAGCCCTTTTGGCCTATAAAAGGAGGCCATTTCTATACACATTTAAAAGGTGAAGTTGATGCAACAAGGTGAGTGTGAGGTGGTGAGAGTGAAGCAAGGCGGGAGCTCCATTAAGGGTATAATCCCTTTGTAAAATACTTCTTGTTTTGAAGTACTAAAGCCATTGAGTGGCTGCTTTTCCGTGGATGTAGCCCACATTGGGTGAACCACGTATATCATGTGTACTCTCTCTCTCTCTCTCTCTCTCTCTCTCTCTCTCTCTCTCTCTCTCTCTCTCTCTCTCTCTAATCTTGTGTATGTAAATCTGTCTCTCTCCATTAAGTAATCTACTCAATTATCTATTTAGCTACGTCTTATTTCCTAACAATTCATACACGTTAAAGGAGGGGTTTTTTTAATACCCCACGAACGCACGTTATATAGGGGGTTACTGAACGGTAAACCCCCCAAGAAACTAATGGTCATCTAGGATCTCTATCTGACACAATGGATGTTTGTAAGCCATGGTGTTTGAAAATTTGAGATATGAAGAGAGTTACCATTTGGTGTGCCTTAATAGTCTTTTTGACAAGAATAAAGTGTGCTTGCTTGCTAAACCTGTTGACTATTGTCCATATTCCCGTAATTCCATGGATAGACTTGGAAATCCAAAGATGAAATCCATGGATATATTCTCCCATGGAGAATTTGGGATAGGTAATGGCTGGAGTAATCCAGGTTTCTTCCCTCTATCATACTTGTTCTTTTGGAATACTACGCATTTTGAAACATACTCTTGTATATCCACTTTCATGGTAGGCAAATAGAAATACGTCTCTACTCCTTGAAGAGTAGGAAAATAACCAGAACGAGACAAGATTTCCATTCCCTTCTTGGACATATGTCCTAACCGGCTATGCCACAAAGAAACGTTCGGCTGCTCGGTTACATTGATTACATTTTTAGAGACATTTGATACATAAATCATGTAAAGTCCTCCGGACTTTACTCCATGTGCTACTGTCACAGAACCCTTGGATATCTTCCACATGTTCTGTCCAAAAGTGGTGACGTAGCCAGCATCATCAAGTAAACCTGTGCTGATCAAGCTCTTTGTAATTGCGGGAACATGTCTCACATTCTTCAGCGTGAAAGAAGAGCCATTCTGAAACTTCAATTGAACATCTCCAACACCTAAGATCTCATATGTCTGCCCATTGCCTAGCCGAACATGATCTTTAGTGGTCACATAAGAAGTAAACGACTCCTTGTTTGGAGACACATGAAGTGATGCCCCTGAGTCTATAATCCAGTCACTCAGTGCATTTCCATCAAATGCTGTAAGAAGAGCTGAGTCCATTGTATTCTTCAAGAAGTAGATGTCTCCTGACACTAGCCTGTCATCCTCTACAATAGTGTTTGTCACATTTATTTCTTGAATCTTCACTGAGGACTTGTTCTTCTCACCATGGTCTTCAGCTTTCTCTTTGCCTTGTTCTGCTTTCCATTCTCTGCAGTCTCTTTTCATGTGACCCTTCTTGCCACAATGGTAGCATTCTATGTCACTCTTGCCTTTAGCACTGCGGGACTTGCTACGAGACTGATTCCTCTTTCCACCTTTGTACTTTTCTTTGGTCCTTCCCCTGACAACTAAGGCTGTTCCTTTGCCTTTGTCCATTGTCTTTCTATTGGTTTCTTCAGTAAGAAGACTTCCTTCTACACCTGCTATGTTCAAACCATCTGGAGGTGCAGAATTACTCAAAGCTGTGCGAAAAGTGTCCCAACTTTCCGGCAAGGTGATCAACACGAACATAGCTCTAACAGGTTCATCAAACTTGACACCTTGAGCTGACAACTGACTATAGATTGTGTTGACTTCATTCAGATGATTGGACATAGGTGTCCCTTCTTTCATCTTCAAGTCAACAAGCTTCTTAAGCCAGTATACCTGTGAGGCTGCACTCTGCTTCTCATAAAGATCACTCAGCTTTAACCATGCTTGATAAGCCGACATCTCGTCTGCTACATTGAAGTAAACGCTTTCTGCCAAAGTCAGCATAATGGTAGAAAGTGCCAATTCATCCATTTCGCTCCATTCATCTTCGTCCATATCTTCTGGTTTTATCCCCTTGAGCTTTATAGGTTTTATCTGCTTCTTTTGTACCAACACGTGCCAGATCTGCTTCTTCCACAATGGGAAATTGGTTCCATCCAGTTTCTTGATATTGTAAAGAGCAGTGTCCTATGATCCAACCATAGCTACGCTTCACAGTAGTTTACTTTTCTGGGAAAAATTCGGCAGAGTTTCCCCTGTAAACTGACCTCTGAACCAATATCAACCTGTCAAATGAACCAAGAAAGCTTTAGATTCTGCAGAAATTTTGGCAGAGTCTCCTTTGTAAAATGGCTCTGGTGTACTAAAAAAAGACCAAAAAACAGCTCAAAAAACACTGTCTCTTTGACACTGTAAGCTGCGGGTAAACCTGTCCTACACCTGTACTGTCTCTGACTGTCCTGTTCTTGTCCTATAAGCATAGACTATGACAATGCCTCAACGGCAGTAAAGCAAAGATGCAATCCCAACTGTCTAACTCACAGTCAATACATCCTAGCTGCCTATCTAAGGGTGCTCGAGGGATCGCTCCAAGACCTGTATCACCGAAAGGATCTCAACATTTGAGAATCCCCCAGCTCAATAAAACCTCACTCGACCCTCAACAAAGGCTGCAGTAAATCTGACAGTACATAGACTTCCCACAAAGTCATACATCCACAAATTTCCCACTGTATGTTGTAGCCGGTGCAGCGGTTGTTTGCTGCGTGACTCACAGCCAGCAAACCCTCAACAGACATACATCATCTCTGACAATACATCCCATGTGGAAGTACCTACAATGTCAGGATGAAATCTGGAATATCAAGCATCAAACACAAGCTACCTGATGAACTAGTGGATGTCGCCTACAGTCTGTGTGTAGATGCGCCCGTGTCGTATGTGACACGCCTCCAAGAACTGTGAGCCATCCTTCGTTGTGTAGACAGCCACAAATCAACACTCTGGGAGTGTCGATATCCTCAGCACCTGTAGTCGTAGGCCGAAAACCCCAAATTTGCAGAGTCGGATCTGCACCCGTCGAGACCACGTAGTCAAAAATGGCTTGCGCAGACCTTTGTCGAAGCCGAACGGTGGCCGAGATGACCTCAGAATGAATTTCTGACAACACCGAGCCCTTCGGATTCTCCCACGAGATTTAGGGCCGTGTCTTCGCCTGTCGAATTTCACTCCAATCTGAGTTGGTGACTCTAGCCTCCTGCAGTGCTGCCCCGAGCCTCGATCTGAGCTCTGATACCAGTTGAAGGAGTACGACCGGAAGTGCAACGCGAGAGAGAGTGCGAGAAGAAGAGCACGACGATATGGTGAACTCGCTCTACTGTAATGTGTAGAGCATAGTGAGTTCTTATTAGGTTTTTACAAAAGAATATGTGTACATACCTGGCGGCCCGCCCACTTACCTGGGCGACCACATTGGGCTTTATACCCCAACAATGACCGCAAGCATCACATTGGACCTCAAATGGCTTTGAGAGACCTGCAAGCATGAGGATTGGTTAAGAGGTAAGATTTTCTTTGAGCTTATCAAAAGCATTTTTCTCCTTAACAGTCCATACATACTTAACGTTCTTCTTAGTTAAGTCATGTAGTGCTCCTGCTATTTGAGAGAATTTTGCTATGAAGCGTCTATAATATGCACACATATCAATAAAGCTTCTTAGCTCATGTAGATTGTTTGGATTAGGCCATGCTTTTATTACCTCTAACTTTGATGGATCCATATGGATACCATCTTGAGAGATAATATGACCTAGGTATTGAATCTCTTGAAGGAAAAATTTTCTTTTCTTTTGGTTGAGAAAAAGATTATTCTCCTTTAATGCTTGAAAAATCACTTGGAGATGTTGATTATGTTCCTCCAAAGACTTGGAGTAGATAATGATATCATCAAAGAACACTCCAGTGAATTTGCAGTAAGGTCTTAAAATTTTCTCCATTAGACGATTGAACATAGCTGGCACATTAGTCAAGCCAAAAGGCATGACTAGATATTCATAAAGACCAAACTTGTACGAAACGCGGTCTTTAGGATATCTTCATGCACTATCCTTATTTGATGATAGCCACTTTTAAGGTCAATCCTAATGAAGTAGGTAGAGCCTTGTAGCTTATCAAACAGATCTTCTACCCGAGGCACGAGAAATCTGTTTTTGATAGTGATATGGTTTAGTGCTCGATAGTCCACACACATACAGTATGTACCATCTTTTTTTTGCACTACAAGGATTGGAGAACAAAAGGGATAGGAACTAGGCCTCACCATCCCTTAGTCTACCAATTCCTGTACTTGCCTCATGATCTCCTCTTGTTGAGCTTGTGAGACTCGATAAGGAGGCTTGTTAGGTGGTGAGCTTCCTGTGAGGAACTCAATGTGATGGTCATCATGCCTTCATTTTGGAGGTAAGTCCATAGGGATATCATCGATGAACACATCTTGGAATCCTTTTAGAAAATTAGACAAGTCTAACTCTTCTTAATCCCTACCATTTACATTTGATGAAACATTAGGATCTTTTAGAGATTCTTTGATAAAAATCATGTACACAGAAACTGAGCTCTTCATTGATTTATCAAAATCAGGAGGATTTACAAGTGGAATAGTGCAACCACGCTCACTAGCATCTATATACATGTTCTTTCCCTTGTAGGTGAAGTAGATTCTCCTTTCAGGGAACTTCATATTGGGAGCCATGCGATCAAACCATGGCGCCCCTAGGATAGCATCCTCATGTTGGAGAGGAGAGATGAAAAAGTCTTTGGACATGAAGCCTCAACTTCCCAATCAAGGGAGTAACGGAGGCTTGCTATCCCTTGAAAGCCATGTCAGCCATTACAATATCTCCCATCTTGAAAGCTTAAATGCCCAACTTGGTGGCCAAGTCCGTTGATATAAAGTTGTTAGTAGAGCCAGGTTCTCCTTGGACTGATTGTTGTTGGAAGTTCCTTGGGAAGAATTTTGAGCATTGATTTTTCCCTTTGCATCATTTTTATCTCGTTTTCCATGGGCTTGACATTCCGTCTAGCCCCTTGTTGGAAATTGATGCGTGAAGCAACCATAGTGTGATGGATTACTTTGGTGATAGAACCAAGCCATTGAGAGTTGACGTATTCGGCCATCTCTTCAAGTAATCCCGCACAGCATTGTTGCTAGCAAAGTCTATCTTTTGAAAGACAGTAGCCTTGAGATGTAAATCCCAAAACATGTCTACATACTTATGGATAGACTCATGAGAAGGAATCTTTAAGCAAGGTTGCCCATAGCTTGCTTCAACCTAGTTACGAGATAATTCACAAACATGGGGGCATCATCATTAGCACCAAAGCTATCAATGTTCATTCTACTCTCTTGGTTATTCTCAACCAGGTTAACAAAATTTATGTACGTACTTAGTGTATGCTTGTTGCAATTCAAAACCTTAGTTGCCACTCCTCTTAGCCTTTGAAATATTCTCGAATGTTGAGATCCTTTCGGTGATACAGGTCTTGGAGCGATCCCTCGATCACCCTTAGATAGGCAGCTAGGATGTATTGACTGTGAGTTAGACAGTTGGGATTGCATCTTTGCTTTACTGCCGTTGAGGCATTGTCGCAGTCTATGCTTACAAGACAGTGACAGGACAGTCAGAGACAGTACAGGTGCAGAACAGGTTTACCCGCAGCTTACAGTGTCAGAGAGACACTGTTTTTTGAGCTTTTTTTTGGTCTTTTTTTAGTACACCAGAGCCATTTTACAAAGGAGACTCTGCCAAAATTTCTGCAGAATCTGAAGCTTTCTTGGTTCATTTGACAGGTTGATATTGGTTCAGAGGTCAGTTTACAGGGGAAACTCTGCCAAATTTTTCCCAGGAAAGTAAACCACTGTGAAGCATAGCTATGGCTCGATCACAGGACACTGCTCTTTACAATATCAAGAAGCTGGATGGAACCAATTTCCCATTCTGGAAGAAGCAGATTTGGCACGTGTTGGTACAAAAGAAGCAGATAAAACCTATAAAGCTCAAGGGGATAAAACCAGAAGATATGGACGAAGATGAATGGAGCGAAATGGATGAATTGGCACTTTCTACCATTATGCTGACTTTGGCAGAAAGCGTTTACTTCAATGTAGCAGACGAGATGTCGGCTTATCAAGCATGGTTAAAGCTGAGTGATCTTTATGAGAAGCAGAGTGCAGCCTCACAGGTATACTGGCTTAAGAAGCTTGTTGACTTGAAGATGAAAGAAGGGACACCTATGTCCAATCATCTGAATGAATTCAACACAATCTATAGTCAGTTGTCAGCTCAAGGTATCAAGTTTGATGAACCTGTTAGAGCTATGTTCGTGTTGATCACCTTGCCGGAAAGTTGGGACACTTTTCGCACAGCTTTGAGTAATTCTGCACCTCCAGATGGTTTAAACATATCAGGTGTAGAAGGAAGTCTTCTTACTAAAGAAACCAATAGAAAGACAATGGACAAAGGCAAAGGAACAGCCTTAGTTGTCAAGGGAAGGACCAAAGAAAAGTACAAAGGTGGAAAGAGGAATCAGTCTCGTAGCAAGTCCCGCAGTGCTAAAGGCAAGAGTGACATAGAATGCTACCATTGTGGCAAGAAGGGTCACATGAAAAGAGACTGTAGAGAATGGAAAGCAGAAAAAGGCAAAGAGAAAGCTGAAGACCATGGTGAGAAGAACAAGTCCTCAGTGAAGATTCAAGAAATAAATGTGACAAACACTGTTGCAGAGGATGACAGTCTAGTGTCAGGAGACATCTACTTCTTGAAGAATACAATGGACTCAGCTCTTCTTACAGCATCTGATGGAAATGCACTGAGTGACTGGATTATAGACTCAGGGGCATCACTTCATGTGTCTCCAAACAAGGAGTGGTTTACTTCTTATGTGACCACTAAAGATCATGTTCGGCTAGGCAATGGGAAGACATGTGAGATCTTAGGTGTTGGAGATGTTCAATTGAAGTTTCAGAATGGCTCTTCTTTCATGCTGAAGAATGTGAGACATGTTCCCGCAATTACGAAGAGCTTGATCAGCACAGGTTTACTTGATGATGCTGGCTACGTCACCACTTTTGGACAGAACATGTGGAAGATATCCAACGGTTCTATGACAGTAGCACATGGAGTAAAGTCTGGAGGACTTTACATGATTTATGTATCAAATGTCTCTAAAAATGTAATCAATGTAACCGAGCAGCCGAACGTTTCTTTGTGGCATAGCCGGTTAGGACATATGTCCAAGAAGGGAATGGAAATCTTGTCTCGTTCTGGTTATTTGCCTGGATTTTCATTTATTGATTTTGAATTCTGTGAACATTGTCTGTATGGTAAGCAAACACAGCAGCCACATAAGCATAGAAGCAGTAGAAGAGATACATAGTTGGCACTTGTTCATAGTGATTTGTGTGGACCTA
This sequence comes from Adiantum capillus-veneris, assembly GCF_014529385.1. Lineage (NCBI taxonomy): Eukaryota > Viridiplantae > Streptophyta > Polypodiopsida > Polypodiales > Pteridaceae > Adiantum > Adiantum capillus-veneris. The sequence continues at coordinate 86,396,733 of NC_140956.1, read as the reverse complement.
TGCCTAACCTATCTCTAGGGGGAGCTTCTTACTTTATGACATTTATAGATGATTACTCGAGGAAAGTATGGATTTACTTTCTCAAGCACAAGGATGAAGCGTTTAGTGTTTTCAAAACGTTTGTGACACTTGTGGAGAATCAGAGTGGCAAGAAGCTTAAATGCTTACGCACTGACAATGGTGGAGAGTATGTTTCAAAGGCCTTTCAGGACTTTTGTGAGTCAAAAGGTATAAAACGTGAACTTACTGCTCCTTACAATCCTCCTCAAAATGGTGTTGCTGAGAGGATGAATAGGACCATACAAGAGAAGGTCAGAAGTATGTTGTCTAATGCACAGCTGCCAAATGGGTTTTGGGCTGAAGCTGTATCAACAGCTGTTCATCTTGTAAATAGATCTCCTAGCAAGGTTTTGCAGAAGGATTCAGTGCCAGAGATGGTATGGTCATGCAAAATGCCCTCATACAAGCATCTCAGAGTCTTTAGCTGTGAGGCATATACTCACGTTCCAAAGGAATTTAGGAACAAACTTGAGCCAAAGAGTAGAAAGTGCATCTTTCTAGGCTATGGTAATTCTGGTGAGATGGGGTACAGACTTTGGGATCCCGAATCCAGAAAGGTTGTCCGCAGCAATGATGTTCACTTTAATGAATCCAAATATCATTCTAAACCAGAGAGGGTTGAGGAGATTAGAAGAGTTGTCTTCCAAGAAGATGGACCTGCACGTGCAAGACAAAATGTCAGGGCTCAAGAGGAGCAAGGACAGGATGGAGTGGAACCACAGGTTGTGGCTGAGCCTGAGCCACCTATTGTGCGTAGATCTGGACGTATCACGCGACCTCTTGATAGGTTTGTTCCATCTATGAACTATGTCATGTTAACTAATTGCAATGAGCCTTCATGTTACAAGGAAGCAGTGCAATTGAAGGACTCCGGGAATTGGCAATTGGCCATGCAGTCAGAGATGACAGCTCTGCATAAAAACAATACATGGAAGCTAGTTAAATTACCACAGGGCAAAAAGGCTCTACCCTGTAAATGGGTTTACAGGTATAAGATCACCGCTCATGATAGTTAGCCAAAGTACAAAGCAAGGCTTGTTGCCAAGGGCTTTAAGCAAGAACAAGGCATTGACTTTCATGAAGTCTTCTCTCCGGTGGTCAAGATGACTACATTGAGATGCTTTCTTGCATTGGTTGCCATATTAGATTTGGTGTTGCACCAAATGGATGTCAAGATAGCGTTCTTGCATGGTGATTTAGATGTGGAAATTCACATGCAGCAGCCAGAAGGGTTTGTTGAGAAAGGCAAGGAAGATTGGGTATGCCAGTTGTTAAAGAGTCTTTATGGCTTAAAACAATCACCGAGGGCATGGTACCATAAATTCCACAAGTTTATGCTTTCTCAAGGCTACACACGTAGTGAGTTCTATCATTGTCTATATACAAAGAAGGCTAAGGATGGCAGTTGGCTGATCCTTATTTTGTATGTGGATGACATGTTGATTGCTGGCAAGCACTTGGAAGAAATTTCAGCTTTGAAGTCAAAGATGGCAAAATCGTTTGACATGAAAGACATGGGTGAGGCAAGTCATATACTTGGTATGCGCATTGAGAGAGACAGATCAAAGAATTTGATTTGGTTATCTCAAACAGAGTATATTGACAAGGTTTTGCAACGTTTCAATATGGAGAAGGGAAAGGCATTGAGTGTTCCATTGCCACCATATTTGAAACTTAGCAAACAAGATTGTCCTGTGTCTGAGGAAGAACAGGCTGAAATGGATAAGATTCCATATGCGTCTGCAGTGGGTAGTTTGATGTATGCAATGATTGCTACTCGCCCAGACATTGCATTTGCAGTGGGAGTAGTAAGTCGATACATGTCAAACCCAGGCAAGAAACATTGGGAGGCAGTGAAAGGAATATTGAGATACCTGAAAGCTACAAAGAGTATGCGTATATGCTATGGGAGTCAGGAGCTAAGTGTAAAGGGTTTTACAGACTCAGATTATGCAGGTGACTTAGACAACCGAAGGTCTACGTCAGGGTATGTCTTTACATTGGCTGGTGGAGCAGTATCATGGCGTTCTAGATTACAAGATTGTGTTACTCAGTCTACTACAGAGGCTGAATATGTTGCAGCATCAGAGGCATGCAAAGAATCAATTTGGCTTAATCGACTAGTAACAGATTTGGGAATCAAAGAAGAGATGCCTGTGTTATATTGTGATAGTCAAAGTGCTATACAATTGGCTCGCAATCCAGTTTATCACTCAAAGACAAAGCATGTGGATGTGAAGTATCATTTCATCAGGGAAATGCTCGAGGATAAGCAACTTCATCTTGTCAAAGTTCACACCACAGAAAATCCTGCTGATCTACTTACAAAAGGACTTCCCTCAAGGAGCTTTGCGCATTTTCGCAAGCAGTTAGCTGTAGGGTAGTACATCAGTTCTCTACATCTCTTGTATATTAGCTTGTATAGTAGCTTCTCTCACACTTAAAGTACCACATTGGACTTTAAGTGGGAGGTTGTTGGGGTATAAAGCCCAATGTGGTCGCCCAGGTAAGTGGGCGGCCCGCCAGGTATGTACACATATTCTTTTTTTAAAACCTAATAAGAACTCACTATGCTCTACACATTACAGTAGAGCGAGTTCACCATATCGTCGTGCTCTTCTTCTCGCACTCTCTCTCGTGTCGCACTTCCGCTCGTACTCCTTCATCTACACCCATGGCTCGAAGTGGTTAATTATAGAGAGTACTGGAGTAGGTCTAACATAGCAGAGTTGGCGAGGGCTAGCTCCTTTCGGACTTCTTATGGCTCTATAATGGTAAGCCGTAGGCATGTCTCAAAAGACTCCATTATTAAGTCCAAATCTCCCAAGGTGTGCACCATATCCCACATAGTGGGCTCGACAAAACCGATAATAGATCCCAGTTCCACTTACCCTAATATAATTAACAAAATCAACTATTTATAGGCTACTTAAGGACCTCTCTTCTTAAGCAATAAAAGATAAACCAAATGCTCTAATACCAATGTAATAGAATTGGCCTATTAACTTGAGAGTAGTCGAAATTAGAGAGAGTACTTTTGTGAAATTACTTTGTGAGCATAGCGGGTGAACATAATTGATGGTAGCAACATAGAAATAGCATTTAGTTAACTTGGCATGAACAATACTTTTGCAAGAGAGAGAATTTAAAGAACGTGACAACAATTGAGGACTGGATTTATGTGGATCCGGCAGTCTCCCCTCCAATAAGCATTTGTATTATGATTTCTCCCATAAAGAGAGACTTGTTACAATACAATCTTTGTGTTCCTTGTGACCTAGGTGATGCAACGAAGATGGAAAGCTTCATGCATCATGAGCATAACATAAACTTTGAGGAAAGGATTAATTATCCCAAGCCTCAGTCCCAAGACCTCAAACACCTTTAAAGGTGGAGAGAGCTAGCAGGGAATGAGGGTAGGGAAGAGGAAGAAGAAACATTTCATAGGAGAAAGAAATAACTCCTCACTTATCATCACTCTTCTTGCTAGCATACATAATAGCATAGTAATGAAGATGGAGAAGATGGCAAGATTAAGCATTGAAGCATGGCTCTTGGTTGGATTTGCACTCCATAGCCAAGAGTGTTGGTGTAGGCTCTCAACCTCTTTACTTGCTTGGACAAGGAGAGGGAGCTCTTGCACTTTGCACTTCACACAATGAGAGTGTGTGTGACTATGTGCAGGAGAGTATACCCCTAAGCAAGCCCCTAGCTTCCTTGGTCGACCCCCCCTTGTAGCGCATTCTTGAAGCTCATTAGACCCCTCTAGGCCTAGCCAATCACAAGTAGGGGGTAAACCAAGTAACAAGGGTAGACTTGGGACAAGTGTTCCCCTTTCCCCTTTGAGAGAGACGACTTGATAAATGTAAAAACAATTAATTAAATCTTCTAATTTATTATAGGACCCTTGGGTGGCCAACCAATAGGCTTCAGGCACACCATGAGGGCAACATGAGGAGGAACTTGACAAGTGTCCCTTCTGCTTTCTTTGAACCAAGAATGCCTTGTGTGAGTGTGAGTGTGAGTGTGAGTGTGTGTGTGTTCTCTCTCATCCCCCCTCTTGTAGGGCTCGCCCCCTCCTTGTAGGGATTAGATTTTACTTTTGTCCCACCTCAAGCCCCTCAACCTTGGGCCTAGTTCTCACAACAAGCTTGGGGATTAAGCCCCTCAAGCTTGGGATTTGTTGTCACCTCAAGTACAGCCCTAACATCTCAAGCATGACAAACATCTCAAGCATCTGAGTCATCAGGCACCTCAAGCACCTTAGTCATCAAGAACGACAAGCACCTCAGGCACCTTAAGCTTGGGCCGGGTTCCCACCTCAAGCTTAGCCCTAGCTTACCTAAGGTCAAAGGACTTTTACACTAATTATTGGAGGTCTTCAATGAAGCTAACCCTAAGGTCTTATGCTCCATTGGCTAGCCTTGCTCTTTGATAGACCATCTCTCATTTGGGCCCCTTTACCATTGGCCCCGTGTTGAGATAGATTTATAAGCACATGTCTATATCTTAACCCTTGTTCCCGTTTATTCTCCCACATTAAATGATCAGCTTAATATGAGAAAATCATTTGGGTTGGTTAGATATTAGATTTTATGACAGGAAACCTCTACTCCCTCGATTCATGACATTGAATTGCTTGCCAAAGAATCGATCTCTCAGTTTCTGCATGATACATTAACCTCTGACCCACATGTAATAGGGAAACATAGAGTTACCATTGCAGCCAATAAGGTTCTCATCCAAGTCTCTATTTTCAAAGCTAAAGCTATTGTGCTTTAGTTCACTCGGAAACTACTAGCTCTTAATGAGATTGCAGGGTTCTTGGATCAAGGATTTAGAAGAGTTGTTGTTGACAAGGTTTTCTATAATGGGTCAGGATTGTATGAAGTCCTGTTTTTAGCAGCAAAGGATAGACTAGACTTTAAAAATACTTCCACCATCATCCTATGTGGGCAGGTGGTTCATGTCTTTCATTGGCAGCCTACTAGGCAGATGAAAGAAGATCTATTGTCCAAATGCCATGTCTGGGTTGGATTTATAAACCTCCTAGCATTTCTCTAGATTTGCATTTTTTATCTTGCTACCTCGCTCGGAAAAGTCTTGTTTGCCCCTACAATAAACTGTCCTAGTAGAAATAGAGTCTGTGTTATGCGGCTTGCTAATCAATAGATGCTTGAAACAATGGAAATAGAGTTAGAATTCTTTGGCAGAACATTTATATAACTCAAATGGGGTAGCTTAGCTGGTTCTTGCTATCATTGTGAAAATTTGTGACATTTCTCCAAAATTGTCCAACTTTAACTAAAGGCAATGTGGATTTTATCCCCTCTTATCCAGGAAGCAAGCATCTAGTGCCTAGGGAACAGATTTTTGGAAAACCTTCAACCACGGTTGGAGATAAATCTTCTCCTCCTCCACCACCTATACCTTTAGTGGCCTCTCTTGAATATGCCTTGCCCCCTGGAAAATATAAATATGCCCTTAAGTCAAGTGTGACAGCTAAATCCTCCATACATGCAGGGACCCATGCAACATCCATCCCTTCATCATCCAAGATGCCCAGACTTGTGCATAAGGGCAAAAGGACTGTAGACTCAAAGGGCTTCTAATTTTCCAAAAAAACATTCAGATCTAGACCTGGGATCTTTGGTTATTCATTCCCAAATATCTTTGATGTCTTGCAGGACATCACTTCTCCTGAGACTTTAGCTACCATTGACTCTATGATTGGTCAACATTCTACCACTAAAACCCGTGCCCCTAATGTTGTTGTAGAAGTGCCCATGACTGATGGTACTAGTGATGAATACTCTCTCCTCATGAAGATAGCTACATTCAATGGTAAGGGGCTCAATCACCCTTCAAGACTGCTAGCATTTCACAATTGGATGATTTCTTCTGATTTGGATGTGTGTCTTGTACAAGAACATAATATGCATTCAAGAGCAGGGAAAGCTGTGAATTTTAAAGGCTATGATACTTTTTATGGTGGTAAAAAAGATGAACACTTAGGTACCTTGACCTACATTAGGCAATCATTGAAGCCTCAATGGCTTATGGACCATGTCTCTGGAAGATGTTTTATGTTTCAGATTACCACTGAATGGGGGCCTTTGTAGATTGTTAATGTAAATGGGGCTAATGACTATCATTCGAGGATGTTGCTTTGGGATTGGCTGTTACAAGTTAACTAGTCTCAAGGGATCATGGGAGGGGATTTCAATATGGTTCAGAATCTTTCTGACTCTACTACCATTAGTTTGTTATGTCCTCTACTGAAGCTCTGCATTGGGATACACTGGCTAAACAAGATTTATTTTTTTATGCATGGTCTTCTGCTAATAGACAATCTATTGGTTTCACTTTCCATTCATTGTCACATGATGCCTCATGGTCAAGGCCAGATAGACTCTATTTTGTGGGTAACCATTGACTACCTAATACAGAGCATATGGAGGTGGATGTGGCCGCTGCTCTTTCTAACCATTTTCCTGTGATTCTAAAATTGTCTCATGTTAATATTATAGATATGCACTTGTTTGGGCACTCTAGACCACTAATGGTTAACAATTCCCTTTTGACTCATCTTGTTTTCAAAAATTTGGTTGTTGACCTGATTCAGGTAGTTATGTAGGCTCACACTAATCCCCATTTGTATTTGGTTGCATATAGTGTCTGGTATGCATCATTGTATCATGTATTATGGTAAGCAGGTTGCTAATCATGCATCTAAAAAGTTGAATCAGGCACACAGGGCGGCCTTGAACATGTTTCATAATGCAGGTTCCATTGTACTATGTCATAAGGATTTGGAATATTTGAAATAGGGAAGAGAGATCATACAGGAGATGAACTATAGTAGGTTAAAAAACAAAGATTCCTATGTAGGCAATGGGTGTTGCAAGATTACAATGGTTCATCTAAAGGGTTTTTCAAAAAGCTGAAGCACAAGAAACAAAGACATCAGCTCACTAATCTTCATATTGGTCATGGGCCTCCTATCACATTTTTTAAGAAAATTATGTAGATAGCCACTCAATACTATAATGATTTGAATGTACAGGCTGTAGTGTCTGATGTAAGAAATCAGGCTATGCAGACCCTATTAAGGGCATTGTCCCCATGCATTGAGGAGACCACTGCATCAAGGTTGGACAAACAATTACAAGAAGTAGAAATTTATCATGCACGGACAAAATTGCCTAATGCTAAAAGCCATGGGCTTTGTGGTTTGTTAAAGGAATTTCTAGTCTCTTTATGGAATAAGCTCAAATGTATTGTGGTTCCACTATTGGATGCAATGTGGGTCTCCAAGTGCATGGATCCTGCTCTTATATAGGGTATCATCAAAATTCTTCCTAAAACAACTTTCCTAAGACATTGACTGATTGGGGGCCCACCACTACAAGGGGTTGTGTGCTCTTGTGACGCTGTTAGCGATGGAAATACACTGGGTTTTTATAACCCCCGGAGTCGCTAATAGCGTCGCTACGAGAGCGTCGCTATAGGCATCGCTATATAGAGACGCTCATAGCGACGGTTATAGCAACGTTTACACAGAAGTCAATAACGACGCTCATAGCGACGCTACAGAGCCATAAATAGCGACTGTTATAGCGACGTCCGAGAGAAATTTTTTTTGGTGACAAGGCATTGAATGCCCTGCCACCCATCAACCATATTGTACTTGATTCACTTTTTAAAAAAAGTGCAAGGGTAGATAATAGACCCAAAATAGTCACCCACAAGACGCATTCTTTGCAAAATTGACAAGCGTAAAATTGACAATTGTACACATCATAGGCAAAATGAATTGATTGGCAAATGTAATAATGACAATTGTACAACATCATAGGGCATAAAGAATTGATTGGCAAAATGAACTACGGTGACAAATGTAATAATATACATGGTTCAAAAAGACGTATAAAATCCGTCTCATGATACATAAGCTATGAGAAACCCTAAACTAATGCTATCTAGCTACGGCTACATTGACGTCGTCTAGTGAGACATCTCATCGCGTCCAAGCGGCGTATCTGTCGGATTCTACAAAAAAAGACAATAAGACAGCTTTCCGTAAGTATAAACATATAACGACATTTATAAAACAATACAAAAAATAGAAAAGAGTAAACCCTAATACTAACCATGCCGCCGCGAGAACTGAGAATGTCCATCAGGGCGTTTAAGCCCTTCCTGCCTGCGTACTCGCGCTCGTACGGTGTGGGATCACGTCCTGTCATCGACCACTGTCAAAACATACAAAGATTTCATTATGTTAGAATTAAAAAACTCATAAACCCTAAACTATCGAACATAAAGAGCAATGCGAAAACACTTACAAAATCGGACTCAAATGATGCCCATCCATCGCTCCCCAAGTGGTGCGAGCTCCCTGCCTCTACCCGCGCTCTGGCTGCATCCTTTTGTTGCTTCCACTTGTCAGGATTCTCACGCGCTGCTTTCTTCGCATTCTTTCAATCTTCTTTGGCCAGCCAATCTGGCCTGTTCCACCCATGCTTGATTGCTTTTTGCACTTCGGAACGCTTGTGTTTGCAGTATTCGCGCATTCGAATCTTCATCAGGTCTTCATTGAAGCGCTGATCCCGTGTTGGAACGGGAAACTCATCATGAAGTATGCTGATGAATCTGTCTTTTAAATCACTCGGTACTTCACTCCATTTGTTTAGTATGTAGTGTCTAAACAGCTGAGAGCAAAGACCATGCATGCGCGAGATCACCTTCTTGCCGTCATCATCCATGATGATGCCGCCGCTGAAGTCGACGGAGTAAGGCAAGCCCTCTGGCCGGTGACGCGTGAACCTGGGTGTCCCGGCAGGGGTCTCTAGCGGCGTGTCTATGGGGGTACGGACGTCAAGTATCTCCACCGGCGTCTGGGCCGCGAAGCGAGGAGTGTCGAGTGGGGTGGCTCCTGGCGGAGTAGGTAGAGGTGTGTAGCTGCTAGGAACAGTCAGCCGCACAAAACCTGGCGTAGATGGCGATGCTGTGGCTGGTGTGGGGGCGGGCAAAGAAGGGGAGGGTAAAGAGCCTCGTCGAACACGAGGCGGTGTGGAGGCATCGGCGGCGGAATCCCCACAACAACCGCCACCGCCACCACTAGAGCGCCGGTGTCTAGACGAGTGTGAAGATCGTCTCGTCGACACCGAAGCTTCGGAGCGCGCCGAATGCTCCGAAAGAGAGGGAGATGCGGATGGAGTAGGAACGCGCGATGATGCGCCAGAGCGATGACGCTCCACGTACCACTGTCTCTGCTACGGTGACAAAGAAGAAAGAAACTCCTCATCATCCATACCTGCATTAAACACACGAATATTTAAACTTAATATTGAATGAATAGAGTAGACAATGACGCAAAGACCATTAAATACAATGACGTAATGACGCATATAAATACAATGACGCAATGAATTGAGTGATAGAAGAGGTAAGTCGAAAACTCAGAATTTTCAATCAAAAGATGTGAGCGCGAGTAGAAAAGAGCGTTATACACCATGGAAGGTACTTAGAGAGCCAGAGCTTTTACAACACGGAGCAAAATTGTTCAAATACAATATTTGTGGCTTTAAGAGATCTCTCTCTCATCCTCGCATAACTCAGCATAACTTCCTATATCTATATAGAGCTCTCCGTTTAAACACATATCCTCTGTTTCATTTTGTAAATCCTCTGCATGCACCCCATATAGAGTAGTAGCATCTTGATGCTCATCTGGCACCACCGCAGCGGCTTCTAATTGAGCATCTTCTCTGATCTCCTCCATTGATGCCGTTGTGATTGGCACATGGTAGCCTTCATACGTCCTTGCACTACGAGGGGCTACCTCTATGACGTACCACCAGTTTGATGTAGACTTTGTAGGATGAAATATTACCTGCCAGAGCCACATAACTTACATGAGAGCTTTCAAGCAGATAACTTGTAAAAGGGGGATGTTAACTATTTACATACTTACTTGTTCACAATGCTCGGGTAGTACAAAAGTGTCTCTTGGGTCAGTCCATCTCTTAGTAGAATCCACCTCAAGAAAACCAGACTCTCCTCTACGCACAGTAGCGTTGCGACCCTCCATGATTATCTTGAACCATTGCACGTCGAACAAGTCGACAAAAAATCCTCTGTAATCGATCCTCAAAATCTCTTGTAGCGTGCCAAAGTAAGTGAGTTCCACCACCACAGGATCTGCATCAGAGGAACGTCGTCGACTAGACTGTTCAAATTTTGCCATGATTCCACAATCTTGAGTAAAACGCTTTTTGACGATCCGTTCCACCCTAAAATGTCGACCTTTACACCATGCTGCTGTGTATGACTTATACTACAATGAACAAAGATTATGAGTGTCCGTTCAAACGTTTAGAAATAAAGTCACTAGCTAGTCGTACATTGCAAACTTACCTTGGTCGCGCAACCCCGAGAGTACTCCCACTCTTCCTCAGTCACTTCGTCACCGCATTGTTGTGCGCTTTTCAAATGGTTGTGCAACCATCTTAAGCTCATGAATGTTGGTAGGCTCTCCAGACCCGTCGGATAGTGCATCAGTGGTCGTCTTCCCCGTCTCCACTCGATTCGTGCCCTTTGTCGCTCTTGCTTTGCATCCTCATATTGTGAAATCCACTTTTGCATCACTGGATTGTGGAGCATGCAAAATCGGTTGATTTTAGCCTCTAGATCTTCCGTCATCTTCTTCTCAACACCGAGATTGCACATGACAATCCCAGATATGCGCTCATCATCTATGGTTCGCCATAGCATGTCACGGGCTTTATCACACATATGTGAGGCATCTTGTGGCCTCACATATGCTGCTTGACCAAAGCGCCTGCGAACACGTCTATTGGGTTGCAAGATTGCTGCTTGTTGGCCAGCGTCAGAGTCCGACGGTTATAATTGGCAACAACTCGATCTCTCTCTCTCTCTCTCTCTCTCTCTCTCTCTCTCTCTCTCTCTCTCTCTCTCTCTCACATTCTCTAGTCATGTCCAATCCCCGCACACCTCGGTCTAGAGGTGCACGGAGATCAGAACCACCGGGTTATAATCTCGTCTTTATTGGTCAATACCTATATTTGTGGGTACAAGAAATCTACAGACCCACATCTACATGATACTGCATGTAGTGGACAAAACCCCTTTGCCTCTTCTCTAGCTGTAGCACTTCACAGCATCTTAACATCTTTTCACTGTTCGTCTAACTCTAAACCCTAAACCGTAATTCTTGCGTGGACTCGATCTAACGTAAATAAGCGTAAATCTAAATAAACGTAAATCTAACTAAAAATAAACCTAAATCTAATTTAACGTAAGTCTACATCTAACCTAATCTTTAACGTCTTTTGGGATAGTTTCCTACGACGTTAAAACTCTCTTCTTCTTGTGTGTGTGTTTGTGTGTGTGTGTGGGTAAACCTAAATAAACCTAAGTCTAATCTAATATAACATAAATCTAAATCTAACGTAAATTATGTTATATTAAAAACAAAGAACTAAACTAACAGGGATTATAAGAACCTTAAAACTGATTTAACACATAATTTTTCACATAACTCGGCAAGAGTTGGCATTCTCATCACTAAAGATGTGAGAGTTAACTTCCGGCGGTGACGCTGCCTCATCTCCATCCACATCTGACGACAGCAATTGGCCCTTTGGACCATTCTTGCTCTTGTTACTAACTTTGAAGTTGTTGTTGAATGACTAGAGGTTGTCTAGATGGTCATTGTCGGGGATGTAGTGACTCTTGCCGCCCAGAAGATCCACCTTCTTCCCTATCTTCTGAAGACATTTCACCAATACTTTTGGATCGACGGAGCCCACCATGAGTGAAGGCAGCAATACCCTATATTCCATTGAGGGCTTTCTTCACCCGCTTCATGCAGGCATCACAGTCTATGGAGACCTAAATCTAATCTAATATAATGTAAATCTAAATTTAGCGTAAATAAACGTAAATCTAACTAAAAATAAACCTAAATCTAATCTAATTTAACTTAAATAAACCTAAATCTAATTTAACGTAAGTCTATATCTAACCTAATCTTTAACGTCTTTTAGGATAGTTTCCTACGACGTTCTAACTCTCTTCTTCTTGTGTGTGTGCGCGTGTGTGGATGTGTGTGCCAATAAAAAGAGATAAATGGTATAACCTTTCTATCACCCATGCCAAGTATGATAGATTGGTTATGCCATTTCCCTCTTGAATAATAGGTCTTGAGTTCAACTCCTCGTCGGCTAGATCTTTAGGTCTTTTAATTTTAATTAGTTTCCTACGACGTTAAATTAGTTTCTCTCTCTTTCTCTCTCAATGTGTGTGCGTTTTTTTGTTTATGCATGTTTTCTCTCTCTTTTCCTCTCTCAATGTGTGCGTTTTTTGTTTATGCATGTTCTCTCTCTCTTTTCCTCTCTCAATGTGTGCGTTTTTTGTTTATGCATGCTCTCTCTCTCTTTTCCTCTCTCAATGTGTGTGTGCATTCTTTGTTTATGTATGTGTGTGTGCGTTTTTGTTTATGTTTGTACTCTTTCTCTCTCTCTCTCTCTCTCTCTCTCTCTCTCTCTCTCTCTCTCTCTCAAAAACACTATGTGTGTGTGTGTGTGTGTGAGAGAGAGAGAGAGAGAGGGAGAGAGAAAGAGGGGAAGGGAACATGAGAGTGAGGAGAGAGAAGGAGCATACCTGGCTCTCCTTCCTCTCCTCGTGTGTGTGTGTGTGTGTGTGTGTGTGTGTGTGTGTGTGTGTGTGTGTGTGTGTGTGTGGAGAAGAAAGAGAGAGAGAGAGAGAGAGAGAGAGAGAGAGAGAGGGAGAGCGTTACCTGCTCCTTGCTTGAGGGCGCCGAAAAACTCAGATTTGAGATCTGAGTTTTTGGGCGCTCTCTGTTATTTTTTTTAGCCCAGTCGGTGCCGCTATGAGTGTCACGGCTAGGGACTTGCTACGCGCCGTGTGCGAGCCACAAAGGCTCCTAGCACACAGTCATACAATAGACAAACTCACAAGGAAGAATGGTGTGTCACTCACCTTCCTGCGTAGTTGCGAATGAAGGATTCCCGCGCCGCGAAGAAGAGGGAGACGCCGCTACGCCGCGCTCAACCGCCTCGCCGCCGTCGTGCGGCCGCAACGCTCGATCACACACACACTCTCACACTCTCTTTCTCACACGTACACACACACACACACAAGGAGATGGTGAAGGAGAAGGTGGAGATGGAGCAAGAGCAGCTTCTATTGCACAATGAGAGAATGAGTAAAAATTAGGTTTAGTGGCTTTTATATGAGCTCACCCCATTCAAACTTGGGCGCCCATACTTAGCCAACTAACTCCTTGAATATTCCAGTTAGAGTGCGCCTGTCATCGGCGATCACCCTTACCCTGTTCTTATTGGTCCGACAAGCCCGGTACCTGACTCTAAATAATACAACGTTTATAGATCATAGGGTGTCCGTGTGCCGTGAGGGTTAACATGCCTCCCTTCCTGATGTAGATTCTGTCCACGGAAGCTATCCAGTTGAAGCTCGTTCGTCGAGATGGGAGAGCAGTCGACATGGATGTGCGTAGTCTTCTTCAATCACTGCAAAATCAAACAACATTGCCACAATAATTGCATTCTCATATACAAGTAAAAATCATATGAAATAGACAGACAAATTGATTGGTAACAAAATTTTAGACAATTTGTCAGCAATAAACATTAAATTGCAATATAATCAAATGCATAAACAGATGTAAAGGTAAAAAATTAAACATGTCCGGGGTCGCTAATTTAACGGTCAAAAGGCACTAGAGCTCGACTATTAATACCATGGGTAACTTCTCAATTTTTTCTGGTCAATTAAGTTGTTTAATCGCGAGAGACAAGTATTTGATGTTCGAGGGCTGACTAGAGGCTATACCTAGAAGACCTTGTAGTTAAGCTACGATAAAAGGAATTTCTCATGAAATCATCGCCTGACTGATTACCTTTTCTTTGACCCCCCAAAGTCTTTTCACGTTGATTCAATTTTGATTGTGTGCTTATTTTGTATGCCTTGGGTTTTTTGCTTTTCAAGCAAAAGCGCCCACACTGGGAACCTCTAGGGCTCTAGTACCATAGGCGATACATGTGAGTGAAGTACCAATTTAAGCAGGGATTTCTCTTCTAGCTTAAAATTTTTCATTGTGGCACTTTGATTTTTTGTTTGTTCATTTTCAACATTTTAATTTTGTAATTTTGGGGGGTCATATAACATTGTTACCCTCCCCAGGCTCATCACATTAGTAAACTCCCTTTATAATACTTAAGCTAAAGGTCAATAGGGTTAAGCCCACTAGAAAGCCCTAGTACATTTCACACAATGCTCCCTAAATCGGATTAAGAACCTAAGTAACCATTGCTTATTAGGAAGGCATTCCCCATGGTATTAAGAGAAGATTTCTAATACCTAGCTTGGTCAAACTAGCTTAGTCGGACTGCTTGATTTTTAAAATTAGACAAGTGATTATGACAAAACATTACATTGAATTAAATGTTTGATACTAAGCAAATGCGCTGAATATTATGCTACCAATCACAATCAAAGCAGACAAACATGGATGCAAAAAGATAAGGGCAATGCTAATGGACATAAAACACCTGTTTGTGTTGATGGTCGCGCTTGATTTGAAGTGTGAACGAGAGAAAGATTCCATGAAGGTCCAAATCCTATCAATAGCAACACGCTCCTGTACACACTAGGAAACAAAAGGAATACCTCCAGGAGGCACATTAGTGGGAAAAGGTACCAACACTTATTGAACACAACAAAAGACATAAGGAACCCTAACCTAATTATTTGCACTCCCCCTAAAGAGTCAAGGGAATAGGATATTGTAGACATTGGGGAGAAACCCTAAGGCTAAACCCCTATCCTCGTCGTCGAGATAAACAAAGTCGTCATCCATGAGACCATATGTGCCATCCGTGTAGTCATGTAAATTTTCTTCTTCATCATAGGTGCCCATGTTTACTAAGAAGGTCACTAGACGCCTATAGTCATCTTGGTCAAAAGGATAGGCTTGTGCAATGGGAGAAACGCTCTCTACTAAGTATGGATCAGACATGGTCAAGAGACGTATCAGCCATTCTAACTCCTCAAAATTCCTCTCACATGCTAGCGTACCTATCAAATCCCATTCACATGCAAGCACTGGAAAGACCATGTGAAATATTTATGAAAAGTAACGAGGGTACCTCTCACCCAAGGCAGGAGTGGATGACTCTAGCGTACTAGCCATATCTGTACACGCAAATAGATGATGGTTAGAGTGCAAATATAACAAGGGTCGTGTTCTTGTGCATAATTTGTTTTTATGATTTGTGTGATGGCTCTTGCTCTTTTACTTTTTTATCTTGTTTTTGTGAGTATAAGGCTTTATATATACATTCCCTAAGATTGGAGATTAAGAGGTCAGGGAGAAAGGTTGAGAGGGAAGCAAGTGAATGATGGATGTCCACAAACACTCCCCCCTTCCTTGGGTAGATCATACCGTTTGAAATGAGCTTGTCACCCTTTGAAACCAATTGTTCCAGTTGGTAATAGGTGAGGATTTTTGCTAGTAGTTTTCTATTACCCTCGGTGCCTCGTCAAGTTGCAAGGGTGGTAAGGTACTCTCCCAGGATCGAACTTGAAGTGGTTTATCAGGTGATTCTTGAACACTGGGAGGTGTAGATTCTTTTGTAGCTTCATTGAGGTCCATTACTATAGATGGAGGCTGTGTAGAAGCTTTTACCTCTATGGATGTATTACATGAGGAGCTAGAAGCTTCATGGAACTCCCCCCTTCCTGAGCTAGGTGGAATAAATTGGGTTTGCCTTGGAGCCCAAACTAGCTCTAGACTAGGTGTGTAGCATTCTGTGATCTTTCCCTTCCCACGGTCTGCCGTTGGCTTTAGCGTTACACTGTTTGACTCATATGGGTTTGTTGTCGATAGGGAAGGACACATTTTACGTTTAGGTACCCAAATTTGCTCATTTCCATCGTAGTATCCTTGGGCTTTTAATAGTCGTTTAGGAATCCAGCGCCACGTTTTCTTACATTTCTTGGAGCGAGTGGGACGTTTCTTACGAGGCTTCCGTTTTTTAGCATCAGCCATGGTTACTAAAGAAGCTTTAGGGACCCACTCGTATGCTTTCTTTGTTATATTAGGATGGTTCTTGTGTGTCTCAAGCTTTCTTTCAACTACATCAGTTGAAGATCTAGAGAGTTGGGCTATGGGGACGTATGGTTCAACCTCCTGGACATGCAATGTCTTGGGTTTTATTTCCTTAGGCAATATCTCAGGGACTATGGCTTGAGTGGTAGGGATAAGAGTTGGTTTTTGCGTTGTGACACCCCCAGTTCCCCAATCAATAGTGCATTTGGTGGCTATCATCCACATGCGTCCTAGGTTTATATTACCCTCCATAGTTCCAGTAGGCATGACCAAAAAGTCTTGAGCTACAATTCCATTTTCATAACTGACAGAAGTGTGCCAGATTCCAAAAACCGTAGTCTTTTTCTTGTTGACACCATTGACTTGGATAATACTCTCAGATAGAGGTGGCTTCCCTAACTGACACCACACCCCATAGGATAGCAGATTATATTTAGCACCCGTGTCCAATAAAGCGTTATATAGCACTTTTCCATAGGCACTATTTAACTCAATAGGGTATCGTAGAGGTGTGTCAGAGTCCAACCAATCCTCTTCGATTTCCACGTGGAATGCATTTGTGACTCCAAGGTTAGCCTCTCGTTTTTGTCTTATACGTTGTTGTCACTCCTTAGACTCAGCTTGAGCTTGTATCTTCTTTAACTCGGTTTGTGCTTTGGCGGCCTTCTTTTGATAAATGGCCCGTAGTTCTTCTTGGCTTAAAGGATCATAATATCTTTTGAATTTACTCCCATTGAGGAATCCAATGGTTTCAACTCCATCAAGAGTTTCCACACGAAGGGTACCTTGTGGGGTAATTTCACATACTCTATATGGTCCTTTACCAGCATATTTCAACTTTTTCTTCTCTTTACGTACTCCATACATAAGGACTTTATCACCAACTTTGATGTCCTTGTCCTTCACATGGCGATCAAACCACTTCTTTCTCCTATCCTTTTCCACAAGAGCATTTTGCACAGCCAACTGTCTCTCTTCGTCTAGTTTTTCTAAGATATACAAACGCTCGGTTAAGGGGTTACCATTCCATCCTTCTTGCAAAGCTACCCTAAGACTAGGAATGGCAAACTCCCAAGGCATAACCGCTTCTTGGCCGTATACCATTTTGAATGGCGTACAATTAATAGCCACTTTATAAGCAGTACGATAAGCCCATAGAGCAGATGTCAACTTCAAATCCCAATCAATGCGATGAGCTTCTACCGTCTTGGTTAAAATAGAGATTAGAGTCTTGTTGGTGCTCTCGGCTTGTCCATTAGCTTGCGAGTAATAAGGTGTAGACTTATGGTGGGATATCATAAAGGTCGTGGTAAGCTCTCTTATTACCTCATTTATAAAATGGGTACCATTATCACTAACAATTTCAAAAGGGCAACCAAATCTTGTGATAATGTTCTCAAAAAGAAACTTAGCTGTTATCCTCGCGTCAGCTTTTTGTGAAGCCTTAGCTTCAGCCCACTTTGTTACATAGTCCGTAGCAACTAGAATATATCGAGATTGAGTGTTGCGAGCTGCGGGACTAATTGGACCTACAAAGTCTAAGCTCCATTTTTCAAATGGTTGGGTTACTTTAATAGGATGTAAGGGCATTCTGTCTTTGCGCTGTGTGGTCTTGTAACGTTGGCACTCATCACACCCTTTTGTAAAAAATGATGCATCCTTAAATAAAGTTGGCCACCAATAGCCTGATTGCAGCACCTTTCTAGCAGTCAGGTCTCCTGAAAAATGTCCTCCTGCTATGCCCATATGTGCTTCTTGTAAGATATACAAATATTCATCCTCGCGGGCACAACGCCTAAGAATATCGTCCTTGCCTAGTCTATACAGAGTTCTGGCAATCAAACAATAGGGTTCACATTCTTTTACTAGCCTTCGAGCAATATCCTTACGAAGTTCCTTGGGTGGAAAACCATTAACTAAAAAGTTAACGATGTTCTCACTCCATTCAGGCATAGTCTCAACTATGAATAGGGAAGTATCGGGTAATTCATCATCAACTCCTGTAGGGGCTTCACCATTGGGTATGCGAGACAAATGATCAGCCATGACGTGCCTTTTACCGGGTCTCACTACAATCGTGAAATCAAACTCCAGAAGAATTAACAACCATCGTGTGATTCTTCCTGTGGAGCATGGCTTGTTTACCAGATACAGCAATGCTTGATGATCCACATAAAATACAAACTTGTTTGCCAGAAGGTAGTAGCGAAATTTCTTTACTGCATAAACCATTGCTAAACCTTCTCGCTCTGTAGTGGTGTAGTTCCTTTCAGCATCGTTCAATTGACGGCTTGCAAAGCTAATGGGATAGTCCAATTTATGTTCTCCTGGTTGAGTGAGAACACACCCAATAGCAAAGTTTGATGCATCAATATGCACATGGAAAATGACATCCCAGTTAGGTGTCCTTAAAATCGGAGCACTTGCTAGTGTTTTCTTCAATTGTTCATAGGCCTGGTCACACTCGTCAGTCCATTTAAATTCAATGAGAAGCTTGTACAAAGGACGTGCTATCTCAGCAAAAAATAAAATAAACCGTCAATAATAACCCACGTGTCCCATGAACCTTTGAACTCCCTTGTAATTGGTTGGTGGTGGTAACTCTAGAATCACTTTAATTTTGCTCTTATCGGTTGAGATACCATTCTTAGATACTATATGCCCTAAAATAACTCCATGCTTGACCCAAAATTGGCATTTGAATGGGTTCAATGAGATACGATATAACCTACACTTTTCAAACACCTTCCGCAAACATGATAGATGTTCTTTCCGAGAAGAGTAAACACAAAGGTCGTCTAAGAAAGCTTCACAAAACTCTCTCAAATATTCTTTAAAAGCAGTCTTTATTAATCGTTGGAATGTAGCAGGGGCATTTGTTAAGCCAAAAGCCATCACACGAAATGCAAACACGCCAAATTCTGTGATGAAGGCAGTTTTAGCTTGGTCCTCTAGCGTCATCGTGATTTGGTTGTAGCCTAAGTACCCATCTAGAAAGCTATAAGCTTCCTTGCCTGCAACCCTTTCGAGTACATGTTTGGAATATGGTAGGGGGTAATGGTCTCTTCTAGTAGCTGCATTAACTTTTTTGAGGTCCACGCACACCCTGAGTTTCCCATTCTTTTTTGGCACGATAACTATTGGAGACACCCATTCAGAGTGTTCAATAGGATATATGAACCCACATTTGATAAGCTTTTCTAGTTCTTCTTGAATGATCCTTGCGTACTTAGGATTCATCGGGTAGGGTCTTTGTTGTACGGGCTTCGCAGTGCTAATCATAGGGATTGTATGTTGGACCACAGAAGGTGGAACACCTTTCATATCATGGTATGTACTCCAAGAGAATATGTCCTTGAATTCCTTGAGAAGTTCTTTGAGGACCGCCTCTTCAACTTCTGTGAGGTCTTGGGCAATAAAAACAGGTTTTGATTCTTCACCGGGGTCGGCTAATTCTATTTCTTTAACTATTGCCGGACCATCATAGATTCCATTATTCCCATCGATAGGTATTCTTTGGCTTTTGTGTACACAACCTTTGCTTCCCCTGTGGTGTAAGATTTGAAATGTTCTGGTGCAGGATGAAAGTCTGTGGATTCTGGTTGTGCTTTGGTCTGTGCTTCCATTTCTGCTTTCTTGTGTTGTCAAGCTAACTCTTGGTTTTGACGCCTCCTTGCAGTGCGGCTCAACTTTGGCTTGTCTATGATCTCTAATTGGGCTATGTCATGGGATCGCGGTCTACACCACATAACATTTTGGAGATATTCACCCCAATCGTCTACCAATTTTTGATGAGCATCACATGCTCCTATATAACTGAGCCATTCTGCTGAGGATCTCTTCTTTTTTATCCTAGCACGTACATTAGCTCGATATCGACGCCTCGTAAAGTTTTTCTTTTTCTTATTTGAGACCTGCTTTTGATTTGCATTTAGATCTGGCTCACTAAAGGAGTCCTCGTTGGTGTCCTCTTCACTCTCGGAGGAGCTATCATCGGTTGATGTGCTCGGTCCTTCCGAATGTTTTGACTCTGAACTTGCTCCACTCTCTAATTCATGAGATTATAAATCCGTTTCACTCTGGGAGTCCGTGTCTGAGTCGTGTTGGTCAAAGTCTTCTATTGAGCTATCGGTGTCACTGTCAGATTGGTCTACAATTGCCTTGCCCTTAGAAGATGCATGTATGGCACTTATCATGTTCAGAGGTGCAATTTGTGGTACCTCTTCCCCCTCTTGTGTGACCCAAGTGGTTCCTCTATTTCCCCATGTATCTATGGTTGCAGCTAGGTGTACCCAGTCTACGTTGTCTGATTCCGTCATACCCGGTAACACATCCATGTAAGGAGAATCTTGGCCAATGTCTGTATCCTTCTTACAAGTGTAACAATATTGTAGTGGGGCCGAGTGAACTGTGGTGTCAGAGCGATGATCAATAATGGTTTTACTCCCTAAGGGGTGTACCTTACCAGTCACCAGATCCACTCTAAGGACAGAGTCTTGGAATTGCAAATAGACATGATTTTTAGACCAATCATGAACCATTTGTGCTTCCCTCATGAATGGTCGTCCTAAAATCATTTCACATGACATAAGGTGTTTAGAGAAATCCATTACAATGAACGTATGTCGTACCTTGTGTCCTAGAACTTTGATCTTAAGATCCTTGAGCATCCCCATAGGTTTGGCTATGGTGCCATTTGCCATCTTTACCACAATGTTAGTAACACTGAGGCGGGGTTTTCCCATGGATTCTCAACAATCTTTTGTAACGATGCTAACTCCCGCACCACCATCAAGAATTCCCTTTATAGTTAATCCCTTGGTAGTGATGGGTAGGGTCGCATTAGACTCGTCGCCTTCAAAATACTGCCCTAATTCGTTAATGGGTACCTCGATCACAGACTCGTGTCCATCTAAGTCAAGTGATTGCACATGATTTTCCTCATCAATCATAATCGAGCTAGGCCTATTTGGTTGCGCAAACTGCGGTAATCCCGTTTGTAGCTCTCCATTAAGGAATGCTCGAAGTGCAAAGAATAACTCAGGATCTCCATACAGCTTTGCTATGATCGTGGTTCGGACCTCAGAAGACATGAAGTCCACTAGTTTGGCAACATTCATTGGCATTTTGCATGGTGTAGGTCCTTGACTAGGAACTGGTGAGGATGGAATCTCATATTCCTCAATGGGATCAGGTATTCCTTCGTTAAACATCCTTTCCAACAAGAAACGTGTATGCTCACTTTCTGATGTCCCGTCCTCACTCCCTTCTTGGATGATACTAGATATGGCTAACGGTCTATGGTTCATGTGGGGTGGATGAACTTGCGTGGGAAACACTGTGTCATGAATTCTGACATGCATGGGTTCTGGTTCTAGTTTCCTTTGAGTCTCCTCCACTAAACCTCTTAGATGTTTCACCTGCTCAATCTCGTCTACTGGGTTTGGGTACGTCCCAATCTTCTTTTTACGATTCTTCCCTTTTTGCCCCTGCGGTTTATCTTGGGGGTCTTGGATTGGATTTGGAAACACTTGTGGTGTTTTCAGAGGCTCTTTATGGTTTTCTCTTATTCGGTTTTCATTTGGTTCCATGTTACGGTTTTCTTTGTTGGTCTTTCCCTTTGTGGTATTGGTTCTAGTCTCCATTGTCTCGATTGAATCTGAATCATCCTCGAGGTCATTCATATACACGGGGTCATCTCCTGTTCCTATGTTTGTTTTGGAACTTGGTTTTGAATTTCCCGTATTCTGCGACCTCTTCCTTCGTGTCTTCTTTTTCTTTGCTTGGATAACTGACGCGGTATCTCTCTCTTCGAGGATATGGCCTGGCCCTTGAAGCATGGACCGTGTAATCGCATAAGCGGGTGCGGCGGGTGGTATTGGCGATGTCACACTAGCAATTTCGACCAAATTTAGGGGTGTGATTTTAGGCGCATTTGGGTTATAGGGGCATTGGGCAATCAAGTGATCTATGCCACAACGATTACATGTGAGTATTGGCATTGCAGACGTGCTCCCTTGATTCATTTGCATCTGTGCAGCATTCTTTTGCAGCCTAATAGGGCACTCCGCTGCCCGATGTGGTCCACCACACTCGTAGCATTGAAGAGGTGGCCTCCTAGCTTGGGTGTTGATATTTTGACCTCTGGATGCGAGAGCAGCAGCTTGATAAACCGGCTTGACTTGCCCCCAACAATCTTCCATGTAGTATATAGGACACTCTTCCAATGTATCAAGTCTGTAGGCAATACTAGTGTCTATTTCCTCCTCACAACCATCTGCATAAGCATTAGATGGCTCGCAACCCACTTGGTTCATAGGGGCGACTCTTGGATGCGGGGGCTGCGGTCCTAGCACAGGAGGTGGTAGCGGTGTAGCTTGTACAACATTTTGAGATATAGGGACCATGTGTTGCGGTAGTTGCTCAACAGGTGGAGCAGGCATCAATACAGGAGCTCGAGGCGCATCCCTCCAGGCTACAGGTGGTCTATTTGCCATCATACGTTTGATCATTAAACAATCCTTAGCTTGGTGACCATACCTACCACATGCGTTGCAAGTTCCATTAAATTTTACTCTAAACGTAGGGCACTCACTAGTGCTATGTGGACCTAAGCAAATGGAACACCATTGTTGCTCCCTTCTTGGATACATGTGACTATTTTGAGGGGGTCGATTATCCTTAAGAGACTCTTGGATTGCCTTGGTGAGGTCTGTCAAGAATGTCTCAAATACCTTTGGCTCATTGGCAATGGGCTTTACAGTCATGGGTTCATACTCAATGGCTTGTGAGCTAGTGGATCTCGTGTCAGTAGACACCCTCATGCCTACTATCATCAAGTTGTCCTCTAATTGGATTGCATTGGCAGTGACATCTTCCCAGGTTGTGATACCTCTAATAACTAGTCCATTATAGATTCCTTCATTCCTCAACCCTCGAATGAATCGATCAAGCAATTGGTTATTGTTGAAGCGCTCATTTACAAGGCAACGAGAGTTTAAGTGCTTTAGACGACTAATGAAGTCCCTTACTGACTCTCCTTCTTTACGTTCGGCCTTCTGTAGCTGAGATGCTACACCCCAAAGCACACATTCTCGTATGTACTCCTTTAGAAACAACCTTCGAAGGGTAGGGTAGATTGTTTTCTCGTCCACCCTTAGGGTTCTATACCAATCTCCAGCCTTCCCACTTAATGTCAAGCTTAAGGCATTGCACTTATGTAGTTCGTTGCGTTCCCCTAAGGAATCACATACTTGTTCAAACACTTCAATGTGTTTTCTAGCATCTTCGTCACCATTGAATTTTTGCGTGAGTTTGGCAATTTGTACTGCCTTACTTCTAGGCTCTCTATCAGATGCATGACGCATATTTTCCGTGATAGATCGACCTATGGTTTGAGCAAACGCTGCCAAGTCACCTATGTGAGGAGGCAGGGCCGATGGAGGTACTCTTGGAATCATATGTGGGAGAGGGACGGGTACCGGTCTTGGCATATGTGTGGATGATGCAGGATATGGAACATAACCGGGCATAGGTCCACTCGGATAAGGGCTAGGGAGCGGCACTCGAGGAGCATAAACAAGTGGTACAATTGGAGGTGTGGGGGCCATGTGTGCATAAGGGGCTAGAGGCACATACGGTCGAGGCCCCATATTAGGTACTACGACACTAGGTAGTGGCACTGCGCTAACCGTAGATGTCATTGGTACATTCTCTGTCAGGCCTATCCCTGGAGTGAGCACTGTGTTTTCCTTAATAGAGGGTTGAGCCAAGTTAGGGAAGCTAAAGTTGTCGCTCGGAGGCTCAGATTGCATAGAGACCCCAGGTGAAATGACGTAAGATGGGTCCATGGGACTCATTAGAGAAGTCTCCATTTGTGATAGAGTAGGCTGTTGAGCCTTGCTCGTATCCAGAAATCTCATGGGGCCAATTGAGAGTATATTTACCCCTCGGTTTTGCCTTTCTGATTGAATAATGCCATGGATAACATTACAGATCATTTTCTGTTGATCTTCGATGCTCGTGGCACTAGAGGTGGATTGTACAATCTCTATCCATCCTACATGGTAGGCGTGGCCAGAGTGTAGATCCGTCAACACCTCAGTGTGGAGGTCGTATGTCCAATGATCATTAATGAACAATCCTTCTAGAGTCGACGTGTTAACGGTTTCTTGTGAGGTAGAAGCAATGTTGCTCCCCGTGGTTTTACTTGTCACCAACAGTACTCTAGAGGGAACTTCTGAAGGAGGCAGCTCAACAGGGCCTTCTTGGTAAGAAGTTGGCAGGATATCCACATGGACACTCTTTGGGGGTGTGGGGTCCACGTGCGATGTGAAAGGAGAGTCCACTTCCCCACCCCCTTCGTGTGCTTCATTTGCATCAGGTTCCGAGCGATTAGCTCTACCTAATGTTTCCATGAAACGGCTAAACATACTAGTACTAGGCTGTGGAGCTTCGGGAGGTGCATGGCCTTCTCTCTCAGTGTTTTGGGTAGGGTATGCTTCCATGATTTCTGAGTCGGAGGAGGAATCACTAGCGGCTATTTTAGGGTCTTGGGTGGTGCTACCTTGTGTCCCCGCTGAGGGTCTAGAGCCTATCGTGGATGGGTAATGGGTGTCCGTATGAACAGAGGCACCCTCAATATGCTCGTGTTCTAGCACCCGCCCAGAGCGTAAGTGCATGTGCTTTTGATACCCTCAGGTGTCAAAAAGCTGCTCTAGGAGGCCTTGTGACTAGTTTTTTGCGTGTTTTTTGTTTGTTTTTTTGCTAGATTTTTTAGAGCGTGTCGTGGAATGGGCCGTGTGATAGCTCAAAACGAGCGTATCGCTAGGAGGGACGCGGTGTGCTTTACAGTCCATCGTTTGGTTCTATTTTGCTTCAGAAAAGCCCGAAACAGTCTTTTCCTAGCTAGGGAACTAGGCTCCAAATAGCAAGTCTAAGGATGCAAGTGGGAAGAGAAGGGAGGAGAGTGGAGGACTTGCCCCACATGCTCTCATTCCCTCTTGAGGGGGTAGGGTATATATATAAGAGTGAGTCTAGTATATATCATAAGACTGAGGACTAAGGCTCGAGCCTGGGGCTTGGGCTTGGGCTTGGGGAACCGGTCCCGATCAAAATTTTAGTGACCCCCCCAGTCACTCACGTTTAAATATTTTCCGTTTTTATAACCTCCCCCTCACTCACGTTTTCATTTTTTGATTTTTTTTTTAAAAAAAATTAGATTTTTTTTTTTTGGGATATTATTTGGTACGCGTTGACCTCACCTAACTATTTATTGTCCCACCTACCTACTGACCTGCTAATCAGTGGTTCACCTAATTACTAACCTACTTAATTAACTAACTGTGCGCCTAACTGTGCACAAACCAGAAAATGCAGAAAATTGAAACTTGACAGAACTGTGCAGTGCAAACCAGAAAATGCAGGAAAACGCAAAAACGCAAGAAATGCTAACTGTGTAAGCTGAAATCTGAGCTTAATAGAACTAACAAAACAGAGCTTAACAGAACACAGAAAACTTGAATGCAGTCAACAACATTGTGTCTTTCTCTACTGTTTTTGCATAACAACAATAATCAAACTTAAGCCGCGCCTTTCCTACATAAAAAATAGCTTCAATACAATTTACAGGTCGCCATTGGAGCTTCACACGCAACAGCTCCCCGGCAGCGGCGCCAAAAATGTCACGGCTAGGGACTTGCTACGCGCCGTGTGCGAGCCACAAAGGCTCCTAGCACACACTCATACAACAGACAAGCTCACAAGGAAGAATGGTGTGTCACTCACCTTCCTGCGTAGTTGCGAATGAAGGATTCCTGCGCCGCGAAGAAGAGAGAGACGCCGCTACGCCGCGCTCAACCGCCTCGCCGCCGTCGTGCCGCCGCAACGCTCGATCACACACACACTCTCACACTCTCTTTCTCACACGTACACACACACACACAAGGAGATGGTGAAGGAGAAGGTGGAGATGGAGCAAGAGCAGCTTCTATTGCACAATGAGAGAATGAGTAAAAATTAGGTTTAGTGGCTTTTATATGAGCTCACCCCATTCACACTTGGGCGCCCATACTTAGCCAACTAACTCCTTGAATATTCCAGTTAGAGTGCGCCTGTCATCGGCGATCACCCTTACCCTGTTCTTATTGGTCCGACAAGCCCGGTACCTGACTCTAAATAATACAACGTTTATAGATCATAGGGTGTCTGTGTGCCGTGAGGGTTAACAATGAACGTCGCAAATTTATTTATAAATTTGCGATGCTCATAGCAACGCCGGGATTTTTTTTTTTTGAGCGTCGCTGTGTGAGCGTCGCTAATATGAATAGCCTCTTGTAGTGCATCACCATGATGGGGGTGTTGTATAAGTTGCTAGCTAAGAATATTGCATTGAGGATTTCCCTAATGTTGAGAAAAATCATTCATCCTGCTCAAACTAGTTTTATTGGGGGGAGATCAATTTACAATAACATTCTTAGTGTGCAGCTAGGCATTGAGCATGCATTGAGTTCAAAACAAGATATGATCATGATGCAAGTGTATTAATCGTTTGTTTTTTGTTATGGCTACATACCCTTTGTATGCTTATTTGGATCAATTGTCTACCTCGGGCTATTTGCAAACCTTGCAACTAGAAAATAGACAGCCCGATAAAGGGTTTGCTGATGATACCTTTCTGTTTCTTAAATCTTAATGTTCTCAGATGTATGACTACTCTGAATAGATATGCACTGGTTTGGAATTGAACTTAAATAAGTCTGCTTTGAGAGACATTTTTGCTAGAGAATTTGAATCACTATTTTGGGCAGGTAAAAGATACCCAAAAGGTCATGTGTTCAGGAATCTAGGGCATCCAATTGGGGTTTTTGTTTCTTCTCAACAACTCCTGCAGTGGGTGTTGGATAAAATTTAGGTTAAGATTGCATCTTGTCACTGTGATGAATGGCCTTTGCATGTTAGACTGAGGATTTTGCAGACTTTTCTTATTCCTCATCTTATGTATTACTTGCCTTTGCTGGATTGGACATACCTATGCTGCAGAAATTTAAGTCATTGTTTGCTAGATTTTTGTGGGGTACAAACTCCTTTGTTGCTACATTAATTTCTTGGGACTCCATAGTTGTACATATTGAATCTGAAATTGCATGCATTGGCTAGGAGACCCACACTTATTAAATAGATTACTTCTAATATTGATTCGGTTGTCTGTTTGAGGAGACTTGTTAACGTTGTTGCTGTGTGTTTTCATGGAACCTCGCAGCTATTTGCCTGGGATAAAGTGTTCTCTATTGCTCCTTTAAAAACAAGATTTTTGATTTTTGATATGCTTATCAACTCTCGGAAGAAAGTCTGTTCCAGTCTTGTTTGGCAGGGAAGAGTTAGGTTGTGAGGTCCCCACCTCGCCGTCTCAAACGACGGATCTGATGGTAAACCTGTTGGCCACTAGATCTATAGCGGAAGCAAGCAAAGTGGTTCAGGGTTCAACTAGTGGACAATCTCTCGTCACTAAGTGAGTCGAGTTCGAGCCTACTAGCAACGAGATCTAGCTCCACCTCGCAGGGGAAGCGTACTTAACTTATCTAGTGATCCTAAGACTCACCTTCCAAGAGGAGAGAAATCCCGAGTGCCTTTTTCCCCATGTTTCAGAGGCACGTACACTTGAGACTTCGCCGCTCTAGGGGTAATGAGTAATACTAGTGTCGAATTAAGCACTGTGGGGACGGAGAGTTCCCGACCAATCGGACCACCCTTCTCATAGGCATTGGCAACCTAAGCCAAGCCCCCACTTTCCACCCCCACACTCACACTTCCTTGTGTGTCCTAATTACTACCACAATGGTTGTTCAACATAAAAATTCCTTGATTAGATTCCGATTCACAAGGTTCGTTAAGACAGCCCTTTAATCAGTATTGCAAAGCGGCACCAAGACAGTAACTCTAGTAAAAATTCTACTCAAACTTATTCATTAAAATTCCAATGTTCTGGAGGTACAACATCCCCCCTCCAGCGAAAGTTTACTCCTCCCGTTGTCGCCTAGCTGCCCATACAACTAGGTATGTCCACCACATAGAAAGCACGACATGGACATTCCCACCGCATAGAAAGAAAGACGTGGGTTCCCACCGCATACAAAGCAAGTCATGGGTAAAGGCCCTAAGCTAGTAACTTAAGCTACTGCAAAATCGTCGCTAGCCACCCCTGTGATCAGTAGGGGGATCAGGACTAGTTCAACATTGGAAATAGAATGAACATGCCGAGCTAAATTTTCCGTAGCAGACATTCTTTCCTATTGCAAACAGTATATCCATCAACCATTCTTTCCTACTTAGAATTTAGTATACAATTGAATTCAAATGCCGAGGTTTCTGTCGGATTTCTCCAACATGTTTAGGGATATGTTCTTTCCTATCTAATCGTATGCAATGTTAAATTAAACAACTTGAATAAAAATGTGACCTACCTCCTCCATTTCCTCGTTAATGGCCCGTGAGATGGCCGGTACTTGGTCGTCCATGGGAGCTTTTCCTTTCCCATTCACGTTGCTTGTTCCTGCCTCGCGGTCGTGGGAACCACCAAAGCAAGTTCTCTTTACCGGGGCCATTTTATACTCACTACTTAATTGACAACTCGGAGAAAAAAAAACTAATGTCCAAGAGTACCATAACAATCAAGATGACAGATTAGAATCATTGAACAATCCTTCTTATATTAGAGAAT
The DNA here is from genome assembly GCF_014529385.1 of Adiantum capillus-veneris. Classification (NCBI taxonomy): domain Eukaryota; kingdom Viridiplantae; phylum Streptophyta; class Polypodiopsida; order Polypodiales; family Pteridaceae; genus Adiantum; species Adiantum capillus-veneris. The sequence continues at coordinate 86,367,775 of NC_140956.1, read as the reverse complement.
TAGATTTCCTTCAAGACATAGCAATTTTTTTTAATAATACTTTACTTGTCCTATGGGAACTGGCTCTAAAGTTAAGCACTTGGCGTAGGTAATTAAGAATTTCAAAATTTTACTAATCAAATTACTAGAGAGATAAACTAGACATGCTCAATCACCTTCCTAATGCAAGTAGAAAGATGTAGAATTATCGTATGCATAGGTGAGAGAAATTTCCCTTCTTAGTGGCTTAATGACGGATTAATTTCCCTTAATTACATCCTAATCTATGAATAAATTGAATCTAACTTAGCTACACCAATATTGTGTGGTAATAGAATGAAATTAACCAAATCCACATCATTACCGGCTAATTAATTACTATGCCGACTAACAGAAGATTTCCGCTTCCTAATCATGCATTAATCTAGGATTAGGAGAGGTTAATTGCTTGCAAAATTAACTATTGGATGATGATTATGTAATAGAATAATGATATGGAGAATTAGAGAGCAGCTATAGAAAAATATAGCTATGATTAAGCAGAATAGATGAGGAATTAAGAGAATGATGAAGAGATTTGCAGAAAAGCATCAATTAAATCGATATTACCGTGATTAGGGGCTGAAATCCACCCACTCGAATTTCTGATCCAATGGAGTTCTCAAGACGAGAATCGGGCAGCACTTCCCTCCTTTGCTTCTTCTCCAAAAACTATGTGTGCCAGCAACACCTCCCTAAGGTGTGTGTGTAAGTGTGTGTGTGTGTGTGTGTGTGTGTGTGTGTGTGTACTGAGTGGGTGTGTGAGCATATGTGTGTGTGAGCACACTCTTAAATAGGCTCCTCCATGCTGAAAATTGACCAGGCTTGCTATTTGCATCTGAGAGCTACTCCACTTATGCATGGCAAGTCCAGTTACATGCCTACCAAGTGTCCAGTTAGCTTGTGTAACTGACTCTCACACTCACTTTCAAGCTTGGAAACTCTCCCACAACTCCCAAAAGACAAGAGGGCGCCCCCTAGCTGCTAAAGCAGGCTCTGAGTGGCCTGAGACCTGCTCCCACACAGCCTCGAGCCCCAGTGCCTCACCGCTCAACCTTAGGAAAAATTGGTTTTAGGCTAAAACGGGCCATACGAGTCGGAATTTAATGCCGTAAATTGCTATACTAAGCTCTAACTAAGGTGTATCTGTTCGAGTACCTGCCATATTTATCAGCCCTCGGGGTCCGAAAATGCATTTTTTTCAAATTCGAGGTACGGTTGCAATTTTTCGAGACGGTAAAAACTAAACGGGTCGAATGACCAAAAACTTACTATTTTTGGAAATTTTTCACAAAAATTATTTTAATTCACTTTTGGAAGCTTTATAACATTCTAAACATCATGGCACTGACAGAATTTGGAAAAATGCTAAAAATAGTAACTTTTTCCATTATGTTCATTCTATGGTACAATGGTGCTCTTTTTGGGTCGGGGTCAGAGACCTTACATAGGTATACTGGTAACTCTTTAGGTGGAGAAAATCTGTTCTGTTTTGTTTTTAAGATTCCCCCTACTAAATTGATGGGTAAACCTGACCTTTCTTTGTTCAAAAAGGGCTTAGCTAAAATAAAACAAATGATGATCTCTAATAGCCAGTTGCTTCCTTTTTCCACAGCCAGAAGCTAGTACATAATGGGATATGGATGTAGACATCAGTGGCATCAACTTTGTGCTCATGTTCATAGTTTACCCATGTATGCTACACTCAACGTAGAAGATGGACATAGGGACTGGACATTGCCTACCTCTTCAGCAAATTGGTGGACTTCAAAGATGGCTTCCTTTTACACTCATCTTTTGCCTGACTCCCTGATTGTACTCAGAGGTAATAAACAATGGTCTTTGCAGAGAAATGCTTCATGGTGGTTGAATGTATTGTATGATGTTTGACTCATCCGTAACCAATATAAGTTTAAAATCTTTATTTGGAGAGTATGTACATGGGTGCTCCCCAGAGCTGCCAATTTGACTAAGAAGGGTTTTACCACTAGATTGTGTGCAAGATGTTCTAGACCAGAAATAGTTAGACATGTCTTTTGGAACTGCAAAATTGTGAGAGAGTGGTGGAGATGGGCTACTGCTATGTGGTATGATGCGTGGGGGTCACCATTACTAAATTCAGCATCACCTTCTTCAAGGTCAACACTCAGGAAGATGCAACCCTTGGCTTTGTAGTGCAATCCTTTAGGATTTGGTTTCTTTGGTTTATTTGGTCACTGAGGAATAGGCCACCATGGATGGAAATCAATCTGTAAACCATTCAATCCCTTTGCCTGTCATAAGGGATAGGTAAGATGCACTGGCAATATCTCGATAGATCATTCAGGGACAAAGTTCTCCAGGTGATAGGGAGGTTGAAAGTCTAACTCAAGCCTCTTGTACTATATGACATAACAATAATATAGAAGACAAGTTTCCCCATAGAGAGATCATGTGATTGAGAGATTTGCAGGCGAGGAAGCTTACAACTTTCTTGATGGCTTTTTAGGTTATGATCATCTTGCTATAAAGCCAAAGGATCAAGACAAGACAGCCTTTGCAACAGAATGGGGAGGTTGAAAGTCTAACTCAAGCCTCTTGTACTATATGACATAACAATAATATAGAAGACAAGTTTCCCCATAGAGAGATCATGTGATTGACAGATTTGCAGGCGAGGAAGCTTACAACTTTCTTGATGGCTTTTTAGGTTATGATCATCTTGCTATAAAGCCAAAGGATCAAGACAAGACAGCCTTTGCAACAGAATGGGGCATATTTGCTTATAGATTAATGACATTTGGTCTGACCAATGCATCAGCCACATTCTAAAGGCTGATGAGTTATGTGTTGAAAGATGATCTAAGACAATTCTTAGAAATTTAGATGGATGACTTATGCATGCATTCTCTAGTGAGAGTTTAGAAACAAATAGATAGAGCATCTGAAAAAGATCTTTGAGAAATGTAGGGCTTATCGTATTATGTGTCTTCATGGTAAGACAAGGGAAGATTTTAAGGCACACTGTGTCCAAAAATGGCATTTCAATAGATCTTGAGAAAACATGGGTCATTTTTTCTCTTCCAAGACCCACAAAAGTAAGGGAAGTATTAACCTTTATGGGCCATTGTGGCTACTATAAAAGGTTTATCTATATGTACATAGTCATTGCAAAACCTCTCTATGCTCTCATCACAAAGTTCGAGTGGATTGAAGAGTGCAAAAAATCATTCTAGCTCTTGATTGGAATAAGTGTCCACGTTGATGCATCGGTATACGTAATTGAATGCATCCTAGCACATTCTGGAGAGAAAAACATGTATTTTACCATCACTTACTCCAGTAGACAACTTAATAATGCGGAAAGAAATTACACAACCACTGAAAGAGAAGGCTTAGGAATGGTCTACGCCATGAGAAAGTTTAGACACTACCTTCTTGCAAATAAATTTGTATTCTTTGTGGATCATCAAGCACTATTGTACTTGGTAAACAAACCATGCAATACTGGACGAATCATTTGATGGTTTATCATATTGCTTGAGTTTGATTTTTTCATAGTAGTTAAGAAAGGGACTACACATCAAAGGGTTGACCATTTGTCTAGATTAACTCATAGGGAAGCCCCTTAAGGAGTTGATGATGACTTGCCTAACTCATATCTATTCAATATTGAGATGGTATCAAGGTGGAGCGACATGCAATACCTTTTCTCACCATTGAATAATTGCAAATAGAAAGGTAGCCATCAATCATCGAGAAAACATCCAGAAAACATGAACACTTGTGCTAATGGCTGGGAGGCTGTACATGCATGGGAATGATGGAATATTGAGGCTATGTATAGAGCCAATAGAAAAGAATTTATACTTGAGACAAGCTCATGTGAAAATGATGGGGATTTAATATGGAAAAACAGAAATATTTCAACAATTAGTGTGGCTTGGAGTGTACTGGTCTGATATGCGACAAAATGTTCATGACTATGTTAGTTCATGTGACATTTGTACATTCCAAGCACCTATAGAACATGCAACACTATTCAGAGTGACGATTGCACCCAAGTGGAGTAAGTACATTGTGGATTACCTGGAAAAATCATCTTTCCAGAGAAGATGAGTAGATCCAGATGGAAGTCAATTTAGACGAAAGCTGAAGATTATGTGATAACTGAGAACCACCTCTACAAGCAGGGAAACGACAAAAACTTTCGAATTTGTGTCACGAAAGGTGAGTACATATCGATTCTTGAGCAAGCTCATGCCGCATAGCAGGGCAGACATTTTTTTGTAGACAAAACTACAAAAGCGACACTTCTTACATGAATTTGGTGGCCGGCCTTGTTCATGGGATAATGAGTTATATGTGGAATGTTGTGATGAATGTCAATGCACTAAAGTTCCTATGAGGTGCAACAAAATGCCATTACAACCTATGATGGGAGCAAGGGTTTTTTCCAAGTGGGGAATGCACTTTGTTGGACCTATTGCACCACCTACATATAGAACACATGCTCAATATATCATAGTGGCCACATATTATCTAACCAAGTGGGTTGAGGCCAAAGCAACAAAAAATATGATGCATGAATAAAAACACAATTCTTGTACAAGAATATCTTTACCAGATACACGCTATCGGATCAAGATAGTGAGTCATCAACGGACTCACTTTCTAAACAAAGTGACTGAATTCTTGTTGAAATATGTGTATCTTTTAATCAATCATAGAGCGTGGTGTTTTATTGTGTTGAATCTCTCTCTCCCTCTCTCTCTCTCTCTCTCTCTCTCTCTCTCTCTCTCTCTCTCTCTCTCTCTCTCTCTCTCTCTCTCTCTCTCTCTCTCGTTTTCCTCATCCTCGGTTGCACACTCAAGATGCCATGGTGATCCTTGCCAGTCACCATAGCCTGTCTCCAACACGTGGTACCAGAGCTGATGTGAAGAGACCTAGGTGCTAGGCATGCATCGTTCTAAAACACCATTGTTGTAGGCACTGGTCAAGGCAATGACTCATTGCAAGCACAACCCTGCAAAGGTGTTCCAAAATACTGGTGGATAGAGCTCGTACGCCTAGGCAAAGGTAGTGAGCATCAACATCTCAAAACGCAGGCCCCTCTGGTGGCATAGACAAGCAACACAGGAAAGCATTTTGAAACGCTACTGGTAGTAGGCAATTTTGGTTGATCTTTTCACAACATCTCAACATGCTGCCTATAGCTACTTGACGAGCTTCTCAAAATGCCATCCAATGGCAACGCACCAAAAGACCTTTGCACACGCAGCATATCAAAAGGCTGCTAGATACATGTGGTGGTTGTAGCATGCAAAGTGGTAAGAAGGTGCAATTTTGCACAGCTTATCAAAATGCCCTATCTAGCTACAAGCTATGAAGCATATGTAACAAGTGACTCAATGTTGCAGTACATAGCCCATCAACGACCAGCAAAACAAAATGCTCACATATCAAAAAGCACTACAAGGGTGATACATGTCAAGCATTTCTTATAGCTCTCAAAATGCTATCACAAAAGGACTCGCACACGGTGTAAGAATTGTTAAAAGAGGCGTTTAGGTTTGTGGGACTGAGTTGGAGAGACCGTATGCAAATTGATCTAATTTTAGTGACCTTTCTTCTCAATCAAATACCATTTGCAATACGAAAATTGATGCAGAACATGAAGATTTGCTTCGAGCATTCGTCGATACATCATCAACATGGCGTACAAAAAACTATTATTCCCTGTCCAGTGTCCTAGATTTTTTATATATTTTGTAGTTTTCAAGGCAATCACACATTTGGAAGACAATGTAAAATCCATAGTGCACAAGAAAGAAAAGCATTGAGATGCAATATATGATTTTTTTTCAAAATGCAGTAGTTGATCATGCAAACAATGGTGCAGCTAGGACACATAAGGCAAAGGTATGGAAAATCTTGGATGCAATATTTAAGTTTTGTGAATTGAATACATGGACTGATGTTGACTATACAAATTTTCAAGAGGATTTGGAGAGCTTCCATAGACTTTCAACGGGGCATGAACAATCACTAACTACATGGTAATGTAATCAGTTTGTTGATATGAAAATGTATTGATTTGCAAATGTGCTTCATTGTGATGTTTGTGCTTTCATTTTGTGCAACACCTTATAGGTAATCACATGCCTTGGTGCAAAAGGCAATATGGTATCTTGGGTTTTGGTCTTCATAGAGCATGTAGAAGGCCCATAACCAAGTTCATACTGGTTAGTTCATCCACACTCAACATGGAGGTTGATGTAGACAAAGCCAATAGCATAAAGGAGCTACATCAATAGATGTACCAAAAGCTTATGTACAAGTCTCAACAAAAGGAACAAGTCAAAGATAGTTAGATTGGCCATGCAATGAGATTAGCCAATAAATGGCAAAGGAAGGAAATATAGGAGTTATCCATGAAGTAAAACAACATGCAGATTGGTGGCTATAGAAAGAATGCATGGGAATGGTTTGGACAACACTAATGCAAGTTGTGGAAAACACTGTTGCAACACTCTCAAAGTTTTCCTCATGTGGGAAAGGGCCCGTTCTATAAGTTGAAGGATTGGTTGTTTATGTTTGAGTAGATCTTGCTTTTTATAGTGTGGAAATTGGCCTAGGTCTATGATTCCATATGTCAAACCATACGTAGCTTGTGTCAAAAAGTAGTGATTGCATAGGCCATAGATGCTAGGGCCAACACTACACATTGAAACTATTGCTTGATTTCTAGTATCATGACCTTCTCTGCATTCCATCTAACAGTTGCGCCTTCTAGATATCTCAAAAGTTTCTTCAATGCCATAAGAGAAAGATCAGCCTTGTCCTTGGAGAAGCTAGAATGGAAGATGAAAAAAATTGGATAGCTCAAACTCTCTAAGTACTATCCAAGTGAAAAATTCTTTCCTAGGTCTCCCTTGGCTTGCCCACAAGAATGAGAAATGAGCTTATCATTGAAGACGACAAGCTAGAATAAATTAAAACCAACTATTGGTACATACACAAGAAAGTCTTCATATTGTTGGAATTAGGGTTGCAGAGAAACACACACAGCTTGGAGAAGACGAAGGAAGCTCAAGGTACACAATAGAGAGTGTATTCCTTAGTGTGCAATGGAAAGATAGATAGCCCTAGAGTGATGGGCGTATATACAATGCACGGGGGAAAAAACCTCCTAAAGAGGGAAAAAATGCCCCGGCGGTCCTAGTGTGTTCACACACATCACTACCACATGTATATGGTAACAAATCCCCCCTGGAGTGATGCGGTGAACGAGAGCTGGCACATGAGTAAAGGGAAGTGCCATGCCCTGAGGACAGGATCAGTCCACAAAGGGGAGTAAGCCCAAAGCTTTGCGGAAAGCTTCAAGCTTCTCACGAGACAATGCCTTTGTGAAAAGATCTGCAAGGTTGTCCTGTGTTGGCACATAAGCCAAGCTGATCTCTCCTGCTGAGAGCCTCTCCCTGACATAGTGGTAATGCACCTCAATGTGCTTTGTGCGAGCATGAAAAACTGGGTTCCTCGCAACTGCCAATGCGCTCTGACTGTCAGTGTAGATAGTGTTGGCAGTGTCCTGTCCAACACCCAAGTCAGCCATAAGGCGTCTGAGCCATACACACTCAACCGTAGCTGTGAAGACTGCCCTGTACTCAGCCTCACAACTCGAAGTGGCCACAGTAGGTTGCTTCTTGCTCAACCATGATATACATGAACTGCCAAGCATGAAACAAAAACCACTTGTGGACACTCGCGTGTCAAAACAACCAGCCCAATCTGAGTCCGAAAAAGCATGTAAGTCTGGCGGCAATGATCCCCCCTTGGGATAAAACAAGCCAAGATGTAAAGTGCCACTAAGGTAGCGGAAAATCCTCTTGACAGCCTGCCAATGCTTAGACCCTGGGCTATGCATAAATCTGCTGACCTGCGAGACTGCAAACTGAATATCTGGCCTCGTGTTGCATACATAAATGAGGCAGCCAACAGCAGTTTGGTAAAGAGTGACATCAGCAGGATCGCCAGCATCATGTAGACTCAACTTCAAACCTGTTTCCATGGGAGTGGCAATAGGTTTGCAATCCTCAAGTCCAAACTTACATAGCAATGTCTCTATGTAACTTTTCTGACACAAGGCAATACCACCATCACACTGCTTAAACTGTATACCCAAGTAATGATGCAACAGCCCCAAATCTTTCATCTTGAAAGTAGCATTCAAATCAGCCTTAAATTCAGCAATATGTCTCTCATTTGGTCCAGTGATCAGCAAATCATCAACATAAAGAACCACAATGAGAAATACATCATCCTCACGCTTTACATACAATGTGCTTTCTGTTGGACTGTTACGAAAGCCTCGTTTAACCAAATGAGTGTCAGCTTTCTCATACCAAGCACGAGGAGATTGCTTCAACCCATACAAAGCCTTCTTACATTTGCACACTTTGTCCTCTTGTCCTTTTATGACAAAACCGCGAGGCTGCGTTACATAAACTTCCTCAAATATGTCACCATTCAAGAAAGCAGTAACAATGTCTGATTGATGTACATCCCAACCAAAATGAGCTGCCAATGCACATAGAAAACGCACAGTAGTCATACGACAAGTGGGAGCAAAAGTCTCTTCATAATCTATGCCTTTTTGTTGTGCATAACCCTTTGCAACAAGTCGAGCCTTATGGCGATCGATCTCACCATCCGGCTTGCGTTTCAACTTGTAAACCCACTTCGTACCAATGGCCTTTTTGCCAGGAGGCAAATCACATAAAGTCCATGTGTCATTCTCTATAAGTGCATCATATTCTGATTTCATGGCAGCAATCCAATTTTCTGAATTATGTGCTTCATCAAAGGACAGAGGCTCCTCAACATCATGTAAACTAGACACAGCCAAAGCATAACACTTTGATGCATAAGATGCATGGTGAGAGCCTGAACGAGTACGACTAGATAAAGGTGCATCCAATTTACTGTCACGCAAAGTGTGCACCAGCCATTTTGGCATACCTCTAGCCTGCTCATTTTCAGCCCTTTCCTCATCAAGTACATCATGTACATCTGCATCAGTAATAGGCTGTTCTATAACATTTTCAGAAACCCCCATAGGCTGTACATTTGCCTCATTGGAACTTACATTCGTATTTCCACCACTGAAAAGAGGCAACAAAGTGTCATAAATGTCCTGTGAGCTTACATTACTGTCTCTAGTACATGACAACAAGGGTTGAACAGAATCTTCCACAAACACTACATCCCGTGAAACCAAAATACGTTTTGTTTGCGGATGATACAACCTGTAACCTTTGCTTTCAGCACTATAACCAACAAAAATACATTTGACAGCCTTATCATCCAATTTTCTGCGCTGCACTTGTGGCACCAAAGCATATGCCAAACAGCCAAAAACACGCATGTGCTCAATAGAAGGTTTTCTATCATGCCATGCTTCATATGGAGTAATAGACTGCAAAGCTTTCGTAGGACACCTGTTAAGTACATAAGTGGCACACATGATGGCCTCAAGCCAAAAAGAATGCGGCAAAGCTTGACTTTTGACCATACATCGTGCCATTTCCGTTAGTGACCTGTTTTTCCTCTCAGCAACACCATTTTGCTGAGGTGTATAAGGCACTGTACATTGGTGTTTTATCCCACGACTAGCCAGAAATGCATTAAATTCATGAGACATATACTCCCCCCCTCGATCGGAACGGAGGGTGCCCATAGTACATTTTGAGACATTTTCAGCCATAGCCAAAAATTGTTTGAAGCACATAAAAACTTCGGACTTCGCTTTAAGCGGAAATACCCACGCATGCCTGGAGTAATCATCAATGAAAGTCACGAAGTACAGGTAATTGCCCAAGGACGGAGTTTGCATGGGCCCACAAACATCACTATGCACAAGCTGCAACCTGCATGTGGCCCTAACTGAACCATCCTTTGGAAACTTAGAACGCTGCATTTTACCCAGAATACAGCCTTCACAAACATGTTTGATAGGTGCTTCAAGAGGCGGCAAAGAAGCAACCATATCAGATTTCTGCAAACGCAGCAAACTGGCAAAATTCAGATGACCAAAACGTGCATGCCAAAGTTTTGCATCTGAAATAGCCCTTGAATCTGCAACAGCATTTGCAAAATTTTGTCCACACTTGTCATACAAAGTGAGCTTATACAGCCCACGGCACAAAAGCCCAGATGCAACAATTTCATCACCAAAACTGAGATCATGAACTGTACATCTGTCATCCACAAATTTGACTACAAGTCCAAGTCTAGCAAGTGCGGATACAGACAAGAGATTCTTCTTGATCCCAGGTACATAAAGTGCATCAACAAGTGTGAAGGAACTGCCATTAGCAGCAGTGAGCACAATCTTTCCAACTCCCTGAACTGGATAAGAGGCGTTGTTGGCACAAGTGACTGAATTCCCATGAGGGACAGACTCGAGAGAGGTAAACAATTCACGATGTGAGGTAATGTGCTTTGTAGCACCACTGTCGAAATACCACACATGTGAATCTGCAGCAACTGACAAGCATGCATCATGGACAACAGGATTGTAAGTGCACTCTGCGCTAAAAGCCCATTCTGCATCAACATCAGCATCACAATCTCCTTTCACAGAAGACTCAACAATGGCTGCATTTGTAGTGGAACCAGCATTTGCAGTGGAACCACCCTCTTTCTTCTTAGCCTCTTTGGCCTTCAACTTAGGACACGACTTGATCAAGTGATCATTGGCTTTACAATAATGGCAACGCATCTTCTTTTTGCCCTTATCACCAGAATTGCCAGACGAAGTGCTGCCAGCAGAAGCATTAGGAACAGAATTTTTGCCACTCGCAGCAGAACCATAAGAAGTGGCTGCATTACTGTTACCACCCTTTCTTTGAGAAGCAATAAAAGCCTGTTCAACTGCACGCTGCCTAGTCCTGTTTTTTCTAGAAAGTGACTCTTGCAACAGCAATGTGCATAATGCATCAAACTTGACAACTTCAGGATTTCCTTGGGTCATCATTCTCCAAGTACTAGCAAAAGTCTGGTAGGAATCTGGTAAGGCATCAAGAACAGTCTGCACAAGGGAACTGTCAGAAATGACTTCACCTGCAGAAATGAGTTGCTCATTGATATCCTTGACACTAGCAAGGAAAGTGTCCATATCATCTTCCTCATGCATAATCTTCGACTCTAGCTCTTTACACAGCAAAGCAATTTTAGCCTCATTGCGGCTTGCATAAAGACCTGCTAGAATATCCCAAGCCTGTTTTGCAGATTTTGCTGAACGGATGTGAGGAATAATGGTGCGCTTCACAGACAACGCAATCAATGCATGAGCCTGCGCATCCTTAACATCCCAACGAGCTTGTTCTGCTGTAGGCAAAACAACTCTAACAGCTGCAATCCTTGCAGCAAGACCTGCAACATCCTCAATATCGCCTACATCTTCAGAACCAGGACGTACATCAATGCCCTGCACAATGTTCCAGACACCTTTTGACACAAGAACGTGTTGCATCATATAAGCCCACATAGGGTAGTTGTCCCCATCCAACCTGTCCTCAGCAGCAAACATCTTGAACACATCTGTGTTGTTGTTGTCAGCCATGGTAAATGCTGCACCTGATGTGAAAACTGCCCGAAAATAGGAGAAATGGAGCGGGAACAACTTGTGCTATATAGCACAAACCGTAGAAGACTATAAGGCACCTGTTATGCAGAAAACGGCACTGACAGAAAATCTGCACAAAATGACGAAATAACCTGTGCAGTACTGCCCGTAGTGGAAACGGAGGCCGAAATGAGCCCAAATCAAAATTCTGAGCAGACCAAGCTCTTTGAGCTCCCCCAAAATATTTGTCGACCTGCGAACGCTTGCCAAAGCTCACTGAAATCGGAGAAAGTGAGCAGGCGTGTGCTGGAGCAGCTGGCGACTAAGCCCGGGAGGACGTGACCTGCTCTGATACCAATTGTTGGAATTAGGGTTGCAGAGAAACACACACAGCTTGGAGAAGACGAAGGAAGCTCAAGGTACACAATAGAGAGTGTATTCCTTAGTGTGCAATGGAAAGATAGATAGCCCTAGAGTGATGGGCGTATATACAATGCACGGGGGAAAAAACCTCCTAAAGAGGGAAAAAATGCCCCGGCGGTCCTAGTGTGTTCACACACATCACTACCACATGTATATGGTAACACATATATGCACTACCAACATAAAAGAAAAGAATTGTATAAAATAGAAGTATAACTCATCTTCCTCACCTCATGCGGAATTCCATAGGCTAAGGGAGCTATCCATCTTGTAGAGAATGAGGAGGTCACCAAGGATGTTGACGGAGGAGTTCCCACAACTTGGTGATTCCCAAGCCCTTCTTGTATTTCCCTAAACTCCTCCTCTGTTTGACGCATCACTGCACATGTGTGGTTACATCCCTGTATATTGGTGATTCCCAAGCCCTTCTTGTATTTCCCTAAACTCCTCCAAGGTTTGACGCATCACTGCACATGTGTGGTTACATCCCTGTATATTGTTTCTAGTGCCTCTATAAGTTCAATAATTTCACCTACTATTACATGGCATCCATGATAGAATACTTATCATAAATAGGGTCAATTATGTTATCATCCTCCTATAGATTATGACCAAGTATAGCAAGGCAATAGTCCTCTCTCAAGTCAGACAACTCCATGATGCCATTAAGCATTACATAATGATGATCACCGATGGGGAGAGTAGGAAGCACATTTATTGACAAAGTCCCCTACAAGTTGTACACTCTCTGATACCCATAAAGCGCCACTTTGTGGTGACATCAACTCGTCACACTCTCATCCATAAATCATATCATCCAAACTCCCACTAGAACTATGATGGTTGTCACTACCAAAGATGCTCATAAGGTTTGTTGTGTCCAAATAACCTGTGACTGCCCATATGCATGTAAAACTGTACTTGAGAGCTATTTTTGAGAAGCCGTCAATGGCTATGCATAAGCAATACCATAGAGAACATACATCATGACCAAATGCATATGGAAACCCAAAAAACTACTCTCAAAAATTGCATGAGACTATTGCTAAGAGTAATTTGTAACCTATCTTTCATTGCCAACACACTATCTCTTTGTGTTGTTCTCTACAATTCCAGAGAGCAGGTAAACACCCGTAGTCGATGTCTCCAAAAGTGATGCCGATGTCGGGTGTCACTTTTCTATGGAAGAGGCACCTCACATGTGCACGTCAATGTTGGAGGAGAATTGGATGCCTCAATCCGGGAAAATAGGTTGAGGATGCCGAGAAAATTGGGTGTCAATGCCGACTTCATCACCGAAGTCTCTCACCTACTCAAACATGTTGGATTCACCAAAGCCAAAAATCACAATGTGAGTGAGTGTGTGTGTGTGTGTACCGAGAGAACTTGTGGATACCAAGGGTATGTGTCCTCAAGGCCTTCAATGTTGAAAGTGAGATGAAGCTATGTATTTCTCTCTTTACACTCTCTCTCCTTAGTTGTAATGGAATTAGCCTTTTAACTTGAGTTGGAGCGGAAAGTGAATAACATATTGAGCATTTCCTTGAGCATTCTTTTGTGTGTAGATGTATAGTGAGAAAGAAAGTTCTTGGATGGAGAGAGCAACACTAACACATTACTTCATTAACATGGCATGAGCAATACTTGTAAAAGAGAGTGAGAGTTTAGAGAAATTGACACCAATAGAGGACCGGATTAGTTGGAGCCGGTCCCCCCTCCAATAGTCATTTTTATTATAGATTCTTCCATGACGGAAGACTTGTTTACAATACGATTGTTTGTGTTCCTTGAGACCTTCTTGATGAGATGAAGATGGTAAGCTTCACTCACCAAGCATTAGCATGGTAACAACAATCAACATGATTAGCATGAACTTGAAGAATGCCCAACCTCAATCCCAAGACCTCAAACACCATGAAAGGTGAGGAGAGCTGGCAAGGAGTGAGGAAGAAAAGAGAAGTAGAAGTAGCTCTACAAGAAAGAAATAAACCCTTGCACATAATCACTCATAGCTCTTGTAGCATAGCTTAGCATAGTGTTAATGGAGATTAAAGAGATTGATAAGCAAGCATAAGCATTCTCTTGTGTGGATTTGCATTCATAGCCAAGAGCTTGTGGTAGTAGGCACTCAACTTCTCAAGCTTGGAGAAGGAGATGGAGTTCTTGCTTCACAAGAGTGTGTGAAGGGAAGAATGAGAGTGAGAGAGCTCGTGGGATGCTCAAAATGAGAGAGAGAGAGAGAGAGAGAGAGAGAGAGAGAGAGAGAGAGAGAGAGAGAGAGAGAGCTAGGTCGACCCCCTTTCCTAGGCTTCCCTTGAAGCTCATTGGACCATGTAGCCCTCTAGCCAATGAGAGATTGGCTCCCTTTCAGGCAAGGTGAGTAGCCTCTTGACAAGTGTCTTTCTTTCCCCTTGTGAGGCTAAGCTAGCACCCCCCTTGCTTAAGCACATCCCCTACTTGCTTGCGCAGTGTGTCTCTACACTTGAATGTGGCCCCTTTCCTCCCATGAGATTATGGGTCCTTGGTGAGGTACTCACATAATATCCACCTCCCTCCTTTGTAGGGCTCGCCCCCTCATTTGTAGCAAGTACTTTGAACTTGGTAAGCAGGCAAGCCCCGTGCTTAAGCACAGCCCTTGCTTAAGCTAGCTGCCCCCTTGCCTGCTTGGACCTTAATTGACTAGAGAGTAAAAATTAAAGACTATGTCTTAAGGCTTTTAACACTTACCTTTGGAGGCTTTAATGAAGCCAACCCTAAGGTCTTTTGCTCCATTGGTTAGCCTTGCTCTTTGATAGACCATTTCTCATTTGGGTCCCTTTACCATTGGCCCCATGTTGAAATAGATCTATAAGCACGTCTATATCTTAACCCTTGTTCCCATTTATTCTCCCACATTAAGTGATCAGTTTAATATGAGAAAATCATTTGGGTTGGTTAGATATTAGATTTTATGACATTACCTCTCTCTTGAAATCATAGTCGTCGTCGACTATGAGGTAGAAGAGATAAAGTCGTAGTCATTAGTCAATTTTACTTAGCGGGTAGAGGATCCCTTTTTACCCTACGACATCCTTCCAAGATGGATGACTAATCCATTTGGTGCTTGGGAGATATAGCTGCCGCAAGCATGTCTGATCTTTAGTCCATTTCATTCTCCCAAAGTAGAGTGACAAATTCTACTTGGTGTTTGAGAGACGTCGTCATCACAAACATGATTCTAAGCATGTATACTATTTACATTTGTGCACAATAAAAAGAGAATTAGTCTTATAAGACAAAAACATGAATCATTTAAAAGCAATTTGTACATTTGCTTATTCTAATGTAGCATTGTAAGCATTAACAAGGTTTATACTATCCTTAAGCTATATTCCTTGCATCCATCTAGCATCTTCAAAAGGATAATTTTTGAACTTAATAAGATACCGCCTGATGATCTTACCATATCGTAGTACCTTGTCTTCATGGCGAAGGATAGCTTTGGGTTGTAGCACCTTTTCTTGATCTTCAACTTCGGGAGGGTCTTTAATAATTGGTTCACTTGGTGGCTCTCTCTTGTAGGGCTTCAGTAGGCTCACATAAAAAGCATTGTGTATGAGCCAATGGTTGGGTAATTTGAGTTGGTAAGCCATCTCATTGATGGGCTTCATAATTTGGAAAGGACCATAGTATCTTTTTGCTAGTTTAGCATAATACTTTTGATGGCCGGTAGGATTCTTGCTCGTCGTTTGCCTTAGTCGAGCCTTAGGAAACTTAAGTAAGACCCAATCATTTTCTTTGAATGTTAAGGCCCTTATGTGCTTGTCAACAACAGTTTTGTGCCTTTGTTGAGAGATGGATATAACCTCCTTAATCTTTTGAAAAGATTCTTGTAGAAGAAGATCTTCCCATCTACTCATCTACTAATCGGGGAAGAAGATCTTCCCATGTACCTTAAGTAGCAAGGGACTTTTGGATCTTCCCTCTTTTACCTCTAAAGATATCTTTCTTGGAGTAGTATGTACAATGTGATTGTACACATTCTCTACTAGAGGTAAGTGCTTTTTCATTATGATCAGTATTGTACATTCATGACAACTTTATTCTTAGATTCAAAAAGAATACAAACCCTTCCTAATTTTTTTTTGGTGATTCTAGGATCTCTATCCAACACATTAGATGTTCGCAAACCATGGTATTTTGCTATTCCATGCATGTGGAACTATACCCTTGTCTATTTTTTTTAAATGTTTGGCCAATAGAGGTATTACAGAGAAAGTGAATAAGTCATAGCTTTTTGCCATTTAGAAAATAACCATTCCCTAAGATGAGTGGCTCTTCTTTCTTTCCTAATGCAGATGCTATTGCTGCTTGGTATTGCCACCCCAATTGACCCCTTTGGCTGATGTGAAAGTGTTGGTCATTTGATTGTGCTTGCCAAAATGTGAGCGATACAAATTAAATTGCAAAAAGAAATATTGCTTACCTTGTTCTTTTGTTGAAAGAATTGACTTGTGTCATGAAGTACCTGGGATTTCAGTGATTTGTTCATAGAATGAATGGAGTCTTCCATAGATAGTGCTCATTGTGTCTAGGATGATAGTATAACTTGTAGCTCCTTTGGTATATGCCCAACATTTACTCATTGTAGTCAAATTTTTAACTCTTATATGCTATGGCATACTCTTTTTGAAGTAAAACTTACTCAAAGGTAATCACCATAGATATTACATTAAACCTCAATTAACTTTGAGTTTTTCATGTAGATCCCTTGGGTTAGGCCAACCTTTTATTACCTCTATCATTGCTGGATCCATATGGATGCCATCTTGAGAGGCAATATTGTGACCTAAACATTGAATCTCTTGTAAGAAAAATTCGCTTTTCTTTTGGTGGAGAAAAAGCTTATTCTCCCTCAATGCTTGGAAAATCACTTGGAGGTATTTTTATTATGGATTCTTCCATGACGGAAGACTTGTTTACAATACAATTGTTTGTGTTCCTTGAGACCTTCTTGATGAGATGAAGATGGTAAGCTTCACTCACCAAGCATTAGCATGGTAACAACAATAAACATTATTAGCATGAACTTGAAGAATGCCTAACCTCAATCCCAAGACCTCAAACACCATGAAAGGTGAGGAGAGCTGGCAGGGAGTGAGGAAGAAAAGTAGAAGTAGCTCTAAGAGAAAGCAATAAACCATTGCACATAATCACTCATAGCTCTTGTAGCATATCTTAGCATATTGTTAATGGAGATTAGAGAGATTGATAAGCAAGAATAAGCATTCGCTTGTGTGGGTTTGCATCCATAGCCAAAAGCTTGTGGTAGTAGGCACTCAACTTCTCAAGCTTGGAGAAGGAGATGGAGTTCTTGCTTCACAAGAGTGTGTGAAGGGAAGAATGAGAGTGAGAGAGCTCGTGGGATGCTCAAATGAGAGAGAGAGAGAGAGAGAGAGAGAGAGAGAGAGAGAGAGAGAGAGAGAGAGAGAGAGAGAGAGCTAGGTCGACCCCCTTTCCTAGGCTTCCCTTGAAGCTCATTGGGCCATGTAGCCCTCTAGCCAATGAGAGCTTGGCTCCCTTTTAGGCAAGGTGTGTAGCCTCTTGACAAGTGTCCTTCTTTTCCCTTGTGAGGCTAAGCTAGCACCCCCCTTGCTTAAGCACAGCCCCTGCTTAAGCACAACCCCTACTTGCTTGAGCAGTGTGTCTCTACACTTGACATGTGGACCCTTTCCTCCCATGAGATTATGGGTCCTTGGTGAGGTGCTCACATACTATCCACCTCCCTCCTTTGTAGGGCTCGCCCCCTCATTTGTAGCAAGTACTTTGAACCTGGTAAGCAGGCAAGCCCCTTGCTTAAGCACAACCCTTGCTTAAGCTAGTTGCCCCCTTGCCTGCTTGGACCTTAATTGACTAGAGAGTAAAAATTAAAAACTATGTCTTAAGGCTTTTAACACTTACCTTTGAAGGCTTTAATGAAGCCAACCCTAAGGTCTTTTGCTCCATTGGTTAGCCTTGCTCTTCGATAGACCATTTCTCATTTGGGCCCCTTTACCATTGGCCCCGTGTTGAAATAGATCTAAGCACATCTATATCTTAACCCTTGTTCCCGTTTATTCTCCCACATTAAGTGATAAGTTTAATATGAGAAAATCATTTGGGTTGGTTAGATATTAGATTTATGACATTAGTTACTCAACTCAAAAATTTAGACACACCTCCATTCCAAATTAGCTAACAAGCTCTTCTACAAAGTTGTAAAGCTCGAAAAGAGCTTCATTTAAATTTTAATTTTTTAAAATCCAAACTTTCTAGCTTAAACTATCAGCAAAATAGTGACCTACTGTCAATCTGGTCTGAACTGAGCAACTTGCTTCTCTCTCTCTTTGAGCTCACAAAATGCTCAATATCTCACCCCTTTTGGCTTGTGGTGTTTAGCTCCTTGCCACCTTGATAAGTGAGCTCTATGTGCCGAGCTCACAATGCCTCCATAGCCATGGAAGCTCCGAACTTTGATCCGTTGTTGATGGGGGAGAGGAGTAGCACCAAAACCTTCGGCTATGATACCACTTGTAGAGTGGGTGGTGCGTACGGAGTGCGAGGGAGAAGAATAACAAACACAAGTACAATGTGGGTGGAGTTCTCAATGAGGATTGGTTATCCCTCAATAGTGCCATTTCCCTTTCTACTAGCCTACTCATTCTAGCTCTTGGTCAATAGTGTAGCCAGATTGACACTTTGCGAGGAGAATTTTAATTTTAATACTCAAATAGCTGTTTGCAAGATAATGGAGAGTGCTCTAGGATAAGCATTCATGATAGGCGACGTGGGTACCCTTCTTTGAAGGTGTTGTTAGTGCCATTTCTCTTTCTATGAGCCTACTCATGCTAGCTCTTGGTCAATAGTGTAGCCAGATTGACACTTCGCGAGGAGAATTTTAATTTTAATAGTCAAATAGCCGTTTGCAAGACAATGGAGAGTGCTCTAGGATAAGCATTCACTATAGGTGGCGTGGGTGCCCTTCTTGATGGTGTTGTTAGTGCCATTTCCCTTTCTACTAGCCTACTCATGCTAGCTCTTGGTCAATAGTGTAGCCAGATTGACGAATGGGAAGAGTGTTGGAGGGGAGGGAGGGTTGGTAAAACATGTTGGGGTATAGGCGTCTGTGCCTTGCCCGGCCGCCCAGAGTCTGGGCGCCCACTGACTTGTATACCTTATACATAGCATAAGTGTATAGGGGGCTGCTCACTCTTGGAGTCTCCCCACCCACATCGTGTCTGTCTCCTTCTCTCTCTCTCTCACTCTCCGTCTGTGGTGCTCCCCGATCCCCTTCAATTGGTATCAGAGCTATGGTGACCGCGGAGAGCACGACGGCTTTGAGAGCTTCGAGGCGATAGCTCGCTCGCTCTCGACGGTGGAGTTCGATCGCGGAGTTTCACGGAGAGCGATTTTAGCTTGAGGAGCATTGTCTTTGGAGCTTAGGAGCTTGGTGTGGTCAAGCTTGGTCGAGGAGGCGGTTGCGGCTTCCTTGGTGAGAGGAGCTTTTGAGCTCAGTGGAGCTCGTTAGAGAAGTGCTCGGCGGAGGAGAGCTTGACATTCGAGTGCTTGGATGTTGTTGTGGCAGAGCTCTTGTGTTAGAGCTTGCATTGAGAGGACATTGCATCACGCAGAGTGGAGCAGGAGCAGGTTCAAGACTGTGTGCAACTCGTTTTTGCCATTTTCGGGCTCTAAAACACAGTTTTTTGTGTAGCTCCGTCATACAGAGTCAGATCTACATGATCCAAGAGTCTAGGTCAGGGTTTTGGCACGCTTCGGACGCGATGGTGATGTCTATTTGCTGAAATTATGCTTTGAATTACAGCAGGTACAGCAGCAAGTTTATTTGTGCACTCTTGGGTCCCAAAAACACTGTTTTTGGCATAGCTTTCACACCCGGACTCGGATACATATGATCCAGGAGTCTACCTTGGGGTTTTGGCATGCTCCGGACGCGCTCGTCATATCAGAATTTTAAAATTCTGAACGCTGAATTTTCTGCATCAGCAGCAGTTGTTTATTGTGTGTCGAGAATTCCACACATGGTTTGCTCTCAGATGTGAGAGTGATATTTGCTGCAAGTTTCCTCACAGGTGGGAGGATACGATGTATGCCTTATGTGGTTTGATGCTCAGGGAGACTAATGTGATTGCATTCTGAGCTCGGCAATGTATGCCTTGAGCATGTTTTTTGGCAGTCACAGGTAGAGCAGATATTTGTGTACTAGATTTGCAGGTGTTTGCAATGATGTATGCAAAATGTGGAGATTGGTGCATGCATTTGGAGTGTGGTTTGATGCGCTTTGGTTGCTCATGGTTTTGAGCGTGCAGTCAGTTTGGTTACTGGGTTTGTGGCCGTTTTACTGACGAAACTCTGGCGAAATTTTCCCAGGAGTTTTATGCGTATCATTTATGCGATCTAGGTAGAGATTGCGGGTTGCACTCAACATTTGCGTGCGGTGTTCTCTGCAGGTGGGAGATTGGTGCGTGTGTATGCATCGATACCGCACAGTGTGGGCTTGGTGATTAGCTCACGGGTTTGACAGGCGTACAGTTATCTTGGCACACTCACAGGAGTGAGTATTGTGATGTATGCTTGTGTGGCTACGAGCTAGGTAGCCGGATTCGAGCACTAATGGCTTGAGGTTTTTCAGCAGGTTTCAGCTACAGGTTTACAAGTTTACAGGCAGGTTTGAGGGCTTATTTGGGCGCTGAATTTTCAGCCATTGTTTCCTCTTTGCAGGCGTCCATGTATGGCTCAGTTGTAGGCTGATCTGGGACACATTTGTGACTTGTTTATGCAGCTGTTTAAGAGCTGAATTTTGGGGCTGTTTTGGGGCTGATTTGCAGCCATATCTTACAACCATATTTGCAGACTTTTGTTGATGCAATTCGAGCCAGTTTAGGGCTAATTTGGTTGACATTTACTACTCATTGTTGCTTGCTCTTTTGCGAGCATTATGGCTGATTTTTCATTTGACTTCCAGCGTTATGGTTTGACACAGTTTGATGGTGCAGATTTTGTTGCTTGGAAGGAGCATATGCTTGTTGCATTGGCGGATTTGGGGCAGGATAAACCCTTGCGTGGCTTATCGGCGAAGCCCAAGTCTATGCGTGATGATGATTGGCAGGATCTTGATGAGTTAGCCATGTCTACAATTCATTTGCATCTGGTTGAGTCTGTTTACTGGCAGGTCTCGAGGGAGACTACAACTCATGCTTTATGGCAGAGTTTACATGCTATGTACGCGACATCCATGTCTACAGGGAAGTCTAGTCCCACTTCTATGTCCATGGGAGAGATTGATCCCACACGCAAGTCTCGACAGCATAGAGACTTGACATGTTGGCATTGTGGACATAGAGGGCACATTAGGCGTCGATGTTTCAGGCGTTTGAGACAACGGAGGCGACAGATTCGTGATGCAGATTTGGGCATGACAGATGCTAGTGAGATCAGTACGGTGGTTACTGAGTATGCTTGTGACGGCGATGTCACATTTACATCTAGCTTGTCTTCAGATGATCTTATGTCTACGGATTGCATATCGGATTGCACATTGTCTTCACATTGGTTACTAGATTCAGATGCTACTTTCCATGTCACGTCGCATCGTGAGTGGTTTAGCACGTTTTCTAGTGGGAGACTTGGTTGTGTGCACATGGCTGATGGTGCTGTGTATGACATTGAGGGTGCAGGAGACGTATGTTTGTCCTTGCCCAGTGGTATGAGATTTACCCTGCGTCATGTGCGTTATGTGCCAGATCTGAGTCGGGATTTGATCTCAGTCAGACAGTTACGGGATAGTGGATGTCAGATTTCGCTACGAGAGCGAGATTTTGTGATGCATTTGGGTTCGCTAGTGATTGCGAGAGGTGCCAGGAGTGGTACAGGTTACCCATTGCATGTGGATCACGCGAGAGACGGTGTTGTCTCTGTGATCATGCAGCCAGGTACACAACGAGAGAGCAGGCGAGTCTCTTTTGCTTGTGGGTTGCAGGATACTTTGCATGGAGTGCAGAGTAGTGAGCTCGTTGTGCACACAGTTGGGGCACGACTTGAGCAGTCACACAGAGAGGTGACAGAGTCAGACATGCATACTTTGCTAGTGACTAAGCAAAGCAGAGACTCAGTTGTGCTAGATACTTCTATGCAGGATAGACAGGTAGAGCGGTCTTGCTCTAGTGAGTCACGACAGGAGGACGTTGTGCAAGAGTCTATGCATACGGAGTTAGAGCATGAGAGCTCTAGTGAGTCACAACAGATTGAGTGTTCATGTTTGCAGTGGATGATTGCAGAGGAGGCTGAGATGTCAGCGATTATGCAGTCATTCCTTTCTATGCTCGACAGTGAGCATGGGGATATAGTTGTGCAGGATATGTCTTCCAGCAGACACCTAGAGCAGCTGGTTTGCTATGAGGTTGCACGACAGGTTGATGCGTCTTTTGCGGACAGTCAGGAGATGCATGTGGCTGACACGCCTTGTCAGTCAGAGATGCCTATTGCCAGGGACATATATGTTGATGCATGCTCCGTAGAGCTAGCAGGGCCCGCTAGCATTGCATCGGCATTCGGTGGTCTCATGTATGAGATGCTGATCTTGAGACCGGATATCGCAGCTATAGTGGGAGCATTTGCAATTGGGGTTGTCAGTCATTTGTTGACTGATGATGGCATAGTGCATGAGGGAGATATGTAGGTATTGCGTACATACTTGAAGTACGTGTGCGGTACGTCTGGTGGTGTATGGACTTACACGGGATCAGGACAGCCGGATGCACACGATCACAGCCAGCTAGTGGGCATCGGTTGAGAGCGGTTTTCTCTCGGCTTTTGTAGTCTTTAGACTAGGTTCTCTTGCTTAAAGGCACAGTCGCCTTTAAGTGGGAGGTTGTTGGGGTATAGGCGTCTGTGCCTTGCCCGGCCGCCCAGAGTCTGGGCGCCCACTGACTTGTATACCTTATACATAGCATAAGTGTATAGGGGGCTGCTCACTCTTGGAGTCTCCCCACCCACATCGTGTCTGTCTCCTTCTCTCTCTCTCTCACTCTCCGTCTGTGGTGCTCCCCGATCCCCTTCAAAACAAGGGATCTGGAGATAGACGTTAGCACTGCCTTTCACTCCGATGAGAGAGAGAGAGAGAGAGGGAGGGAGGGAGAAGGAGGGAGAGGAGGAGGAGGAGGAGGAGGAGGAGAAGAGAATAAAGTTGTAGGAAACTATCCCAAGAGACCATAAAGATCTATCTGATGAGGAGAGTTGAACTCAAGACCTGTTATATATTAAAGAGGAAAAAAATAAAACATTCCTTACAAAATTTGAAGAGTGCTCTGTTGTACACGGGCTGAAACTCCCTCGGCGTTTACCCTCCCTCTCTGCCGAAAGGAAGTGCCAACAAAACTGCCCCCTTGCTTGCCATGAATTCTGCTTGGCTCTATCTTGTGTTGGTTGTAAAACCCATTTTGCCACTTGTCAATATTTGAGAGTATTAGCTAGGAGTAAAACCAAGCTTATGACAATTCATTGAATCCTGTTCGCTCAGAATGGCGTCGTGTGTGGTTGCGGTTCAATCACATGGCTACTCCAAGCTGGATGCGGTTCAATCACATGGCTACTCCAAGCTGGATGCGGTTCAACTACCCTCTTCTCTCGCGAGCAGCAGAAGCTTCTGTCCTCTGCAGCCCCCTTATACCCTAGTCAGCTCCTCTCTGCGCCTCCCACAGGCTCGCTCACGACATGCAAGTAATGTCTATTATGTGATGAAACGATGCGGGTACTCCCACATTCGTCCCGTTTGCTTAGTTTGCTCTCAAAATGTTTTTTCGCAGCTGTAATTGTCCATGCTTCAACTGGTTCTGATGCTGATGCTTCGCAAGAACAGTCACAGTTTGGGCTTGGCGGACCTGGAACATGGTTTGGATTTGGAAGGCGGCAGGAAAGAGCAGTGGGCCGCCTTGCTATGGTGGGATTTGTGGTAAGCCATACTTATTTCAACCCATAGCTTCTCATACTTGAGTGTTGTATACCTACAATACTTTTTGAAATTTACCAGAAGGCCAGATTTTTTGTGTGAACAAGAGCTTTCCTTGATTTCTAAAGCTATACAATTGGTGGTCATTCTCCGACTCTAACCTAGTACCTACGCCTACCCCTTCTGAAACTCTCACAAAGCTTGGGCTTTTTTGAGTCTTTTACCTTTTCCGAATCAACCTTCTTATTGGGGTTGACTTCACTAACTTGTCAAAATTGTGTTTCTACCTCATCTAAGTAGAGGATCTTCTAAATTGAATCCCCCTATTGGCAATGGGATATGAGTACATTGGCCTGATTCCTCTTGCAAAAAAAGGATCATTATGGAACTAGGACTCTCCTGAATACGTCTATTTAGATCTGCGGAAGCATCAGGGTTGTGCATTTGTTTAGTATGATGTGAGAGAGAGATTCTACTGCTGTAATAACAATCCGGAGAGGTCATTTACTTTGAGAGACAATTTATAATCTGCTTAACGTTAAAGGGTATTTGAACACAAGACGTGTTGAATAACAAGGACGACATCATCATCATTTATGGGCTGCTGCACATCATCTTCAGCCCTATTTTTAGCATGTTCTCTTGGCTGCAATCACCTTCAGGTGCATGCAATGGTTGCCCAACATCTTCTGGCTCAATAACCATTGGCTCATTAAGAATTTCGGGTCTTTGTGATGCATCCTGAGGTTCAATTTCAGAACTAATAGGCGGCTGAACATGCTGGAATTCGACCTTTTTAGAGTAGACATCATTGTTTTTAAGCAGCTTTGCCCCATTAAACACAATATCTCGATTGCGTATAAACCTTTGAAGTTGAGGTAGTGAGACTCTATAGTCCATTTCTCCTTCATCTCCATATACCATGAAGATTCTTTTCATGGACTTAGCATAAAGCTTGCTCTTCAACTTAGGCCTTATGTGCACAAATGCCTCACAACCAGAAATGCGTAAGTGGCCACTCTCCCCCAAATCCTTGAGGGAGATTAGTGGTGGACAACATGCATCAGACACTCTCACACGTCGTCTTATTATTTCTCGTAGCCACACCATTAGACAAAGAACTAAAAGAGGCTGTTAGCTTTCTCTTGATACCATTTTCTTGAAAAAACTTAACAATCTCAGCTGATGTGAACTCACCACCATTGTCTGTACACAAGCATTTCAACTTCTGACCTATTTGGGTAGTCACAAATGCATGAAAAATCTTGAAAGAAGGAAATGTGTCACTTTTATTCTTGAGCAAATAAACCCATATTTTCATAGAAAAATCATGAACAAATGAAACAAAATACACAATTGTCTCACGAAATGGGCACATGGTGCCAACGGAAAGAATCAAACTGAACAGACTTTTAGCACTTCAATAACAACTGAATTGAAAGAGAGAGAGCACACACGACTCAGAGTGGCGGAGTTCCCCCCCAAGAGGGCCCTGTCCCCAAACATTGACGCCCCTTTCGGTATTTCTTTATATTGCTTCAATTGAGTACAATGCCGGTACTCCAATCCGTGCACCTTCACACTGAAGCATGCCAGAGAATGAGCCCTTGCACATATTTAAAGGCCCTTGGCCTTGAAAAGCAGTTACATGAAAAGCAGTCAAACTAAAAAACAACAGGTCCCAAAAGCAGTAGCGCCAAAAGCTGTCAGCGTGTTTTGCGAAAGTCTGTACAACTGCCACATCAGCTTGTACATGCGAAATCCGGGATTCTGTTGTCACGTGACACATCCAACCCTATGTGTCCGTGGACAAGCTACAACATGACCAGGGTTTAGTTCAGTCAAGCCAGTCTAGTATAGGAAGTGATCTGGCACTTTTGTGAGTCTGTTCGCAGACCGTGCATGTCCAGACACTTAGAGTAGATGCATATCCTCTGGTTGCACACAGCATCATCATCAGTATTCCCATCAGATTCCATCAGGATTATTTTACAAGGCAGAAAACCTATTTTTCCTATTGTTGACATTTTCACTTATCTATTAAGTGACTTTTGTTGGGAACTGGGTAGGGCAATTTGACTGAGTGAATATATAAGCAAACCTAGCACTAGCACTTTCTGCCAGAAGAGGAAGAAGTGCACAGGCAAAAGACTTGCAACAGGCATCTCTCTCTCTCTCTCTCTCAAGCAAGAACCTTGAAGGCCTGGCGTTTTCCAACAGTAAAGGCCAGCGTTTTTCAGCAAGAAAGCCAGCGTTTTCAGCTTGGATTCATCGGCGATTTTCAGCATTGATCCAGTGTTTTTCAGCATTGTACTACAACATTTTCCAGCCTGCATAGTAGCGTTTTCAGATGCAACAGACTAGCGTCTTCACAGGCAGCAGATCAGCGATTTCAGCCTAGCAGTTCAGCGTTTTGAAGACATCAAATCAGCATTTTTGCACGTGCAGCATCTAGCGTTTTTGAGTAGCAAAAGCAGCGTCTTGCACCAGCAAGGGCAACTTTTGCAACAGCAGAATTCAGTAGATAAGGAACAACCCAGAATATAGCATTTACAGCCATCGTCGTTGCCATCCTCGTCGTCGCCGTCATCCCCAAGTCTAGATCCACCTTGCTGATAGTCTCACGACTTGCATTAGCATCTTGTACCAAATTGTGCAATCAATAGCATAGACCGCTCACGCCATTGAGAGTGGGGCCCTTGGAGGAGGGTTTGACAACTTCCTGGTGTCGTAATCTCTTCTCTCTCTATCTCTTAGTCTCAGCACCTTCTTTCACAGTGTTCATTTACTTTGTTTGTGATCACTTGCACTCTCTCATAAAGAACGGAAGGCTCTCCCTTCCCTAAGTAAAAGGAACCTTGAGCACAGTTTGGAGCACTCATCTTGAGCAAAGTTAAACATTCACTTCCGGTGCACCTTACATTGATATCAAAGCTTTGACAGTGTTCTGTATCACTCAAGGAAAGAACCACATAATTTTTTTTTTGCTTGTTGCGGTTGCGTATAACCCAAGTTCTCTTGGGCGTGTCGTTTCCTAATCGTGTTTTTGAAGAGTGACAGGAAACCCAAGAAAGAAGGGTTTGTCCAGCCTCCCTTTGTGCCTCTTTTCACTCATTGAGAGCGGACCATGTACTTAGCGGCCGGCCAATCTACGTGAGGTGGAAAAAAGCAACCTTGGTGTAAGCACAAGGCCGCCAAGGGGTGCACCCGTGGAAAGAGCAGAACTCGGGTGAAGAAAAGATACTTCTCTAACACAAGTTGCAAGCGAAAGAAGAACCTCAAGAACTCAAGAACGTCAAGAACCCAAGAACCTCAAGACCCCCAAGAACCTCAAGAACCCAAGACCCACAAGAATCCAAGTTCCTCGTGAACTTAAGAACCAAAGATCACAGTGTATGGTCATCACCTGAAGCGGAATGGATAATTCGCATGGAGGTGATGGGCATGACAGTAGCGAAGAAGAATCTCGCCACCAAGGAGGTTTTTCGGATCCTCCCCCTTCCCCATCTACGCCACGGATTGTACCAAATCCTATGGAGGCTTTGATCAAGTTGATGATGGACATGATGGCACAACAAGAAGCGAATCGCGTTGTGATGGCACAACAACAAGAAGCTAATCCCGTTGCAATGGCACAACAAGAAGCGAATCGCATTGCGATTGCTCAACAAGAAGCGCAACGCGTTACCTTGGAGCGTGAGCGCCAAGAATAACAGGCAGCCTACGACGAACGGATGATTCGCGAGCGTGAACAAGCGCGCTTGGCGGACAAGGAACGAAAAGAAAGAAAAGCAGAAAGAAAGGCAGCTTTGGAGTGTGAGCACGATGATGCGCGCTTGGCGGCCGAAGAAAGACAAGCGGCCTTGGAGGCCGATCGTGAGGCACAGAGAGAATTACGCATCCAAGAATTGGTTTGACAGGTTCTCGCCTCGTAGTCCGAGCCAGCCAAAGATGTTGGTAGTTCATCAAGTGGCGCAAGCCGAGATTCGGACTTCAACAACCCAGTCATAGAGAAGATGATGTTCAGTAAGTATAATGGTAAGATGGATGCTACGGTTATTCATTCTTGGTTGCATCAATGTAATGCTTATTTTGCGACAACTAAGAAGACAAGGAATAGCAAGGTTTTGATGGCAGCTATGTACCGTGGCGGTGATTCCATCAATTGGTACCACGCCTGGCAAGAGGCACAGTTGGCAGCGCACCTAGAGGAAGCCAACGAAGACACGCCCCTTTCTCTCAATTGGGCCGACTTTCAAGACAAGCTCAAGGCGCGGTTTATGCCACCCTAGTACCTTGTACGATTGAAGGACGATTGGTGCAGTCTCAAGCAAAATGCTATGCCAGTTATGTCTTTCTCTAATCGTGTTTTGCAGCTCGGCACTCAATTACGCAAATCGGATGCGGAGCGCAAAGAGGCATTCCTTTATGGATTGGACGAGTATATCAAGTATGATGTCGAGGTGCTCGATCCAATTGATCTCAACAAGGCGGTAGCAATTGCTCTCGTAGAGGAGATGAAGCATAACAAGGGAAAGCCTAAGGAAAACAAGACTTCAACAAATACCTCTCAAACTTCGCAGAACCCTCAGAACGGTAAGAACGGTAAGAATGGTAAGAACGGTAACTCTTCTAACCAATAGTCTCTCAGAAAAGAACTCTCCAAGTGAACCTAAGGGTAAGGCTAACACAATTGCTAAACCTAAGCTCACTCCAGATGAAAAGGTAGAACAAGGAATTTTAGGTAGATACATCACGTCGGAAGAGCAAAGCACTTATTCTAAGAAAGGTCGTTGTTTTCATTGTCACATCAAGGGTCACATAAAAAGAACATGTCCTAAGCTTGAATCGAATGAACCCAAAGCACCCACAAAACCCACTTCCTCTGTCGATGCAATAAATGAAAACACGAGTGTGACCCAAGTCTCTCATGATCCTCCCATTGATGAGTCTCTCATTAAGGGTTCTGGTCATGTGAATGGTCAGCCTTTTGTGATATTGTTTGACCCAGGCAGTATGCATGATTTATTAGTGACTCTCTTGTCAAAAGTGCCCGCTTGGAGGTTCGCAAGAATCTCCTTTCGAGGTGTCTGGCTTCTCTCTCGGTATGGACTCTCTCATCACGCAAGAGTGCCTGGATGTTTTGTTCACTGTTCAATAAGTGTCCTTCCGCAGAAAATTTGTAGTCTCTCCTCTTTTAGGACGTGATATGCTTTTGGGCATTCGATGGTTTCGTGAGCATAACCCTCTCATTGATTGGGCAAAAAATACGTACATTTTCAATGCCAAAAGTGACTCTCCCCTTGTCATTCGTGGAGAGCAAGTTGTTCATTCTCCATCTCTCATTTTAGGCGAAGATTGAACGGATTCAGGAGAAGGAGACTCTCTCAGTCTCGTCTTCTCCAAAGCATGACACACATGATTTGCATGATAATGACAAACATGATGAATTGATAATGACGAGCATGATGATTTGGATAATAAGGACAAGCATGCTGATCAAGATGTGATTTCTCACAAGCATGATGATTTGCATGAAGATGATGTGATTGTTCACAAGGATGGTGTGTTAGTTGATACTTTCTGTAGTGAAGCTAACCTCCTTGCAGATTCGATCAATCACGAAGAACCGATCTTGGCTCTCGAGCCTAGGTCCAAAGAACCCCCACAGGAAGTACTATGTGTTCGCATGATTAGTTAGCACGCATTGTTCGAGTGTTTCATTCGTGATCGTTTCCTGTATTTTAGTTAGCGTCTTTATGTGATCCCTTTCCAAAGGCATGACATATTGTTCACTGAGCACGATTCACTCATGAATGAGCACGGATGTATGCGGATTTCTGATGAAAAGCTGAAAAGTATGCATTCAAGGAAGTCACATTCCATGTCTCTTCCTTGGCATGACACAGTTGTAGAAAGAGCTCAAGAAGGATTGAGCATCAAGCATCGGCATTTCCATTGTGATTTGCTACAGTTGATTGACTTAGATCAGAAAGTCACGATTCGACCCCATTGTTTGCGTGTGTTTGATGAATGGTTTGGCACTCCGTCTCTATGTTCATCTACATTGCATGCATAGTCTTTAGAGAAGAAGAGATTTTTTTCAGTCACTTTACATGGAATGGGTATGTTCATGTTTTTGTGTTGGAAGTGGTTTCATGAATTTTCAGCCTCGGAGATTCTTGAAGAAGGTAGACGCATGATTATAGACGAAGTGGAAGCATTGAAGATGACTTTGTGTCGCTTTCGGTGCGGCCCAAAGAAGAAGGCATTGCAGACCTTTGTGAAGTTCAAGTATCGCACGACCCACACATCAGAGTTGGTCGGCGAAGAGTCTTTTCTAGGATTCCAGATGCAATTGGTGATCTCCCTCGACGCTATACAATTCGGTACCAGTACCTCACTTTGAAAAGGAGGGGATGTCACTTGACACATCCAACCATATGTGTCCGTGGACAAGCTACAGCATGACCAGGGTTCAATTTAGTCAAGTCAGTTTGGAATAGGAAGTGATCTGGCACTTTTGTGAGTGTGTTCGCAGACCGTGCATGTCCAGATACTTAGAGTAGATGCATATCCTCTAGTTGCACACAACATGATCATCAACATTCCCATGAGATTCCATCAGGATCATTTTACAGGGCAGAAACCTACTTTCCCTATTTTTGACATTTTTCACTTATTTATTTAGTGACTTTTGTCGGGAAGTGGGTAGGGCATTTTGACTAAGTGAATATATAAGCAAACCTAGCACTAGCACTTTCTGGCAGAAGAGGAAGAAGTGCACAGGCAAAAGACTTGCAACAGGCATATCTCTCTCGCTCAAGCAAGAACCTTGAAGGCCTGGCGTTTTCCAACATTAAAGGCCAGCGTTTTTCAGCAAGAAAGCCAGCGTTTTCAGCCTGAATTCACTGGCGATTTTCAGCATTGAACAACAACGATTTTCAGCACTGATCCACAGTGTTTTTCAGCATTGTACTACAACATTTCCCAGCCTGCATAGTAGCGTTTTTGGCTGCAGCAGACCAGCGTTTTCATAGGCAGCAGATCAACGATTTGAGCCTAGCAGTCCAGCGTTTTGAAGACATCAAATCAGCGTTTTTGCACCTGCAGCATCTATTGTTTTTGAGTAGCAAAAGCAGCGTTTTGCACCAGCAAGGGCAGCGTTTGCAACAACAGAATTCAGCAGATAAGGAACAGCCTTGAATATAGCATTTTCATCCGTCGTCGTCGCCATCCTCGTTGTCGCCGTCGTCCCCAAGTTTAGATCCACCTTGCATCATAGTCTCACGACTTGCATCAGCATCTTGTACCAGATGGTGCAATCAATAGCATAGACTGCTCTTGCTATCGAGAGTGGGGCCCTTGGAGGAGGGTTTGACAACTTCTTGGTGACGTAATCTCTTCTCTCTCTATCTCTCAGTCTTAGCACCTTCTTTCACAGCGTTCATTCACTTTGTTTGTGATCACTTGCACTCTCTCATAAAGAACTGAAGACTCCCTTCTCTAAGTAAAAGGAACCTTGAGCATAGTTCGGAGCACTCATCTTGAGCAAAGTTCAACATTCACTTGTGTTGCACCTTACATCCGTACATGCTGCCACGTCATCAGTTATTACGCTTTGTCTGTGTGTGTGTGTGTGTGTGTGTGTGTGTGTGTGTTGGCCCTGCTTTAATTTTTAAGGCCTTTAGGTCACTTAGGCCCCATCGGACGTGGTCCCATAAGTGGAACCTATTCATCTCTTATATAAGGAGCCTTTGTATCACAGTTTCAATGAATCAAACACAGAGTTTCCTAAGTCTTATCACTGAGTCAAGTTTAAGTTTCTAATGTCTTAATCATGAATTTAAGTACTCAATTAAGGATTAGTAACTAGAATCCTTATAAGAAGAGTGCCTCAACCCCTTTCATTGTCGCATCAATTCCACGATTTCTAGCACATGGTGGAGCATGACATTTCATCAAAACCCTGAGCCGTAATTGTTTAGTAAGGCATAACTTTCCATGCATCATGCAAAAGTCATTCTTAAGCATGTAGTGTTCATGATGTTGCCCATCAACAAGCTGATCGTAAATTCTTGCAAAATCTGAATCTTCAGCATATTGTCTCTTCATTTCGTCTAGTTCACAATGGTACGGAATTGACACTGCTGAAATTTGGGGCTTTCGTGACAACGCATTAGCCACCCATGTTCTTTTCCCTTCCACATGCACATTGTGAAAATGGAACATTGACAAGATGTTTGCCCATCGCATGTGTTTCTCAGACAACTTTGTTTGCATGAGAAAGTATTGCAAGGTTTGATGATCTGTTTGGACAAAAAAATTAGCCCCTAGCACATAGTGTTTCCAACTAGTGAGGGCGTGAATTACTGCCAACAATTCTTCTCATAAACTTGCAAGTTCTTTTCAGTCTTCAAAAGAATTTTGCATTAGAACTGCACCAAGGCTGTGGCCACATGTATCACATTGAACCATAAAAGGTTTCAAAAGAGCTGGCAAAATTATTACCGAATCTGAAGTGAGCTTTTCTTTCGAGTGTTTGAAGGCTAGAATTTCCTTGGCTGTCCACTTGAAAGTAACTTTTTTCCCTTCGTAGCGTATGGAGTGGAGAAGCAATCTCAACAAAATTTTGGACGAACCTCTTGTAGTAGGAACATAAGCCTAGAAAGCTTTGAATGTCATGTACGGACTTCAAGTCTGGCCATGACCTAATTGCTTCCACTCTGGCGGGATCCATACGTACCCCGTCCTTTGAAACAATGTGCCCAATGTAGTAAATCTCTTCCAAAAAGAATTCGCTCTTCTTTGCATTAATGAGTAGCCTATTAATGTACCCATGAAGTTTCTATGTGGTCTAAATATTCTATCCATCATTCTATTGAGCGTGGCAGGAGCATTTGTGAGATTGAATGGCATGACAAGAAACTCGTAGAGATCAAATGTTGTCCTGAATGCAGTCTTATTCACATCTTCTGGCCTAATGCGTATCCGAAGGTACCCACTCTTTAGGTCTATCCTGATAAACAATGACGCTCCCTCAAGACGATCAAGAATGTCATCTATCCTTGGTATGGGGAACTTGTGCTTGATGGTATTCTTATTCAAAGCGCAGTAGTCAATGCACATGCGCCATGAACCATCCTTCTTTAGCACTAGGAGTACAAGCAAACAAAAAGAGGATGAACTGGGCTGAATCAGCCCCTTCTCTAAAGGCTCGTTGACTTGACTCATAATCTCTTTCTGCTGGATTGCACTAACCTTGTACGGTGATCTGTTTGGTGGACTAGAACCTTGCACAAGATCTATGGTGTGATCCTTAGGTCTCTGATGAGGTAATTCCCCTAGCAAAGAGTCCGAAAAACAATCACGGAAACCACTTAGAAAAGTTGACCTATCGTTATCCAAGGTAGATAAATTAGATACAACTCCAGGTACTTTTTTTGCAAAGATCAAGTACGCAGAAAGACGATTCTTTATTACAGAAGAAATAGCAGAAGCAGAAACAATTGGAAGAGACTCACCAATCTTTTTGTTGTAAGTATCCACCATATTATGCAACTTGTAACACCATGCGATACCCAATAACACATCACAACCCTCAAGTGGCATAATATGGAATTCTTATGCATCCACATAACTTTGAATGTGCAAACGAAGTTTCCCTAGAATGGGAGTAACAAGCTTTGAATGACCTGGGCATGCCAAACATGCTTCACCTGTCATACCCATCTCCTCTGCACGAATGTCCAATTTTGATGCCAATTCTAGTGAGATGAAATTTGCACGGGCTCCTGGATCAAAGAAAACCAATATTGTTTGGTCTAACTTTGCCTCAAGCTCTGCACAACTCTGTGGCATCTATGTTTGATTGGTCACCAACCAAATCTGGGACAAGTTCTGCCCTGGGCTTTGGCTTCTTTCCTTTATGCCCTGACTTGTTATCCTTTTCGTGTGACTTCTTTTGTGGGCATTCATTCTCAAAATGTCCCTCCTGTTCACAAATGAAACATTTCTTGGCCTCTCTTGGAGCTTTTCTTTCTTCAAAAGATTTGCCGAAAAAATGCCTTTTCTATCCTTGTCCTCGCCCAAAAGAAGGTTAAGACTGCTTCTTGGACGTGTTAGCTTCATCAGTGGAGAGTTTCTTTGGGGGAGGCTTTGAAGACTTTGCTGCAACAATGCTCTTTGTTGAAAACTGTTGCTATTAAATCCATCGGAATATCCTTTCGATAGATTGATGGCCACTCTCGCATTCTCAATCAATTGTGCCATATTCATGACAATAGTCTTTGTGCAGTAGTCCTTGATCTTCTTGGGCAATCCGCAACAATACTTCTCAATCTCTTTTGACAATGGCACAAACCTATAGGAGGTTACTGACAACAATGCGGCCTAGAACTGTTTATTGTACTCATCAAGATTCACACATTTTTTAGCATTCAACTCGTGCCATTACGTCATCACATTCACTTCAAAAGTGTTTGTAAGCCATGCAGGTGCAAAAAGATGTTTGAACTGGACCCACGTTGTAGGGGCTTGACCCTGATTCAACAATGTGGTCCACCATTGAAGCGCATTTCCTTTCAAGAAAGTGGCAGCCTTGCGTATCTTCGAAGACTTCGTGAAGTTTTCTCCCGCATAAGCTGCATGAAACTGTTGTATGAAGGTCAAAGCCTTCAATTGATCTTCAGTTCCCCTGAAAGTTTCAAACTTCACTGCCTGTGTCACATACAGATGATGTGGCATGACAACTCGGGTAGAGACTGCGGACAGATGATGACGTTGTAGAATTTTCACAGTTCGCACTGACAACTGATGACGTGGCAACCTGTACGACCCTCTGGCAAAAGCGTTGATAGCATGCTGACGTGGGAGAGCTGTATGGATTTTCTGCAAATTGCGTTGGCTGCGTTTGTTGGCAGATTCTTGGGACCAATTGCTTTTGGGACTAATTTGCTTTTGAGTTTAACTGTTTTTGGGGCTTTGCTTTTGGGGCATCCCTTGTAAGAATAAAAAGGACCCAAGGGGCCTCACTCTTTTGAGCATCTGGACGTAGAGTCTGAGAGCAGAGGACCCCTTCGGGAGTTGTACTTTGGTCAAGCATTAATATAATAAAGAAATACCGAAAGGGGCGCTAGGTTTGGTGGCCAATACCTCTAGGCACGGAACTACGCCGGGCAGTGTCGACTAACTTATTAAAGTGTGATAAAGTTTTGAAGTATTTAAAGTGGTTCTCTCATGTGGTGCTAGATTCCAGATTTGGGGTGCTCAAGCCTGTGACAATGGTATCAGAGCATGGCCAACTTCTCTTCTACCGGGTAATCCGATCCTTTTACCGTGACACACATGGATTCAAACGACGAATCTCGCAAGAATGAGACGAACCCTCTTGACACTTTAGAAACAGGAGACATCACGGGAAATTCAAACGGATCAGCAGATCCCGATTACGGGCCACCTTGTTCTACGGGATATCAATTGATGGAAATGCAGCGTCAACAACAGGTTGATGATTGTGCAAAGTAGATGCTTCAGTTTGCAAAGGATCCCCAGTATGCCAAATTTTTGCCTCGGCACCGATTGATGAGGTGCATTCCCAATGGCAGAAAGCCATCGGTTCCCCAATAAAGTAAGCCCTCAAGAAACCTCCTGCCCCATGGATGTTTACTAAAGATGAACTGGAGGACGTGGGTGAAAGAAGAGTCAACCAATTGTTGGGGGTAAAGAAGAAGCAACTGAAGAAACGTAATAAGGGAACTGACTTCCCTGGTTACGTGGGCCAAAAATCCTCTTTTGAGAATGCCAAAAACAAAAGCGTGTATGCTTCGAAGGATTGTCCAGCTCGTCCTCATCTTCTTCTGAGAGCTCGAAGAGTTCATCCTCTTCTGACTCGAGTGATGAGGACAAAAAGGGCAAGAAGCGAGGAAAGGACCATACGTTATTAAAAAAGGAAGCACTTTTACAGAGCCAATCAGTAAAGTTTTCTCGAAGACAAGGGCAAAAAGGCCAAGGAATTCAAAGAGGGAGGATAGACAGCAAAGTTTGAGTACTTTTCAGGGTTTCGAGATGCTCCCAAGGCTTTAGCCTTTATCCAACGGTTTGACATAGCATTTTCTAGAGGCCGCTATACAGAGCACTCCAAGATTAGACGGGCAACATCCTTTTTGAAAGGCAATGCACGGACATGGTGGTCCACTCTCCTGTTAAGAAAAAGAAGCACCGTAAGAAACTCTTTATTTCTTCATGGCTCACACAAGAATACGAACGAGACGTGATTACTGATTGGAATCATATTCGGATGGTCAAGGCAGAACCTTTGGATACTTACTGTGAAAGATTTTGGGATGTCTTCCTACCTGCTTCATCCTTTAAGAAGATCAGTTTCAAGGAGGAAATTGAGCGCTTTTGCTGTGGACTTTCTAAAAAGTTTGTGCAAGATGAGATGGCTACATAGGGATCTAGGTGCATCAATACTTCTCAACGGATGAGATAACTAGATGATTGAAACACTGTGTTCAATATGAACTAAGTGTATGATTTGTGAACTGCATGGAAATTCCCCAAGATGAATTTGATTTATGTATGAAATTAATGTTTTTTGGAAGAACTTAATGAGATGATGATGAATTCAGAGCAATGACAACTCCAGAATGAACCTGACAATGAAAGGAATCATTAATTTTGAATCACGAATGATCTAATGGAACTATCGTGAGCGCATCAAAAGTTCCTGCGGGATGAGATGGCCACACAGAATGATTGAACCACTCTGTTCAGTATGAACTTAGTGTGCTATGGATTGGGATCCCCAAATGATTACTCGCACACAACAGTGCTTGAGCGCAAATGAAATGATTGACCAAATGGCTGCAGCATTTCGGTCTCCCTAGATTAGAACGAACTCTATGGACGTGATCGCAATATGGGATTAGTCAATCCCACATCAGTGAGATCTGGGATAGATCTAGATGCGATTGCTAAATATGTTGCCATGGTCCTAGATTAGAACGAACTCTACGGACGTGATCGCAATAGATTAGTTAAATCGACATCCGTGAGGTCCGGTGCAGATCTAGATACGATTGGTAGTTACGTTGCTAGGAATCACGATCCTAGATTCTATGTGATGTGATCTGAATGTGACTATCGTCTTTGTACAAGTGCTGGATTTGTGTCGTATAGTGCGTCAATATGTAGAGTTAGTGTCTACTGAACTGGTTTATGGCTTATGTCTGATTTTGCAGGCGTAATCGAGGGCGATTACAATTCTTTCAAGAGGAGGGTATGTCACAAACAGATGATGTGGCGTGACCACACCCGGGTAGAGAGTGCAGATAGACGATGGCTTGTCAGAATTTTCGCAGTTTGCGCTTACAGTTGACGACATGGCAGCCTGTACGACCCTTTGCAAAAAGCGTTGATAACATGCTAACGTGGTAGAACTGTATGGATTTTTCGCAAATTGCAATGGTTGCTTTTGCTAGTAGATTTTTGGGATTAATTGCTTTTGGGACTATTTTGCTTTTGAGTTTATTTGTTTTTGGGGCTCTTCTTTTGGGGCATCCCTTGTAAGAATAAAAAGAACCCAAGGGGCCTCACTCTTCAGGGCATCTGGACGCAGAGTCTCAGAGTAGAGGACCCCTTTGGGAATTGTACTTTGCTATAATATAGAAATACCGAAAGGGGCGCCAGGTTTTGGGGCCAATACCGTTGGGCACGGAACTACATCGGGCCGTGTTGATTCACTTATTAAAGTGTGATAAAGTCGTGAAGTATTTAAAGTGGTTCTTGTGTGTCGTGCCAGATTCCCGACTTGGGGTGCCCAAGCCTGTGAGACAGCCTGCCCATCTTATAATCCTAAGGCTGACTCAAGGAGTCAAATTGTCATAAACAAGTGGCGGTGCTTCGGAATTGACCATTCCAACACTCGCATCATTTGTTTTACCTGTCATATCTGCATTTTGGGCATATGGCTGCGAAAAACCAGCCATACCAAGTTGTGTTCTAGGCATTCGTTGACCATACGCACCCTGAAAACTTGGTTGGACACCCATGTTCCCATACATAGGGTTAACCATGCCTAATTGCATTTTCACAAACACATTGCCCGGCATATAACTTGTGGCAGGTCCAGCCATAGCTTGAAACACTGAACCACCTCCAAAATAATCAGGATATGAAGTAGGTAATGGAAGGGTCTTACGCATAGCCTGTTCATTATACCCTTGACCATTTACAAACGGTTCCTGCCCAGGTAAAGCAAATTCACCATTGGTTGCTCAATCACATGGGCTTTCCCTCCAGCATCATGAGACCTCTGTGCATGGGAAATCTCCTTTTCTTGCAATAGCTCAGTCATGCCTTGCGCCGGAGCGTGAAAACCCTCTGTCGGAGTCTGTAAATCGTGTCTAGGAACCTGTAAGAACTCCTGCATCCTTGGATTGTTGGCCAACCACTGAAACATTTCCATGCAGCTACGCAGTTGAGCTCTAAACAACCTGTCCTCTTCTTGAAGAGTTGAAGGAACTTTCTCTGTGCCATGTGAGGAAGATCCCTCTTCAGGTACTTGGTCTCTCTTCTCTGCCATATTGACGAGCTATGTGTTGCTTTCACCCACAACAATCCACACTGCACTTTTTGAAGAAAAACTGGCTATCCCGTCGGTGGAACCATATAACTGGCCTCTACATAGTAGAGGGCGCATAGAGCATTGAGAAGAAAAGAGAA
This sequence comes from Adiantum capillus-veneris, assembly GCF_014529385.1. Lineage (NCBI taxonomy): Eukaryota > Viridiplantae > Streptophyta > Polypodiopsida > Polypodiales > Pteridaceae > Adiantum > Adiantum capillus-veneris. Next base: position 86,329,016 of record NC_140956.1, on the reverse strand, counting down.
CACGAATGCGTCCAGTGACTAGATCGTCATTGCGCACACGAAGACCGACACCCTGTAGGTCCCAAAGACTGGCGCCCCTTTCTGTATTTCTTTATTCAATTGAAAATAGACAATCCGAACACTTAGACCAAACTCTCACAAGCAGTCCAAACTTGGCGAGGGCTGATGTCACAAGACGGGCACCACGTGCCAATAGAAAAGAATAGACTGAACAGACTTTTAGCACTTCAATAACAACTGAACTGAAAGAGAGAGACGACAAGCGACACGGAGTGGCGGAATTCCACCCCAGAGAGTATTGGCCCCAAACCTTGATGCCCCTTTCGTTGTTTCTTTATATTGCATCAAAACAGTACAAGCTGGTACTCTAGACTCTGCACCTTCTCCAGGAAGCATGCCAGAGAATGAGCCCTAGCCTCATATTTAAAGGCCCTAGGCCCCAAAAGCAGGTTTTCATGAAAAGCCTTCAACCTCAAAAGCTTCTGGTCCAAAAGCAATGCCAGAAAGTTGCAAGCGCAAATCACGGAAATCCGTACAGCAATCAGCGCAAAATGCGAAAATCCGTACAGGCTGCCACATCATCATGTCGATTTTCGAAAATTTGCCACGTCATCAATTTGTGTGTGTGCGGGTCCTGCTTTATTTTAATCCTTTATGTCACTTGTGGCCCCATCGGAGGGGGTCCCCATATGTTGGTAGGAACTCTTCTGTTACTTGTTCTTCTTAGGGTTTAGGCCCCTCGGCCGACATCTGCAAGTTGGCTCCCTTCTTCAGGGCTTTGACACGTCAGCAGTTTGTGACAACTGAAATTGTAGATTTTTGACCCAATTTCGGCGACGTAACGACGCCAAAACCCCTGTAGGTCAAGTACATGTCTAGGACGGATTCCTTCACAATTTAGAAGCTTTCTGGTGAGCTATAACAGAATTTCAGCGTGCTGTAGTTCTTTGTTTTGCCACTGTCGGGTGCTCAAAACCCTGTACTTGCATCCCAAGGAGGCTCCTCTGGTGATTTCTTGCAGTTTAGGTGCGAAACCCTAAACCTGCAGAAAAACACCATTTTGTAATTTTCTGTTTTGGATTGTTTTGAGCGGAGCGAACACGTCTAGGCATGTCCCAGGAGCTCTTTGTGAGATTCTTCATCTCCAGATGCTTCGCACACTGTCTACAGGCTTCGCACACATCACGTGCATTGGTCCTTGGTTGTGGGTTGGCCACCCGTACACCTTCTGGACAGGGATCTCAGGCACACTTAGGGTTGTTCATCACATTTCCCACTTTAGACCTGTTTTGGTCACATATTCCCCCATCTATATTGGAGGGTCATATTTTTAGGTCATTGGGCTATATTGAGGATTATGGCCCGACCAGCCCCTATTCTCCTATATATAGGAGGGGGGGCACCCTCTTTCTCATTGTCTTGTCTCACACCATGTAGCCATCTGGAGTTATTGGGCTGCCAGTCTTTCCACCATCTGTTTCATGTCATGTCTCTTCTCTCTCTCTCTCTCTCTCTCTCTCTCTCTCTCTCTCTCTCTCTCTCTCTCTCTCTCTCTCTCTCGTGCCATTGTCTCTTTCTCTCACCTTTCGCTGCACACTCTGACATGGTATCAGAGCTTCTAGGCTGAGGATTTGCCATCGCTATCCCCTGGGAGGACCTTGTGGCGGATTTCATCGCGAAGAACTTCTTCATCTCCACCAACGTTTTCTGGCAGTGGGGTTTTCTTCTTGGAAAGCTGCGTTTTTGCTCTCAGGCCTGCATGTTGTGGACCGTAGCCTCTTCTGCCATAGTTACATGGGACGGCGGGTCGGGGTCGGGAATGGGGACGGGGACGGGGACGGGACGGCAATAGTCAGGAAACGGGGACGGGGTCGGGACGGCAAAAAAAAAAGAAGAGTTTTTTTGGCATTTTTTGACCTATACACATGCCACACACATAGTGCATCACTTTGACCACAAATTTACACTAAATAGACCAAAGAACATGATTCATATAGACGCAAATGTGCTAATAAAACATCGAGAAATGAGGACCCAAAGGGTGGCTTTTATAGCCATTGGGGTGCTTCAAAGTTCAAACATATGGCTATTGGAAAGAAACTAGCCTCTAGAAATGATCAGGTTTTCAAATTTTTAAAAAAGTCCCCTCCCATCCCCTTCCGTCCCCTGCCGTTCCCTGCCGTCCCGGGACGTTTGCCTGCGTTCCCACTTGGCAGTCCTTTTTCCGTCCGTCCCCACCCGTCCCCGTCCCGGAAATGGGCGTCCCCCGTCCCTAGGGTCCGTCCCCTCCGTCCCCTGTGACTATGTCTTCTGCACCTTTCCTCTGCCATCTTGCTGCCCCTCCTCTGCACCAGTGTTTTTCAGCCACCATTGGCCTAGCGTATTTGTTGCAGGAGGGTCATCATCTACTCTAGTGTTTTTCAACGAGCATCTGCGTTTTTCAGCCCTATGATCTTGCGTTTTTTGGGCAGGACAACAGCCAGTTGCACTAGCGTTTTTGGCAGCAGCAGCAGCTTACCAGCCTTTTTTTAATTTCAAGCCTTCCTCCTTGCTGATCTTGGACAGCCGGAGCCCCGCTCCTTGCCCCTTGGTCTCCCCACTAGGAAGCTGAATAGTTGGTGACTTTGCCGGTGATTTCCCGACTTATTTCTTGCTGATTTTCAGCCTGTTTTGGTGTATTTACAGCCCTCACCTTACACTCTTGGCATTCGGTGATTCCATTGCTTGTCGTTTTGCTCAAACCCTTGCGTTCTCGCGGTGTTTCCAGCTCCCTTTTGCTGCGTTTTCAGGTTTTGGACAGAGTGTTGCTCTTCAGGGGGGGTCCCCATGTCTTGTCTCATGTTGCTACACTGGGTTCCTCCATCTCAGTGGTGATCATCACTGATGGGCTATTGGACGCCCATCTTGTAAGGATTCTAGGTACTAATCCTTAATTAAGTACTTAAACTCATGATTAAGACTCAAGAAACTTGAACTGAACTCACAAAAAAGACTTAAGAAACTTGAACTGAACTCACAAAAAAGACTTAAGAAGACTCTGTGTTGATTGATTGAATGACTTGAAACTGAGTACAATAGGCTCCTTATATAGGAGACGAAGAGACACAAATGAAAAGAGACGTCTCCTGGTGAAGAGACACGACTTTAGACGTAAAGACACATCCTTTCGGCGAAGAGCTGCAACCATTGGGCGAAGAGTTGCACCCGTAGAGCGAAGGGGTACGACCGGTCGTCGAAGGAGTGTGGCTTTTGGCGAAGGGTCGTGACCATCCAAGCGTAGGGGTCCTCCTTGGCATGGCACTTCGCGTATCTGCAACTAGGAGTAGATGTAATACTTCAACATAGTCACAATCGTGACATTCCCTCCCTCTTTAAATAAAACCCAGGGTAGTTGTAGAAAGTCCGAGAGAAGGAGATGTATTGTTGTTGTGCTTCTGCATCCAAAGCTCTTTCTGTTAAGTCCCATGTTATGGCACTGTTATTGACCATAACTATTTTTCCAAACTGTAAACTGATCATATTTGTAACTTGTCTCATCTTTGTCAAAAGTATAAGTATCACATTTGCAACTCGATAATGTCTTTGTCAAAGTCATTTGTAACTTCGAGCTTTGTCCGATAAAAGATTGAATCTGTATCTACTTCGAGTGAAATTATTGGTAAACTGACTTGAGTTTTCTTTTGAGTGAAGAACACTGGTTGGAAATCTGTAAGGTATTCCATTGGTTTGTCTGGAACAGTAAAATCCTCCTGAAGGGATGTCGTAGATTGAGACAGAGTAGTGTTTGGAGGTATATCCATCTGTAAAGGTTTAGCAATAGAACAAGTTGTGTCTAAAGATTCATTTGCAGCGACTAAAGTCGTGCTGCAAGAGTTTGCATCTGATTTATTATTTGCATCGTTGAAGGCAAGGAATAGAGTCTTCAAGTTTGAAGAATTATCATTCACCACTGCATTTGGTATCTGTTCAGAGACAAAGACTTTATTCTGCAAGGACGGTGATGAGGCGAGTTTTTCTACCTGGATCACGACCAAAGAAGGGGTTTTGTGCTTGTCCGTTGTCACACAAGAACTGGAATCTTTTGAATCTTCAGCTTTCTCAACGAGTATTAAGGCTTCCAATTGAGAAGGGAAAGGTTGAAGGAGTTGTTGCCTCTTAGACCTCTGAAGAATCCTCTTGCACAAGGAAAGGATCAATAAATCTTTGATTTTACCACCATCAGATAAGAAAGACTTAAATGTAGGGCATGGCTCGCAAGGGGGAACTTGTCCAACGTCGTGGCATTCACGACCGAGTACTCGACTAGGGTCGGATATATGTGCCACTAAGTAAGTCCATCTTGATATCGCTGATGATCCTTTGGAAGCTTCATGTTGCTGCTTTCGTTGCTGATGATTCCAATAAGAAGTTGGTTGCTTAAAATTGTAGCTTTTCCAAGAATATTCATGTTGAGACTTTTGCTACTCGCACGAAGGTACTTTGTGTCTAGTTGTCTGTGAGAAACCATGTTTTGGGTGAGAAAGCTTCGGTTCCGAAGGCTTATGTTTGAGTTGTTCTTTCTGGTCGACCACTAAAGCGTCGGAGGAAGATGGCGGATAAGCAGCATTAGTCGTCCGAGAAGTAGTAGGACGACTTCGACCAGTGTTTTGCATCTGCATCTGCTCGAAGCGAGTGTGAAGTGATGCGTGGCTCGTGGAAAGTGCTGTCATCTGCTCTTTGAGAACTGCTATCGGGTCCTCGGGTATAGAATTGTTGCCATCTTGTGATTCGGCCATGTTGACTTCTCAGCGAAAGTAACCTATAACTTAAAATAAGCTCACGAACTGATACTTCGAGAGCAGAAACTGCTTCTGGAGCGGGTTCCGGCTCTGGGGTAGGAGAATCTGGGATAATTATCACTTCGGGTGTAGGAGGGTTTTCTAGCAAGTCGGTATCCGGAACCTCGTCTATGTACGAAAGAAAAAGGATGGGCACCCAAAACTCATAGTCTACAGTGGGTGCGGTTCCGATGGCGCACAGAGGAGAAATAGAGGGCCAGCGCTAGAGGGTGAAGTAGTGGGTCAGCGTGGCCAATCTGATAACGCTCGCTCGCATGCATTGTCGGTTTATTTATTTTTCTTTGTTCAAGAGGTGCACTTAATAGGGTGGTTCACATTGGGAATAATTTAAGGGATGGACGGGCATTTTAAAATCATTAAAATTGGAGCTATGTATACGCTGCTGCTGGAATATATTGTAAAACAGCCAGCGTAAAGAGTTGCCGAAGGGGTGCAGCGCATGAGATTTCAACAGCGAATTGCACAAAGGGGTGCGAGCAAGGGACAAGGGGTGACCTTTCACTAATAGGCATGCCCATTGATCTGCAGCAGTCAGCGAAGGTATTCAGCCCAGCAAAGCATGCGCCAAGGGTGCGAGCATGAAGGGGTACGCCATCGGGAAGGGGCACGAACACGAAAGGTTCAATTCAGCCCTTCGGGTTGTGTGGAGAAGGGTGCCACGTAGGGGCATATCACCTTTGGTAAAGGTGCGAGCAAGGGAGAGTTGGGTGGCCTTCTGTTGGGTCAGCGCCCTTTCTATCACAAAGTGATGACGTGGCTGCCCGAAACCCTAACCGCTGAAACCCTAATTCTGCTGCCAGAAAACCTAACTGCTGAAACCCTAATTCTGCCAAAAACCCTAACCTTAATTTTGGCATGACACGTGGCAACAGTACGGACGTCCGGGATTTGCGTCGGATTTTGCGGTGGAATTTGCGCTGGCTGTTTACGGCAGCTTTTTGACATGCTTTTTCTACGCTAATTGAAAGAGAGAGAATGAGAACCTTTTTGCTTTATGTTTACAAGCAAGAGAAAGAAAAGCTTTGTTTGCTTTATTTGCCTCTCTCTCTCTCTCTCTCTCTCTCTCTCTCTCTCTCTCTCGATTATCAGAGACAGAGAAAGCTTTTGCTTTAGCTTTTGATTTTCAGTTTTTGGAAAGCTTTTGGGGCTCTGTTTTTGGCAACCCTAGTACTTTAAATAAGCGGGCTGCCCTCTCATAACTCAGAGCATCTGGACGTAGAGTCTGAGTGTGAGCGCCTGTTCGCACTCTTGTACTTTGAACTCAGATTAATACAAAAAGAAATACCGAAAGGGGCGCCAGTCTGTGGGGCCAATATCTCTAGGCACGGAACTCCGCCGGGCCATTATAAATCAATTGTGAATTGTGAACTGTTTTGAAGTGGTTATTTGGTGCTATCGCGGTAGATTCTTGACTTGGAGTGTCCAAGTCTGTTATAGTGGTTTCAGAGCATGGCTAATTTCTCTTCTACGGGAAATCCGATCCCAAATTTTTTTTTTTCCGCGGCACCTATGGCTTTACGCAAGGATCAGTAGACTCCCTCTGCATCCGGAGATGCGGCGAGGGATCACAACGAAGATTCCAGCAAGGAGTATGGCCCGCCTCGGCCTACTCAGGCGGAGCGACGAGAGATGGAGCGTCGTCAATTGATCGGCGATGCAACAAAGATGATGCTCAATTTTGTGAAGGACCCAAAATTTGCAAAATATATGAGTGAGACTTCTTTTCAAGAAGTGCATGCGCAGTGGTAGAAAACCACAACACCACCCCTGAAATCCGCTCTCAAGAAACCTTCTGCTCACAAGAAATATTCAGAGAAGGAATTAGAAGAGGTGGTTGATGCACGGATTGCTCAGCTTTTTGACGCGCAAAACAAAGCTAAAAAGCACGGTAAAAAGCAAAAGAAAGGCACTGACTTCTCGGGTTATTTGGGACGTCAGTCGACATTTGAAAAGGCGAAGAAACAGAAGAAGCGTGTTCGATTTGAAGAAGTACCCAGTTCTTCTTCTTCTTCTTCTTTTGACAGTTCTTCTAGCTTATCTGACTCGAGCGAAGAAGACTGCAACGGCAAAAAGTGAAGCAAGAAACAACGCTTCGGAAAGGGCAAGAAAAAGGCAAAAAAGTTTAAATCTCGCCCAGTGAGCGACAGTTCTACAGAGGACTCGTCTACAGACAGTTCAGACTCTGACGACAGCAACTTTTATGCAAAGAAGAAGAATTTTTATAAAGCCAACCAATATGACTTTCTGGAAGATAAAAGCAAGAAAGTCTGAGAGTTTAAGGAAGGTGGACAGTCAATTAAATTTGACACGTTTTCGGGATATAGAGATGCATGCTTCGAAGGCTTTGTCTTTTGTACAGCAGTTTGACATCGCTTTCGCGGGAGGACGCTACTCAGAGCACTCTAAGATTCGGAGAGCTGCCTCTTACTTTAAGGGGAATGCTCGAACTTGGCGGTCCATGCTTCTTTTTTTAAACAAGACTGCGCTAGTTAAATGGCTGAAATTTAAGAAGATTTTTATTTCTTCTTGGCTGACTCAAGAGTATGAACGCGATATACGAACTGCATGAAACCATCTTCGGATGACCAAGAAAGATACAGTGGATGCTTATTGCGAGAGATTCTGGAGCTCTTTTCTACCTGCCTCTTCATTCAAGAAGGTCTCGTTCAGAGAACGGATTGAGCGGTTTACCTTGGGTCTACCTACAGAGATCCCAGATCACTGCTTGGAACGAATGTTAGCTTCTATTCAGGAGTTGATGAGTCATGCGTAACGGGGTTTTGCCATTCACTGTGGCAGTTTGACCTACCCCACCGATGAGGTCATGACACAACGAGCCGAACAGACTTCAACAAATGAAAGTAGAAAGAGAAAGAGCAACCCAGAAAAGAAGGATACACGACCCAAGCTTACTCCTCAGGAGAGAGCTCGCTTCATCAAGGAGGGGAAGTGCTTTGGATGCGGGGAACATGGACATATCCCCGCGAAGTGCCCTACAAAGGCACGGAAAGGACAGAATGACAAGGACGACGAAAGGCCTGAGAGTTCGAGAGTAGCTGAGGAACGTGGAAGAAAAGGCAAGATGAAAACAGGATTTGTAACTAAGTCAGACTTTGTAAATAATTATCTAATTAGTTGTGTGCACATTAGAATAGAATTAGCAGTTCTGGGGCCTCAGGTGCGCCCAAGTGTGGGCCAGTGCACCTCAGGGAGACCCTAGCAGAAAATACCCTGAAGCCCTAGCGATTGGGAAGTCGGGTCTTCAATAAAGGGGTAGATAGTAGCCTCAGATTTCAGGCTCAGAAAATTACGCGCGCTAGTGCAAGCACAGGAATGTGATGGGGTCCTTATATTAATAATAACCCTAAGGCCTGATTATTTTACGACCTTAGGATAAGTTAGTTAAAGTATTCTTAAATGATTTGCGCTAGACCAAATGGCCGGATAAGTGCGAACAGGTAATGCCAGAGCAGTGTCGGTACGGCAATGCGCTAGGGAGCAGCTAACATTTTCATTTGTTGCATCTATGTGTGTAGTTGTGCACTTAATTGCACATTTCATTAACTAGCATAGGATTTTTAAAGTCAAAAGTTGAATGGTTTTTAAATTTTAGAGTAAGTGTGCCACTTGGCACACTTTCCCAGGCAATCTCTCTCTCTCTCTCTCTCTCTCTCTCTCTCTCTCTCTCTCTCTCTTCATGCTAGCGCCCCCTCTTCTGGGAGACTATAAGAGAGCAGCCCCTCCCCCTCTTGCCAGGTTGGCAGTGCCTGTAAAGAAGAAGAAGAAGAAGGACAAGAGAGGACAAGAAAGAATAGAGCACGGAAGTCGCTTTTTCCTCTCTCAGTCAGAAGAAGAAGAAGAAGGACAAGAAAGAATAGAGGACGGGCTTTCGCCCCGTTCCTGTGCTTGTAAAGAATTCTCCCTTAGTAATAAAGATATTCTCTTTATGGGGGGGGACCAGCCTATCTTCTGGTCCCCAATGATGTGTCAAGCTTTCTCTCTTTCTCACCAAAGTCTCTTGAGTATATAAATTGCATTTGACAGTCAGTTTTCGCTTCCGTATTTTTGTGACAGGATTGGTTTCAGATTGTGTGGGTACCGATTCCAACACGATGGATGAGAGTACAGAACTTTGCCGAGCTTGGGGCAAAGTGAAAGACCAAGAGGCCCTGATCTTCTTTGATGGAGGAGCCAAGGCCAACTTCATTTCACCGGAATTGGCGGCGCGGCTCGAGATCACTCCCGATCGGATGGGACCACTTGTGGAGGCTGTTCTTGTCACAAACGGGAGCGCATAACAATATAAAATATACTCGGATAAATAGAATTTATCACTTAATACTGAAGCCAAAGAATATAGAGAGAAATAGATAGAGAGAGAGAGAGAGAGAGAGAGAGAGAGAGAGAGTGAGAATATCAACACAGTGCTGGGGACCAGAAGATGGACTGGTCCCCCTCCCTTAGAGAGAATCCTTTATTAGGGAGAATCTTTTTACAAGCACAAGAACCGGAGAAAACCCCTCCGTTCTAGTTCTCTGACTCAATGGTCGTTCCTTCCCGCAAGGGAAATTCGAGAGAGAAGCTCTCAATCCTTTTTCCGTTCGTACTCGGAGTTGAGACTCCGCAGACAATTTCCGAATTCCATTTCCGGAATTCCCAAGCGTAGGCCGAAGCCTTCTCGCTTCTCCTTCGCAATGAAGTACCTGCAAACACACACGCAAACATGCGACAACAATTCGTATGGCGAATCCACAATAGATACCTGTCGCTCTTGCGCGGGAAAAGCGACTTCCGTGCTTCGTAGTCTCGCGATCTCTGGTGTTATCTGGCGGCCGAGTCTTCTCTTGCAGACGTTGGTAACTTTTTTTTCAGTGAGGGCATGTGGTGCTTTTATAGCTCATTGACCACGGCACGAATAGCTGCTCACGTAGAGATCGCGGCCGTTTTTTTTAAAAATTTTTTTTTTCGTTTTTTTTTTTCTTTTCTACCCGAAATAGGGAGAGAGAATTCGCTGGCTGGTTTTGTTGCTTTATTTTCTAAGTGGCTGTCCACTTATTAAGTGGACGGCCGACATATTTTAAAATTGGTATGAACCTGCCCAAAAACTCAATAAAACCTTATAAGTTTAAAACAATGCTTTTCACAACACTTCCCAGGCGTCCCTGGATGCAACCACATGCACAAATGCAATGCAGACATAGATTCCTCGTGGGAAAGCGTTTGCTCTTCCCGAAAAACTCGTTAAAATTTTTCGCTTTTTAAGAAAAGCTTCTCAGAACCCATCTTTATTCTTGTGCTTGCATCTTTACGTGTATTCCTCTTTTCCAGTTCGGATATCCTCTCGACTATTGATATCCCCTTTCCGATGCACCCATCACCCACCTTGTGACGCATCAGGAATACCCATCACCTAGTCCTTTCCTACCAAACTTACGGTACAATCCCCTTCACGATGCTCTATATCACCCATCCTATGACGCATGAGAGATGTCCGTTCTCGGATGGTCGGATACTTCTTACTGATGCTCCCTGTCACCCATCCGTTGTGACGCAGTAGAAGTACCCGTTCTTGGTGGCCTTACAGATATTCCCTTTCATAGTGTTCCCGTCATTACTTTGAATGACGCACTAGGGATACTCTGTACTCGGATGTCTCCAATGAGAAAAACACTCTCACTTAAAATTCCAATTATTCATTTAGAATTATTTTTCTTAGTGTTCCAAGCGAGAAAACCCTCTCGCTTATAAATCCAATAATTCATTTAGAATTATTTTCCTGTCAGATAAAGCCAATTTAGCAATAGTTCTAGCGGCATCCGGCAGCCATTACACCTGTCATTGGCAAACTTCGGTTGCATTGTCACGTGTATTTGGGGCATGAGGACTTTTACATAATGCCTTTGGAAGGTTGTGATGTTCTCTTGGGAATTCCCTGGTACCACAAGAACAACGCCGTGGTCGATTATCGGGCGAGGAAAGCGACATTGACTACAGAGAAGGGCAGAACCATTGTACTTGACATTAAACTGAAGGGCGAGTCTGTCCCTATTGTATCTGCTTCGGCCATTTCTAAATTAATGAAATACAGTCTGTTTGTTTACTCGATCTTAATGAAAGAGTTGAGTGATGAGGATAGGACAAATATGTATAAACTTGATAAAGAATGCCAAGATTTTCTCCACTCTCATGTCGATTGCTTCTCAGAGGGCCTACCAGGCGAGTTACCACCTGCTCGTCCTGAAAATCATACCATTAATCTGATACCTGGAAGCACACCACCGAACCGGCCACCTTACCATGTGAGCCGAGCATAGAATGAAGAGATTATGAACCAAGTGAAAGACCTCTTGGAAAAGGGTCTTGTCCAGCGTCCTGCGACATTTAACCGGATGATGGACAAGATTTTTCGAGAGTACAGGCTATTTGTTGGCACTTTCTTTGACGATATCATTGTTTTCTCCAAGAATGAGGCAGAACATAGAGATCATCTGCTTCAGTTCTTTCAGGCATTACGAGATGAAAAGTTAGTGATTAATGCAAAGAAAAGTGAATTTTTCCTACCAGAGATACACTTTTTGGGACACATTGTGTCAGCAGCAGGAGTGAAAATGGATCCGGCCAAGATAGAGACTATCCGTGATTGGCCCGATTTGAAGAATGCCCATGAAGTAGAAGCTTCTTGGGACTGTGTTCGCACTATAGGCGGTTCATTCGAAAGTTTACAGAGGTTGCTTCCCCTTTGCATATCTTGACACAGAAAGGAGTCCCTTTCTCGTGGGGACCCGACTTTGAAAGAGAAATTGACTACGGGACCAGTTTTGACTCTGTCGGACTTGCAGAAGTCATTTGAAGTATATTGTGATGCTTGTGGTCATAGTCTGGGTGCGGTCTTAATGCAAGAAGGCCATGTCATTTCTTACGAGAGCCTATTGTTCTCAAGGCCGGAAATGATAGCACAGATTTATGAGAAAGAGCTTTTGGCGGTTATCCATGCTCTTACTCAGTGGCGGCACTACCTACTCGGAGCGGATTTTATTGTCTTTACAGACCACCAAAGTTTACGCTACTTCTTGTCATAGAAGCAGCTATCGGAAAAGCAGATGCGGTGGGCGAACATCTTGTCACAGTTTCACTTCCAGATTGTCCATGTTCAGGGACAGAAGAATGTGGTGGCAGATGCTTTGTCTCAGAAGCTGTTGGTTCCGGCTATTTCCGCTATACATCATAGGAGCTTTGAGGATGTGGTCGACCAATATGCCACAGATATAGATTTTGCCGTTGAGGGAAAAGGTTGTGATTGAATGCCACTGTCCACCTTTTACGGGTCAGCGCGGCATCGCTACCACCATGAAAGGGGTAGAGAGATACTTCTTTTGGCCAAGACTCAAGAAGGATGTGGAAGAGTTTGTGCGCAGTTGCTTGATATGCCAGAAGGTCAAGTTTCATAGGCATAAAGCACAGGGATTGTTACAGCCTTTACCCATACCCACCCACCACTGGGGAAGTATTGCGATGGATTTCATTTTTGATCTCCCGAGAACACAGAGTGGTCACGATGGTATCTGGACTGTTATTGACAGATTTAGCAAACATGCTCATTTCATTCCAGTAAAGAAAACAGTCAAGCCGGATCACTTAGCCAGACTGTTTGTGGCCGAGATTTTCAGATTACACGGCATGCCTGAGACGATTGTCACGAGGACGTGGCAATTGCTAACCTTAGTTGTTGGTTTCTTTCCAATGATTTTTATTTAATTTTTGAGACCCTCTTTTTGAAGTTGCAAATGGTTGGACATTGTATGACCAATGTGAACGGTAGTTTCACCCGCAGACGAGAAGTGGGTAGGCACTAGAATTTGTATAGTAAGAGGATGTCTAGGCTCAGTGCAAGATCATGTAGGTCCTCCCGTCGCACCTAGCAAGTTCATGGATACTAGGAAGTGAACTCAATAAAGACATTAAGTCAAGGTGGGACTACCCACAAAAAGTATTCGACAGTTGGGCCATATTGCACTTTTGGATGCGGTCCCAATGAGGATAGATGGTCAGATGACCAATGGGAGTCCAACGGAAGCATCCTAGGGAATTGCTATTTTAGACCACGAAATCTATTCGCGTCATTAGCTTCAAAATGACAAGGGGAACATTTTGTTACTCTGCTGCAAAGTCAATTGATGCACCAGCTAAGAAATTTTTAAGCAGGAAGCCCAATGCGGGGAAATTGCATGCATGAGTGCCAAGTGGCACTTTTTGGCCAATTTACCAAGTTTGGGAGAACAAAACTCGTAACTGACTTTTTGGAGCAGTTTTGGAGATTGATAACTCTGATTTTCAGCCATTTTTCTCTATTTTTGAGCTTCCCATGACTTTACCTAGGATCAAGGAGCTCATTTTCAGCTTTGGAAGGCATCAGATGCGTGTTTACAGGGTTGTTTTGCTGCATTTTCAGCGATACACAGGTTTTGGCAGCCATGGAAATCTTCCCCTTTTTGCATCTATTTGTTCACAGATGCATTACAGGTCAAGCGCAGAAGAGGGGGGGCGCCGCGCTCGATTTATGCTGGGGGGATGCTTCATTTTGAGAACCTGTCACAGGTTAAGAGCTATGGAGTGGTTTCTTTCCCTCTCATGTACAGTGTGGTGCTAGGAGTGATGCCCTGCACACTACACACTGCTCTCTCTCCCCCTATGTGCAGTTATGTGATGCCCCACAAGAGGGCTCTTCATTTGACTGATGTACAACTGTGTGGTTTCATGCGTTTGTGTTGAGGCAAGAGCCTCCTTGAGCAGGAGCAGGGGTAGCTAGCTGCTACTCCAAAGCAGGCACTGGTGAGGGTCATAACCTCACCGTACAGGTGCAAATGCAGCGCTGTGTATGCGCAGAAAATTGACCATTTTTCAGCCATATGGACGCCAGAACCCTTGGGAATCGTGCCCCACTTGCAGAGGACATCTAGGGGACTGTTTGGGGCTGAAAACAGGGCAAAAACCAGTAAATACAGCGTGCTGAATTTACTGTTTTTGGGCAGGAATCAGAGGGTATACGCTAGTGGAAGTGAGTTCCAACAGGGGAATTGGTTTCGCGCAAGTTTTGGGGTTATTATGCTGCCCAAATTTGGCCAAATCAGGTGGTATCTAGTGGGATACAGGTAAAGGATTCCTAGGACTCTACTTTGTAATTCACCCTCTCAAGGAATAAAGAAATACCGAAAGGGGCGCCAATTTTGGGGCCTACAAGTTGTCGGCGTCTGCTCGGCTTCCGAGCTGTGTGTGTATTCAAGTGTTAATTCCTGTCGCAGGTTTCCTTTGCACGTTCTCTCTGTGTGTGTCTGAAGTAAAGAATTTTGGGTGAAAGCCAACGCCTACCGCCCTACGGGCCGGTTTCAAGGTTCCATTGCCGGGATATCAATCACTTTTTCCTCAAGAAGTGAGCCTCGGTTGTTTTGGGTAAAGACACAGAGTACAGGAACGTAGGATTACACTATGGGCCGACAAAGGGAAGGGCATTATGGAAGAGGGTTCCTCTTCACAGGACAAACAGGAAATTCCATATGTTCACCCTGCCAGAAAGTGGTCAAATTAGGGTTGATTTTTTACTGTGTTTTTAGGGTTTGCAAGTATGAACCCGTGGTAGATTGGCCACTAGATCTCTAGCGGGAGTGATGTGGGTTTGCCAGGTGGCACGCTACTCGCCAATTCTCTGAGGCGATTGCTTGGATTCTTTGACGCATTGGTAAATCATCTTGAAATTTGAGCTTACTTGGTCGTGGGTAGTACGCTACAATGTTGCGGAATTATGCTCGTTTGCAGAGGCAAGCGCCTCTTGCACAGGTAAAAAGTTAAGGGACAGTTTGCAAAATGCTATGTGGTGAAGTTCAAGAACTATCCACCTATGGATGCAATGTGGATGGAAGAGCATGAACTGTCAAAGTCACCAAATGTATTGCAGCTTTAACTTGAGGTCTTTGGGTTACAACCTATTTATGCCTCAACCCAACGTGTGCAAAAGAGGGATAACGATAGAACTAGCACATCAAATGTACATATGAATTCAATGTAATAGATGGAAACGACAAAAGTATGAAGGTCTCATTAAGTCATTTGTATCTATGTGTTACGACCTTTCTTGCGGATACATGCGATGATAAAAGAGTGCTAACAATACAAGATCATCAATGGCATGTATTTATGGTATGCAATCAAGGACGTTTGCGATTTCAAGAGGGAGGTATGTCACGAGGACGTGGCAATTGCTAACCTTAGTTGTTGGTTTCTTTCCAATGTTTTTGAGACCCTCTTTTTGAAGTTGCAAATGGTCGGACATTGTATGGCCAATGTGAACGGTAGTTTTACCCGCAGACAGGAGGTGGGTCGGCACTGGAATTTGTATAGTAAGAGGATGTCTAGGTGTAGGTCCCCCTGTCGCACTTCGCAAGTTGGTGGATACTAGGAAGTGAACTCAGTAAAGGCATAAAGTCAAGGTGGGACTACCAACAGAAAGTATCGGATAGTTGGGCCATATTGCACTTTTGGATGCGGTCCCATTGAGGATAGATGTCAGATGACCAATGGGAGTCCAACAAAAGTACCCCGTAAAATTTAGGGAATGGCTATTTTAGGCCACGAAATCTATTCGCGTCATTAGCTTCAAAATGATAAGGGGAACATTTTATTACTCTGCTGCAAAGTCAACTGATGCACCAATTGAGAGATTTTAAAGCAGAAAGCCCTATGCGGAGAAATTGCATGCATGAGTGCCAAGTGGCACTTTTTGGCCAATTTACCAAGTCTGGGAGAACAGAACTCGTAACTGACTTTTTGGAGTAGTTTTGGAGACTGATAACTCTGATTTTCAGCCATCTCTCTCCATTTTTGAGCTTCCCATGACTTTACTTAAGATTAAGGAGCTCATTTTCAGCTTTGGAAGGCATCAGATGCGTGTTTACAGGGTTGTTTTGCTGCATTTTCAGCGATACGCAGGTTTTGGCAGCCATGGAAATTTTTTCCTTTTTGCATCTATTTGTTCACAGATGCATTACAGGTCAAGCGCAGAAGAGGGGGCGCTCGATTTATGCTGGGGGGATGCTTCATTGAGAACCTGTCATAGGTTAAGAGTTATGGAGTGCTTTCTTTCCCTCTCATGTACAGTGTGGTGCTAGGAGTGATGCCCTGCACACTACACACTGCTCTCTCTCCCCCCTACGTGCAGTTATGTGATGCCCCACAAGAGGGCTCTTCATTTGACTGATGTACAGCTGTGTGGTTTCAATGTTCATGCGTTTGTGTTGAGGCAAGAGCCTCCTTGAGCAGGAACAGGGGTAGCTAGCTGCTACTCCAAAGCAGGCACCGGTGAGGGTCATAACCTCACCGTACAGGTGCAAATTCAGCGCTGTGTATGTGCAGAAAATTGTTTGTTTTTCAGCCATACGAACGGCAGAACCCTTGGGAATCATGCCCCACTAGCAGAGGATAGCTAGGGGACTGTTTGGGGCTGAAAACAGGGCAAAAACAAGTAAATACAGCATGTTGAATTTACTGTTTTTGGGCAAGAATCAGAGGGTATACGCCAGTGGAAGTGAGTTCCGGCAGGGAATTGGTGTCGTGCAAGTTCTGGGGTTGTTATGGTGCCGAAATTTGGCCAAATCAGGTAGTATCTAGCGGGATACAGGTAAAGGATTCCCAGGACTCTACTTTGTAATTCACCCTCTCAAGGAATAAAGAAATACCGAAAGGGGCGCCAATTTTGGGGCCTACAGGTTGTTGGCGTCTGCTCGGAGCATTCTAGCTTCCGAGCCGTGTGTGTATTCAAGTGTTAATTCCTGTTGCAGGTTTCCTTTGCATGTTCTTTGTGTGTGTGTCTAAAGTAAAGAATTTCGGGTGAAAGCCAAAGCCTACCGCCCCTACGGGCCGGTTTCAACGGGGTCTCCGATAGAGACCCCAGATTTACGAGTTTGTTTTGGAAGGCAATTTGGGAGAACATTGGCACGCGGTTGCAGTTCTCGTCATCGCTCCACGTGCAGATTGACGAGCAATCTGAGATTGCCAATTCAGTGGTTTTAGATTTATTGAAGTCTTATTCTCAGATCAGAAGACTCAATGGGAAAAGTATCTACCTTTGGTGGAATTTGCCTACAATAACACGATACACTCTTCGACGGGGAAGGCGCCATTTGAGATTGTTGAAGATGCTGCGAAGGTTCTACCCTTCCTAAGCACGAAAGATAAGATTTTTGAAGCGGATGAGTATACGCGCGACTTAGACAAGGCTTTTGCCAAGGTTCGCGAGGCTTTGCAAAAATCTCAAGACCGATAGAAAAAGGCAGTAGATCGCCATCGTCGCGATTTGAAATTGAAGGAGGATGATTGGGTGCTCTTACGTTTTGAGAAGGCACGCCTGAGAAAGAAGAAGGGAAAGGAGAGGCTTTTTCCAAAGCTTAGTATGCGATACTACGGACCTTTCCAGATCTCTGATAAGGTCAATGATGTCTCCTTCTGACTGAAACTGCCTGACACTTGGAGGATTCACAATGCATTCCATGTGAGTCTCTTGAAACCTTTTAGAGGTGATGTGCCTGATGATGGGGAGCCTGATGAGCAACCCGAAGTGGAAGAAAACGAGGAGATCCTTGTTCCTAAACGGATTTTGGCACATAAGGACACAAAGAATAAAGGTAAAGTTCGAAGGCGGTTCTTGGTTAAATTCAAGAACTATCCTGCATTGGATGCGAAGTGGATGGAGGAGGAGGACCTAGCAGATACTCCTCAGATTGTGAAACTTTACCTCGAAGCTTTTGGTTTAGTATAGTCTACTCCAAATGGAACCCAGAATTCAGCTTGGCCGGAGATCTGGTGCTGTGGGATGCACAAGAGGGGAGTTACTCCGCTCCTTTGTCAACAGATGCCTCGATTTTGATACTAGAGTCATTGACGTCTCTTTGAGCTTCAGGGATACTGAGAGCTGACAGTATTCTGCTGTATGACTTTACGAAATGGAATTCCTGAATATGAAACTGATTTGTTCTTGACTTGTTTGTAAATGCAGGAACTGATAGACGAAATGATTGCAGCATTTTGGTCTAATTGATCTCGAATAGACATGGTTGCAATAGGGGTTAGTCAATCGGGCACCGATGAGGTCCCGATTGGATCTAGATGTGATTGCTAGCTACATTGCCGATAAATCATGGTCTAAGATCCGAATGAATGTTGAGTGTCATGTGATGTCTTGTGATGTCGAGTGATGTCGAGTGATGTCCTGCGATGTCGTGTGATGTGACTGTCAATTGGTACATGTGCTAGATGTGTGTTCCTAGTGCGTAGGTACTAACAGTCAGTGTCTGCTAAGACAGTTTATGGCCTCTGTCTGTTTTGCAGGCGTAATCGAGGGTGATTACAATGCTTTCAAGAGGGGGGTATGTCACAAAGTGATGATGTGGCTGCCCGAAACCCTAACCCCTGAAACCCTAATTTTGCTGCCAAAAACCCTAACTGCTGAAACCCTAATTCTGCCAAAAACCCTAACCCTAATTTTGGCATGACACGTGGCAGCAGTACGGACGTCCGAGAGTTGCGCGGGATTTGTGCTGGCTATTTACGGCAGCTTTTTGACATGCTTTTTCTACGCTAATTGAAAGAGAGAGAATGAGAACCTTTTTGCTTTATGTTTACAAGCAAGAGAAAGAAAATCTTTGTTTGCGTTATTTGCCTCTCGAGAGAGAGAGAGATTATCAGAGACAGAGAAAGCTTTTGCTTTAGCTTTTGATTTTCAATTTTTGGAAAGCTTTTGGGGCTCTGCTTTTGGCAACCCTTGTACTTTAAATAAGCGGGCTGCCCTCTCACAACTCAGAGCATCTGGACGCAGAGTCTGTGAGCGCCTGCCCGCACTCTTGTACTTTGAACTCAGATTAATACAAAAAGATATACCGAAAGGGGCGCCAGTCTTTGGGGCCAATATCTCTAGGCACCGAACTTCGCCGGGCGAGTGTAAATCAATTGTGAACTGTGAACTGTTTTGAAGTGGTTATTTGGTGCTGTTGCAGTAGATTCTTGACTTGGAGTGTCCAAGTCTGTTACACTTTTGCATGAAAGGGTGCGCGAAGTTCTCCAGGTACGCACGCACACACAGCTTTGTTCTTTCTTTCTTAAAGAATTGGAACAAATTTTTTTTCAAGTTACCTCATGCTCGTATATGTGTGTGTGTACCACCTTTCTTCTGCTTCCATGCAACTCTGGGAAGGGGGGGAAGAGGGTAGCGGCGAGGGTGAAAGGCTCACAACCTTCGGGTCCCGGAAAAACTTTGCTCTGATACCATTGTAAGGATTCTAGGTACTAATCCTTAATTAAGTACTTAAACTCATGATTAAGACTTAAGAAACTTGAAATGAACTCAGGATGGATATGATAAGATCATTGCTGTTGACAAACCTTCATTATTGAGTCCGGAATGGCCACAACCCGATGTGTGGTCACTCCACTCAATGAAGGAGAAGATGCTTTCCGATATTTGCTCCTCATGAAAATTTGGGAAGGCTTCTAGATCAGTAGGGCTCAGTTGGTGCTGCCCCGTGCATGTTTTTGTACACCTGTTCAAGACATTGCCATTCTGTGTCACACCTACTATGTTTTGTAGCAAGAATGTCATGTATGAAGAACTAAAACTGGTATTTGGAGATAACTGGGGAATGGTTGAGGGAGTGCACCAAGGAGATAAATACAAGTGTAAGGTGGGGGCTTCAGGTATAGGGATACGATATTTGAAAAACAAGACTTAAGAAGACTCTGTGTTGATTGATTGAATGACTTAAAACTGAGTACAATAGGCTCCTTATATAGGAGACGAAGAGACACAAATGAAAAGACACGTCTCCTGGTGAAGAGACATGACTTTAGACGTAAAGACACATCCTTTCTGCGAAGAGCTGCAACCATTGGGCGAAGAGTCGCACCCGTAGAGCGAAGGGGTGCGACTGGTTGTCGAAGGAGTGTGGCTTTTGGCGAAGAGGCACGTCTCTTGAGAGAAGGGTCGTAACCATCCAAGAGTAGGGGTCCTCCTTGGCATGGCACTTCGCGTATCTGCAACTAGGAGTAGATGTAATACTGCAACATAGTCGCAATCGTGACACATCTTAGGTCATTTCCCTATATATATCCTCTTCACCGACTTATTCGGTAGCTTGCCACTCCATCAGCTTCCTTGTGCGACTTGATCGGAGTTTCCTCACCCTTGGTCATCATCACATCCGTGCTGTACGGATTGTCGTGTTGTTTGGTTGGTGCTCCTCATCCTTTTCTCTCGGGATTTACATCTTCTCCAGATTTACCAGGCGTGTTGCATTCTCCTCGACAGCTTCTCCGTATCTGTTGTCGAGGGGGGGTGTTAGATTCTTCATCTCCAGAGTCCAGATGCTTCGCACACTGTCTACAGGCTTCACACACATCACGTGCATTGGTCCTTGGTTGTGGGTTGGCCACCCGTACACCTTCTGGACAGGGATCTCAGGCACACTTAGGGTTGTTCATCACATTTCCCACTTTAGACCTGTTTTGGTCACATATTCCCCCATCTATATTGGAGGGTCATATTTTTAGGTCATTGGGCTATATTGAGGATTATGGCCCGACCAGCCCCTATTCTCCTATATATAGGAGGGGGGGCACCCTCTTTCTCATTGTCTTGTCTCACACCATGTAGCCATCTGGAGTTATTGGGCTGCCAGTCTTTCCACCATCTGTTTCATGTCATGTCTCTTCTCTCTCTCTCTCTCTCTCTCTCTCTCTCTCTCTCTCTCTCTCTCTCTCTCTCTCTCTCTCTCTCTCTCTCTCTCGTGCCATTGTCTCTTTCTCTCTCTCACCTTCCACTGCACACTTTGACACTCCTGCACGCAATGGGACAGTTCCCCTTTGAATCAGACAAGTTTTCACACGAGAAAATGTCACAAACTGGTGACGTGGCGTGCCACAACACACATACACTCTCTGCCAGCTGCTGTACAGAAATGCTGACGTGGCGAGGCTACCCAAAAATCACGGAGGAAGTGCCACGTGGCACGCTGTACGGACGTCTGTGTTTGGCGGGGCTTTTTGCGGGCAGATCAGCGGCAGCTTTTGGTTGCTTTTTCTACGCAAGAGAACTTGAGAGAGAGAGAGAGAGAGAGAGAGAGAGAGAGAGAGAGAGAGAGAGAGAGAGAGAGAGAGAGAGAGAGAGAGAGAGAGAAAACTCCTTTTGCTTTATTTTACAAGTAAGAGAGAGAAAGAGCCTTCGCTTTATTTCTAAAGGCTTTTGATTTTCAGCTTTTGGGCTCTGCTTTTTAGCATCCCTTTGTAATCTTTAAATATGCTGGCAGGGCTTCAGAACTCAGAGCATCTTGACGCAAAGTCTGAGTGTGAGTGCCTGCCTGCATTCTTGTACTTTGAACACAGATTAATACAAAAAGAAATGCCGAAAGGGGCGCCAGCCTTTGGGGCCAATATCTCTAGGCACGGAAGTCTGCCGGGCCAATGTCGAATCAATTGTGAACTGTGAACTGTTTTGAAGTGATTATTTGTGGTGTCGCTGTAGATTTTCGACTTGGAGTGACCAAGTCTGTTACAGAAAACTCTTCGTTTCCAGAATCCTTAGTGACGGAATTGTGCGTACCTACGGGGGATTCGCAATTAGCTAATCCAATAGCTATTCAAAAGGCTCTTGCCTTGCCAAACGCGCATAAGACCCCAAGAACTGTACATGGTCAATTGAGAAGCCCAACTAGTGGGGCATTATTATATGTGCAAAAGGGAGAGAGAGATGCACGAGAGCAAATCATCGCGCCACATGAGACAAAGGAGAATCATGCTTTCCACTAAAGCTGTGAACCTGCACCCACTACTCACACACACACACATTGTAGATGCACACTGACTCAAAAATTAGCCTCCACTCTCATTTGGGCGCCCCCTCTTACTGAGGTGTCCTTCTGGAGCTGTGTGTTGACCTACAGGTTGCTCTCCTACTGCCATGTGTCCAGTTTGCCCCTTTGGTTTAATTTCCTAGTATCCACCAACTTATAAGTTGTAAGTGACTTGCCGAGTGGCACAAATTCCATTTTGGCGCACACAAGCTTCCATATTCATCAAAATCCAGTGCTAAGTGGCCGACCACTTCCACATCGATCGACCTAGATTCTTGACATGAGAAACCCGTTTAGTCCATTTCACACTGGCCATGCAATGTCCACTTGCACCTTATCAAGGGTTTCAGGGAAAACAAGTAAAAATATGTAGTATATATTTAAAGAAGGCAACATGAAAAATACACCTCCTAATAACAAATGCTATGAGGGGAGTAGCTTATGCTTCAACTTGCGGCTCTCTCATGTATGGTATGGTTGCCACTAGACCTGACATTGCTTATTTAGTGGGAGTATTGAGCAGGTTTATGTCTAATCGTGGCAGAGCACATTGGGATGCTGTAAAGTCAATAATGAGATACTTGAAAGTTGAAAGGGACCAAAAGCAAATGCTCGTGTTATGGAAAAGCTCCATTGAAACTACAGGGATATTGTGATTCTGACATGGCAGGTGATGTTGATACTCGTAAGTCAACTAGTGGGTACATTTACACCGTGGCAGGTGGTGTCACAAAAATACGGAAGCGCGTTTAATTGCACTTCAAATACTCAAGAGAATTAGAGAGAGAGAAAGCTTGACACTTCATTGGGGACCAGAAGATGGGCTGGTCTCCCCCCATAAAGAGAATATCTTTATTACTAAGGGAGAATCTTTACAAGCATAGGAACGGGGCGAAAGCCCGTCCTCTATTCTTTCTTGTCCTTTTTCTGCTTCTTACTGAGAGAGTAGAAGAACTGCTCTCTGACTACTGAGAGGATCTATCCTCTTCTGCGAGATTTTGGGAAGCTCTCGTAGGGGGGAGTCTACCTTCCACAAAACTCATCGGAAGCTCTCACGAATGAGGGTCTATCTTCCGCTAACTGTGCCACTTTGGACGTAATCATTCCTGCAATTAACCAACCACAGAAAGATGCAAAACACACACACATACACCCGTTGCTGTAATTTTTTGCACATAACCAGAAACTGTTACCTGAGCGTGTTCCAATGCCAAATTGGAGGTCCTTTTCGTGATGGAAATGCTCCAAACTTGGTGTATGTGTAGAGTAGGTAGTGGGGAATGAGATTCTATTAAGACTTTGCTGAAATTCACCCTAATACAAGTGATTAGGGGCTGAAAATAGGGAATTTGCAGAAGCTAGACAAGGGAGAAAGAGAGTTTTCTACTACTTTACGCGATGAAACTTCTCCCAAAGCTGCAAGCAACCATGAGACTCGATGAGAGGCCTTGTTCTAGGTGATGGGTGCTCAGAGGCTCCACATACACCACAAGGTGCTGCTCTCAAGCTTCAATGGAGAGCCTCACTGCGTAGAGGATGGTCAACTGGGGGGGGGGGGGTAGTGCACTGCCAACCCGACAAGAGGGGGAGGGGCTGCTCTCTTATAGCCTCCCAGAAGAGGGGGCGCTAGCATGAAGAGAGAGAGTGAGAGAGAGAGAGAGAGATTGCATGGGAAAAGTGTGCCAAGTGGCACACTTACTTTGAAATTTAAAAACCATTCAACTTTTGACTTTAAAAATCCTATGCTAGTTAATGAAATGTTAATTGCACAACTGCACACATAGATGCAACAAATGAAAACTTTATCTGCTCTCTAGCGCATTGCCGTACCAGCAATGCTTTGGCATTACCTGTTCGCACTTGTCCGGCCATTTGGTCCAGTGCAAAATTACTTAAGAATACTTTTAACTAACTTATTCTAAGGCGTAAAATAATCAGGCCTTAGGGTTATTATTCTAAGGACCCCATCTCATTCCTGTGCTTGCACTAGCGCGCGTAATTTTTTGAGTCTAAAATCTGAGGCTACTATTTACCCCTTCATTGAAGACCCGATTTCCCAATCGCTAGGGCTTCATGGTATTTTCTGCTAGGATCTCCCTGAGGTGCATTGGCCCAAACTTGGGCGCACCTGAGGCCCCAGAACTGCTAAATCTATTCTGATGTGCACACAACTAATTAGATAATTCTTTTCTCGTAAATAAATTAATTATTTACAAAGTCTGACTTAGTTACATCCCTCTTGGTTCTAAACAGTTGACCTCAATTGTAGAGCGTCAACATAACTGTGCAAGATGTCTGGGTAGTCCTTAAGATCGGACTCAGTCATCCACTTTGCATCTAAAGGAGTGTAATTCTTGAACTTGACTAAATACTTTCGATGTAGACTCCCCGACTTGAGTTGTCTCTGCGAGTGGTGTATTATCTGTTCAGGTTGAAGGATTTCCTCAGTCTCTTCGACTTCTGGAGGATCTTCTTGTACTGGCGCCACTGGAGGAGGTCCAACATATGGTCGGAGACTGACATGAAAAGCAAGGCAAATACAATCTGAAAGTCACATCATTGACTTTATCTGTAATTTTGAAAGGGCCGTAAAATCTATGGGAAAGTTTGACAACTTTCCCTTTGTCGACCCGCTTTTTCAATCTAGCTTTCTCAAACCGAAGCAGGACATATTGTCCTTTTTCAAGATTGAGATTCCTTCTGTGCTTGTCTGCTTTTCTCTTCTGTTGCTCTTGAGTACGAAGAATCGCTTGCTTTACTTGTTGATGGGCACTATCAATATTGCGCACAAATTCATCTGCGGCGAAAATGTTTTCTTTGGTCACCATAATAGGAAGTAAGAGTGGCTTGCCATAAATAATTTCGAAGGGAGCTTTACTAGTTGAGGAATGTATGGTATTATTATACGCAAACTCAACTATTGGTAAGTATTGTTCCCATTCGGATTGTCGTTCCGAAACATAGCACTTGAGGAGATCTAAAACAGTGGCATTAGCGATTTCGCTTTGACCATCTGTTTGAGGATGATAAGCTGATGAAAAATCAAGCTTAGTTCCCAAGTTTTCGAACAATGCCTACCAAAATAGACTAGTCATGCGGGGATCTCTATCGCTGACAATAGTCTTTGGCAATCCATGGTGTTTAAAAATCTGAGCTAGAAATATTCTAGCAATGTGATCAGCTTTGATCGTCTTCTTTACTGGAAGAAAATGTGCTTGCTTACTGAATCTGTCTACTATAGTCCAGATTGCATCATTTCCATTCTTGGATCTAGGAAGATCCGTAATAAAATCCATGGCAATACTTTCCCATGGCGTGTTAGGCACAGGGAGCGGCTGAAGCTTGCCATAAACTTTATGCCTGTCATATTTTACTTTTTGGCAGACTAAACACTCACGTACATGTTTTTCAATGTCCGCACGGAGTGTTGGCCAAAAGAAATACCTTTCGACGGCACTAGTGGTGGAAGCAATTCCCCGATGCCCGGCATAAGGAGAATTATGTGCTTCATCCATCACCTTCTGTCGTAAGGGCTGAGCTATGCATATTGCTTGTTGACGATAGAGCGTATTATCCCTAATGGAATAAGGTAGCCTTGAGTGACCAGCTTGAAGATCTGCCCAATTGTGGCGAAGTCTGGATCTTGAGGATACATCTCGCTGAGAGATTCTAGTTCCTCATGATAAATTGTTGTTAGTGCATTGATCTTTGGACGCCTGGAGAGAGTATCTGCAACTGCATTCTTCGTTCCAGAAGTATGTAAAATCTGAAAATGGAACATTGAAAGAAAGTTGGCCCATCTCATCTGCTTTTTTGATAACTTTCTCTGTGTGAGAAAGTAGCGAAGACTTTGATGATCTGTCTTGATAATAAAATCAACTCCTAACAGATAGTGTTTCCAAATGGAAAGAGCATGCCATTAACTCTTTCTCGTATATGGAAACATGCAACTCTGCATCTTAAAGGCGCCGACTTTCATAGGCTATTGCGTGACCCTCTTGGTTCAAAACTGCTCCTACACAATCTCCAAATGCATCGCAGTATACCTCGAAAGGTTTGCGAAGATCAGGGACGGTAAGAACAGGTCCGTGACTGAGTAGATACTTAAGCTTTTCGAAAGCTTGTTTTTGTCCAGACCCCCAATGGAATGGAATCCGCTTCTTTGTCAGGTCATGGAGGGGACCTGCTATCGCGGCAAAAGCTCGAATTAAACGCCGATAATAAGAATAGAGGCCAAGGAAACTTCGTACATCATGTACTGTAGTTGGCGTAGGCCATTCTACAACTGCTTGAATCTTATCAGGGTCCATTCTCACGTGATTGTGAGATACTATATGGCCCAAATAGTGGATTTCTTTTAGAAAGAACTCACTCTTCTTAGCATTCACAAATAATTTGTGTCTGCGTAAATCTTCAAACACTAAGGCGAGATGCTTATAGTGTTCGTGTTCCGTCTCTGAGAAGATTAAGACGTCATCAAAGAAAACGCCTGTGAAGCTTCTATATGAGTGGAAGATTCTATCCATCATTCTGTTGAATGTGGCTGGTGCATTAGTGAGTCCAAAAGGCATCACTAAGAATTCATACAACCCGAAGGTTGTTCTAAATGAAGTCTTATGCACATCCTGAGGAGCTATGCGGATTTGATCATAATCGCTCTTCAAGTCTATACGACTAAAAACACTTGCTCCTTGTAACTTGTCAAGAATGTCGTCAATCCGAGGGATTGGAAATCGATTCTTGATTGTGATCTTGTTTAGAGATCTATAGTCTATGCACATGCGGAATGTGCCATCCTTTTTCTGTACTAGCAAGACAGGTGAACAATATGGAGAAGTACTAGGCCTTATTAAGCCCTTCTCCAAAAGCTCGTTAACTTGCTTGAGAATTTCCTCTTGCTGCATTAGACTAACTCGATAAGGGGGCTGATTTGGAGGAGAACTTCCTAGGATCAAATCAATTGTATGATCCTCAGGTCGAGGAGGTGGGAGTTCATTTGGAAGTTCATCTGCAAAACAATCTTTATAACTTTCTAATAACTTAAGTCTTTTTTCCTCTAAAGAGGAAGAAAGTTGTGAAACAGACACATCTCTCTCTCTTGCAAAAATCAAGTACGTTGAAACACACTTTTTCATTTCTTTCTTGATGGCAATGTGATTGGCGATAGGGATACACCAATCACCTGCATCTGCAAGTACAAGATACTCCTTTCCTTTATAAGCAAAGGATAAGGTTTTGTGAACATAGTCCGGAATGGGATGCATCTTGTAGTGCCAAGGCATTCCCAAGATAACATCACATCCTTCAAGTGAAGCTAGTAAGAAAGACTCTTGATCCTTGTAGTCGTCGACCTTTAGATTCAACTTCCCTATGATTGGAGTAGAGTTTGAGTTCTGCCCTTTGAAAGCAGATTGTGCTTGAATAGAAACTCCAAAACGATTGGGCTGCAAGTTCAGGTCATCAGCTAGCTTGGTAGAGATGAAGTTGTCTGTACTGCCAGGGTCAAACAAAATGAGAGCTCGTTGGTTGTTGATGCTACCCCATGCTTTAAGAAGAGCTCTTTCTTTTCCATCCTTGGTTGTATTTCCCTGTACATCTGGGACTGCATTGGAAGAGGGTGGTTGTGGAGGTTTGGTAGGACAGTCACCCTTCATATGACCAACTTGTCCACACTTGAAGCATCTTCCTTCACTAATGTAGGTTCGCAACTCAGCAGGAGAGAGATGTCTCCTTTTCTTGGGCTGATTTGGCTTTGCTTCTGCTTCGGAGGCGGTTCTTTTCTTCTTTTGAGAAGAAGAAGTAGAGGTAGGCTGCTCATGGAGAGCCTTCTACTTGGCATGGTAAGTGCTTTGCTCCATCTTCCTGGGAGTACCCTTGTCATGTATTCCATCAGCTATGCGGACTGATTCCATAAGTATTTGCAAGCTACCTCGAGGGTAAAGCTTCATAGCCTTTTGCAAGGCTTCATGCAATCCTGCTTCAAACTTGCGCATCTTTTCCGAATCATCAATCTTCTTGAATGGAGTGACTTTCAAGAGAACGTCCCAAAACCTATCCACATAGCGTGGAACAGTTTCGTTCTCCGACTGTGAAAGTCGATCCCATTCTTTCTTTACCTCTTCCTCATAGTCTGGAGGAAGGAACTGTGCGTAGAACTCCTTCTTGAAAGCAGTCCAATCTTGGGGTTTACGATCTTCCAGGATAAGGGCTAACCACCAACTGCTGGCAGTGCCTTTCAGGTACATACTAACATGGCAAAGCTTGGATCTTTCTTTAAAATTCCCTTCAGCAAATGCAACTTCTAATTGGCGGATGAAAGCCAACGCTTTGTCATTATCACGCTGCCCATTGTAGGTGTCGAATGTCACATCTTTGTCTCTCGACTTGAATGTTTTCTGCCTGTGGTGCTTCTTCTTATGGTGCTCCTTCTTTCTATGCTTAGACTCCTTATGGACAGGAGTCTTTTCCCTTGAATGCACTTCTTGCTGCCACGGATCGTCAAGGAACATGTCTTCCGAAGCAACGATGTCATCCAGATCCTTCATGAAAGAGAACTGAGGGGAATCAGGGGGATCTTGCTCTTGAACCTTTGGGTTAAACCGCACATGACGTTCTGGAGGTTTCCTATGCCTCTCGTGCATGCGGGAGGTTCCAATCAAAGGATCTTTCCTTGGTTCTGGCGCCTTTGGGTTCTGCGGGATTTCTCCTGACCCCATCGGCATTTTCTCCTTCCCTTTCTCAAGAGTATGGAGAATCTTTTGGACTTATGGATGGGGGAGAGCTTTTTGCAACTCTTCCACCTGTTGTTGAAGGAGAGAGAACTCTTATCTCGCGTCCTCCCATTTCTGCAGTTTGCCAAGAGTCGTCAATCCCTTAAGGAAGAGAGAGATGGCCTTGCTCTGATACCACTGTCACAAAAATACGGAAGCGTAAACTGACGTTTAATTGCACTTCAAATACTCAAGAGAATTAGAGAGAGAGAGAGAAAGCTTGACACTTCATTGGGGACCAGAAGATGGGCTGGTCCCCCCCCATAAAGAGAATATCTTTATTACTAAGGGAGAATCTTTACAAGCACAGGAACGGGGCAAAAGCCCGTCCTCTATTCTTTCTTGTCCTTTTTCTGCTTCTGACTGAGAGAGTAGAAGAACTGCTCTCTGACTATTGAGAGGATCTATCCTCTTCTGCGAGATTTTGGGAAGCTCTCGTAGGGGAGAGTCTACCTTCCACAAAACTCATTGGAAGCTCTCACGAATGAGGGTCTATCTTCCGCTAACTGTGCCACTTTGGACGTAATCATTCCTCCAATTAACCAACCACAGAAACATGCAAAACGCGCACACACACACACACGCTTGCTGTAATTTTCTGCACATAACCAGAAACTGTTACGTGAGCGTGTTCCAATGCCAAATTGGAGGTCCTTTTCGCGATGGAAATGCTCCAAACTTGGTGTGTGTGTAGAGTAGGTAGTGGGGAATGAGATTCTATTAAGACTTTGCTGAAATTCACCCTAATACAAGTGATTAGGGGCTGAAAATAGGGAATTTGCAGTAGCTAGACAAGGGAGAAAGAGAGTTTTCTACTACTTTACGCGATGAAACTTCTCCCAAAGCTGCAAGCAACCATGAGAGGCCTTGTTCTAGGTGATGGGTGCTCAGAGGCTCCACATACACCACAAGGTGCTGCTCTCAAGCTTCAATGGAGAGCTTCACTGCGTAGAGGATGGTCAACTTGGGGGGGGGGGGGGGGTAGTGCAGTGCCAACCCGGCAAGAGGGGAAGGGGCTGCTCTCTTATAGCCTCCTAGAAGAGGGGACGCTAGCATGAAGAGAGGGAGTGAGAGAGAGAGAGAGATTGCATGGGAACTTGGCACACTTACTTTAAAATTTAAAAACCATTCAACTTTTGACTTTAAAAATCCTATGCTAGTTAATGAAATGTGCAATTAAGTGCACAACTGTACACATAGATGCAACAAATGAAAACTTTATCTGCTCCCTAGTGCATTGCCGTACCAGCAATCTCTGGCATTACCTGTTCGCACTTGTCCGGCCATTTGGTCCAGTGCAAAATTACTTAAGAATACTTTTAACTAACTTATTCTAAGGCGTAAAATAATCAGGCCTTAGGGTTATTATTCTAAGGACCCCATCTCATTCCTGTGCTTGCACTAGCGCGCGTAATTTTTTTGAGCCTGAAATCTGAGGCTACTATCTACCCCTTCATTGAAGACCCGATTTCCCAGTCGCTAGGGCTTTAGGGTATTTTTTGCTAGGGTCTCCGTGAGGTGCACTGGCCCAAACTTGGGCACACCTGAGGCCCCAGAACTACTAAATCTATTCTGATGTGCACACAACTAATTAGATAATTCTTTTCTCGTAAATAAATTAATTATTTACAAAGTTTGACTTAGTTACAGGTGGTGCTATTTCATGGTGCTCTAGACTTCAGAGGATAGTTGCAGTCTTTACTAGTGAAGTTGAATATATTTCAAGTTATTGAAGCTTCCAAAGGAGCCATATGGTTAGCCCGCCTAGTCAATGAGCTTGGATTGGCTGATGACACGCCTGTCCTTGGTTGTGATAGCCAGACTGCAGTTTGTTTGGCTAAAAATGCCATGTATCATGCGCATACCAAACATATTGATGCGCGAATACCATTTTATCAGTTGATGATGGTTTGGTCTCATTGATCAAAATCAGTACACATGAGAACCTTGCAAATGCTCTTACCAAAAGTCTGCCAAAGGCACAATATGAGCATTGCCTACAGATGGTGGGAGTTACATAGCTTAAAGGCGACTCGCTGGGCCTTATAAGTGGGAGGTTGTTGGATAGATGCCTAGATGTCACCTACGGACCGTTTCCACCGTGTAGCTCTGATCGAGAGCTTCACATATATATTTTCTGTATATTTTTAGCCCACCATTTGGGCTTGTATAGGCATTATACCTGATTTATTGGCCTTTGGGCCACTTGGACTATTTTTAAAAGTTTCACAATGTCCAAGTGGCGTCCCAGAACCTCATCACTTGAGGTTGTTAGGATTCCATAAAAATCGTGTACTCTCTCCTGTAGTTGGCGCAAGACCTCAAATCTGCCTCTCTTTGACCTTCTGCACTCGACCTACGCGCGCACACACTGTTGCCCAAACTCACTCAACCTGGGTTCGCGAACCTCCTACTTCACTCTTGTACTGGGCACCCATTGTATCAGTGGTCACACATACCCCACACAGTTCTAGCTAGTAGCACTTGTAGATTAATTTTAGCGTCTCTTTTTTTGTACCCAGACATTGTAACGGATTGGTCTCATAGGTCATTTTGGCCTTTTGAAGATGTTAATATATCATTTCATTTCATCTCTCTCTCTCTCTCTCTCTCTCTCTCTCTCTCTCTCTCTCTCTCTCTCTCTCTCTGTGAGCAGGATGCCAGGGTGATTTTAACACTATACAAACTGTCCTCAACTTTTGCTAAAGATTCCCTTACACTCGTGCCAAAATCCTCACTAAAAGTACCTGCAAAAACACATTAGGTCAGACCTGCTCATGCTCATACTCTGTAAATTTTGTATGGTATGGGGCAGCAACCATGCATCATAGTAGTCCTAGGCTACATACTATATCATTGACAGATGCCGGCAAAATGGCTCAATCAGCTGAGTACACCTCATACAATGATCTATCTGGGCATAGAAGTCTTGGAAACAGGCTCAGGATGGTGCAAATAGTAGATCCCTATAGATTTGCTCTGGGTCGTAGTTGCATGAACACTTATAGAGTGTACATATCAGTAGTGGGATTTGGTGGTGGTCTCTTTGGATGCGCATTTGTTTGTCGTTTGAAGCTTGTTCAAATACCATACTTTTGGAAACATCACTGCACAATGTAACCACGTCCGAATTGGAATGTGTTTTAGCTTGTTCTTACTGCAGAAACTGCATCACGTGTTTCGTACAGGGCTCTCATGTGAAAGAAAAATTGCCAACTGATCGTTTTCGTGATTCTATTTGGTTTGCATGTATGAAACATGAAGATATTCTATTTGGGAAATTCAAGGCATTCTGTTTGTTCTAAGTCATCTGTCAATCCATTCCAAATTTCTTTTCTACAAATATTTATGTGTTTTAGATTCCTTAAAACAGACTTTGTTTGGTGGTGTTAATTAGGCAGGTGTTGTGATGGAGGTTTTGACTGGAAAGGGGGTTTTAGCTCAGCTAGGCATTGATGCAGTTGCGGTTAAATACCCATTTCTTGCGGGTCTTAGTTTCCTTTTTGTTGGCGGCCTTCTTGGAGGCTATGTGGTTATAAACAACCCTCCAGACTTTGAAAAGGTGCCCCCCAATGAGGGTGCTGGTCTGGAAAGAGATCCTTTGAAGACTTATGATCCGAAGAATATTGACCCATTGACTACATACACAAGAGGGAAGAAGGTACTGAGTAGTATTACACACAGATTATAGGTTTGTTTGTTATTCTTGGAACCCTTTGACCTGTTGCTTCGGGTGTGGCAGGGCGAGGAACCTTATGCATCAGACCTTGACTTGCCGCCTTCCAACAAGGAGAAGTAGATTGATGACCAATCTTGTAAATTTGTGACCTTGAGTTTTAATGGGATGGTATGATCAGTTTTTTCCCGCGTGCGACTCGACAGCTTGACCCTGGTCATGAGCTCTATTCAAAAAGGCATGTCCCTTTTCTGTTGTAATATGGAAAGAGGAGGAAAATGTAATTCCTATATCGTACATTTGCTGATTTGTGCCCATTTTATATGATTGCAATTGGATTTTTATGATGGTGTATGTATGATGATGTTTTTTTGGGCAGACGTCAAGCATTTAGGACACTTGATATTACTTCGAGTCAAGATTAACTGGGTGGTCAAAGGTTTTCTTTTCAAATTTGGAAGCAAACTACTGTAAGATTTGCTAGAGATTTTCTGTTAAAATGTAATCTAATTTTCAACTCTAATTTCTGTATACTTGTATCTGTAATATTGTAGTTTCCCTTTGGTTTTTTCCCATGTGTACGTCTCACAATTCAAATGGTAGAGTATGTTTGAGTATGATTTGAGATTTCATATTCCAGCATGGGCATGTCATGGGTGACCCAAATTTTGGGCCCAAAACTGTTTTTTTTTTTCTTGTTTCTAAAGTTTGATAGTTTGAAAATAGAGAAAATTCCATGCACCTTGTGATGTTCCCCCTGCCTTTTCTATGGCTTATGAATTTAGTGTATGGTATTTAGGGAGTCTGAATTTTATGGTTTTTTCATTTTACTGTATGCGTATGCCGTTTGATTCCCATATGAAAAAATTATTGTATTGTGTCAAAAATAAATTAACTGAATTGCGGTCGGTATCTTCTCTTGAAGAAAGGGTGGCAATCTAGAGTACTATATTTGAAGTTAAAACTTTTGGGTTTTCAACCATAGGACAAACAATCATGCAAAACGGAATGGTTTGATTAATGAAAATAATTTGAATTTAAGATTGAAAGTTAATTAAGAATATGATGGACCCAATATTCATGTCGAACAATTAAAAGTTTCCACAATTCGTCTTTGTCTAGTTTGGGGTCACATGGACGATGTTCTCGATAGTTTGGATTGAATAATCAAAACTTGGCTGAAATTAGAAGGATAGATTGATGTAAGAGATACGTTCAGTACAATTTGTTTTGGTTTTGGAGATAAAAGAAAAATCCTTGCACATTCACTCACACTTATGTTTTTCTAGTGATAGTTGTCAAGTTAAAGAGGTCGTGTGCACGAGAAGTGATGCAAGGTCTTGTGTGATTATGGAGGTAATTGAAGAAATGGAGCTTCAGAAACAAGTACAACTTGACAAAGTGGGCGATAAAGAGCTTTGGATAAAGATAGACTCCAAAGTAGAACATTGCACACCATATAATGCAAAGTTGTGAAGAAGTTTTTATGCCATGTGTAATTTCTTGTTTAGATTTTTTTTTTTTTTTTTGCTTCGAACACTTCCCAACAAAGTCATATGCAAGATAATAACAAGCAGTTTTACATGGTGCTTTTATGTATTAATTCTAGCGTCAACATCTACTGATGTGTCTTGTTGAGTTCTGACAAGTGCAATTCGGGACAATTACTCCTCATTTACGAGAAGGGCATTCCATCAAAATGGTGATGTGGCAAAGTGCTAAAGCAAATGATGGACACTATAGTTGCATCTTGAATAGAATGTGCCTAGACATACTATACAGCTAGTTGTCGACCCTTGTATCAGTTGATCCAATAAGTGACTCGTAGTTGCACTAGATACTATGAATATAGCTAGAAATTAGCAAGTTATTGATCTTCAAGTGAGTTTGGAAGAAAATTGATAGCATACCATGTGGCAAAGATATTCCAAACAATTAATAAAGTGGCATCAATACTAAGGATAGCTAGCATATCTGGTTGATATGTGAGCAGATTGCCACCTTATCACTTGTCGCATCAATGAGGTGTCACATCAGCAAGTTACCACATTAGGGTTTAGGGTTCCACATAGAAACGCCATATAAATTTCATAATGATTATCTTACGTAAGCTTTATCTCTATGTAGATGCTTTTTAGCAGTGTGTCTATATTGTAATTTGAGTTGAGGAGTCATACATGTGGACTTGGTATCCTAGTTTGTATACACATAGATTTGGATTGGATTCTATGAGTTTGCATAGATGTGTAGGGGCAACTAGTTGCTTCAATAGGTGCCTATTGTAGGGGCCAATACTCTTTGAAAGGGATCCAAGTAAAGCATTGTAATCTACTCACATATCCTAGGATGATAATAAGCACGATGTTCATTGGCAAGTGAGTGCGCATCAAGGATGAAGCACCCAACCCATTTGTAATGTGATATACAAACATATGCTAATCTTGGAGAGCCAATCTCTTTACCACTCCTCCAAGCGACTCCATGCGCCTATCACAAACATGTAACTTGCAAATCACGTACTAATAAAGAAGTGAAAAGGGGTGGTGGAAATTGTTGTGGAATCCCTAGGTCCCCTCTATAATGGAAATAAATATTTGAATATTTTGACTATTTTTAAAGTTGGATTTGATTATATTTTCGGTATACTGATGACGATATGATATTGTACGATGTGATGTGTAGTAGATCAATGAGTTGGCTAGGTGTCAGAGTGATGGCTTCAAGTCTAGATAGTGCAACCAAATCTATGCAGATGGCGTGCGCCAATTATTATTAGGGTAGTACAATTCTGTTGTGAAAGGAGTCTATGAATAGTTCCTATTTTTAACCAAAGTGAATTGTATCTATTTTGAAAATAAATTTTAATCCATAATTTAAATACATATAGAACAATCATGTTCACTTCTACATGCAAGGAGATTCTACCCAATGCTCGTGCTGCTCTACTTCTCTCTCTTCTACCTCTCCTCCACTCGCTCTCTATTCTCTCTTTTTTTGTGATTTTGTTGTTATTTTGTAGTTGAACTATGAATCTACAGCAGTATTATCCTCCTCCACCTATGAGTCATATAATAGGAGTTAAATTTTAGGGAGGAACCTCAAATTCCTTCAATGGTTTGCCCTCATTTGGAGGTTCATGAGGAAGTTTCTCCCAACGTTTGAAATTAGCTTCTCCCTCCTTGTACTGTAACAATGGATTGTCTACATGTCCAAACTATATTTATATTGAGAATTGCAAAAATGGATTATACATCTATTCTAAATATATAACAATGGATTTTCTACATGACCACAATTCTCAAGCATGGAGAGAATATATATGAAGCTGATTATAGACTAACTACATTAAATGTTTGAAGGGATCTCCAAATGTAGATCCAAACTACTCTAGAATGTGAGACACCTTAACTTGAGCGATAAGGCTAGAAAGGAATGTTTCATGGAACCTTGGCAAGTGACACTTGTAAAGTCTTTGGCCAAAAACATTGCCTTTGTAGTAGGGGAGAGAAGAAACTAGCACCTTTGTGTGACTTTTCTTCAAAGACGTATAGTTGCAGACGGTCCTCAACCCAACATATCAATACATATCTCTTATGCCATCAGGGGGCTTCTAGTGAGTACCTGATAGATCTATGAGAGAGAGAGAGAGGTCTTCCAATCATTCATCTAAAAAAGACTCAATTTGACATTGTGCCGCATCATAAGTATTGTTGTAAATGCAAAATATCTTTGCTTGCAAATGGTCCCCAACCCAACAGAACAATGTCATCAATACACATCTCTTATGCCATTAGGGGGCATCTATGAGAGAGAGAGGTCCTCCAATCATTCATCTAAAAAAGACTCAATTTGACATTGTGCTGCATCATAAGTATTGTTGTAAATGCAAGATATCTTTGCTTGCATCAAGGCCTTCATCTTCATTGATTTTTTTGAGATATGGAAATTTAGATTAAATTAAAGTATTGTACAAAAGAAAACATATGTATTTAGATTAGATTAAAGGATTGCAAAAAAGTATTTAGATTAAATTAAAGTATTGTACAAAAGAAAACATATGAGCTCAGCCATGGGTATTAAATTTATGGCCAACTAAATAAATATTTGGTTGGTCATCTTACACTGGGTTTTGTTGTAAACCTCATCCCACTCCAAACCCTACATCAAAAGTAGCATGCATGATGGAAGTAAAAGCGTGTGAACAAGCTCCATGTAAAGGGCATATTTGTGTGAAGCTAGAAAGGCTAATATGAAAACCTACACCAAAAGTAGCATGTGCATGGTGGACGTAGTGTGTGAAAAAGTACCATTAAGGTGTGTGGGAGTGCTTAGAAAACAAAATTCTTCTAAAAGTTTAAAAGCCTTGCATGTGGAAATTTGGCAATACAAAAGACTACTCTTGCTTGGTTGGCCTTGTTGTAGGCTTTCTTTTTTTATGATGAAGTTATATTTTTAGTGTCATTGTGATTGTTATTTTGCCATACCTTGAGTTCAAAGGAAAGCATTGTGGTCCTTCTCATGAAACCCACCTACATGCATTGTGGATCTAGCATATGGGTGTTTGACTACTGTAGATTTAGTCACAGCTTGGTCCCTAGATATTTGCGCTTGGATTGTAGCCATCCATGCAAGAAATATGTGGATCCTCATCATAAGATCTGACACAAGACATAATAAATGCGCAACAAAAATATGTGTCTCCCTCAAACACATATAAATCTTGACATCAAATATTTACTAATGAAGAATACATTTTCTTAAAGTTATTTACAACAAAAGATATCAAAATGTACTACTAAGCGAAATATATGTTTTGATAGGCTACAATGAGGAGATGACAGAAATTATAGACCATATAGTGAATGACATACAAGAGTGCCATACAAAAGTATGGTGGAGAGTCGACATTGTGTCTCCCCAAAAATTATAAGGAACAGAAGCCGTGCCCTACCCCGTAGTCTTGTAGTGTGGTCCAAGTAAACAAATACATTTAAAGATTTGGATGCAGATAAGGAATCTTTACAACTTATTGAAGCATATATATTTTTTGTTGGTTTGTAGATTTTTCCATTGTCAATTTGCAAAGCTTTTCATGAAGGTATTTAAAGTAATTCAAGTTCCTATGGTTGATGCCCTTTTGAAGAGCTAGGGCTTCTAGCATCTCCATTTGTCACTACTAGCATATCCATTGTATCTATCCTTGCAATCAGCATGCTCTCTGTGAGTGCTTCAATCACCAACCCCGTGGTTATGATTGCTTCTATACTCATCCTCCCTATCATGGTCTCTTCGTCTTTCATACCTTCTCTCACGTCGATCATGTCTTTCCTGATCTCCATCATCGGGTCGATCATATCTACTATGATTTCCATCATATCCTCTTCTGCGACTTCTGCCATCGTAGTGATTGTTGTATACACTTTTGTAGGACCAACTTTTAAAAGTTTTGGATGCACTCGGCAATCAACACGGTCCATCACCTGAAGCATCCCATTTTTTCAGCGTCATTGGATAAGCCTTTGGCATTGTTGGTCAAGCTTTTGAACGATGGTTGTGATTAGGCCAAGCGGCTTCGCCCTCTAGCCTCATTCAAAAAAATTGTATTAAGCGCACGAAGTAATTATTGTCTTCAAAGAAAAAGGGAATCTAAATTTGAAAAACTACACCAAAAGCAATATGTGTGGTAAGTCCGGTTTAGGGTTTTGTGTTAATACTCATAAAAACCATTTCTCTAGAAACTATGTACTACCTTGAATGTGGAAATTGCCCAAATAATTTGAGCATATCTGAACAAAAAAAAATAAAATCTCTTCAATTTTTGTAGGCTTTTCCACATCCTAAGTTAAAAGTGGAAGGTAAAATCTAAAATTACAGCAAACGTAGGACCGTGTAGTATGGATGAATCTGCTTGCTATTTGAGGTATACACATAAAAGCAAAAGCATAAAACTATAGGCGCCCGCTGCGTTTGCCTTATGAAGTTTTGAGGCTTGAATAAATCTGCTAGCAGCTCATGGAGAAGTAAAGGCCAACGCTTGACGCTTCCTGCGCCATGGAAACAATGGCAGTTTGGTATCTGGCCTTTCAAAGCATTGGAGTCGTGTATGGCGACGTGGGCACTTCTCCTCTCTATGTCTTTAGCAGTACCTTCCCCAATGGCTCCCTCCCCTCCCACCATG
Source organism: Adiantum capillus-veneris (assembly GCF_014529385.1). Classification (NCBI taxonomy): domain Eukaryota; kingdom Viridiplantae; phylum Streptophyta; class Polypodiopsida; order Polypodiales; family Pteridaceae; genus Adiantum; species Adiantum capillus-veneris. The sequence continues at coordinate 86,290,668 of NC_140956.1, read as the reverse complement.
ACATCTTGGGCTGTGTCTCCCTCATCTTCTGGACCCTAATGCTTCTCCCCCTCGTGAAATACGCCCTCATCGTCATGAACGCCAATGACAACGGCAATGGCGGCACCTTTGCCCTCTACTCCTACATCTGTCGCCACGCCAAAGTCAGCCAATTGCCCCCTGGCCAGCAACACGGCGATGGCGATGATAACCTCCTCGATAAGAATTCCTGTATTCACATGAACCACCACCCTCTCCGTGCTGCCAAAATCAGGCAATTTCTTGAAGAAAACCAGTTTGTCAAGCAAATCTTGCTGATTATCACTCTTCTCGGCACATGTGCAGTCATCGGTGATGGTATCCTGACTCCGGCGATCTCCGTCTTGTCAGCCGTGGATGGGATGCAGACAAAATTCCCGAAGCTAAGCACCGATGAAGTTGCGTGGATCTCCATTGTGATCTTGATAGTGCTTTTCAGCTTACAGCGTTTTGGCACAGCAAAAGTTGGCTGGCTTTTCGCACCATTTCTCATGCTGTGGTTTATATGCATATTTGCTATTGGCATCTACAACATTATAATGCACGATTGGAGGGTGCTATACGCTTTCAATCCATATTACATCGTCAGGTACTTTATGGATCGCGGTACGCAAGCTTGGATCTCGCTAGGCGGCATCATACTTTGCATAACCGGTACCGAGGCCATGTTTGCCGATGTAAGCCACTTCTCTGTTGAGTCGATCCGCAGATCACTAGGATTTATTGTCATTCCCTCCTTGATAGCAGCTTACTTTGGGCAAGGAGCTTATCTGATGAAGTTCCCTGAAGATGCTGCCCAAACATTCTACAAATCTATCCCTCCTTACAATTTCATCTTTTGGCCAATGTTTGCGATTGCCGTCATCTCCGCCGTCATTGCAAGCCAGGCCATGATCTCCGCCACATTTTCAATCGTTGAACAATCGCAAGCTTTAGGATGCTTCCCTCGGGTCAAGATCGTACATACATCGAAGAGCATGCTAGGACAAATCTATGTGCCAGAGGTGAACTGGACTCTAATGCTCCTTTGCATTGCCATTACGGGTGCTTTCAAGACCACGACACTTCTTGGAAATGCGTATGGTATTGCTGTTTTAGCTGTCATGATGGTCACTACAGTGCTTCTCACCCTTATAATGCTATTCATATGGCAGACACCAATGTATTTGACCATTGCTTTTCCTCTGGTGTTCCTAACCATCGAACTTATCTACTTTTCGTCCAACCTCTACAAGTTCGACCAAGGCGGCTACATCCCAATAGCTTTTGCAGGCATATTACTTGTCATTATGTGTGTATGGCACTATGTGAGCAAGAAGAAGTACGAGCTTGAAACTGGCAATGAAGATGATCAGCATGTATCACAAAGTAAGCTCGGTGGAGGTCGATCTCCCGCTGTGGTGCCGGGTGTTGGCCTCGTCTACACGCGCCAAGCCCATGGTGTGCCACCATTGTACAAGCATTTCCTTGAGAATGTTCATGCTACACATGCGGTGTTGGTATTGGTGACGATCAAGACATTACCGGTGGCTATAGTCCCTAAAGAGGAAAGATTATATATAAGCAGAGTCTCTGAAGAGGAGAGGTTCAAAATAACCAGAGTGGTGAGGTGCATGAACGAGAAGCAATGGGTGTATCGGTGTGTGGCGAGGTATGGGTACATGGAGGGATCATCGAAGGCAAGGTCGATGGCATCCAAGAAAGAGCCCAAATCAAGCAAAGAGGAAAATTTTGAGGAAGCTCTGATGGAAAGTTTAAAGAAACATATAATGGAGGGGACCATTAACAATGAGGCAGAGGGACTGCAAGTGGTGATAGAGAATGAAAATGCAGGAGTAGAGAGTAGCACCAAAAATTCCAAGGCAGCAGTTGAAGAAAGACATGATGTCCACAATCGCAATGTCGTCGTCGTCGATGATGATGATCGCAATGTCGTCAATGGGAGGGAGGCACTCCAAGAGGTGGCGTTTTTGGAAGAGTGCAAGCAGGAAGGGGGAGTGACATACATGCTAGGCAAAGCTGAAGTGCGGGCCGCCCCTCATTCCAACAGATTCAAGCGATTTGTTATTGATGTGTTATATGATGCAATCTATCGATTATGCCGGACTGCCGCACTCACTCTTCCCGTACCTCCTGAGAGGCTTCTCAAGGTTGCCATGATCTATGAGATCTAGATCTTATGAAGCTAGGAAAATACAACATCCCCCCCCCCATATGATAGATTTGTATATCAATTTTGGTATTGTAGCAATATTTCTCTATTAGGTGATCTCTAACTGCAACACTATTTTGTTTGTTTTTTTTGGTTGACAAAATCTATATCCCACTTCATTCGAATGAGAGTACGACTTCCCCTCACACTTCTGCAAACTTTAAGTCTCTTTTGAGACCAGTAAAATGGAACATGATAATTTTCCAAAACACCTCAGATATAACAAAAGCATTTCCAAGGCAGTAAATTAGCAGACTGCATAATCTCCTAGCATTACATTTTTCTAAGTTAAAGATGGCTTTGACAACTCATTGAATTTACAATTATACCAGCAACTTTCAGTTTTGCATCTTAGAACATGGGCCATTTCCTCAGCCCGTCTATCCCCGGTCCACGAGCCTTGGCACAAGACCGCCGACCGAAGCTTAATGGCTTTCTTGGCAGGTATGAAGCTGAACTAATATCTCACTATATGGAAATCCTTCGTGTCATGCACGTTCAAGGCCAAGGTTAAAAACCCTAGATCTGTAGATCATGAATAGAACACACCCTTTTCATGAATAACATGTCATCTTCACTTGTAGCCAAGCCATTCCAAGAGGCTGCCATCTAATTTGCTGCCCCAGCTCATCAAGGGTTGAATTGATATCATCCAATATGTCCACGTCCTTATAGGTCTTTGGTACTTTTAGTTGCATCTCTCTTGACCCATCTAGCATTGTTCTACTTTTGTCTCACAAAATCTTCAAGTAGGGATGCAAGTATGCTCTAAAGTTCTTCTAATGTTTCCTTTATTTCCATGCACATGTTGATGTATACCAACTTCACATGTTGATAAAAGGATGGCTTAGGGATTCCATGGATCTCATACCATGATTTGCAACACACAACTACCCTTCAAGCTTGAATTCATACTTTTTCTTTTGTGAATTTTAATCCATTAGCCAAGACACAGAGAGCACATCATATACATGGTTTGTTCGAGTCAAGGTGTAGATAGCATCATCTTCACCCTGATATTGTCTATCTTATGGATCTCTTATGATATGAGCTTCTGTGGTTTCAGGACCCAAAGCATCATAGATTTTAGACACTCGTCTATATCTATGATTGTTTTGATCAAAGTATATGTTGGTCTAGTCAAATCTTGATTTTCGATGGAGGAGAGTTTGGCTCTGAATATATTTCTGGGTTCATTTGGGTAATCTCATTCAGCTCTAGAGAGGATGGACTATAATAGATTCTTTCTTCTGAGATGAACCATCCTTCCTGATCTATCACTAGGCACCATTCTATGAGCTCGTATGTGGGCCTCTCAAACACATGTCGATCCTTTTTGTACAGTTTCCCTTCTTGGTCTACATAGTGTGCATATGAATTATGTGTGCCATACAATGCTAACAACGTTTGTTTTTTTGTGCCCCTTAGACTCGTGAATGATTGCACACTAGTCGTTGTGGATGCTAAATCATTTGCAAACCTAACACTCTTTTCAACCTTTGGTGATATCTGGACGCTTTGACCAAATTCACGCAGGAATTTGTTGTTCAAAGGATCACTTTTAAGCCTTTCAGGTGCCTGTGCATCTTCATGCAAATTTTGACTTTTTCATGCTTTTACTGTTGCTTCTAATGGTAATGCATGAATATCTGATTGCACCAAAAATGATGAGTTAGATGCACTTACATCAGGATTCGCATTTCCAATTTGCTCCATGCTTTGCTTTGCAATTGTCGTGTCCCTGTTGGATGGATTTCTCAGACAATCTTCTCGAAAATGACCACCTTTTCTTCCACAATCTAAGCAATACACCATGACTGGTGATATGTTGATTGGTTCTTTCATCTTGAGCTTTTGCTGATGAGTTTCTGCTTTTGTGCTTTCCAAGTTGTCAGCACCTTCTTTCAAAACACTTAGCAGTAGGCTGTAGAATCTTGATCTTTGTATTGCCTTTGACCAGGTTCTCCAAAAAGACTCTGGCCTCTATTGGCCGATCTGTTGGATCTTTCATTTTTGGATCTCAACCGTAGATCCAACCATTATTATCCATGTACAATGATCCTGGTTGCATGGATGGTTTGTTGGTACATGCAGATACCTGAATAAACACTTGTGTCTACTTTCTGAACTTCTATTAGAACTTCATCTTTGAGCTTGCAATACCTGGCTCCACTGAAATCTATGAACATTTGGGAGTTCTCTGGATCTGGTTTTACTTTGATCAGTAAGATCTTGGCTCCTGTGTTGCTTTTGATGCTCATTAGGTACCTATGGCCTTCTGTATACAAAACCTTATCTCCATTGTATCCATAGAGGTGTAAAATCTTCTCTTTTTCACTTGTGCCTGTGCTGCCATTGCTTCTGACTAGCTCTAGTTCTCGTGCACGTGAACTCTCAACTCGACTTGAGTCCATGCTAGCTCGATCGATAAAAGACTGTCTCCTTGCAGATTCTGATGTTGCACCATCAAATTTCTCTTGCTTCGGGTTTGACAAGATTTTGCCAAATAAATTTTGACAATTGATTGTTCTTCAATCTCAAAGAGTTAGCTAACTTTATCTCGAATGTGTCAGACTCGGCTGCAGTCTTTGGAACGATGAAAATTTAGGCTCTGAATAGCCTAATCTGCAATCCAATGTGAATTGTGTCCTTGGTCGTTCGATCCTAAGCCCAACTTGCAATTGCTTGTACTCACCAATTTTTGGCGTGCACAATGACTTCTAGCCTTTGGCGTTTCTTGACTGAATTGTGGGAATAATGCCCAAAACTAGGCTAGAATAGTGATATTCTAGGCTGAAATGATTAAGTCTTGGTTCCCAAGGGTTTCCCTTGACTGTAGGTCAAGATTTTAAATACGAGAGAGTTTTACAACTCGGATTTTTGCCGAAGTCTGCTAATCTCAGTCCTGATTCACAATTTCAACATGCAAACAATGCCCTAACGGCCAAATTTTACTCAAAATCCAGTTTCAAATTGAGCTTTGTGTGAACGTTTCTTAACTAGTCAAGTTTCGACGCAAATCCGATTTCTCGGTTTTGCTCGATTTCATTTCTCTTTTGACGAATTCGGATTTTTTTATTTGCATCAAGGCTCGCTTCGGTCTCTTTTTCTCGCTTTTTTTTTCATTTCTGCAAACTTTTTTTGCTTGACTCTTTTGTTGTTTGAGTTCCTCGACGACTTTTTTGCTTTTTTCTTTTGGGTTCTTTTTTGACTCCTTCCCTTTTATTTTTATTATTTTCTGTGAATTTTTTTATTTTTTGATATTTTTTAGAAAATTTATTTGTAAAGGATTTTCTTATAAATTTTCTATTTTTTCTCGCTTTTGGAGAGTGTTTATGAGTTTTTTATTTTTTGGAATTTATCCACGCTATTTTTGGTTTTTTAATGAATTTTCTATGAAATTTTTGATTTTTTAATAGATTTTTAAAGACACTTAAAAAAAAGATTTTTTGACTTTTTTGAATTGTTTTTATGTTTTTTTGGATTCTAATTTTTATGGGTTTTTTTTAAATGTGAGAATTTTTATTTGTAGTTTTAATTTTAACTTTTTTAAAATGGTGGAATTTAATTAAGTAAATCTCAAAATATAAAATTAAAAATGAACTTAGTTAAATTAAAAATAAATTAAGTTAAATATAAAAAATTCTAACCTTACCTCCTAAGCTGGAGCCGACAATGACGGTAACCCTTAGGCGATGATGTGCTAGCAATGACGAGTGATTGACCTTCGAGTGCCGTCAGAAATGGCCGACCGTGATGGCGGGCGCACACTAATTGAGGAGGGAGTCACCACATGAGTGGTGATAAGTGCGCAGCAGGAGGAGGGGAAAAGAGAGAGAGCAAGCCGAGGTGTGCAGGTGGGTGTTGGCGGCGGGCGTGCACAGAGCAGAGAGAAGGTGGTCCTTCATGCGCAAGTTACACACACAGAGAGAGAGAGAGAGAGAGAGAGAGAGAGAGAGAAGAGAGAAAAAGATCCAGGCCTAACTATAACGCCTAATGTGGCTCTACATTAGCGAGAGAGAACAAACGACTTTATGGCCTGTCGACGTGCAATCGGGAGAGAAAAGGTGGGCCTGGGCCTGGGCCTGGGCCTGGCGAAGAGGCCTACGGTGTGCTGGGTAGGGAACGTGGGGGGGGGGGGGGGGGGGGCGTGGGGGAGAGAGAGAGAGAGAGATTTTATTAAACCTGTGGGTCCCACAAGTGACCAAAGGAAGAGGGAGAGCGGGGTGGGGATGAGAGAGAGTATCTTCAACGTGCCTGAGATGGCTGGTGGAGGGGTCTCACCTACAAAGTCGTAGGAGTCCATTTTTTTTGCTGAAGCCCAAAATTTTATTGCAGAGTCTGCACGATTTTTGAAAACTTACCGAAGCATGCGTCCAAGCTTGTGACCAATCGCCAGCGCCTGTCGAACCCAATTTGTTTTTCATTTTTTTTCAAATGCTCGAAAATGCCCTAATCAGCCCGAAAATGCTAAAAATTACCAAGAAATCCAAACAAATGCAAGAAAATTCCCAAAAAATTCTATAAATCTCAAAAAACATCGGCAATCACAATTGAGTACTTTTGACACGCACAAACCCACCAAAAAATAGCAGTTTGTGTCGAAAATACCGTTGACGACAATGTCAACAACCCGGGCCTTGAAAATAACGAAACGCTCAAAACTAAACAAATAAGGACACAAAAACATTCAAAATGATGCCATAAGTATGCACACAAAACAGCTCATCAAGATCGCAAGATATCAAATCTTTATACTAAATTAAGTGAAGTTTAATATAAAAATTAGCCAAAAAATACAAAAAATTATCCGAATTTTTTTTGAAAATTCTCCACACATAGAAAATTAGTGCAGCCAAATTAAAACTCAAATATAACATTGATTTAATTACCAAATTTTGCTAATAAAAACCAAAACTAAGCAATTTAACCGGCATTTTTAGGTAAAAAACTGACACAATTTTTTGAGCTAAAAAACGTAGCAATTAAGCATTACACACATCAACTTTGCAATCATGCATCAAATTAATCTTGCACATTAAGAACTTTTTAGGCACACAGACACTAATAATTGGCAAATCGGTGTGCCTTCTATATAGAATTATGTATTTCAATCAAATATTAGTTTAATCTAACTAGTATTTTAATTGAAGATTTCTATTCAATCAAACTAATAGAAAATTATACAAGACAATGTTTTTGTTGATGTGGCATCGTATAATACGTTTGTCTAATATGAAAGTTTGTAATATGCCCGACTAAAGTGTATAATACGTACACCATATAACGTGCAATGCAACCTACTTTTGAAGATTATAAGACCATGATTTGATGGTAGGGATCAATACAAGGACTTGTTATAGGCTGATTCATCATGAAATCATGGCTTGATGCTTGGTCATATATGCATACATGTAATTTAGAATAATTCAATTGAACTATTAGAAAATTATACGAGAAAATGTTTTTGATGACATGGCACTATATAATACGTTATTTTAATATGAAAGGTTGTATAATATGCCCAAGTAAAGTGTATTATACGTACAATGTATAATGTACAGCCATAATTTGAAGGACTTGTTAGGCTGATTAGTCATGAAATCATGGAGTGATGCTTGGTCTTTGTGAACACACTTTAGAAACTAAGCATGGCTTTAAGGCCTATCTAAACTATTTCTTCCTAGGACCATGCTTAAACGAATGGAGTGGGAAATTTGTCTTAAGAGCTTGTTGAAATTCATGGAGTGTCAATTGTCCCATCGATCAATGTATAGCCTGTAAGATCAAGATTGTGAATGAATACACATAAGTGAGAATGGTGTATGCATGTTTCTCTTCTTTACCACTACCCAATAGCTCAATTTGTTTGCTCGATGAAATTGTGCTTCAAAACATAGAAGAAAACTCAAAACATAGAAGAAAACTCATCTTGCAAGTTTGGGATCTCTGGCTCTCTCTCTCTCTCTCTCTCTCTCTCTCTCTCTCACACACACACACACACACACACACACACACACACACACACACACACACACACACACACACACACACACACACACACACACACACACACACACACACACACACACACACATGTTGGGGTTAAGGCCTATGTGCCTTGACCGGTCGCCCAGGTCATGGGCGCCCGCCCACTGTTACCCTATACTTATAGTGAGTATACTGTATAGGGGGAGCTGCCACTTCACAGTCTCCCCACCCACATCGTGTGTGTGTCTCCTTCTCTCTCGCTCACTCTCCGTCTGTGGTGCTCCCCGATCCCCTTCAATTGGTATCAAAGCTATGGTGACCGCGGAGAGCACGACGGCTTTGAGAGCTTCGAGGCGATAGCTCGCTCGCTCTCGACGATAGAGAGATTAAGAAAGCTTGGAAGCTTTGTGAGAATGCAATGGGAGCTTGTGAGCTCAGTTGAGAGTGATGTATGCTCTTGTGGAAGCTCAAAAAGGAGTGTGGAAGATTGTGTGTAAGTGAAGGTGCTGCCCTAAAACTGTGTGCGCAGCAGCACTGTTTTCAGATTCGTTTTTCTCCTTGTAGAATGTAGATTTGAAAATTCTAATTGGGCAGCCCATCCATTTCGACGTGGTCTACAACTTTGCAGAAGAAACTTTTTGCAAATTCCTCACCGTTTTGCTGATATTCAGCTCAGACTGACTGTATATAGAAATTCCAGATTTTCTGTTGTCGCATTGTGTGCGAGTTTGATGCACTTTTGGAAGCACGGGAGATGCTTGAAGTTGAGTGCATAAATTTTGAGCTGAAGATGCAATTGCAGCTTGTGTTAAGCTTGTGGTTTGAGGGTTTTTTGGTAGACTTGGGCAACGAAGTACGGAGGCGTTTACACACCACCGAAGCGGTCTCTTGAGAGACGCAGGTTTTTTGGAGCACACAGGGTGGAACTTCTTTCACTGGTTTTCACAAAATACTTTGGCAATGATTTTGTGCTCGGATTCATGGTCTTTGCGGATGGTTTGCATATGGTTATGGCGCATGGTTGATGCCCATTATACATGCATTTTGACGAGCACTTTCAAGTGCCGGTAAGCTCTCTTGAGAGCATTGTTTTCGCATTGATCAAGTTTCCGGATTGCAAATCTTTTGGCGTTTGCTTATGCGCAGTCACTCCGTTGATGTACGTTGAGTGCGGATTGCCATTGTATGTGAAAATGTGGAGCCATTTTAGCATTTCTACTCATTGGCATTGAGTAGTGTTATGGTTTATGGTAGAGATTGTACTTGAGTTTTTTGCTCAGTTTTCAGGAAAAATTCTGTCGGATTTTTTCCAGATTCTCGCCATAGTTTCTGATCGAGTGTTTACTCTCACTTTGACAGGTTTTGTCAGTTTGGACACAGTTTTGTGTTTTTGTATCCACTCTCGCAAGAGTGAGGAGTTGTGTATCTTTCTTTGCTTGAGACAGTGGTTTGCTCTCGGGTGGGAGAGTCTTGTGATCTCGAGCATTGTTTGCCATAGTTTTGCAGAGCTTATGTATGTATGTTGAGTGTAGTTTGATGCGCATTGATTGCTCATTGTATTGAGCTTGCAGGACAATGGTTATTTTGTGTTGATAGCCATTGTGCGTCGAAACTCTGGCGAAATTTTCCCAGGAGTTTTATGCGTATCATTTATGTGATCTAGGTAGAGACTGCGGGTTGCACTCAGCATTTGTGTGCGGTGTTCTCTTGCAGGTGGGAGATTTGTGCGTGTGTATGCATCGATACCGCACAGTGTGGGCTTGGTGATTAGCTCACAGATTGCAGTGTGATACTAGAGCATGCGAGGCTTGTATTGACATTGCGAGAGCTCTATTTTGGAGTGTGTCTCACAGGTTTTACATTGTGTTTCTGGCCATATTTGTAGACAGTTTCCAGGTGTTGTTGGTGAGGTGGTTTTGCTTTCTAGTTTGCTACATTGTGCTCATGGCAGAGACAGGTGATCGCTCAGATTATGATCTCTCCGAAATGTGCATGTTTGATGGGTCAGACTTTGTAGCATGGAGAGAGTGTATGCTTGATGCATAGACACAGCGAGGGTTGCATCGACCATTGAGTGGTGATGCAGGTAGACCTTCAAACATGTCTGACGATCAGTGGCAGGAGCTAGAGGAGATGGCACTATCTACGCTCTCTTTGCACCTTGCGGAATCTGTATATGCTCTTGTTATGTATGAGACTACTTCGAGAGCACTTTGGCGCAGATTACATGATATGTATGATAGATCTGAGTCATCACGGACTCGTGTGAGACATGCACATTCACGAGCACGCCGACAGGTGACATGTTGGTATTGTGGTCATTCTGGACACGTTAGACGGCATTGTTTTCGTCGTATGCGACATCGTAGGAGACATGGCAGTCTCAGAGATGTACGTAGTGATGCCATGGACTCAGTTGCTTTGACAGTTGAGGCACATGTAGTGTCGGAGTATACTAGTGACGGGGATGTCACTTTTACCTCGAGCTATGCACGAGATGCTATACATGTGGATAGTGCACTCCCTTCGCAGTGGTTGCTAGACGCAGATGCTATGTTTCATGTCACGCTGCATCGTGCATGGTTTTGTAGCTATTCTAGCGGGATGCTTGGCAGTGTACGTTTGATCGATGGATCGGTGCATGCGATAGCAGGTGCAGGAGATGTGAGACTATCATTACCGAGTGGTGCATCTTACTTGTTACAACATGTGCGCTATGTACCAGATTTGACAGTGAGTTTGATCTCGATTGGTCAGCTTAGAGATTGTGGATGTCAGATTTCGCTACGAGAGCGAGATTTTGTGATGCATTTGGGTTCGCTAGTGATTGCGAGAGGTGCCAGGAGTGGTACAGGTTACCCATTGCATGTGGATCACGTGAGAGACGGTGCTGTCTCTGTGATCACGCAGCCAGGTAGAGAGCGAGAGAGCAGGCGAGTCTCTTTTGCTTGTGGGTTGCAGGGTGCTTTGCATGGAGTGCAGAGCAGTGACCTTGTTGTGCAGGTTGCGTCTACGGATGCACAGGTAGAGCGGGACAGCTCTAGTGAGTCACAACAGGATGAGTCATCAGAGGTGATGACAGAGATGACTCACATGGATGCTGAGATGTCGGCTATTGTGGAGTCATTTCTTGATATGCTTATGCCAGAGCTTGATGCAGATTCAGGACATATGGATACTCTTGGTACACATGTGATATGTGGTGGGCAAGAGGAGTCACTCCAGAGCTCGGAGTCAGAGTGACATGGTCTCTATGATAGGGGACAGGATTACCATGAGTTGAGTTCTGAGTTGGAGGTGGCAGAGGTTGCCAGGGTTGCATCAACATTCGGTGTCCTCATGTACGAGATGTTGATCTCGAGGCCCAACATAGCAGCTGCAGTGGGAGCATTTGCAGCAGGGTTGATTAGTTGTTCGATGACTTATCTCGGCATAGAGCATAGGGGAGGTTTGCAGGTATTGGACCGATACTTGCAGGAGTGCATGAGCTCTTATAGACTCTTTGCAGAGCTTGGAGCTAGCTCTGTGTGGCTTCCGCAGCGGGATGTTTGTCTATTAGTAGAGCCGGATGCACTAGCTCATCGAGAGTCAGTGGGCATAGGTTGAGAGAATATCTCACCTTCTATTAGTTGTACACTACTAGATCTTGTTTAAAGGTACATTGGCCTTTAAGTGGGAGGTTGTTGGGGTTAAGGCCTATGTGCCTTGACCGGTCGCCCAGGTCATGGGCGCCCGCCCACTGTTACCCTATACTTATAGTGAGTATACTGTATAGGGGGAGCTGCCACTTCACAGTCTCCCCACCCACATCGTGTGTGTGTCTCCTTCTCTCTCGCTCACTCTCCGTCTGTGGTGCTCCTCGATCCCCTTCAACACACACACACACACACACACACACACACACACACACACACACACACACACACACACAAGCACAAACACAAACACATATACACACAAGCTCTCAAATTTTGGCAGAATAGCTTGAAATTTCACATAGAACTTTAAGAAGAAGAAGAAGAGAAGATAATTTCTTTGCATTGTAGTAAAAATCCCAAGAGAACCCAAAGAATTAGAACAAGATGAGAAGAGTCTAAAGTTCAAAATTCAAACCTCAAGGAAGAAGAAGAAGAATAGACATTCTTCTTGTTCTCCTTATTCTTCTCTCTCTCTCTCTCTCTCAAAATGACTTGTGAGTTTTTTCTCTCTCTAAGAATGCAAGAAATTAGGTCTGCCTCTCTCTCTCTCTCTCTCTCTCTCTACCTTGGGACATAGAGCTAAGAGCTGCATCAAAATCTTTCTCTCTCTTCTCATTCGGCACATATAGTTAAGAGCTACAACAAAAGCCTCTGTGTGTGTGTGTGGCACAAAGAGCTGAGAGTTTCTTGAATTGGTAGAGCTATTGAAATGCATGTGCTAGGCTCTTCTTGAATTCCAATCTACCTATCTTCAACAAACAACATATTGTTGTAAACTCTTTCTCTCTCTAGTTGGTGCTCGTGCATGCACAATAGCTAGCATGCATGGCTCACTGAGCTGGTAGGAGATTCATAGAGGGCCCTTCATTAAGGGTGACACTTAATAAAATCTTTTTTCCTAGAACATGGAAAACCTACAATTGAGAAGTATTAGAGGTAAATTAGCTATATTTGAACACTTTTACACTAAATTTCTATAAATTTTGTAGGTTTTCTCACTTTCTAATTTAAATTTTAGAGGAAAATCTCAAATTTTGTAGGTGGGATTACACTAAACCTTTCCAGAAACTTGGAAATCCTACATATAAGAAATACTAGAGGTAGCTTAACTATATATGAGATTTTACATTTATTTAGCTTTTCTTGCCACCAAACTTAAAATCTAGAGGTAAATCTAAAATTTTGTAGGTGGGATTACACTAAAGCTAGTTTTTTGAACACAATTCATTAAGCTATATTTTGGCAAAAATTAAAAGGGCTACTTGAAATTTCGTATTCTTCTTCTAAAGGGCAGAACTATTTATGTTTTTAAGTGAAGGGTAAAAGCACCTCCAAAGGGCGTTGAAACCTACAAAAATAAGATCTAGCTAGGGCGATCCAATCAATGATGGCTTGGTTTTCCCAACCAACTAGCCTACCGGCCTTCTAGTAGATTTTGAGAAGAGGAAGGAGCATTAGGTTCATGTGTCTTATACTTATTGATTGCACTTATGTGCTCAAGAAAGTATTTTTGAAATGGTTGAGGGTTGGCTAGAGTCACAATGGAGAACCCACACTATGGTTGGAAGTGGAAAATGCGTAGGTCCTAGTACTACTATCTAGGGAAGAGAGAGAGAGAGAGAGAGAGAGAGAGAGAGAGCTTCAAATTTAAAATTTAAAGGTAAATCTCAAAATTTTGTAGGTTCCATTACATTAAAGCTAGGTTTTCTTAGCACTGCATGGTGGTTTCCTAGGAACATTCTTCCTTGTATCATTCCGGTACTCCAGTCCTGCTTAGCCTCCATAGCCATGAGCCATGGCCTTTTCATAATGATAGGGTAGCCCTCCCCTTTGTGTGGCATGACAAAAATGTCTACCTCCACTTCTGTTCTGAATGCCTTCACCTTGACTGCATTGACCTTGTTCTGAATGCCTTCACCTCCACTTCTGTTCTGAATGCCTTCACCTTGACTGCATTCACAATGCCTATGCACTTCAATTTGACGTTATTTGCCATTTTAGCTCGGGAGGGTGTCGGCCTACTTACCTCTAGGCCTAGATGGTGCATCATTTTGTCACTCATGATTCATATCTGTGTGCCACCATCTATGTAGATGTTTGAGATACGTTGCCCTTTGATGTGGGCATCCATGATAGGTAGGATGTTGTCTAAATTCCTCCCAGAGATAGCCCTAGCTATCCTTGGTCTTGACTTTCTAGTACTTACCATCTTCGTCCATTGCCTCCTCATCCTTGGTGCAAGATGGAGTAATTGGGGCCATGTTATTTTCGGACCCCGCATCAAAACATCTTGAACTAGGTCATATGGTTTAGCATACTCACCCAGCAAAAAATCCACGATGTTGATCTTCCTTCGAGGCTTAGATGCATGCTTGCTAGACTCTCCTTTTCCTTCCTTTGAAAGGCCTCTTCGTGCCTAGCATGCTTCACTCCCATGGCATCCACTTATTCTAATTTACCTTTTCCTTTGTCCTTCTCTTTGACACGCTCTTCTACCTTTGCTTTTTCTTTAGCTTCAAGACTGATGACACTTACTGCTTGCTTTCCGGAAAGTGGTGGAGGTAGCAGTGGAATGAGAGGTTGCGGTGGTGGTGGTGGTTGTACGGGCAGTTGAAGGATTTGGACCGGTGGAATCTGTTCTGGTTGCCTTGGCGGTGGTGGCCTCGCCCTTGGTGGAGAGATCTGATTCTACCTTGCACCTCTATTGAAGTTCTGCCTTCTTCGATGAGGACAGTAGTACATGTCATGGCCATCCTCTTCACAGAGTTGTAACAATGGTAGTCCTAATTCTGTCTTTGCTGCCCTCTTCCTTGCTCTGGATTTTTGGTAGGTGTATGCACTTGCTGCACCAGATGTACTAAAGATTCTCTAACTGGTTGGTGATTTTGGTTGAGCAGGTCTTATTAATCTTCAATCGATTCCTGTGGTTGATTTCTCTGGACAGCTGCTACAAGTGCCGCTAGGTGTGGTCGGGCCCTTTCTGGTTCCTTTTTCTCGATAGTCCTGGCTTGTAGACCTAACTTCTTATCTTTAAGGCGGACTACTTTAACTGCTACCTCATACGTAGCAGGAAACCTTCCTTCACCTTCTCTTTAAGAATTGGCTATAAACCAGTAACAAACCGGTCTTTCTTTAGGAAATTAGCTGCCCCTTTGCCCTTCCTCAGCATTGCAACCCATTGTCCCCATAGATCCACGAACTTTGATTCGTATGCTGTATATTCAGCCATACTTCCTTGCTTCAACTCCATCAGCAATTGCCACAATTTCTCTGATGTGGTGCCTTCTCCAAAGCACCTTAGAAATGCTGCTCTTAGCAGGTTCCACCTCTCCTTGGTGGCTTGCACCAAGGCGTTGTACCATGATCTTGCTTCCACTTTCATTAATAGTGGAAAAATACGCAGACGCAAAGCATCGTCATCCCTTTCGGAGACGACACATACTATTTCAAGCATCATCATCCCTTTCATACGCAGACGCAAAGCATTGTCATCCCTTTTGGAGACGACACATACTATTTCAAGATTATCTAAGAAATCTGAAGCATCTTCCCCCACCTTACCCGTGAAGGTTGGGAAGGAAACGTTTGCCATTGAAAAACATGATTTTCAAACTCTCTTTTTTCCTTTTTTTTTCCTTCTTAAACAAAAATAACTTAGCGGCTTATAGCAGCTTTTTACAAGGTTGGATGGATAGATCAAAACAGGATGAAAATAGAAACATTAAAGGAGGGATGGTACTTCAACACGGGGAGGATAATGGGGTTCACGGAGCTAAGGATCTCTCCTAGCACCTCAACACCAAATAAGAACATAATCTTTTACTGATAGAAGATCTTCCTATCTACATATATATGTACGTGCATGTGTTGCAGAAACCTAAACGGAAAAGAGGTTGGTCCGTTATCCATGATGCACAGAGTGTAGAGTACTCACTTATACCCTTACCATGCCGATGTTGACAAGTGGGCACATCCAGAGGAGGTCATCGCCCTTCATAGGCTCCATCTTTCCTTCATTTCTCAACACGTATGGAGTTACGGTAACATGTTTGACCACCCCTAGTCTTTTAGCTTGCAACAGTTGTAAGTAGTTACTGTAATCGTCTCATTGCATGAATTCCACATCATTTAATTGTAGCTCGTCTCCACCCACTGGGTTTCACCCGTGGTAGACAATTTCTTCACGATGAGTTGTATGGGGAGAGGAGGAAGGCCCTCTACCTGCCCTCCAAAACAACAAGAACAATAGCCAAACCACTCTTCTCTAGGGCATGTGAATCTCCTTATCACCTCCGCTCCGGGGTTGTCAAAGTGAACTGGCAGCACTCGCATGCGTGCCGCGAATCGATAGGAGATCTTCCGCCGCTTTGCTTTGGATGACCTTCTTTTTGATAGCGTAGGCATGACTCTTCTTTCCAAACTCAAAGCACTCGTGTGGCTAGGTGTTTCTCCTTCCTTGGGGGTCATGTGATTTAGGATTGGCCTAGCCCTCCTTTTCCTTTGGCATGAACAGCCCCTTTGGGCCACTTAGGAGCAGAGGCTACACTTCTATTTGCAAATTCCTTGGGGAAGGGAGGCTTCACTAACCTCTTTTCTTCCTTAATATGGATGATTTCTTTGTGGTGGACGTCGATGTAGAGATTTTTGCTTCTCCTTTACTTCCGTTGATGACACTCATTGATGGAGTGCGGTGGGTGACGACAATGAGAGTAGCCTGCTGTCCTCCCTCTGGTGGCTCTTGATTTATGGCTAGAATGAGAACTACGAGAGGGAAAACTTACTTCTTGGATGTTGACGATGGTGTATTGTGACAACAGCACTTTGATGAAGGCTGTTAGTGCTTCTTCATTTTCTTCCTCCTCCTTTCTCCAATTGGAGAATTCCCGCAGCCACTTGTCCATGGTCGATGACTTGCATCGTTTTCAGTGTTTTAAACTGGAATGTTTCGAGAAGCCCTCCTCCATGGGGGCACCAAATAACAAGCACAAGTGCAAAACAGACCCCAGCGGCCTCTACACCAGGATCATGCACGCCGAGCTCGTCATGGGAAGTGAACAAGGGACACCACCTAGCTTTGAGCAGCTAGTAGCGATGCAAATAACACTAATCACAACACATCGCATATATATATATATATCTATATAGAGAGAGAGAGAGAGAGAGAGAGAGAGAGAGAGAGAGAGAGAGAGAGAGAGAGAGAGAGAGATGATGAAAACTCCTTGGGACATGAGGGAAAACTTGATGCAAGGTGGTATTTACAGAAACCTTCGTTTCGGCGAGGTGGAGACCGTGGTGTGTGTGTGTGTGTGTGTGAGTGTGAGAGAGAGAGAGAGAGAGAGAGAGAGAGAGAGAGAGAGAGAGAGAGAGAGAGAGAGAGAGAGCCTATAGTGCATTCTCTAGGGAAAATTCCCATGTACGGAGATCCTATTCTTATGCGTAGGGACCCTTGGAGTCAATGTGTGTGTATGCCTTCCATCTCAAGTGCTGACTCCCCCAATAGTGACCTCTCACTGCTCGTTTATAGGTGTAGGCTTGCTTAGTTTAGGAGAATATGATTAGGCTTGGGCCCTAATCAGGAGAGACAAAGCAAGGGGACGGGTCCCAGATGGTTGACCCTTGCTTTATTTTAGGAGAATTTTAAAGTGATATCTCCTAGGTGGGCCTTTGTGACCATCACCTAGAGAGAGGTATCAATATACAAGGTTTGGCTTGAAAGAGGCAAAAGGATTGCCCTACGGATGTTTACTAAAGAAGTATGTCAGGACGAGATGCCGACGAATCACAGGTTTACTGGTGCGTCAGTGTAGTACGCTCCTCAACTTCGGTGCGGGCTGGGGCATGCCTTCGGTGTCATTTCTTGATTTGTTGTCGCCATCGTGTGATCTGGTCGTTCTTCTTTGTTGCTTTGGGCGTCGATGTCAAGCTTCTTTGGTTTTTCTTCTTGTGCATGCGTGTGGCGTGCGTGTGTTGGTGCATATGTATGTGCCTATATATGTAAGTGCTCGTGAGTGTGTGTGTGTGTGTGTGTTTATAGAAAGAGAGAGAGTGGGTTGACTTTTACAGGACGAGAGAGAGAGAGAGAGAGAGAGAGAGAGAGAGAGAGAGAGAGAGAGAGAGAGAGAGAGAGAGAGCGAGAGAGAGAGAGAGAGAGAGAGAGAGAGAGAGAGAGAGATGGAGAGAGAGGTGTGAGGGAGTGTGTGTGTATGTGTATGTAAGTGTGTGTGTGTGTGTGTGTGTGTGTGTGTATGGTAAGAGAGATGAGTGAGTGTGTATGGTACGAAAGAGAGAGAGACTGATGAGTGTGTGTGTAAGTGTTTGTGGGTGTGTGTATGTGTATGGTAAGAGAGAGAGAGGGAGAGAGACTTCTTACATAGAGAACGAGAGAGAGAGAGAGAGAGAGAGAGAGAGAGAGAGAGAGAGAGAGAGAGAGAGAGAGAGAGAGAGAGAGGTGTGAGGGAGTGTGTGTGTGTATGTGTATGTGTATGTAAGTGTTTGTGTGTGTGTATGGTAAGAGAGATGAGTGAGTGTGTATGGTACGAAAGAGAGAGAGACTGATGAGTGTGTGTGTAAGTGTTTGTGGGTGTGTGTATGTGTATGGTAAGAGAGAGAGAGAGGGAGAGAGACTTCTTACATAGAGAACGAGAGAGAGAGAGAGAGAGCGAGAGAGAGAGAGAGAGAGCGAGATGAGAGAGTGTGAGTGTATGTGTGTGTAGGGGTTGGAGAATGAGAGAGAGATAGAGATATTTTGCTGAACCTACTGCCGACACAAGAAGAGATAGAGAGAGAGAGGGTGAACGAGGGAGAGAGACTGATGGAGTGTGTGTGAGAAAGATGGTGAGAGTGCGTGTGTGGCGTGTGTTAAGAGAGAGAGAGAGAGAGAGAGAGAGAGAGAGAGAGAGAGATATCTTATGACAATGGAGGAGAGGGTGGTGCCAAGGGGGGACGGCCCCTCTGTGGGGTTGCACGAGCATGGAAGGGGGGGTGGCAGCACCATGCAAGAAAATCATATTTTTAAATATTTTTTGTATTATATAAGGCTTCCCCAAAGTGGGGTTTGTTCCCACGGCCACGGCTCCGAAAGCTGGCCGTCACCATCTTTTGGATAGTACGACAGTCCCGGCCATTTCGGAGACTTGGTCCAGATGATAGCCATTTTTGAGACTTGGTTGTACATTTTTCTACATAACCTATATTGTTGAGGGTCAATAGCATGAAGTTTTCATTCAGCTGGGGTATTCTCAAATGTGGAGATACCTTCGGTGATATAGGTAGCTGGAGTATCCCTTACAAGGCCTTGCCATAGGACATGTATAGAGTGGTATAGGTGCTTTTGACGTTGACTTGGAGGTCTATGATAAGTTTGAGAGTTTATGCACCTCAATTGGTCTCTATACAGTGTGCTTATGAGAGGCATTGCCCTCTTTTATCCTTTGTGAGTGACATACTTGGTCATTTTGTCTCGTATTTTGGTTGACATAGTCCCAAATACAAAGGAGACTCTGTCAAAATTTTCCCAGAGTCTTTTGGTAGTTTTGTCACCATGTCCACTAGCAAAGATCGGGACATTTATGACATAAAGAAGTTTGATGGCACTAATTTTCAGCTTTGCAAGAACCAAATGCATGATGTCCTTGTCCAAAAGAAGCAAAAGTTGCCTATTGCCTATGCGGCTAGAACTGAAGATATGCACATGACTCAGTTTCAGTGGGAGGAGCTTGGTAATCTATGCAGGTCTATGATTAGACTGCACCTTGGTGAGTCGGTGTACTTTTCAGTGTTAGAATGCGAGACTGCTCATGCTTTATGGCAGAAATTATGCGACACTTATGAAAAGGATACGGCTAGCAATAAGGTTTTTCTGATGCGAAAACTTTTCAACCTTCGTATGAAGGAGTCAGCTAGCGTCGCCAGTCATATCAATGATTTTGATTCTCTTTTTTCCAGATTCGTGCACAATGCATGACCATTGATAATGAGATGAAAGCAATCTTTTTTGCTGTGTTCGTTGTCACCCTCTTGGGATATCTTTTGCACAGTTGTTAGTAACTCTGCTCCTAATGATACGCTAAAGTATGATGATGTTACTAGTGCACTTTTGTCAGAGGAAATGCATCCAAAGACCATGACTAGCTTGCATCATGGTGGCGAAGCTCATTATGTGCAAAGGGATGAAGCAATGTCAGAGCCGTTCTTCGCAACGTGAGTCCAAGGAAGAGGGCAATAGAGATGTATCAAAGGGTAGATCAAAGTCTTATGGTCGCCGCAATGTTCAATGCCATTATTGTGATAAGTTTGGTCACATAAAGAAGGATTGTTATGCTTGGAAGTGTGACAAAGAGAAGGTCAAAGATCATGATGATAAAGAGGAGAAACCAAAGAGTTAGGTTAAGATCGAAGAACTGAACATGATTCAGGATGACAGTGATGCACAAGACATTAATATGTTGACTGAAAATAATGATGTCTTTTATGATGCACATGAAACTCTATCTTTGCAGAGTTCTATGCCAGTTGAACTCCTTGTTAGTGGTGAAGTATTCCAAACATGGATTCTTGATTCGGGTGCTTTGTTGCATGTCACACCTCATAGGCATTGGTTTACTACATATTGATAGCCGTTTTTCGGCTCTCCATAATTGCCATAGTAAGTTACTCCACCCTACCAAATTCACCCAAACACTGTGGTTACCCTCACCCTTTCACTGTATATAGGTGCGTGTGAGTTAGGGGACTTTTCCCATATCTCCTTACTGAAATAAAAAACCCTCAATTAGCTAGTCATTGGGCTAGTTGAGCCAAAAAAGTAAAAAATATAAAAAATATAAGTATATTATGGCCCATGCGTATGTAAATATTTCTTTGTATATAGGGCCTAAATAAAAGATTTTTTCATAATTATTTTGGTATTTATTTAAATATTTCTACCTAGGTGTGTGTTATTTATGCTCTGTACATTGCCTCACCATTACCACAATTTTTCTTACCATTTTTCATACTCTTTATTCCATATAGAAATATTTTCATGTAAGCTTCTCTTATATTTGGTGTAATTCCACCCCAACAAAAATCCAAAAAAACTAGTTTTATTTATGTGTATATTTTTTCACTATTGTGATTTTTCCCTTCCTACATCTATTTTTTTTTTCTAAAAAATTAGAACACCAAAAATATTTATCTTTTTACGGTAGCCTCATGATGAGAGAGATTTCTTTTGACCCCTTTATATTTTTTCCACTTATATTATTTATATTTGACATGTACATATTTTTTAGACCCCTCAATATTTGATTTTCTTAGTTGTACTATTCACTTATATCATGATCTCAACAATATCTTCAATTATAGACCTACCAAATAAGGTCAAGGGTAGGTGGCATGCATACATGCACTATGGAGGGCTCACTCTTGGAGGTATTCAAAAGAATCATCCAAAGAAGGACCCCACAAGGACCTTGTGCAGTGGAAAAAAACGGTCGGTTTTGCTTAATTTTTAAAGTTCACTTGCTCTCCGAATTTGAAAAGGTGATACAAACAAAAGTTGTAGCTCGTGGGCTGAACTTTTGCCTCAAATTTTTTCATATTTTTTTGAGCTATAAGTTGTGAGCTATGATTTTATTAGTGGACCCCAGTTTTCCCATGCTATGTAGCCACACTCTCTCTTCCCCTTTATTATTTTCCTCTTTCACACACACTTCTCCACTCATCATCCCCACCTCTCTCGCCACTCCTCTCTGCACCCTACTCACCTTCTCCTCAACCTTGAAGAATAAGAGAAACCATGGTGAACTCATACCTCCCACACACAATTCCATTCCAAAATTGACCACCTAGTCTCATTTTTCCTCCTCCAAATTACCCATATCTATCCAAAACAACCAAAAAATTCAGCCTCTTCTCTTAAAAGACAGCATCATGGTGGTTGATTACTCAGCTTCAATTACCTTGTCTCTCAAGGAAGGTCAAGAGTGGAGAAAAAATGTACCGTCAAAGCTAGTGGACCGTCAACAAGCGTCAAAATTGGCCCTACTCAAGACACTTGGAGCATCAACCTGGTAAGAAATCCACCATGCCTCTCATTTATTGGGACTTGGCCCCCAAAACACCAGAAGCAACATTAAAATCACGTGCTATTTGCAACAGTGACCCAGAAGCGCATCAAAATCATCTGTAGTTTTAACTCACGCCCAAAAGGAACACCGGACGTTGCTACATCGGCCCTATCTGTATGTAGCTGCCACATCATCAGTGCGTATAGTCCCGGGACTTGCCACCATTTGCTCCGCTCATACTTGGGATGTGCTTCCAAGTCGGCTTTATTTACTCTTACCTCTTAAGAGTTTTTCTTCCTTATTTGTATCCTACATGGATACTCCCATTGTAAATATCCAATTCCATTTGTAAATTAATACTAACTCTACTAACACTAACCCACTATGAAAAGTCCTATCACCTCCATTTCTCTCCTCTCTCTTTTTCCACCAACTTCTTGATAATTCCAAGCAAAAGAAATTAGATAAATTGCTGAAAATCTAACCTAACCATGGTTAGAGGAGTAACCCTAGCCTTCAAAATTGCTATAAAAGGAGGGTATAGCTAGCACAAAAAGGGGGGAGAAGAAAGAGCACTATGCTATAGCTTGAGAAGCCAAGCTCAACCTCTTGAGAAGGAGCTCTTGAGTGGAATCTCATTGGCATTAGGCATATGTATGTGTTGTATTAGGGGTGATTAGCAAGGGAACTCTATGCCATTGTAAGAGAGAGTGATCATTAAATTGAGAGTAGGAAATCTATCATTTCTCCTACTAGTGTAAGCCCAACATTTACTGAATCAAGGAGGGTGAATTTGGACGAAGCATGGATAC
Organism: Adiantum capillus-veneris; assembly: GCF_014529385.1. Classification (NCBI taxonomy): domain Eukaryota; kingdom Viridiplantae; phylum Streptophyta; class Polypodiopsida; order Polypodiales; family Pteridaceae; genus Adiantum; species Adiantum capillus-veneris. Next base: position 86,267,888 of record NC_140956.1, on the reverse strand, counting down.
CTTGTCTCCCTTCCAACGTGAAGTCATGGACAATGATGATGTGTAAGTGTCTTGGTGTTTTATTTAAGTTCTTGATAGCTTGTCTCCGGGTATTGTTATCAATTTAGCCATAAATCCCACATGCTGTAAGAGGGCGACAGGGTGGAGAGGACTCCCCTGGCCTTAAGACAGTGATTGGGGTGGCTTTTTTCTTGTGATGTGTTGTGGTGTAATTTACTCAGGCTATGTTGAACAAATACTAATCTCACTTTGATTGGTCATGACAGATTTGTAAGAAGGCATTAGTGCAACAAGCACCCCCTTCCCCCTTCTCTCTCTTTCTTATATATATATATTTATGTTTGCTTGATCATTAACGATACACTTCAAAGCAGTCCGAGCACCATCTCTCTCTCTCTCTCTCTCTCTCTCTCTCGTGTTTTAGTGTGTGAGAGTGTTCCATTGGTGTTAGGGTTAGTGTAAATTCCTTGCTTGTTTGTGGGTTGCTCTAACGATTCTCCTCTTTTGCGTCCTAGTTCGCTCTTAAACTAGGTGGTGCCCCTTGTGTAGTTGGGATTTGGCTGGGGGTTTGTTGTTTTGGTTTGTGTTGTGTTGTGCCCCAACCCCATTGAGCAACACGGGAGCCTTGAAGGGTGTCTAGAGGTTGCTCTTCTTGTTGCCCGCCCCGGACCGCCTCAAATTGGTGCCCCCACTGAGGACAGGCTTGTTTTTGTTTTGTGAAGGCTCAACCTTTAGCATAATCAAGTAGCTTGCATGAATCACGAGAATTTGTATGATCCCTTCATTCCCATTGCAAGGCAAAAGGTACACATAATTGTTAGTACTAAGTTGCAATTTCAACGAGTAATTCGTAGAATTTTAGGTCCTCTTAGGTTAGCCGAGATAAACACTTCGGTAAATCCTTTTATTTTGCCTCTCATTAGGTACGATATTAGCTTGGACGTCTATATTTTTGTGTTATTTTAAGCATTAGGACATGCATAGGCCATGGATAATGGCCCAGGAATAGAGGCTTTTCCCTTTCATTTTACTCCGCACATTAGAATAAACGTTGCAATTAGTAGAAAGATCCATTTTCAACAACGAATGGTGTTCATGTTTGGTGCCCAAAGAGTAGGAGAAATTCTTGCATCACCAAACCCTGTCATTCTACCTCTCATCAACTACCACACTTCTTTTGATGTACATGTGTTCATTTTATTTTAAAATGAAGTGCAGCCCGGCAAAATAGTGTGTATGTTTGTTTTTTCTTTGTCCAAGTTGTTACAAGAAACAAAAAAACGATCATTTGTTCTAACTGGGAATGTGTGTGCAGTGAAAGTTCAATCCTTAGAGATCTAGCTCTATTACCAATTGAGTTGCAGGAGCAAGTTGTAAGGCGTCTCCCTCATAACAAGAGGGTGGTGAAGTTAAGACGGAAGGTCCTACACGTGGATTCCATTTTCCTCTTGTTGTTGGGCACTAAGGAAGACCGCGCATTCATCCAACTAGTGTGTGCCCTAAGATTGGTAAATAGAGTGAAATTCGGCATTTGGCGAGTGCATTTCACCATTGAGGAAGACTCTTCAGGAAACTTGCGGCCAGAGTTCATGCTTCAGGAAACTTGCGGCCAGAGTTCATGCTTCATAGACTCACATTTGGTGAATTTTTCCCTCATTTGCGTCTTATTAATAGTCTTCCTTTCGCTTTCAACAAAGGAGATAGGGAGCTATTTAGAGCTTGTCTTAATAAAGAGAGCATAGAGAAGATTGCAAATTTGTATAAATTCTCATCCTTCTCTACTTTCTATGACACTTTGTTCATAGAGACATTGTAAATCTCTTTATGCTTTTGAATGATTTAACCATAATCCTAAGGAGTTTTTGTCCAGGAATTTTGTAGCACAAGTGGAGTCTTTAAATCTTGCAAACTTGATTGGACTTGATGAGATGTTCTTATGAAATTGTGAGAAGGTTGCCTCACTCCGACTGTGTGGAACTCGAAGGAAAGGAGCTCCTAGTCAATTGCTACTTTCTCACGGCCTTCGACGAGCATGAAGATCTAGTTTTTATACAAACCGCTTGTGCGTTGGGAATTGTAGAGCAAGTGCAATTTATCACTTGGGACGTGGTTGCTCTTTTGGATCCAGAAAATGAAGTTCTAGAGATTTCTGTTTATCGCCTTAGCTTTGAAGAATTTCAACCCTTCTTAGAGCTCATCAATAGTCTACCTTTTTGTTTTGATCAAACAAATCGAGACCTCATTGAAGCTTGGATAGCTGAAGAAGAAAACCTAGAGTGGTATTTTCTTACTTCTTCATTTGCAGGCGAGTGGTTCTAAATCTCTATTGTATCCCTTATTGTAACTCGTGTTGTAATCTTTCATAATAATGGAGAGCCAACGCCAAATGTCTGGATATCCTCTTTTCTTTGGAGAGCCTGGAGAGGATGCAGAATTATTTTTAGCAAATTTCAAGATGTCTTGCCGTATCAAGAGGATAGTAACCGATCAAGAACGTGTAGAAATGTTTGAGGTGGTCCTTAGGAAAGATGCTAGTACTTGGTTTGACTCTTTGCCTGAGGAAGTTAAGGGGAATTACACAGAAGTTTTGAATTGTTTTAAGAGATACTTCTTTGATCCCCAAAACACTCAAAAACTATGGCAAGACATTGTTTCTCATAAGCAAAAAGACTTAGATGACTACTACTTGTACAAGCAAGAGTTTCTACGTCTTTGGGCTCTATGGATACGAAATGTTGCTAACCCTGGTGATGGTGCAGAATTTTTAAAGAAGGAGAGGTTCATAGCCGGACTCTTTCCTGACCTTAAGGTAAAAGTTGAGGTGGGTGCACCTGCTACTTTTGATGCAGCGGAAACTAGGGCTGCTGAGAAGTATAGGAAACTCAAGTGCTTAAGGGGAGAGGTTCCAATAGAAGGTCTTAGACCCAAAGGTAAGTCACAAGAATCAACATCTAGGGAGCTTCCTGAGGTATCGGCTGATGTGATTGAGAAGTTAAATGAATCTTTAAGCAACCTGTCAATTCACCTTGCACAAGCTGTAGGTCCAAAGGGACAAGCAAAGAAGTTAGAAGAGAGAGAGCCACGAACTAGGAGAGTCTTGCAATGTTGGAATTGCGAAGAGTCTGGACATGGGATGTATAATTGTCCTTGGCCTCGTGGAGAGCCAAGGAGACCTAACTTGAATTACCCAGTGATGAATGCAGGAGAAGGAGCTGGTCAACAAACAAGGCTTCTACAAAGGCCAAATGGACCAAGACCACCTCCACAAGGGGTAGAAGGAGTTCCACCTTTGCCAGATCCAAATGTGCATGTGGTAGAGGTGACAAACTCAAATGAGGTTGACATGGAAGCAAATGGCATTAAGCGTGGCCGAGGAAAAGGTAAAGAGAAAGAAGGAGTCACATCACAGAGTGACGATGGACAAGGCAAGAAGGCAAAGGAAACCAAGGAAACCAAGAGGACTCGACGTCGTATCAACCTCCAAGACTTCCCTCTTGGACATGGTATGGCTCCGTACAACTTGTTGGAAGACATGAGAGGTAAGGGTCCTGATATTTCATGGCCTCAATTTCTTGCATTATGTCCACAAGTTAGGAGGGATTTAACAAGGGCAGTTAGCACTAGGAGAAAGGTAAAAGAGAGTGTGCCTGTTGTAAAAATTGCACAAGCTGAAATGAATGAGGACATTACACCGGTGCTAGACTGTTACATCAAAGGAAGATTGGTTAGGAAAGGTCTAGTGGATGGGGGTGCACAAATTTGCATCATGACAGAGGGACTCATGCAAAGACTAGGCATGCACATCCATGAGACACCTGAAATCAAAGTCAAGATGGCAAACAATAGCAAGGCTAGGTGTGTAGGCATTTGTAAAAATGTCTTTGTAGAGGCCTTTGGCATTAAGAAAGCGGTGGATTTTTATGTTATGTCGACCAAGGGAAGTGGTTATCCATTTATCCTAGGAAGACCATGGCTAATGAAAATGAGAGCTTTGCAGAATTGGGAGAGTGGGAAATTAATTTGCAGGAACGACAATCATAAGAAGGTTGTCTTTGACATGAAGGAGCAACGCCAAGAGGAGATCCATGAAGAATCATCTCAAAGTGAGACGGAAGAAGGTTGGACCGATAGCACTTCAAAAGAAGAAAGTAGCGGCAACATTACTGAAGAGGAGTCTTCCATCGAAGTCATGGGGGTAAGGTTTAAGCCAAGCAACCAAGAGACCTCTTGTCAAGGCTTGGAGGAGGTAGGTCCTCAAGAGAACGAAGGTGTTCAAGATGAAGGGATGCTGGAAGGTATGCTATCAACAACACTTACAAAGGATGAAAGAGAGGAGTTCAAATGTGTGCTAAGGAAGTTTCCTAGGCTTTTTGCTAAAGACTACACCGACGTGCGTGGGGTAGATGTTGTTCAACACAAGATTGAGTTAAAGCCTGAGGCCACACCCAAAGCTCAGAAGCTACGAAGGCTAGGAGTTATAAAGGAACAGGCTCTACTCAAGGAGGTAAGAAAGCTTCTAGCAGCAGGTTTCATTTATCCAGTGGAGAATTCAGAGTGGGTCTCTCCTGTTGTTGTCACTCCTAAGAAAAATGGCAAGTGGAGGGTGTGTGTGGATTACCGTCTCCTCAATGAGGCAACAAAAAGAGATCACTTTCCCCTCCCATTCCAGGATGAGATACTAAATGAGGTAGCTGGTCATGAGAAGTACACTGTGTGCGATGGTTACTTAGGTTACTTTCAAATAGGGATTGCATTGGAGGATCAATTGAAAACAACCTTTATCACTCCTTGGGGTTGTTATGCTTTTAGAGTCATGCCATTTGGTCTGACAAATGCTCCTGCAACATTCTAACGTTTCATGAATATGGTGTTTCAAGCATTCTTTGGAAAGTCAATTAGGGTGTTCATTGATGATTTCTGTATTTATAGCTCAAAATCATTGCATCTACAAAGGGTAGAAGAAGGTTTAAAGAAGCTCTACGACATGGGAGGTCAACTCAACCCCGACAAGTGCCATATAGGTGAGGATGAAGTAATCTTGCTTGGTCATAAAGTTTCTTACAAAGGCATTGAAGTGGATCCTTCAAAGGCAAAGGCTCTTATTGAGCTACCATCACCCAAGAGTCTTAAGGAGGTCATCTCATTCATTCAAAAGGTGAAGTATATGTCACGCTTCATTCACTTAGCCTCGGAGTTGCTTCATCCTTTGCAAAAGTTGACACAACAAGTAGAATTTGCATGGTCTGATGAGCTTGAAGAGTATTTTTGTAACATTAAAGTCATTTTGTCAGAGCTACCAACACTCATGCCTCCTTGTTGGGAGTACACATTCTTTGTTAGCTCTAGTGTTGGAAGGGAAACAATTGGTGCTGTGTTGCTACAACAAGATCCCCACAGTACAAGGATGCGACCCATCTACTTTGCTAGTAGGGTCATGAATGCTTTGGAGAGAGACTACACAGAAGCAGAACTCATGATGCTTTCTCTCATGTTTGCGGTGAGAAAGTTTAGATCCTACCTGCTACCAAAACCTTTTGTAATTCTCACTGCAGAAAATTTGTTCCCTTGGGTGTCATCTCAAATGAATCTTAGTACTAGGATCTCAAAGTGGATTATGGAGTTGCAAGAGTTCCAATACTCTTTCAAGGTAGAAGACAGTGTGCGTGCACAATTGGCAGGGATTCTCACTTATAGGGTACATGAGAAGGAAATTAAGGTGCCTCAAGTAAAGACCCTACCATTGCCACCACCAAAAAGTATTCCCAATGCTTTTACCTTGTTCTTTGATGGAGCTTTTCGACGAGCCACAAGGAAAGCAAGGGGAGGGCTAGTGTTGCTCAACCCAAGTGGAGAGGTGGTCATGAAAGAGAAGGTCAATCTACCAGGTTCAACTAGCAACAATGAAGCAGAATACGACACACTACTTCATGGTTTGAATATGTGCATTGGCCAAGGGATAAAACGTCTCATGGTAAAGGGAGATGCACTTCTCATTGTTAAACAGATTTTAGGCATTTGGGCATGCAAGAATGAAAGTTTAAGGACAAAAGTTCATGCCATTCATAGGATGTTTAATCAATTTGAAGAAGTGCAACTATATCATATTCCGAGGAAACAAAATGAAGATGCCGATTTACTTGCACAACAAGCAGTTACATGTGTTGAGAGAGAAGTGCAGGTCATCATGGTGGCAGCAGCTGTCAAGCAACCGAGATACCAGGGATTGGAGTCATTGGCTCCCATTATTGGCTACATTTTGGAGGGTGAGTTTCCACAAGACTTCACGAAGGCTCAGAAGAGGAGACTCATGAAGAAGGCAAGTTTGTATCTCTTCCTAGAAGGCTCCCTCTATGAAAGAGGGAAGGATCAAGTGTGCAGAAGAGTACCAACTATCGAGGAAATTCCAGCCATTCTAAAAGGTTTGCATGAAGAGGCATGTGGTGGTCATTTTGCCCAAGAATCAACTGTGAAGAAGATTTTGCTTGCGGGGTATGTTTGGTCAAGTCTGCATGTGGATGTCCAACATTGGTGTAAAAGTTGTCACAATTGTCAGGTAAATGGGAATAGAAGATTGATTTATGGTCCAAGGCAAATTGTGCTTGCAAATGGACCCTTTGAAAAGTGGGGCATTGATGCTATGGGTCCTCTGCCTAGGACAAAAAATGGTAAACTCTACATTCTAGTGGCTGTAGTCTATATGACTAGGTGGGTGGAAGCACAAAGTGTGGCAAAGGTAAATGAGAGGACAGTGAGCAAATTCGTCTACACTCACATTTGTTGTAGATTTGGCACACCTTTGGAGATTGTTTCTGATAATGGTCTAGGGTTTAGAAAGGGATTGCTCACAGAAGTCTGTGAAGAACTTCGCATTCTACATCGTCACAGTACACCCTACTATCCCCAATCAAATGGTTTGGTAGAAAAAGCTAATGGTGTCATTGCAGGCATCATTAGAAAGATGGTGAAAAACAAGACAAAGTTGTGGGATGACTTCTTGGATGGTGCCTTGTGGGCGTATCGAACCACATATAGGGAAGCCGCGGAGTTCACACCATTTCACTTGGTCTATGGTCAAGAGGCTTTACAGCCAATTGAACTAAACATTCCAACAATGCGACTTCATGGCAAATCAGCACAAGATGATCAAGAAGTATGGATGGATCGACTTCTTACCTTAGCTGAGCTTGAGTGGAAAAGAGAAGCAGCATACGAGTGCTATAAGAGGAAATCCACACAGACAAAGGAGAAGCTTGACAAGAAACTGAAGGACAAAGGCATCAATGAAGGAGATCTTGTGCTAAGGTATGACAATCGACTCGATAATCGTTTTGATGCCAAATTTGAAACAAGATGGCAGGGGCGATACATAGTCAAGAAGGCTTTCAATTCAAGTTACTATCAACTTATGGACTTGAATGGGAAAGAGCACTCCAGGAAGGTAAACGGCTATCGCTTGAAGCCTTACTTGAGTCGCCTTCTACAAAAGGATCTACCAGAGCAAAAGGCAACTATCCCATGTAAGTATTGTTCCATGAAGCATGAGTGTAACACAAACCAAAATTCCAAGGGGCCAAACAATGAAGATCTTGTCAAGGACTCTGAAGCACTCTCTTTGGAAAAGATTCTTTATGATGGTACATGAATATACCATCATCCTGGGGGAGGGCTAATGATAGCCGTTTTTCGGCTCTCCATAATTGCCATAGTAAGTTACTCCACCCTACCAAATTCACCCAAACACTGTGGTTACCCTCACCCTTTCACTGTATATAGGTGCGTGTGAGTTAGGGGACTTTTCCCATATCTCCTTACTGAAATAAAAAACCCTCAATTAGCTAGTCATTGGGCTAGTTGAGCCAAAAAAGTAAAAAATATAAAAAATATAAGTATATTATGGCCCATGCGTATGTAAATATTTCTTTGTATATAGGGCCTAAATAAAAGATTTTTTCATAATTATTTTGGTATTTATTTAAATATTTCTACCTAGGTGTGTGTTATTTATGCTCTGTACATTGCCTCACCATTACCACAATTTTTCTTACCATTTTTCATACTCTTTATTCCATATAGAAATATTTTCATGTAAGCTTCTCTTATATTTGGTGTAACTCCACCCCAACAAAAATCCAAAAAAACTAGTTTTATTTATGTGTATATTTTTTCACTATTGTGATTTTTCCCTTCCTACATCTATTTTGTTTTTTTTCTAAAAAATTAGAACACCAAAAATATTTATCTTTTTATGGTAGCCTCATAATGAGATAGATTTCTTTTGACCCCTTTATATTTTTGCCACTTATATTATTTATATTTGACATGTACATATTTTTTAGACCCCTCAATATTTGATTTTCTTAGTTGTACTATTCACTTATATCATGATCTCAACAATATCTTCAATTATAGACCTACCAAATAAGGTCAAGGGTAGGTGGCATGCATACATACACTATGGAGGGCTCACTCTTGGAGGTATTCAAAAGAATCATCCAAAGAAGGACCCCACAAGGACCTTGTGCAGTGGAAAAAAACGGTCGGTTTTGCTGAATTTTTAAAGTTCACTTGCTCTCCGAATTTGAAAAGGTAATACAAACAAAAGTTGTAGCTCGTGGGCTGAACTTTTGCCTCAAATGTTTTCATATTTTTTTGAGCTATAAGTTGTGAGCTATGATTTTATTACTGTACCCCAATTTTTCCATGCTATGCAGCCACACTCTCTCTTCCACTTTATCATTTTCCTCTTTCACACACACTTCTCCACTCATCATCCCCACCTCTCTCACCACTCCTCTCTGCACCCTACTCACCTTCTCCTCAACCTTGAAGAATAAGAGAAACCATGGTGAACTCATACCTCCCACACACAATTCCATTCCAAAATTGACCACCTAGTCTCATTTTTCCTCCTCCAAATTACCCATACCTATCCAAAAAAATCACAAAATTCAGCCTCTTCTCTTAAAAGACAGTATCATGGTGGTTGATTACTTAGCTTCAATTACCTTGTCTCTCAAGGAAGGTCAAGAGTGGAGAAAAAATGTACCGTCAAAGCTAGTGGACCGTCAACAAGCGTCAAAATTGGCCCTACTCAAGACACTTGGAGCATCAACCTTGTAAGAAATCCACCTTTTCTTACCTCTTAAGAGTTTTTCTTCCTTATTTGTATCCTACATGGATACTCCCATTGTAAATATCCAATTCCATTTATAAATTAATACTAACTCTACTAACACTAACCCACTATGAAAAGTCCTATCACCTCCATTTCTCTCCTCTCTCTTTTCCCACCAACTTCTTGATAATTCCAAGCAAAAGAAATTAGATAAATTGCTGAAAATCTAACCTAACCATGGTTAGAGGAGTAACCCTAGCCTTCAAAATTGCTATAAAAGGAGGGTATAGCTAGCACAAAAAGGGGGGAGAAGAAAGAGCACTATGCTATAGCTTGAGAAGCCAAGCTCAACCTCTTGAGAAGGAGCTCTTGAGTGGAATCTCATTGGCATTAGGCATATGTATGTGTTGTATTAGGGGTGATTAGCAAGGGAACTCTATGCCATTGTAAGAGAGAGTGATCATTAAATTGAGGGTAGGAAATCTATAATTTCTCCTACTAGTGTAAGCCCAACATTTGCTGAACCAAGGGGGGTGAATTTGGACGAAGTATGGATACCTTGTCTCCCTTCCAACGTGAAGTCATGGACAATAATGATGTGTAAGTGTCTTGGTGTTTTATTTAAGTTCTTGATAGCTTGTCTCCGGGTATTGTTATCAATTTAGCCATAGATCCCACATGCTGTAAGAGGGCTACAGGGTGGAGAGGACTCCCCTGGCCTTAAGACAGTGATTGGGGTGGCTTTTTTCTTGTGATGTGTTGTGGTGTAATTTACTCAGCCTATGTTGAACAAATACTAATCTCACTTTGATTGGTCATGACAGATTTGTAAGAAGGCATTAGTGCAACAAGCACCCCCTTCCCCCTTCTCTCTCTTTCTTACATATATATATTTATGTTTGCTTGATCATTAACGATACACTTCAAAGCAGTCCGAGCACCATCTCTCTCTCTCTCTCTCTCTCTCTCTCTCTCTCTCGTGTTTTAGTGTGTGAGAGTGTTCCATTGGTGTTAGGGTTAGTGTAAATTCCTTGCTTGTTTGTGGGTTGCTCTAACGATTCTCCTCTTTTGCGTCCTAGTTCGCTCTTAAACTAGGTGGTGCCCCTTGTGTAGTTGGGATTTGGCTGGGGGTTTGTTGTTTTGGTTTGTGTTGTGTTGTGCCCCAGCCCCATTGAGCAGCACGGGAGCCTTGAAGGGTGTCTAGAGGTTGCTCTTCTTGTTGCCCGCCCCGGACCGCCTCAATATGAGGAAACCATTGGCTCTGTTACACCTGGTGACAATTACTCTTGTGACATCGTTGGCATAGGTGATATTGCCATGGTTATGGCAAATGAGGTGAAGTTTATCATCCATAATGTGCATCGTGTTTCAGCCTTGATAGACAATATGATTGCGGTTGGACGTCTTGATGACTTGGGTTACAAAGTCACTTTTCATCAACAGTCTTGGCGTGTTGCGAAGGGTCATCGTATTATATGCCATGGTTCTAAAGCTGGTTCACTTTATCCTCTTTATGTATCTGATAAAAATAGTGTTCTTTCTGTAACCGAGCTGCCAACCATTGCTTTGTGGCATAGCCTGCTAGGAAATATGTCAAAGAAGGGAATGGAGACACTCTCTCGTTCGGGCTACTTACCGTCTTTGTCATTTTTTTATTTTCCCTTTTGTGAGCACTGTCAATATGGGAAGAAAACATGGACACATCGTACACATTCTTTTGAAAAAGAAAGATGACCCTTAGAGCTTGTGAATAGTGATTTATGTGGACCTATGCCTTCTAAATCTCATAGTGGTGCGTCCTATTATGTTACATTCATTGATGATGCAACATGGCATGTTTGGGTCTACGCCATGAATTCTAAAGATGAGACCTTTTCTTGCTTCAAGAAGTTCTTATGTAGTGTGTTGAAACTCAGTCTGAACATAAGATGAAAGCTTTGCAGTCTGTCAATGGTGGAGAATATGTCTCCAAAAAGTTTACAGACTTCTATTCAAGTAGGAGAATTAAGCGAGAGTTTATAGCTCCTTATATCCCTGCACAAAATGGTGTTGCAGAACAAATGAATAGGACCATCCAAGAGAGGATTATGTCTATGCTATCACAAGCTAATTTACCGCAAGTGTTTTGGGATGAATCATTATACACAGTCGTGTACTTAATCAATAGATCACCACATGCTTCATTACAGTTTTGTGTACCTTTGGAGTTATGGTCAGACATAAATTGTCTTATGAAAAACTCCGTACAGTTGGCTGTGAAGCTTATGCACATGTACCTAAGAAGTTGCATCCTAAGCTAGATCCTAAGTCCAGGAAAGGCATCTTCATTGGCTATGGTGTAGATGGTCAATTTGGCTATTGTTTATGGGATTCGAAAAGTTGATCAGTGATCCGTAGCAGTGATGTTGTCTTTAATGAGACTAAGATGCATAGACAACCAGTAAAAGAGGTTGAATTCTATAAAGTGACATTTTTTAATGTATCACCTCCTGTCCAGACAGTCCTCGAGCCACTTACTACACAGGCTAATATGAGTTTTCATCAACCGCGGAGATCTGAAAGAGTCTCACATCCGCCAGAACGTTTTGTTCCAGGCGTGGATTTTGTTTTGTTGGCAGATAGTGATGAGTCTTCTTGTTACAAAGAGGCTATGCTAGCCAATGATAAGGTTCAATGGGAACATTCTACAAAGAGGGAGTTGTCCAGTATTGCAAAGAACAAAACATGGAAACTTGTTCCATTACCAAAAGGTAGAAAAGCATGCCTTGTAAATGGGTTTACAAGAAGAAGGTTGACGATTACAAAGCTCGCTTAGTGGCCAAAGGTTTCAAGCAAGAATATGGTGTCGATTTTCAAAAAATATTTTATCCAGTGGTGGTCAAGATGACCACAGTGAGAATGTTTCTTGGTTTGGTTGTCACTGAAGATATGGAGCTTGATCAAATGGATGTCATTAAAACTTTCTTACATGGTGATCTCGAGGAAGCGATTTATGCAGCAAGTTGAAGGGTTTGTGCTAAAGGGCAAGGAACATTTGGTCTGTAAGCTTTCGAAAAGTCTCTATGGCTTGAAGCAATCATCCAGACAGTGGTATCAAAAGTTTGATGCATTTATGTGTTCCCTAGGCTATAAGTGCAGTAATGAGGATCCATGTCTTTACATGAAAAGACAACCCAATGGACAACTTATTATGCTTATGACATGCTTATTGCTGGTCATTCCAAAAAGGACATTGCTGACTTGAAAACCAAGCTGAAAAGTCAATTTGACATGAAAGATTTGGGTGAAACCAATCACATTTTGGGTATGCGCATTACAAGCGACCGTAAGAAGAGGTTGTTGTACCTTTCTCAAAAAGAGTATGTGCACAAGGTTCTTGATCGTTTCAACATGCAGAAGGGGAAGGCTTTGAGTACTCCATTGGCTGCATATTTGAAACTTAGCAAGAATGATTGTCCCAAATCTACTGAGGAAAAAGCTGCAATGGCTAAGGTTCCATATGCTTCAACTTGTGGTAGTCTCATGTATGCCATGGTGGCTACAAGACCTCACATTGCACATGCAGTGGGAATTGTCAGAGTAGATTTATGTCTATCCCTGGTAAAAAGCATTGGGATACTATCAAGTCGATTCTTAGATACTTGAGTGACACTGCAGATAGAAAATTATCCTATGGTCGTGGAGAGTCATCCATTCAGGGATTTGTAGATAGTGATTATGCAGGCTGTGTTGATAGTTGTAAATCAACAACAGGTTGGATTTACACATTTGCTGGTTCTGCTATTTCTTGGAGATCCATCCTTCAAGACTGTACATCCATTTCTACCACAGAGGTAGAGTATGTTGCATCGAGTGAGGCATGCAAAGAAGCTATTTGACTTGCTTGCCTAGTGAAAGATCTTGGATTGGAGCAGTGTACACCCAGTTCTTCATTGTGATAGTTAGAGTACTATTTCCTTGTCTAACAATTCAATGTTTCATTCCAAAACAAAACACGTTGCTATGCGTTATCACTTCAGTCGTAAATGCCTGGCAAACAAGATCCTTGGTTTAGTGAAGATTCCTACGTCAGAGAACATAGTGAATGCACTCACTAAAAGTCTCTCCAACCATCAGTTTCAGCACTGTCGTGAGTTGATGGGCATTGGGTGAAGAGTGATTCTCTTCCATTCTTGTGGTCTCCCACATTGGCCATCAAGTGGGAGAATGTTAGGTTTAATGGCTATGTGGTCGACCACCCATCACTAACTGCTACTAACCCAAGTGTACAACTATACACTTGTGTGAGAAACTAACACTAAGTACAATGTGTATTGTGCCTTAGTGCATAAGATAGAGAAGAAAGCAAGTTGGCACACAATGTGTGTTGGCTCTCTCCTTGCAACCTGTGTGTGGCTATGGTGGTGCGTGTGTGAGTGTGTGCGTGTGTGAGTGTGTGCCTTAGTGAATAAGATAGAGAAGAAAGCAAGTTGGCACACAATGTGTGTCGGCTCTCTCCCTGCAACCTGTGTGTGGCTATGGTGGTGCGTGTGTGAGTGTGTGCGTGCGTATTCCTCTTCCTCCTCCGTTGTGATCCCGATTCCTCTCCTTCATCCTCGCGTGGCATAGAGTATGAGTACACCTTTGCCATAATGAATTTTGGCAAGAGCAACAGCTTTGACATGCTATTGGGCAGATCATTCATGCGTGAGCTCAAAAGGGTACAAGACTGGGGCTATGACTATATCTACTTGAGACACAAAGAGGTCACTACAAAAATTAGTGTCAAAGATCATAGTTATAGAGATGTAGAGCGAACCCCGGGGGAAGAATTACACTCCACAACTGAGCAAGAAACTGAGATACCTGCTTGGTTGCAAAATAAAGCACATATTTAGATGTATAGAGCTCCAAAGAGTGTAACTCTTAGAAAGGAAGATTGCATCCTAGAGCGTTCAGTAGAAGATTAATCTTATATTAAGGAACCATTCCCAGAGTAGTAATTTGAACCCTTTGGATGGGATCAAATACTGACGACTCTTGATGTTTGTATAAATGAGGTGACTAGCACCAAATTTTGCGATGAAGATGGCTATGATATAACTCCCTTGTTTATGATAAAGGTGTTGAAGGAAGCTAATGAAGTTTGTGAGTGTGAAAGCAAAAATGGTGAGACAAATAGCTACATCATGGAGCATGAGGCAAAAGTGAAAACGAAGGAAGCAGAGCAACCACGAGAATATGTCATCATTGACATACCTGAAGAATAGACAAAAGCTGTTTCAAAGAAGTTGACTCCAAAAAAAGTGCAAATGGAAGCAGATGAAGGAAAAAGGTTTCCAAGTTCAACGTCCAATGTTCAACAAACACAAGATTAAGACAAGAACAGGGATAAGAAAGAAGATCGATTGTCTCCTACGACAATCAAATTCAGCATATGCGGAGAAACAGGACTCAAAATCACATGTTCAGCTATGATAGATCCAAACGCGACAAAGAATATAATGTCTTATGGTACGTGGATAATGATGGGAAAGCCGCCAATCTCCGAGCTAGAGGAGATAGTGTATACAAGTTCAAAAATGACGATTTCTAGCTTTGGCATGGCATAAGCCGTACTCAATTTGAGTACAGGGAGTACAAGGATACTTTCCACATAATTGAATCCCATCACTTCAAGGAGATTCTAGTCCTAACAAAAAGCTGGAGGAACATCTTCTTTTGACAACAAACAAAAGCTTCAACAACAACAACAATAAAACTCCATGAAGCTTCTCAAATCCATGCGGAGAAGAAATCTCCAACCATCACAAAAGAAAGTAAATCAAAGGTAAACATTGAAGTATATCAACCTCGCAAGACAACTTTATCTTCAACGAACCTCCAACAAACTACCCGTGTAGCCTCTACATCAAGAGCCACACCATCAACAATGCAATGTAGACCAAAGCAAAAAGTCTACCAACCAAAGTTTCCATCACAAAAAAGCATCTAGAAGAAGTCGAAAATGTCAACCAATTGCTAGTATCCAAAGAGCACATTCAAGCCAAATACCCAGTTTGGATACATGAAGCACAAGTTCAGTCTCAACAACAAAAAAGTGACAAGGTGGGTAGCATCAAATGACTCAATCACTGCTTAGGGCTACTTCCAAGGAAACGCTAATGTTTGGGACAAAAAGCCTAAAGTAACAACCTGGATCTACTCACCTCAACCAAAGAGTTCTACAAAGAGCAAGACCGGCTATAAACGCAAGACAAACAACTCAATTAGGAAAAAGAACCACCACAAAAGGCAAAAGCAAACGTCAAAGCAACAAACAATGCGACAAGTTTGGGTACCAAAGTCAGAACTCAGCGAAGCTACCCAACCCAAACAGATGCAGCAACGGATGATTCCAATCAAGCTACTCAAAGCACAAGGATTTTATGAAGGTAACACTCAAATATGGTTATCAAAAATTGTAGCTCAATCTGGGACAACCAAGAAAAATCATGGAGCACAAGCTTCTACCCCAAAGCAAGCAAAGACAACCAACATCCAACATAAGCCAATTGCAACCAAGGTGACTACAATCCCTAGATGGATACCTCATCATCAACTCCAAAATCAAGGCTTCTACAAAGGAAATCATCAAATATGGATACCGAAGCCTAGTGTCAATCAAGCCAAAGCAGAAGACAAAATTCCAAAGTTGGTCACACAAGGACCAAAAACAAGATGGGTTCCAAAATTGCTCCTGGAAATTCAAACACAAAGAACACACATAAAAATTCAAAATCGCTTAGAATGGTGGACAAAGCAAAAACTACATCAGTCCCTAGAAGAGCTGAAGGACTTGTTTCACAAAGCAGTGTGAACATACGACAAGCAAGTCAAGAGGAGACAACATATGCCAACCTACTAGACAAAATGGTGGCATCCAAAGACCAAAACAAGGGAAGAGGCCTAAACTTCCAGAACTTATGTTATTGGGTTTCTGGCCTTGAAAATGTAAGTCCAAGTCGCCATTGAAAATACATGGCATAAAAGTCAAAGTTGGGCAGTTAAGCCACTAAATGACCAAGGCATTAGTCCCAAATCTTCATGTAATACTCTATGTGGTCTAAGCGTCTTAGCTATTCTAGGTACTGCTCAAGATGGAAGAGTTGAGCATATTTATGTTGTGTCGCTCATGCTGGTATAGGTGAGCATAAGAGTCAAAGTCATTGTAGTATAGTGGTAAGTGAAGGAGAAATTCCAAAAGACACTCACGCACTTATCACAGTGAGGTATGAGTGTAGAATCTTTTGCATCAAAAACCCTTCTTGGAAACCTGGAAGCTATTGAGACGTCCTTTGATGTCACATGTGCTACACTTCTTCCTTGATGCACCCATCAACTCCATCTTCCACACTGCATACTTTTGTTTGAAAATTTCTCATAAATATATAGAGTGTCCCATAATTGGCACTTGCATTAGGCACTCTTCCTTTGTTTCTTCCAAGCACTCACCTTGCATGACAGGTATTTCAAGTCCAAATGCTCAACTTCAATAAGAGCGTATACCAAAGGCACTTTTTTCCAACCGGGTTTTTTCCCTTTGGTCATCCAGGTTTTAAGACTCTAATCTAGAATCACATCATCTTCTTGTATATATTCCTTCTACATCAACAATAAAGAAATGGCTATCCAAATAAATCAACAATGACTTGGAGCAAAGAATGCAAGTCTCTATATGCTTATCAAGAGAATATTTTATCTCCAAGGTAAAAAACAAAGCTTCATCAAACAATGGCAAGTCAAAGAATGGCCTACAACGACAAGTGATGAAAAATTTAGCAAGCGAGATATCCACAACAACGTATGTAGCTCACACAGTGATTCAACATTGGCTACCTATTGTGGAAAACTCAAATTGTAGTGGACATTGAAAGAAAATCCATCAAAAAGTCCACGCCACAAAGAGGATCAGTTCTACAAGCTGAGACACATCAACATCCATCTTTATAGTGGCTAAAATTGGCAACAAAGAGGCGAATGCACAACTAGAAGAAAAGTTGCCTTGAAAATCAAATATCAAAACACTTATCAACAACATGGAAGATATAAATCACTCAAGGAAGGGGGGAGCTTCATCAACGCCAAAGCACTTCCCAAGATGAAGACCAACCTTGAAGACAAAGCTGGAGACAACCCTATGACAAGTCTGCACAAGGTCGTGTCAAGGGACGACACGATTTAGGAAGGGGGGAATGTTACAAGACAAACCAAACGGGTGTCCAGTTGGCCGGACATGTAGCCGGACACCACATTTGTAGTCTATTATTTTGTCGAGCTAGTGTAGTGATACTCTGTGTAAATCTTGATTTCAGAGTAGTAGGTCAATTCCTTGAGTTGTAATGCTGTCAAGACATTTGTAAAGGTCCATGTGAGGTGACCACTAGCCATTTAGAATTCCCTAGGTATAAAGGTCAATAACTTCAATGTGAAAGAAGACTTATCTTTAGGGAAGAAAGGAGCTCTAAAAATGTATGCTTGAAAGCGACTACGAAGCTCCAACTTGTAATCACCGCAGCTAATGATTGGGTAATCCGTTTTCAGTTTTGAAACTTGTATTGTGCTCCTCTCTCTTTGATCTTTCAATTAAGTGTAAGCATTGTCAGTTTTTGATCTTTCAATTAAGTGTAAGCATTGTCAGTTTTTGTTGTGGTTTGCGACTACGTGCCTGTGAGCCTTAATTGCAGATTTGAGTGCTTAAATCATCGTTTTTAGTCGTTTTGACCATAGGAGAGTGTTCCTTTTTGGATAGTTCTGTTGTAGTTTTTAGGACCTTTTTTTATGATGGATCGTGATTTTGATACCTTGTTGGATTGCAACCAGACTTGGTAGGATAGTGCCCCTTGGTGTCTTAGACCTCCTCCTAAAGTTTTGTTGTATTTCGAGTCCGTTCGAGTGCCGAAATGGCGTGATGACCTAGAGCTGTGAGAAAGGACATAGGCGGATTTCCCTGATCATTGAGTGATTGATTTTATAGCTGAATTGTTGTGTTGGCTTGTTAGCAGGTCACCGTGACGGACGTCTGCAACATAGCTTTTTGGTACTAACATAATGTTAGGAAATAAGACGTAGCTAAATAGATAATTGAGTAGATTACTTAATTAAGAAAGACAGATTTACATACACGAGATTATAGAGTAGAGAGAGAGAGAGAGATTACACACGATATACGTGGTTCACCCAATGTGGGCTACGTCCACGGGAAAGCAGCCACTCAATGGCTTTAGTACTTCAAAACAAGAAGTAATTTACAAAGGGATTATACCCTTAATGGAGCTCCCGCCTTGCTTCACTCTCACCACCTCACACTCACCTTGTTGCATCAACTTCACACTATGAAATGTGTGTAGAAATGACCTCCTTTTATAGGCCAAAAGGGCTGCCCTCTCTTATGAGAGACAGCCATGTGTAGCCGCCCTTGTGGGAATAAGTCCAAATCGGACCCTCCAATCCACCCATGTGTGGCCGCCCTTGAGAAGACAAGTCCGCTTTTGAATTCGGCCACTGGCCATTGAATTCGGCCACCGGCCACCGGCCATTGACTTCCGACCACCGGCCACCGGCCATTGACTTCCGACCACCGGCCATCGGCCATTGACTACCGGCCACCGGCCAACCGACCGGTTGTT
The DNA here is from genome assembly GCF_014529385.1 of Adiantum capillus-veneris. Lineage (NCBI taxonomy): Eukaryota > Viridiplantae > Streptophyta > Polypodiopsida > Polypodiales > Pteridaceae > Adiantum > Adiantum capillus-veneris. The sequence goes on along the minus strand of NC_140956.1, from coordinate 86,249,126 downwards.
TTCCGACCACTTTCCGGCCGCCGTCCGGCCATAATATTCCGGCGAAAAAAAATCTCGGGGGCCTCCGCCCCCGAGGCCTTTAAAGTTGCCCCTGATTCTTGTCCGTGAAAATTTTGGTTTCCGGTGAGTGATTTTCCTTCACCCACGATGGCTTCTCCTCATAATGGGGACCTTACAAATGTGCGCTTTTACCACTGAAAATTACAAGGGTAAATCGGACTCCATACTTAACACATAATGTCAAGACTTAGGGAAGTGACTCGAATGGGGCACGGAGACTCTTTGAGATTGTCAATCTCAAGAAGTGAACCTTAACAAACAATCACACTAGCTCAACAAGCAAACCAACACTCAATGGTCAGGGAAATCTACCTATGTCCTTTCTCATATCAATATGTTGGAATTAGGGTTGCAGAGAAACGCAGCAGCTTGGAGAAGATGAAGGAAGCTCAAGGCACACAATAGATAGTGTGTTACTTAGTGTGCAATGGAAAGATAGATAGCCCTAGAGTGATGGGTGTATATACAATGCACGGGGGAAAAAAACCTCCTAAAGAGGGAAAAAATGCCCCGGCGGTCCTAGTGTGTTTACACACATCACTACCACATGTATATGTTAACAAATCCCTCCCTAGACTGATGCGATGAACAAGAGTTGGCACATGAGTAAAGGGAAGTGCCATGCCTTGAGGACATGATAAATACACAAAGGGGAGTAAGCCCAAAGCTTTGCAAAAAGCTTCGAGCTTCTCATGAGACAATGCCTTTGTGAAAAGATTTGCAAGGTTGTCCTGTGTTGGCACATAAACCAAGATGATCTCTCCTGCTGAGAGCCTCTCCCTGACATAGTGGTAATGCACCTCAATGTGCTTTGTGCGACCATGGGTTTCTCGCAACTGCCAATGCACTCTGGCTGTCAGTGTAGATAGTGTTGGCAGTGTCCTGTCCAACACCCAAATCAGCCATAAGGTGTCTGAGCCATACACACTCAACCGTAGCTGTAAAGATTGCCTTGTAATTACCCTCACAACTGAAAGTGGCCATTGTAGGTTGCTTCTTGCTCAACCATGATATTCATGAACTATGAAGCATGAAACAAAAACCACTTGTGGACACTCATGTGTCAAAACAACGAGCCCAATCTGAGTCCGAAAAAGCATGTAAGTCTGGCGGCAATGATCCCCCCTTGGGATAAAACAAGCCAAGATGTAATGTGCCACTAAGGTAGCGGAAAATCCTCTTGACAGCTTGCCAATGCTTAGACCCTGGGCTATGCATAAATATGCTGACCAGTGAGACTACAAACTGAATATCCGGCCTCATGTTGCATGCATAAATGAGGCATCCAACAATAGTTTGATCACCAGCATCATGAAGACTCAATTTCAAACCTGTTTTCATGGGAGTGGCAATAGGTTTGCAATCCTCAAGTCCAAACTTACATAGCAATGTCTCTATGTAACTTTTCTAACACAAGGCAATACCACCATCACACTGCTTAAACAATATACCCAAGTAATGATGAAACAATCCCAAATCTTTCATCATGAAAGTAGCATTCAAATCAGCCTTAAATTCAACAATGAGAAGTACATCACCCACACGCTTTACATACAATGTGCTTTCTTCTAGACTGTTACAAAAGCCTTGTTTGACCAAATGAGTGTACACTTTCTCACACCAAGCACAAGGAGATTGCTTCAACCCATACAAATCCTTCTTACATCTGCACACTTTGTCCTCTTGTCTTCTTATGACAAAACCGCGAGGTTGCATTACATAAACTTCCTCAAATATGTCACCATTCAAGAAAGCAGTAACAGTGTCTAATTGATGTACATCCCAACCAAAATGACCTGCCAATGCACATAAAAAGTGCACAGTAGTCATATGACAAGTGGGAGCAAAAGTCTCTTCATAATCTATGCCTTTTTGCTGTGCATAACCCTTTGCAACAAGTCAAGCCTTATGGTGATGGATCTCACCATCCGGTTGAGTTTCAACTTGTAAACCCACTTCGTACCAATGGACTTTTTTCCAGGAGGCAAATCACATAATGTCCATGTGTCATTTTCTATAAGTGCATCATATTTTGATTGCATGGCAGCCATCCAATTTTTTAAATTTTGTGCTTCATCAAAAGACAAAGGTTCCTCAACATCACGTAAGCTAGACACAGCCAAAGCATAACAATCTAATGCATAAGATGCATGGTGGGATCCTGAACGAGTACGACTAGACAAAGGTGCATCCAATTTATTGTCATGCAAAGTGTGCACCAACCATTTTGGCATAGCTCTAGCCAACTCGTTTTTAGCCCTTTCCTCATCAAGTACATCATGTACATCTGCATCAGTAATAGGCTGATCTGTAACATTTTTGGAAACCCCCATAGGCTGTACATTTACCTCATTGGAATTTACATTCGAACTTCCACCACTGAAAAGAGGCAACAAAGTGTCATAAATTTCCTGTGAGCTTACATTACTGTCTCTAGTACATGACAGCAAGGACTGAACAGAATCTTCCACAAACACTACATCTCGTGAAATCAGAATACACTTTATTTGTAGATGATACAACTTGTAACCTTTTCTTTCAGCACTATAACCAACAAAAATACATTTGACAACCTTATCATCCAATTTTTTGCGCTATGTTTGTGGCACCAAAACATATGTCAAACAACCAAAAACACGCATTTGCTCAATAGAAGGCTTTCTATCATTCCATGCTTCATATGGAGTAATAGACTGCAAAGCTTTCATAGGACACCTGTTAAGTACATAAGTGGCACACATGATGTCCTCAAGCCAAAAAGAATGCGGCAAAGCTTGAATTTTGACCTTACATCGTGCCATTTCCATAAGTGACCTATTTTTCCTCTCAGCAACACTATTTTGTTGAGGCGTATAAGGCACTGTACGTTGGTGTTTATCCCACAACTAGCCAGAAATGCATTAAATTCATGAGACATATACTTCCCCCCTCGATCGGAACGGAGGTTGCCCATATTACATTTTGAGACTTTTTCAGCCATAGCGAGAAATTGTTTGAAGCACATAAAAACTTTGGACTTTGCTTTAAGTGGAAATACCCATGCATGCTTGGAGTAATCATCAATGAAATTCACGAAGTAAAGATAATTCCCAAGGACGGAGTTTTCATGGGCCCACAAACATCACTATGCACAAGCTGCAACCTGCATGTGGCCCTAACTGAACCATCCTTTGGAAACTTAGAACACTGCATTTTACCCAAAATACACCCTTCACAAACATGTTTGATAGGTGCTTTACTGAGGCGGCAAAGAAGCAACCATATCAGATTTCTACAAACGCAGCAAACTGGCAAAATTCAGATGCCAAAGTTTTGCATCTGAAATAGCCCTTGAATCTGCAACTGCATTTGAAAAATTTTGTCCACACTTGTCATACAAAGTGAGCTTATACAGCCCACGACAAAAAAGGCCAGATACAACAATTTCATCACCAAAATTGAGATCATGAATTGTACATCTTTCATCCACAAATTTGACTACAAGTCCAAGTCTAACAAGTGCAGATACAGACAAAAGATTCTTCTTGATTCTAGGTACATAAAGTGCATCAACAAGTGTGAAAGAACTGCCATTTGTGGTAGTACGCACAATCTTTTCAACTCCCTGAATCGGATAAGAGGCATTGTTGGCACAAGTGACTGAATTCCCATGAGAGACAGACTCGAGAGAGGTGAACAATTCACGATGTGAGGTAATGTGCTTTGTAGCACCACTATCAAAATACCACACGCGAATCTGTAGCAACTGACAAGCATGCATCATGGACATCAGATTGTAAGTGCACTCTGCGCTTAAAGCCCATTTTGCATCAACATCAGCATCATAGTCTCCTTTCACAGAAAACTCAACAATGGCTGCATTTGTAGTGAAACCAGCATTTGCAGTGGAACCACCTCTTTCTTCTTAGCCTCTTTGGTCTTCAACTTAGGACACTACTTGATCAAGTGATCATTTTCTTTACAATAATGGCAATGCATCTTCTTTTTGCCCTTATCACCAGAAATTCCAGACAAATTGTTGCTAGCAGAAGAATTGAGAACAAAAACTTTGCCACTCGCAGCAGAACCATCAGAAGTGGATGCATTGCTGTTACCACCTTTTCTTTCAGAAGAAATAAAAGCCTGTTCAACTGCACGCTGCCTAGTTTTGTTTTTTTTGGAAAGTGACTCTTGTAACAACAATGTGCATAATGCATTAACTTGACAACTTCAGGATTTCCTTGGGTCATAAGTCTCCAAGTACTAGCAAAAGTCTGGTAAGAATCTGGTAAGGCATCAAGAAGAGTCCGCACAAGGAAACTATCTGAAATTACTTCACGTGCAGAAATAAGTTGCTTATTGATATCCTTGACACCAGCAAGGAAAGTGTCCATATCATCTTCCTTATGCATAATCTTTGATTCTAGCTCTTTACATAGCAAATCAATTTTAGCCTCATTGTGGCTTGCATGAAGACCTGCTAGAATATCCTAAGCCTGTTTTGCAGATTTTGCTTAAAGAATGTGAGGAGTAATGGTGCACTTCATAGACAACGCAATCAATGCATGATCATGTGCATCTTTTACATCCCAATGAGATTGTTCTGATGTAGGAAAAAAAACTCTAACAATAGCAACCCTTGCAACAAGACCTGCAACATCCTCAACATCGCCTACATCCTTAGAACTAGGACGTACATCAATGCCCTGCACAATATTCTAGATGCTCTTTGACACAAGAACATGTTGCATCATGTAAGCCCACATAGGGTAATTGTCCCCATCCAATCTATCCTCAGCAGCAAACATCTTGAACACATCTGTGTTGTTGTTATCAGCCATGGAAAATGCCTGCACCTGATGTGAAAACTGCCCGAAATGAGGAGAAATTGAGTGAGACCAACACGTGGTATACAACACAACCTGCAATAGACTGTATGGGACCTGTTATGAAGTATTTGGCACTAATAAAAATTCTGCACAAAATGCCAAAATTGTATGTGCAGACCTGGCTGTAGTTGAAACGGAGGCTGAAATGAGTTCGAATCAAAAATCTGAGCAGACTGAGCTCTACGGCACATCCAAAATTTTTGTCACCTGCCAACGCTCGCCAAAGCAAGTAGGCGTTTGCTGGAGCTGCTGGCGACTAAGCCTGAGAGGACGCAACCTACTCTGATCCCAATTGTTGGAATTAGGGTTGCAGAGAAACACACATATCTTGGAGAAGACGAAGGAAGGTCAAGGAACACATTAGAGAGTGTGTTACTTAGTGTGCAATGGAAAGATAGATAGCCCTAGAGTGATGGACGTATATACAATGCACGGGGGGAAAAACCTCCTAAAGAGGGAAAAAGTGCCCCGGTGGTCCTAGTGTGTTCACACACATCAATACCACATGTATATGGTAACACTCTAGTTCATCACGCCATTTTGGCACTTGAACGGACCCGAAATACAACAAAACTTTAGGAGGAGGTCTAGGACACCTAGGGGCACTATCCTGCCAAGTCTGGTCGCAATCCAACAAGGTACCGAAATAACAATCCATCATGAAAAAGGTCCTGAAAACTGCACAACAGAACTCTTAAAAAAGGTCTCCCTATGGTCTAGGAACACTCTCCTATGGTCAAAACGACTAAAAACAGTGATTTAAGCACTTAAATCTGTAATTAAGGCTCATAGACGTGTAGTCGCGAACCACAACAAAACTAACAATGCTTACACTTAATTGAAAGAGCAAAGAGAGAGGAACACAATGCAAGTTTCAAAACTGAAAATGGATTACCCAAACATTAGCTACAATGATTACAAGTTGGAGCTTCGTAGTCACTTTAGCGTACTTTTTCAGAGCTCCTTTCTTCCCTAAAGATAAGCCTTCTTTCACATTAAAGTTATTGACCTTTATACCTAGGGCATTCTAAATGGCTAGTGGCTGACTCAAATGGACCTTTACAAATGTCATGACAACATTAAAACTCATGGAATTGACCTGCTACTCTGGAATCAGAATTGACACAGAGTATCACTACACTAGCTCGACAAAATAAAGACTACAAATGTGGTGTCCGGCTATGCGTCCGGCTAGGTGGACGCTCGTTTGGTTTGTCTTGTAACAGCTCTTCTACCATGATCTAACCTCATCTTGCCCTTCCCAAAGCTAGACTATCAAAGACTTGGACCATTCAATATAGGACAAGTTAATCCAATCACGTATCATCTTCAATTATCAAAGTCTATGAATATTTTTCCACTCTTTCATGTTTCAATGTTGGAGCCTTGTCATCAGTCAAAGATTCCTAGGACATATTCACAACCACCACCCATAGAAATCGATGGGAATGAAGAACATAAAGTCAAGAAAATCTTTGACTCTAACATCTCTCATGGATACTTCAGTATCTTGTACATTAGAAAGGCTATGATGCAAGCGAATGAACATGGGAACCTGAATCTAATCTCCATTAATCAGTATCCAGAGTTCATGAGTTTCATCAACAACATCCATCAAAGCTAGCCCCACAACCTCAAGAGGAAAAACCGATCTTTGTGGAACACATTGCAACAAGAAGGAGTATTGCTGGAATTAGGGTTGCAGGAAAAACACACACAGGTTGGAGAAGACGAAGCAAGCTAAAGGCAAAAAACAAAGAGTGTTTTACTTAGTGTGCAATGGAAAGATAGATAGCCCTAGAATAATGGACGTATATACAATGCAGGGGAAAAAATCCTCCTAGTGAGGGAAAAAAATGCCCCGGTGGTCCTAAGTGTGTTCACACACATCACTACCACATGTATAGGGTAATGAATCCCCCATGGAGTGATGCGGTGAATAACAACACTGGCACATAGAGTAAAGGGACGTTCCATGCTTTAAGGACATCATTAGTCGACAAAGGGGAGTAAGCCCAAAGCTTTGCGGAAAGCTTTAAACTTCTCACGAGAGAATGACTTTGTGAAAAGATCTGCAAGGTTGTCGTGTGTTGGCACATAAGCCAAGTTGATCTCTCCTACTGAGAGCCTCTCCCTGACATAGTGGTAATGCACCTCAATGTGCCTTGTTCGAGCATGAAAAAGCTGGGTTCCTGGCAACTGCCAATGGGCTCTGACTGTCAGTGTAGATAGTGTTGGCAGTGTCTTGTCCCCAACACCCAAGTCAGCCATAAGGCATTTAATCCATACACACTCAACCAGAGCTATGAATAATGCCTTGTACTTGGTCTTACAACTATAAGTGGCCACAAATAGGTTGCTTCTTGATCAACCATGATATATGTGAACTACCAAGCATGAAACAAAAACCACTTGTGGACACTCGCGTGTCAAAACAACCAGCCCAGTTTGAGTCCAAAAAAGCATGGAAGTCTGGCCGCAATGATCCCCCCTTGGGATAAAACAAGCCAAGATGTAAAGTGCCACTCAAGTAGCAAAAAATCCTCTTGAGTGACAGCCTGCCAAGGCTTAGACCCTTGGATATGCATAAATCTGCTAACCTGTGAGACTACAAACTGAATATCCGGTCTCGTGTTGCATACATAAATGAGGCATCCAATAGCAGTCTGGTAAAGAGTGACATCTGTAGGATCACCAGCATGATGAAGACTCAATTTCAAACCTGTTTCTATGGGAGTGGCAATAGGTTTGCAATCCTCAACTCCAAACTTACATAGCAATATCTCTATGTAACTTTTTTAACACAAGGCAATACCACCATCACACTGCTTAAACTGTATATCCAAGTAATGATGCAACAACCCCAAATATTTAATCTTTAAAGTAGCATTCAAATTAAACTTAAATTGAGAAATATGTCTCTCATTTTGTCTAGTGATTAGCAAATCATCCACATAAATAACCACAATGAGTAGTACATCACCCTCATGCTTTACATATGATGTGCTTTCTATTGGATTGTTACAAAAGCCTCATTGACCAAATAAGTGTTAGCCTTCTCATACCAAGCACAAGGAGATTGTCCAAATGAGTGTCAGCCTCGTTGAACAAATGAGTGTTAGCCTTCTCATACCAAGCACAAGGAGATTGCTTCAACCCATACAAAGCTTTGTTACATTTTCACACTTTATCTTCTTGTCTTTCTTGAAAAAACCGCGAGGTTGCGTTACATAAACTTCCTGAAATATATCACCATTCAAGAAAGCAGTAACAATGTCTGATTGATGTACATCCCAACCAAAACGAGTGGGCCAATGCACATAGAAAACACATAGTAGTCATATAAAAAGTTGGAGAAAAAGTCTCTTCATAATCTATGCCTTTTTGTTGAGCCTAACCTTTTGCAACAAGTCGAGCCTTATGGCGATCAATCTTACTATTCGGCTTGTGTTTCAACTTGTAAACCCATTTCGTACCAATGGCCTTTTTGCTGGGAGGCAAATGACATAAAGTCCATGTGTCATTTTCTATAAGTGCATCATATTCTGATTGCATGGTAGCCATCCAATTTTTTGAATTTTGTGCTGCATCAAAAGATAAAGGTTCCTCAACATCATGTAAGCTAGACACAACCAAAGCATAACAATCTGATGCATAAGATGCATGGTGAGAACCTGAACGAGTACGACTAGACAAAGGTGCATCCAATTTATTGTCCCACAAAGTGTGCACCAGCCATTTTGGCATACCTCAAGCGTGCTCATTTTTAGCCCTTTCCTCATCAAGTACATCATGTACATCTGCATCAGTAATAGGCTGATTTGTAGCATTTTCAGAAACCCTCATAGGCGGTACTTTTTTCTCATTAGAATTTTGCATTCGAACTTCCACCACTGAAAAGAAGAAACAAAGTGTCATAAATGTCTTGTGAGCTTACATTATTGTCTCTAGTACATGACATTGAGGGCTGAACAGAATCTTCCACAAAGACAACATCCCGTGAAACCAAAATATGCTTTGTTTGTGGATGATACAACCTGTAACCTTTGCTTTCATCACTATAACCAACAAAAATACATTTGACATCCTTATCATACAATTTTCAGTGTTGTGTTTGTGGCACCAAAGCATATGCCAAACAACCAAAAACAGGCATGTGATCAATAGAAGGCTTTCTATCATGCCATGCTTCATATGGAGCCATAGACTACAAAGATTTTGTAGGACACCTGTTTAGTACATATGTGGTACACATGATGGCCTCAAGCCAAAAAGAATGCAAAAAAGATTGACTTTTGACCATACAGCGTGTCATTTCTGTAAGTGACCTATTTTTCCTCTTAACAACACCATTTTGCTGAGGCATATAAGGCAATGTATATTGGTGTTTTATCCCACGACTAGCCATAAACTCATTAAATCCATGAGACACATACTCCCCCCCTCGATCGGATTATAGGGTGCCTATAGTACATTTTGAGACATTTTCAGCCATAGCAAAAAATTGTTTGAAGCACATAAATACTTCGGACTTTTCCTTAAGAGGATACACCCATGCATGCCTGGAGTAATCATCAATAAAAGTCACGAAGTAAAGGTAATTACCCAAAGATGGATTTCACATGGGCCCACAAACATCACTATGCACAAGATGCAACCTGCATGTGGCCCTAATTGAACCATTCTTTGGAAACTTAGAACGCTGCATCCTACCCAAAATAATGCCTTAACAAACATGTTTGACAGGTGCTTCAAGAAGTGGCAAAGAAGCAACCATATCAAATTTCTGCAAACGCAGCAAATTGGCAAAATTCAGAATCTGTGACAAAAACGTGCATGCCAAAGTTTTGCATCTGAAATAGCCTTTGGATCCACAATTGCATTTGCAAAATTCTACCCACACTTGTCATACAAAGTGAGCTTATACAGCCCACAACATAAAATGCAAGATGCAACAATTTCATCAACCAAAACTGCAATCGTGTAAATTTGACTACAAGATCAAGTCTAGCAAGTGCAGATACAGACAAAATATTCTTCTTGATCCCAAGTACATAAAGTGCATCAGAAAGTGTGAAAGAACTGCCATTTGCAGCAATAAGCACAATCTTTCCAACTCCCTGAACTGGATAAGAGGCATTGTTGGCACAAGTAACTGAATTCCCATGAGAGACAAACTCGAGAGAGGTGAACGAATCATGATGTCAGGTAATGTGCTTTGTAGCACCACTGTCAAAATACGAAACATGTAAATCTGCAGCAACTAACATGCATGCATCATGTACAACAGGATTATAGGTACACTCTGCACTAAAAGCCCATTCTGCATCAACGTCAGCATCATAGTCTCCTTTCACAAAAGACTCAACAATAGTTGCATTTGTAGTGGAACCAACCTTTGTAGTGGAACCACCCTCTTTCTTCTTAGCCTTCACCTTAAGACACTGCTTGATCAAGTGCTCATTAGCTTTACAGTAATGTCAACGGATCTTCTTTTTGCCCTTATCACTAGAATTCCCAAACAAATTGCTGCCAGCAGGATCATTAGAAACAAATGATTTACCACTCGTAGAAGAACCATGAGAAGTGGCTACATTGCTGTTACCACCTTTTCTTTGAGCAGCAATAAAGGCATGTTCAATTGCACGTTGTCTAGTCCTTCTTTTTTCTGGAAAGTGACTATTGCAACAACAATGTGCATAATCCATCAAACTTGACAACTTCAGGATTTCCTTGGATCATAAGTCTCCAAGTACTAGCAAAAGTCTGGTAAGAATCTGGCAAGGCATCAAGAACAATCTGCACAAGGGAACTGTTTGAAATGACTTCACCTACAGAAATAAGGTGCTCATTGATCTCCTTGCCACCAGCAAGGAAAGTGTCCATATCATCTTCCTCACGCATAATCTTCGATTCCAACTCTTTACGCAGCAATGAAATTTTTGTCTCATTGTTGCGACTTGCATAAAGACCAGCCAGAATATCCCAAGCCTGTTTTGCAGATTTTGCTTAACGAATGTGAGGAGTAATGGTGTACTTCATAGACAATGCAATCAATGCATGATCCTGTGCATCTTTTACATCCCAATGAGATTGTTCTGCTGTAGGAAAAACAACTCTAACAGCAGCAATCCTTGCAACAAGACCTGCATCATCCTCAACATCGCCTACATCCTCAGAACGAGGACGTACATCAATGTCTTGCACAATATTTTAGACACCCTTTGACACAAGAACATGTTGCATCATGCGAGCCCACATAGGGTAATTGTCCCCATCCAATTTGTCCTCAGCAACAAACATCTTAAACACATATGTGTTGTTGTCGGCCATGATGAATGCATGCACCTGATGTGAAAACTTCTCGAAAAGAGGAGAAACTAAGTGAGAACAACACATGCTATATAGCACAAACCATAGAAGACTATAAGGGACCTATTATGCAAAAAACAACACTGACAAAATTTTTGCACAAAATGACAAAATAGCCTATGCAATACTACCCATAGTGGAAACGGAGGCCGAAATGAGCCCAAATAAAAAATCTAAGCAGACTAAGCTCTTCGACCTTTCCCAAAATTTTTGTTGACCTGTGAAGCTCGCCAAAGCTCACACAAATCAAAGAAAGTGAGCAGGCGTGTGCTGGAGCTAGTGGTGACCAAGCCCGGGAGGACGCAACCTGCTCTACTACCATTTGTTGGAATTAGGGTTGCAAAAAAAAACGCACAGCTTGGAGAAGATGAAGGAAGCTAAAGGCACACAATAGAGAGTGTTTTACTTAGTGTGCAATGGAAAGATAGATAGCCCTAGAATAATGGGTGTATATATAATGCACGAGGGAAAAAACCTCCTAGTGAGGGAAAAAATGCCCCGATGGTCCTAAGTGTGTTCACACACATCACTACCACATGTATATGGTAACAAGTATTGTAATGAATGCAAGCTCCCAGAAAAGTATGGAAGGTTCTAGAAAGAAGATTGTAGAAGAGTCTAGTAGCTTATACTAGAAACTTCTAGAGGATTTTATGTATAATTTCTTGTCCTAAAATCTAATATCCAACATACCCAATGATTTTCTCATATTAAACTAATCATTAAATGTGGGAGAATAAACAGGAACAAGGGTTAGAATATAGACATGTGCTTACAGATCTATCTCAACACGGGGCCAATGGTAGAGGGGCCCAAATGAGAGATGGTCTGTCAAAGAGCAAGGCTAACCAATGGAGCTTAAAGACCTTAGGGTTAGCTTCATTGAAGACCTCCCCAAAGGTTAGTGATAAAAGTCCTTTGACCTTAGGTAAGCTAGGGCTGTGCTTGAGGTGGGAACCCGGCCCAAGCTTGAGGTGCTTGTCATGCTTGCTGACTAAGATTCTTGAGGTGCTTGTCGTGCTTTCCTGACTAAAATTCTTGAATCTCTTGTCATTGTGCTTGCCGACTAGGGAGCTTGAGGTGCTTGTGGGAACACTACACATTCTTGAGGTGCTTTTTCATGCTTGTTGACGAAGGTGCTTGTGTTCCAAAAATCAACAACCTCCCTACTCATGAGGGGGCGAGCCCTAAAGCTAGGGGGATGAGAGAGAACACACACACACACACACACACACACACACACACACACACACACACACACACACACACACACACACACACACACACACACACACACAAGATAAGCCCATGCCTCAAGAGGCAGCAAGGACACATGTCAAGCCCCTACCCATGTTGCCTCATGGTGTGCTTAAATCCTATTGGTTGGCCTCCCAAGGGGTCCAATGATAATTTAGTTGATTTAAATAATTGTTTTTGCACTTATCAAGTCCTCTCTCTCAAAGGGGAAAGGGGGACACTTGTTCCAAGGCTACCTTGTTGCTTGATATGCCTCTTGTATGTGATTGGCTAGGCATGGAGGGGTTCAATGAGCTTCAAGCATGAGCTATAAGGGGGGGCCGACCAAAGAAAGAAGTGGGGCTGCTTGTGGGATATACTCTCCCACACACACTCTCATGGTTTGAAGTGCAAAGTGCAAGAGCTCCATCTCCTTCTCCAAGCTAGTAGAGAAGTTGAGATCCTACACCAATACTCTTGGCTATGGAATGAAAATCCAGGCCATGCTTCAATGCTTAAGCTTTCCATCTTCTCCATCTTCATTACTATGCTATTATTTATGCTAGCAAGAAGAGTGATGATAAGTGAGGAACTACTTCTTTCTGCTATGGAATGTTTCTTCTTCCTCTTCCCTACCCTCATTCACTGCTAGCTCCCTCCACCTTGAAGGTGTGGGACTAAGGCTTGGGATAGTTAATTCTTTTAAAAAAAATTATGTTATGCTCATGATGCATGAAGCTTTCCATGTTCATTGCATCACCTAAGGCACAAGGAACACAAAGATTCTATTGTACCAAGTCTCTCTTAATGGGAGAATCTATAATACAAATGCCTATTGGAGGGGGGACCGGCTCCACATAAGTTTGGTCCTCAATTGTTGTCATGTTCTTTAAACTCTCTCTCTTGCAAAAGTATTATTCATGCCAAGTTAACTAAGTACTATGATTATGTTGCTACCATCAATTAAGTTCACCCTCTATGCACTCAAAGTAGTCTCACAAAATTGTTCTCTCTAATTCTCTTGATTCCACTGTTCTCCAAGTCCATAGGCCATTTCAATTACATCACTTATGTCAACTTCCATGTGTCATACCTCCTATGCTATGTGTCACCATAGATGTGCATCATGTGTCAACATGCATGTCCTGTTATATGTCCCCCTTAACCTCTCGTAGAAATAGTATAAATAAAGGTCTTGGGCTACAAGCCCTTTAATCTTGCCAACACCAATTGTGAGGCTCCTGCAAGGTGGGTAAGTCCTCTTCTAGTTCTTGTACTGTTACCCATGTTCTTGTAATGAAGCCTTATCTTGTAAGTCAAGCCTTGCAATCCAAATTTTTAAACAAGTTTTTAAATCAAGTACATTTAATGTCATAATTGAGTTTCAAGCTCTTGTATATTGTGAGTATCTCCTCTCCCTCTCGAGATGCGCTCATAACACAACAATTGTTTTTTTTCTTACCATAAATAGCACCAAACGAGTCGGTATCACTATCTGAATTTTCATGGGGATGAGGTATCTTCCTCTGAATGGCTAGATTGCTTTTTGTGCTTTCTAGAATTCTTCTTGGATCTGCTTTTCTTGCTTTGCTTGGTCTTTCTTTGTTTCTTCTGTCTTTTCTTATCCTCACTAGAGCTAGAGGAAGAGAAATTGTTAGAACTCTCTAAAGACAAAGAAGAACTCGGGTCATCCTTGACATGAACACATTTCTTGGACTGACTAGCCACCTCAAAAGTCAATTTTCGGGCTCAGTAACCAGGCCCTTTGATTTTCTTTTATTCCATGAGTGCTTTTTGCATTACATCAATTGATTGATCTTTTGTTCAAGAGCTTAGTCAAACTCTTCTTGTGAGTATTGTTTTTCCTTTTTTGCATTCGACTTTGCTTTTTCATGCTTGATTTAAGAGGTGAGTGGACAACATCTCGACATTGAGAGTGAACATCGCCAACCAGGTGTTGCTTCATATATTGAACGTACCTTAGGTCCTTGGAGGACTTGGTCATTGTCTTTGCACATGTGTCAACGTGAAGTGAAGGCTTGGTCTCATTGGTATCTCTATTGGTTCCCTCTGTTCCTCACTAGGATTGGACAAAAGAGGAGAGTTGACACGAAGTGCTAGAATTCCACTTCTAGATGCACTAGCCCCAAATTTTAGCTCCTCTTTTGGTAGTTCTTTATTTATTTCTCAATTCCATAGTACAGCTCCCAAGGGTCCTTTTTTGCACGAATCTCATGGCTTCCGTGTCTACGAATGAGGTCCTATGTACTCTTTTAAAAATACATGTGGTCTAAAAGCAGAGCCCCTCCAGAAGAATTTGGTTCTAAAATCACTTGCCTAAAATCTGGTACTTTAAAACCCTTGCATGCAAACTCATGCCCAAAAGCCAATTGTTCGTCCATGCTACCACAACAACAAACTTGCGTGTTTCACGGGCTACAAATGCCACATCAGCATGTTAGCATGGATTTCGTGATGTCAGTATTGTTATGTTGGGTCAGCAACATTACACAAATTTAAGGTCTTTGAGTTTCTAGCTATTTGGCCCCTTGCAAATTATATCCTCTAACAGGGGGCCCAACCATGCCAAGTCAACGACTTGTGACAACAAGGAAGGTGATTGCTTCTTACTGGTCTCAATATAACATCCTCTTACACGTTTATTGCATTCTCAATTGAAGGTGGGTTTTGAATTCTCTCATAGTCTTATAAATAATATCTGTGTCAAGGCATAATATAAGTCCCTTGTCAGACTGGGTTGCCCGTCCTTTGTGAGCTGGATGGCTTTTACCACCATGTCCTTGTGTGAGAGCAATCTCGGTTACAGAGGCCAGTGGAAATGGTGTCATATTGAGCGCAGGTGATGAAGTTGGAAAAGCTGCAAAAGATGCTCTGCAACCAATCAGACGACGAGATCGAGGTTGGGCGGGCAAGGTAGGCCGGCACAGTTCTCAGGAAAGTGTGTCGCTGAGGTGGACAGCCAGCTAAGCTCTGAAAACAGGGGCAGTGACTTGGTGTGGCAAGGTGATGCATCTGCACAACAACTGATTGGTGCATGCAACAAAAAGCGTCGTTTTCCTGCCCCAATGTGACATGGGCCTAAGTAAGCTTTGCATATGCATACTTATGACTTCTCACTCATAACTACTGGTGAAACTTTTGAGGTGGCACTTCTTAACAAGCTATTGAAACCGTTTCAAAACTTTCAAAATTGGGTTCATACGATATGTTTCAAAACTTCATAGCTCCTCATATTATGTAATTTCTCAATGTATGCCAATTGCGAATAGCCTCTACTCTCCTTGGAGGAAATGATGTGTCCCAAGAAATATATCTCTAACTTAAAGAACTAACTCCTCTTTTCTGTTGATCACCAATCTATGTAACGCTCTGTTGTCAATACATTTGCATAGCTATGACGCATGGGGAAATTGGCAAAGAGCTAGTATAGTATTATGCCAAACAAGAGTTTCGTATGTGTTGTAGTTATCATATAGAGTTTTTATCAAAGGTCCCTATGTTTCCCAACTAGTGTTTTTCAGCTTCTCACTTTGCAGATTACTGTATTGTTTTGCAGCATGTAGAAGGATTGGCAGTGCTGCTACGTGAGGGTCTTTATGGGGTAGGTAATGGTCCCATGTTGACCATTCCTTGCAATTTATGTGACTCCTTGGCGACCAACGGGCTTGGAGCCAATTGGTGGAGCACTAATTACAAAGGGAATGGTCGGTAGGGGACCATTCTCGACCATCAAATGTCCTTGGGAGGGGATTAGTGATTTTTGCAAGGCATAGGAAAAAGGTGACAAGCGGAAGCACGCTGCAACAAGCACTAATTGGAGCTCAATATCAACTGCCCTCTTTTATGATGGTTGCTGAGATTTAGAGATCTATCGATTGCTGCAAACATTCTGCTTAGTAATGGAGAGCAGAAGGATGGCGCTCATCCCACACCCCCTGACCAAGGACCTTGATGGATGCCAGCACCAAGCTATTAAAATTCATGATCTCTCGTTGCAATGAGGAGTGGGCCTAACTTGGGCCTGTGCAAAATGCTACTATGAAGATGGTTACAAGGAATCGTACTTAGCTTCTTACCAGGAGCAATGGAACACATGCATGGCAACGATCATAAAAAATACACCTCTTCATAAGTGACCTTTCATAGCACGAGCCTCATTGGTGAGCTACCACCCCTTCTAGTGCAAGTTCTTCTCTCCCTGATTTGATCCTCGATGTTCTCTACTGGAATGTCAAAGGACTCCTTGGTCCAAATTCACCACCCAACCCCCATATATAGCCCTTGGGCCTCGAATCCTCTATTCCACACGGACAGCCGGCGAGTTGGCCCGGATCCATGACCCCCCCTAGGTATGCTCTTGGCATGACATTACTCCCCCCTTGGAGAAGTGTTTTCGTTCTTGAAAACAAAAGTGGGAAACTTCTTCTTAAGAACACCAATGTTTTCCCAAGTGGCACCTTCGTCAAGTCGATCTTTCCACTTGACTAAAGCTCGACAACGTACATGATTATGTGTATGTAAATCACGATAGTCGAGGATTCGCTCAGGTTCATGCATTGGGTAGGAGGCTCAACAAAATCAACCAAAATTTGTTGGTCAACAACATTGTTGTCCCCATGCAAATGTTTGCCTAAACAGCTTACATGAAATACAGGATGGACACGAGAGTGTGCTGGTAGAGTTTGTAAGCACGATCAACAACTTTCTTGAGTATCTTGAGAGGCCCACAATATCTCAAAGATAATTTAGGTGTTGGCCCAGTATTTAGACTTTCTGAATTCTCTGACACACGCAAAAATACCTCTTCTCCCTCCTTGAAGGTAACTTGTCGACGTTTCTCGTCGGCGTACTTCTTATACCGATCTTGTGCTTATTGGACATTCCGAGGAGCGAGTTTCAACATATCCATATGGTCTTGGATAAAATCCTTGACCTACTAGAGTTTTTTGATGGCCAACCCCACTATAGTTGGTGACCTAGGTTGAAAACCGTACATTAGCATGAAAGGACTAAATCCAGTCGTGACATGCTTAGAACTGTTGTAAGAAAACTCAAGAAGAGGTAGATACTCTTCCTAGTCTGCTTGTTTCTTGCTAATGTATGCTCGTCGCATATCCTCTAGCACTTGGTTAACTCATTTAGTTTGACCATCTGTTTTTGGATGATCTGTTGTACTGAGGTTGAGTTGTGTACCCAATCGCTTAAAAACACAACCCTCCAAAAATGATTGTTAAACTTGGGATCACGATCACTCACAATGTTACTTGGCAATCCATATAACTTGTACATATTTTCCACAAATAACTTAGCTAATCTTGGAGTTTTTATGATCAACTTGGTTGAAATAAACTTGCATAGTTTAGTCAACTGGTCTATGACCACCCATACCGAGTCATGACCTCGTACAGTGGTTGGTAAACCCAGGATGGAATCCATAGACATACTTACCATTGGGAATATCCAAGGAATGTAAGAGTCCCCTTGCCTTCAAGTGCTCTGCTTTGTTAACTTGACATTTTTGGCAATGCAAGACATAGTCTTGAACAAATCCATGTAAACTTGGCCAATAAAACTATCGTCTTACAAGAGCATAAGTCTTTTTAATGCCTGGGTGCCCTGTAGTTGGACTGTCGTGACATTCATAAAGAATTTGGCATCGAATGTCCGTGTCCATCGGTAAACAAACTCTCCCTGTATGGAGTAGGTACCCATTATTGATGGAAAACACATCTGCCCTCTCCATGTTCATAACCTGGAAATCCAAGGATGTGGAATAGCCTTGAATTTCCAATGATACAACTGTCACTTGAGTATCCCATACTTCGGCATCATAGCCGTTTGTCATTGCTACCTTGTAGCGGTGGGCACTCGGAGTTTGGGGAAATTTAATCCTTGTGAGTAGCACCGTCATCTACCAAGATACGCACCTTGTGACCTTGAATAGATCCATGCATATGCACTAGATCATGTGGACCAAAGGTCTGTTTCCACATGACAGCTATGATATAGCATTCATGCACCACCTCGGTGTGTGTTACCTCCTCCTTGGAGAAACGAGAGGAAGACCCAAGAGGCAATAGCTGCACCATGTGCACTGATTTCTCCTTGCCTTGACCAGTAGATTTCCCCTTGGGACAATCCTTTTTGCCATGGTTGCTTACCAAGCATTGAAAACATAACTTCTCTTTTTTAGCCTTCTCAAATTCCTCAGTACAGAGAGGCCCTCAAGACCCCTTGGGTTTCTTAGCTGCTTCTGAGTTGGCTATTATAAATTTTTTGTTTATTGTGCCCATGATGTGTGTGTGTGTGTGTGTGTGTGTGTATTACCATGTGTATTAGCAGGCACGTGAGTACTATGTGATTTATTATCATCTGGATCATCATTAATGTGAGCTCTCACTATGGCCTCCTCAAGTGTTTTAGGGTCTTGAGTCTTGACATGCCTCTGAAGCTCTGGCATCAAACCATGGATAAACCCACATACTTGTTGAAAGGTGTCTAACCCTTCCAACTTGAGGATAACATCCCGATAGTGCAAGATATATTCAAGCAATGATGGGTTGTTGACGCATGGAGCACGTGTAGTAAGCCGTCCAATTTCTATCTGCCTTATTTGTGGGCAGGAACTCTTTTCTAAACATAGCCTCAAAAGCTGCCTAACTCTATGGTATGATGTTCTTCTCCTTGAGAGACATCCACCATTTATAGGGCTTGCCTTCCAAAGTAAGCATTGTCTGCAAAGTAAGCATTGTCTGTTGTGCCTTGACTGCATCCGGAGTACGCTGTAAGGCGTGAATTCCGCCCCACTTGTTAAGAAAGATATTCACTGCATCCTTATTGTGCTCTCGGTCCTCTTACTTAAAAGTTGGTGGCTTTGTATTTTTCAACAAGTCGCCCACCTTCTTCGTAGTGAGAGAGTGCAGAGAATCCGGAGGGGGACCTTGTCCTGACTAGGAGAACCCTGCCCTTGATCAGCTACATGTTGATGCATGTGTGTGTCAACATGATCCTTGGCCTGCTGTTGCATAAACTGTACCACTAAAGTGGATAATTTACTGACATTTTCATTTAGTGATGCAAAATTTGTTTTCATTAAGTGCTTTAAGAGCTTGAAATTCTTGAATATCAAGCAATTTGTAAGCATCACCTCCTCCCGTCGCTTTGCGGGTAACCTCCACGAGAGTATCCAGATGCGAGCCATCATTGGGAGGATCTGGTGTATGGTGCTTAAAATGAAAAGTCATGTTGATATCCAAATCCATTGGGACTGTGCAGTGCTAGGAAAAGAAAAA